>NC_136065.1:1546352694-1547071194 GCF_964261635.1 Lissotriton helveticus
CTGGGTTTTGGAGAGGTGTGTGGAGCTGCCTGTCTGACGTGCTGAACTGGGACCTGCCACGCACCCATCGCTTAGGAATGCTTCATATTCTTGAGGGGGTGGGGGGAAATGTTTATAAACGTCATTTATTACTACTGGGGCTTGTCCTAGCCAAAAGAGACCTGGCACGAGCTTGGAAAGACGTAAGGGCCCCTACTCTGTGTGCATGGAAAGCGGGATTGGATTTTTGTATGGGTCTGGAGCGACCGATATTCGAAGCACGAGGGTGCCCCCGCAAACATTTTAAGATATGGAAGAGGTGGGCTGACTACAGAGATTTGACGCTGGATCCCCCAGTCGAACCTGAGGAAGAGCTCTAGGCATTCATCTGTTTATGGACCTGTGACTTGCGCCATGCCTGCCGCACCACGCTCGCACAACGTTGTTCCTCTACACACGTGCACGGGGTTAGGGAGGGATACCGGGGAGGGATGGGCTGGGGGTGGTGGGAGTTGGGGTAGGGGTGGAGGGGGGTCAGTTTACAATATACTTGTTTTGCCATGGTCCTAGTCTGGACTCAGATCCTGAGTTATACAATGTGTCAACATGTTTGGTGGTTTCTCCTGACTGTGGGGTGCCACATTGATTGCTTTGCTTGATTCACTCAATAAAATCTGTTGTAAAAAAAACAGACAAAAGTGTGGTCAGTCCAGGTGAGGGGGTGGCCTTGTCCACCATGATATTGGAAAAGTTGTTGAAAATAGGGTTGAGGAGATGTCCAGCAGCCTGGGTGGGGTCCGCCCTTCATTAAGTATGTCGGAGTGTGTTCAGGTCCTCCAGGAGGATGTTGGTAATAGGGTTAGTGTGGACCTCCAAGTGGAAGTTGAGGTCAGTGAGGAGGATAAAAGAGCGGGAGTTAAACACAAGAGGGTGATGGTGTCTGTGGTGGTGTATTCAAAGTCTGCTCTATGTCAGGTAAGCCAGTAGAGTAGTGCTTCTTCTCCTATGGCGGTGTTGCGCAAGAAGCTGAGTTTGACAGCTGCTCTCAAATGGCATTCACAAGAGCATAGACTGATTTTGGATGGGGGGTAACAAGGAGCTAAGCTAGAAATATTAAGTCTCAGTGCATAATGTACAGAACAATGTGGGTAATAGTCTCTTTGTAAATTGTGAAATTAGTAACTGTAGCATCCACCTCTGCTGTTTCCCCAGTTAGGAAACGGAGGTCGCCTATCTACTTTGGGCATGCTATATCTTTTCTAAGGATGTGATGAAGGATATTCCCAGAAGGGCCTTGGTCGAGCAGACATGAAGTATTGCATCTCTATATTCATGGTTAACATGTGATGTCATTGGTGACTCTGGGCCTGATTTATATGTTGCCCTTATGTATACTTCATCACAATGGAGCATACATACCACCCACAAAGTTTATATGCGGGTGGACCTTAGGTTTGGCTCCGGTGGTGACTACTCCATCACCACCAAACCTCTCAGACGGCCGGATGGAGTAAAGGCAGTCGGAGAAGTGGCTATGTTCGCCTACCCAATCAAGATTGGTGGGCATGTACCCATTTTTTACTGTCCATCACCACCAGGCAAATCCTGGCAGTGAGGGACTGTAAAATGCTAATAATGCTCCCTTGCCATGTGAGATAACTTGCATGGCTAGTGGAGCATTACTTTTTTAATTTTCAAAAAGAAACTCTCGATTTGGCAAAAAGAAAACTATTTGGTGCAGGGTTGCTTCATGTTGAGGCAGCACTGCACTGAACAATGATATGCATTGACAGGAACTGCTGTGACCGCGGTTCCTGCCAATGCATTATAAATGGCCGCAGCTTGACAGTCATTTATAAACGTGATGGGTGGTCCCTCATCCATAGGGTAATTTACTTGGTCCCCATGACGGTACAACGGGCCTTCCCACAAAACTTAAATCCTCTGTCTTCTTTCGGCCTGTCCACACTAGTTGTGACTCAGTTCTGCTATTTTTAGCCTGCGGTTATCTCAGTCTGTGTTTGCGTAGATTTGGTCTGAGGTTTACAGTTGTGACAGCAGCGAGGCATTTGGGTGCACTGAGTAAATCTTTCACACATTGGAGGCATTTTCTCACAGTCTATTACACTGGTGTCTTAAAGGGGCCATCTGGGAAATGGTGTCACATTGTGTCTCAAAGGCTAAGCTGATATCATCAAGCAAAAGAACATTATACAAGGCTTATTGTTGGTGATTGCTAGTGATGCAGGATTGACCAAAGAGAACTGTTTTTCTTTTCACTGAATGTCCAGTTTTATGTGGATTGCGGTGCGGTGATGTAGACTGATGGTATTGTGAGATTCCCTTCATTGTCTGCAGCCTCTTAAGTATTCACAAGTGTCCTGCAAACATTACCGCAGGCCTAGATTTACTAAGGTTTTTTGTTTGGGTTGCATCACTTTTATGGCACAGCCCGATGCTAAAATCTTTTGGGCATTTACTTAGCCATGCAAGGCCACTTGGACAGTGGCGTAACTTCCTCTCTTTATGGGTGCTGCAATGTGCAGCCCTTATAGAAAGAGGAAATTGTTTCTAAGAATTGTTTTTCTGTAGGAAGGTATCCCATTCTGCATAAAAACAATCCTGCCTGTAAGGCGGACACCCTTGCACAATAGTGCAGGGTGCCTGTGTTGGCGCTAGGCAGGATGCAGTGCAACCGCGTTAGGAAACAGCAGAAATGTGACATATTTTAGCAGATATGCCAGTGCTTAATTTTGTAAAAAAGTGCCAGGGCCCTTGTCAGAAGGCCACTGCAGCTCGCATCACCCATTCCTCCCACTAGGGCTGCCAATGAAAGTACTGTCACTACTAGCCATCACATTCAGTAAATGACTAATACATGCTACCCAAGCTATTCTTGTAGCTTTAGGTGGCAGGTATTAGTGATTTTAATGTATCTTTAATATTTTAACAACAGCTTTTATGCTGCTAAAAAATTAAGACACACAGCACCACCATGTGGCGGGTTGTCATAAGAGCCGATGTTGACAATAAAGTGCTGGTGAAGAGCACAGGAAAATACTGGCTCAAATTAAGCACTGGATTTGGCACATTTCTTCTGCCTCTTTATCACAGACTGCAGCACAGCACATTTGCTTGCTGCCCTGCATTGCGTTTGATGTTAGTAAATATGTCCTGTGACATTTTAATATTTCACAGTCTTTGAACTGGTCATCAAGTCTCAGTCATTCCCCACACATTGGCCTCATATAGTCTCTATCATCTCTAGGTTACTGGCCTCATCCACTTCAGAGGAGTCCTTATCGTTCCCCACATAAGTGACCTCGTCCTTCAGTAAAGTCCTTTTCTTGTCTCTTCACAGGTCTCAGACACATCAATGTAGGGGAGTTCCCCCAATTTCTGACCTGATTCTTTAATGGAGACTCAATCGTTCGCTACATCGATGGCTTCACATACTTCAAAGGAGCAGCAAGCATTCTGCCAAATGCCGATTCCCCGAGTTTCACGCAGTCCCCAAATCAAAAGACGTGATATGTGATGCGGTACTTCTCCATTCCATGTAATTCAAAATTCTGGATCAGGATGGTCGTCTGAGTTTCAGCCTTTTCCCAGATCCTTAGAGATATAGGGGCTTGCAAAGATGATATCACTCTGGGTAAGGGGTAACTTCAATTATTGTCCAAATGATCAGTGCAGCAGCAACCAGATACAGGCCCCAACTGCAGCAACCAGTGCGGAGAGCACTGAATATACCATTAAGATTACATGCATCCTAGAACATACATACGCGCATGGCATGGCAAGGTAATTGTGATATCACTATATATCTTCCCCCTTACTGACACAAAAAAAATAAAAACAGGGTTAGTAAAAATAACAACAGCACAATATGAAGAAGACCAGGAAACAAAGGATAGAATGTGTATACTTGGTAGCGTACTATTGTAGCACATAGGGGCATATTAGCAAGAACCTCGTTAAAATTATCGTTGTTTTAGCGGCAGGAGACTGCCGCTAAAACGGCGATATTTGGCTTGCTAATATGCGTTATAGAATTCCAATAGAAGCCCAGGTTAGATGTCCTGCACATCTAACCTGGGCTTCTATTGGAATTCTATAACGAATATTAGCAAGCCCATTATCGCCATTTTAGCGTAAGTCTCCTGCCACTAAAACAGCCATAATTTTAACAAGCTTCTTGCTAATATGCCCCCTAGTCATGAAACTCCCTAGACAAGTCCACTGCTTGTCCACCACGAGTGAAAACAGAGGAGAATCAACACATCACAGAAGTGTATCAGGAGGTGTTCTGCTTGGTTCACCATCAGAAGGCCTGACCCGAAGCTGTTCTGGTGTCTACAGCATTCTCGTCATCGTTGTGTCATTCAGTAACACGCGACTCATCATTTCATCCTGCTGGACCACAAACACTATCCACCCCCTGCACAGGAAAAAGCCATCCTTTCTTTCAGCCATCATACATCAGGCCCCTATACAACCCGTTTGCAGTTCCACCACTTGCCATTGTAAGTGAAAACTGAGTTCAGTGCAAGTCTTACCACCCAAAATGGAACCAAAACCTTTGTTAAATCCTCTTGTGTGGGATGAAGAGTTCTGAGCCTGACAATGACACCCACATTGAAGTTAGGGTTTACACAACCCTTTCATGAATCGTGATAATGTTCGTTTCTTTACAGACTTTGCTTCCTTTTTACGCTCATTGTTCTTTTGCACACTCTCTCCCCCAGCACTTCTTGCTTTCGCTCACACCACATGCACATCCAGGCTAGACATGAGGGAGAGGAGGGTAACCATTCCTGCAAGAGTTACAATGGTGTCTCATGCATCACCAAATTGTCGCAAAGTTCTGTGAGCCCAAGTCATTATTTGAGGGGCTTCCCGAATGTCGAAACTATTAAAGCCCATGCAATGCGATTCTTGAATATGCAATTTGTTCTTTCATTGGCCTGTGGAAGGTACAAGAAAGTTATTTTGTGCTTAATCCCTGCGGCATCCAAAAAAACTCTCTTAGTGGGAAAAGAAAATTGTACCACGTTAACTGTAATTTATTCAGGGAAATATTATCTTATGCAAATAACTTTTGGAAAGTTCCAAACATTCTCAGTAGTTGGATTTTAGACAAAACGATCTATTGGTCAACATCTAGCCCAAATGTCCAGAATTTTCTAGAAAATATACCAGGCTATGTCACAATGTCATGGGAGGAATCAATTTGAATTCTCTACACAACACATGAAAATCTCATCCCTTACTTTCCTAAAGTATTGCACAATACACTTCAAGCATTTTCTCAGGTCTGGATTGTCAAATAGGCAAAGTAGGCACCGGCCTATGGGCCCCACTCCTTTCAGGGACCCGCGACAATGTATCAAAATAATATTGATTTGAACCTGAAAGAAAATTACAATCAAGCTTTCTTAAATTGTTTCCAAAAGATAGAAAGAAACTCAAAGAAACGAAAACCTTACATTAACAGGCAAAATAAAAGGTGGGCGTGATTCGGACGGCTCCCGGCCGTCCTCCACACACGCCCACCGTGACGTCGGACGGACGGGGGCCGTCTGACACATCCAAGGGGTTAAAGATTCCGTAGAGAAAATACTGTATTAATGTAATGTACCCATTAACAACTTAAAGTACATAACCCAGATTCACATAACTGTTTGTCTCTTAAAAGCTCATCTTCTGGCAGCTGTCAGTATGTTAAAAAAAATCCTGTGCAAACTACGTACGGGTTAATTATTAAAATTGTTGGTTTGTAAAATTAAAACATATTAGGAGATACTTTGCTTGGGGGGCGAAAGGTGGACTGCCTAGGAGTCTCCACAGGGTTTAATCCGGCACTGCGTTTTCTCTAGCACACACATGCTTGACTAAGTGAGGTCAGAACAGCATTTTGCCTTCAGACAGCTCTTTTACCAAAGCAGTTTAATTTCTGCCCTTTTCAGAGTTTTCTTCCACATTCAAGCTAGCCCTCTGGTCGTTTTGACCACCATTTGACAGAATTTCAGTGTGATGTCTGAGGGATGAGGACTATTCGGGCAGAAAGAAATACTGGAGCATAAGGGGAATGGCATGTGGAGAGAGAGAAACAAATGACATGCAAGGTCTTCTGTGGCACCACTCCCTCATCTCATGTCTTATGTCACAGCGGTGTTATCAGTCAGTCAGTCAAAAATACTTTATTCGGTTCATAACAAAAACCATAAAAGTATGCTACAAAATTCATCAGGGTCAAGACATTAAGTTAAAAATGATATAATACATTGATTAATAGTCCATTCAAGGCAATTTCATATATGTTTAAAAGAAGAAAAAATACATTATAAATACTAATAAAAACAGTAAAACCCACACAAAAAACACCTTAAAAGAAATACGACACTGACTCCTTGGTCCTAAATGCATGGCTATGTACACTGTATCCAGTTACTTTTCCTCCTCAATCTCAATGCTATTGTCAAAAAATTTGCTATATTAAAAATCTCCCATACATTTGACAACAGCTGTAAATATAAAAGGGCAGGTTTAACTTGTCTAAAGCCCTTGTCTTTAATGAGGGGAATGATATAATTTTTACGGATAGGGCATAAATGCTGACAAAAAAAGATAAAATGCGTAGTATCTTTGATAGAGAAACCATCACAAGAACAAATCTCCAGTTCCGAGTCCTTAGTCCAACCTGGTCGTTCTGTAAGGAGAAGGTGAAATTTGTTCAATCTAAACTTGGTCAATAAAAATCGATGATTCATATTATTGACGATTCTCAAATAAGGTTCTATGCCTCTAGTAGTTGTTAACAATTGATGAGCCCTTACTGTTGGTTTGCATAGTTCATTTTCTTCTCTAGCCAAATATGCCAATTGTTTATATGTCTCTTTGGCCCATTTTATATCCCCTTTCAGCAACTTATTTGGGCAATTAAACAGTTCCGGTCGTCCCAATCTAGTTGCTAATTGTTTAATGTAATTCAACCAGGGGATAGAGTGCCCATGCTCCAATGCTAAACAGTCCTTCAGGACCTCATGATTCAGTTCTAGATCCTGGTTCAGCCAAATAGAGATCCATTTCAGTAGCGGTGCTAAGGCTATGCGGTCTTCCAAATATTCAACCCCACACTCTTGGTGAACAATATATCCAGGTGTAGACTGGGGGACACATAACATAGATTTCAAAAATTTGTCCTCAGCCACCTGCAAGGCCTTTACACTTTTTAGCCCCCACAGGTCCGCACCATACATGGCTATTGATGTACACTTGGCCTCATAAGTTTTCAACACTGCCTCTATAGGCTTCACACCCAGTTTACGAGCAAAATCCAAGACAGCCAAAATAGACCTAGCAAAGGCATTACGTTTGGCAGCCAACTGGGGCAACCAAGTAGAGTTCTCATCAAAGATCACCCCCAGGTAGGGAAATCTTGTAACCCTAGATAAAACATTCCCTTCACAATTCATAGTCTTGATTTTTTTTAGTTTACTACCCACTATCATTACATGAGATTTAGGAAAATTTACACTGAGATCCAGCGCCTTCATAAAAGAAGCGAATACATTTAAAAGACGTTGCAACCCCACTGCTGTGCGTGCTATTAAGGCGGCATCATCGGCATAAAGTAGTGCCGGAATAGAAATTTTACCAGCCTTTGGTTTGTCTTTACATGCCTCGGTTAGAACAGCACCTAGGTCATTAATGTAAAGGGTGAAAAGTAAGGGGGCCAAAATACAGCCCTGCCTAACTCCATTAAAGATCCCAATTTTACCTGTGCTGTTACCCAAACGATCATACCTAACTATAGCCGTAAGATCCCTGTGTAGGTCAGCAAGAAAATACACAATATTTTTATCAATCCCTAACTTGAGGAGCAATTCCCAGAGTTTGGACCTATTCACTTGGTCAAAGGCCGAGGAAAGGTCCATAAATGCAAAATACAGGGTGCCCCTTTTAGCAATAGTGTATTTCCCTATTAACAGTTGAATGTTGAGGCACTGATCTCTAGTGCCTCGACCTTTCCTGAAGCCATATTGTAGGCATGAAAGGGTATCTGTGTCCTCCAGCCAAGATGTTACTTTGCTAAGAACCACTCGCACCTTCACTGCAGCATCAATGAGGGAGATAACAGCTAGGATCCCCCCTATTTCCCTTCTTAAAAATGGGTACAATGACCGATTTGGACCAAGTGTCCGGTATACCCGCCGAACAGACCCTATTAAAAACATTAGTTAAAACTCTAGACCAAGTCTTGACATCTGATTTAAAGAGGTCGGCAGGAACGCCTTCGGGACCCGGGGCCTTATTGCTAGTCATCTTCCCGATTGCGTCTGCCACCTCGAGCTCTGTGATCGTTAAAGTATAGGGATCTGAAATAGTGGTGGATGTAAACCCCACTCCCAGATATTCCCCTTCATAGACTGACTTAAAATGTGCACACCACGCCTGTTCTTGAATACCACAATCTAATTTGTCATTGCAGGAATCGCTGAAAAAAGGTTTGTTTACGACAGCCCAGAATTTAGCACTATTCCTGAGCACGTCTACGGAGGTCAGTTCTTCCCAGGCCGCCTCCCTGATCTCCCGTCTTCTCGTATCCAGGGCTTTCTTATAACTTTTCCTTAATAGGGCCACGGTAGCCCTGTTCACAGGTTTACAATTCAGTGCGGCTTTTAGTTTTTGGTTAGCTGATGAGCAGTTGTGATCAAACCACCCCAGCTCGGCAGTGTCCTTAACTTTCCCCATTTGAGTAAGGTCTGCAGAAACCTGGGTACAGATTGTTGAATATGCCTCTAGAACCTCCTCATTCCCTGCTTCCAAGTTCAAACATGTCTCCAGCTCAAGTCCTACGTTAGATATTAAATTAGCATGGAAGTCTCCAGGTATGATTCTACTCCATCTAAGTCTACGGGCCTGATCTGTCGGACAAATATCTGATTTGTCCGTTCTGTTCTGATCTATCGTAGGTTTCACAATCAGGTCCGAAACACTGAGGATCACTGGATTATGGTCACTAAAATGTGACCACATGGGCAGATAGCTCTGTAAGCTATCCCCTAAAGTTGAACTAATGAAGATTTAATCGATAACAGAATGACAACCATTCCCCTTAAAGGTTGGTATCTCCTTATCCAATGTTATTGGGAGCATCAGACCATTATCTGCCAGGATTGTCTCAAGAAGACTGCGCTGTACAGAGTGTTCGAAATGAGTGTCCCCTAGTTCTACGGGTCCTAATTGGTCTAAGGACAGGCACTCATCCGGACATCCATGAATATTAAAATCTCCCATGATTATAAAGAACAATGAGTTTTATTAACCTCCTTATAGTCAGCTAAGAATGAATTTAATGTGGCCAAGTGATCAGTCGCGGTGACTCTGTCAAAAGAGTTATAAAAGTTAACAATTAAATTCGTTCCCACCTCACTCAAGCAGATTTGTACTGCCAAGCTATTTCGTGAACCAGTATCTAGTTGAGTGTGAGTACCAGGGATGGCAGCCGAAATTAAGGTGACCAAGCCACCCTTCGCCCTCCCCATGTTAGATTGAACTGCGGGGAGGGAATAACAAGAGTAACCATCCATACTCAGTATGTTACCTGTATACCAGGTTTCCTGTATTCTGATAATATCCCCCATGCTGATGAACTCTCTCCAAGCTGGGTCGTCTATTTTGTTTTTAAGGCCAGCAACATTCCAAGTTACCAGCTTTATCACGGTGTCCCGTGGACCTTTAGCGTTAACCGTTGTCGCTGCAATGGGGGCACTAATTGCAGCGACAGGAGTGGTGATAGTAGTTTGACTCCCTAGTCACTCGTTTTCATCCAAACTTGAGAGGTTATCAAATCTGTTTAGAACGGGGACGGAGAAGTCATATAGCAATCTCCCTTTATATATATCTCTATTCATTTGTCTATTCTGGTGTGGTGGATAAAAGAAGCCCAATGGGAGTAAATTTACATAATCATTTTGAATTCTGACTGACCCTGCCTGTCTCAATATGTCGTCAACCAGCCTAGGGGATCTAAAGCTGATGACGACACAGTCACCCCCTAGGCTTTTTTTGGTCTTACCCACCCAAGGAACCCTTCTGACCATCTTAATATTATTTTCCAGATGATTACCCAGATCTGTTTTATTTGACAAATAATAAAGGGTTTTATTTTTTAATGAGGTCCAATGTTCGTTTTGACCCACCTTAATTTTCGGGACATTTGCGAGAATTATCGTGTAGGGGCAAGCTTCAACTGGTAAATTTAGTGGTAACTCTCTCTTCTTATGGGGCTGTGTTTGTGGACTTGTGTTCCCTGCTGGCCCCCGAGAACCCTGTTTCTCACTCATGGCTCCAGTAGATTTTGGCACCGAAATGGAGATACTTGGTACCAAGCTTTGAGGTATTACTGAGGTGCCCGAATTCTCTGTGAGACTGGCAACACACGTAGGAGGCGCAACTAAATTTGTACTGCTATCCTTAGCGGAAACAGTAGCACCCCCTGCTGCGTCCATGGACTGGTTCAAAAGTCCTCCTAATCTATTTACCTCAGCAGACATCCGATCAAGTTTAGCTACTAAAGGTTTAATAATACCCTCAATCTTTAAGTCAATGAGGCTAGCTAACTGGTTGAGCTGTTCATCATCCAGTTTTACAGTGCTAGAACCCACTGCTACATCATCCTCCTTTTCTAGATTTTTGATAGGTATAACCGCTTTTTTTCTAATGGAGCGGGTGCCCATACGTTTCGACTGTATTTTTCGGCATGCTCTAACCGCCCTCGGGTCAGGGGTCGGCGGAAGCTCTACCGCTGTATCTAATGAAACATCCAGCTCAACATGTTCAGATGTTTCCCTATCAGAAGCTTCTGGATTAATGGGATTGCTGCAATCACCCAGTCCCACTACAACCGTAGAAGTACACACGGTAGGTGGTAAGGGCTCGCAGCTTATACCTAAAGATTGTCGTCTCTAACTATTTATTTTGTTAACCATTTTAACCAGGTAGTTATCCAAGGTACCAGAAACAGGTAGAACACTATGTTTCGACATGCTACAAGCTACAATAGGGGAAACCACAATACAAGTCAAATATATAACACAGTATATGCAACTTCCACACTCGTCACTATAAAGATGCTCTTATTTAAGCTTATCTCAGCAATTAAACTACGGCCAGGTATATTGTGGGGTCTCACTAAGTTTATGGATAGTGAAGTGGAGAGGTCACCTCTGAATCCAGCACCAAAGTCTATGGCCCAGCCCAGCCTCGGTCTGCCACGGACGGCCACAGATGGCCCGCCCTTTGCCCGGGCTTAGCCCGGCGCTGCCCGTGCGCGTACCGCAACGCGGGAGGCGTTCCTGGCTATCAATGCGCCTACGGGCGCGTTGCTGGCGTCACTAGCCTTGCGCCGGACCCCCGGGGCTTCTGGGATTTGTAGTAGCCCGCTGGCAGTGAGTCCGGCGTGGTCACCCTGCAGCCGTTTCCCTCACGGCATAGGATGGAGTGGAGATGCCGTTGCCCTCACGGCAGGGAAAGGGAAAGATGCATGTACATTGAGCCGTTCCCCTCACGGCGTGCAAAAATGCTCCTTCAGCGACCCCCAAAGCTCGTCCGGTGCTCCCGGCTATTAATGCGCCTCCGGGCGCGTTGCTGGCGTCACTAGCGGTGTTATCAAACAATATGCTCTGGCAAGGGATTGTCACTATATGCAAGGAAAGTGCATGTAAGTCTTTAGTAACAGTAGTTAACAAAATGAACTGTTGTGGTGATATAACACCACGCTCACTCACCTGCTTCAAGATGGCAGGCCACTGTGTAAGCCAATGAATCACTGCAAGGGAAAGGGAACAGGGCAAAGGAAAACACTGCAAAAAACGTTTTTATCCATTAAAAGAGAAAGAGAAACAGAAACAGAGAGAGAGGATTTCCACACATGTTCTAACTAAAGAAATCATATCCACAACAATTTGTGTGTAAGTTTGTATGTGGAGGCTCAACCCATTTCTTCTTGGCTATCACAGATATCAAAAGATATTAGGAGACGACACGTCACTCAAGGTTTCATACTTGCATGCTTCATTATTGGTGCTTTCTCCTCATCCCAGTAGATAGTACCACGCGAATGGACTCAACCAGTGTTGGGAGTTTGGTATAAAATATTAGTCTCTTGACAAAACCAGGGATTCAGCTACTTTAAAAATACATCAGGGTATACCTAAAACATGTTCTCCTTTATTCAAAGGGTACCTTAGGTATTGTTAAAAAGAAATAAGTTTGCATGCTTTTTGAAGAATAATGCTTGATACATTCATTATTATCTTGCCTACATGTTTCAGCCGGCTTGCGTCACTTTATGTTTTACTTTTCTTATTAAATTTCAGTCTTCTTTTCTTACTGTACTATTGTCATGCAACGCTCCAAAATGTATTCTCTGCAAGGGTTGTCTTGTTGCTCAAGCCCAGCTACCAAAGTTGAGCAAACTTTACACCAATTGATACCATTTTATATCTGTGGGCTGAACTGTAGGCCAGACAAATAGGTAAGAAAGGGTATATACTGAGATTTATGATTTCTGTGATGATGATACTGTATTGTATTGTATTGTAATTGCATTGGTATAGCACTTACTACCCATTTACGAGGCGTCAAATCGCTTTTTCGGTGAGTAGCACACTACTCCGGGACCTATAGAGGATTAGTGTTGAATTAGTATAGTGAAACATGCAAGTAAAGTTTAAGTGGTGGATGTGTTAGTCAGTTATTTGGACTCAGAAGAATAGCAGAAGAATAGAAGAGGAAAAAAGGTTTGTATTTATATAGCGCTTGTTACCCCTGATGGGGTGTTGAAGCACGCTACTCCGGAAACCCATAAAGGATTAGTGGTGAATTAGTATTGTGAAATAGGAAAGTAATTTGAGTGGTGGATATCAGTCAGTTATTTGGAGTGAGAAGATAGCGGAAGGATAGAAGGGGAAGAAAGGTTTGCATTCATATAGCACCTGTTACCCCTGCTGGGTGTTGAAGCGCGCTACTCCGGAAACCATAAAGGATTAGTGTTGAAAAATTACTATAGTGAAATATGAAGTAATTTGAGTGCTGGATATGTTATTTAGTTATTTGGATAGAGAAGGGTAGGTGGCGGGCTAGAAGAGGGAAAGAGGTTTGTATTTATATAGCGCTTGTTACCCCTGATGGGGTTTTGAAGCACTTTTTTGGTGAGCAGCACGCTACTCTGGAACCTATAATGATTAGTGTGGAATTAGTATGGTGAAACATGAAATTAATTTGAGTGGTGGATATGTTAGTCAGTTATTTGGATTGAGAAGGGTTGGGTAGGGCTAGAAAAGGGAAAAAGGTTTGCATTTATATAGCGCTTGTAACCCTGATGTGGTGTTAAAAATGCTTTATTGGCGAGTAGCACCCTACTCTGGAACCCATAAAGGATTAGTGCTGAATTAGTATAGTGGAATATGGAATTTGAAAAGTGAACACGTTAGTCTGAAATTTTGCTTGAAAAGGATAGCTGGGGATAGAAGATTTGAGGATTTTTATTTCTTTTTTCTTTTTTTAGGTGATAGCAGTAGGGGGAGACTTTTGGATGAGTAAAAAGGGTTTTTAGTGGGGATGAGTCAGAGGGAAAAGTTTAGAAAGGTTTCTTTTGGGGGATCGGTATAGTAAAAGAGGTGTCAGATGATGCAAGGAGGGGTAGAGTAGGAGAGAGTAGAAAAAATTATTTTAGGGATCATAGTAGTGGTATGGGGTTTGGGATAAATGAGAGAGTGGATGTAAAAGATATATTGATAGATGTATAGGGTGAGAGATAGGGTAGTGCATTGGAAAGAGTAGTAGAAAGAAGTTTGAGGAGTCAGAAAGTTGGGCTAGAAGATATATTGAGAGAAGTATAGGCCGAGAAAAAGGGTAGTGCATTGGAAGTTCTAAATTAGAAGAAAGTGATAAATATATAGATCCATAATTACATTGAAAGTATATAGATACATAAAGGAGGTAAGTATATGTAGATTAAAGATATTGATAGAGGCACAGGATGAGAAATAGGGTAGTGCATTGGATATGCTTTTTCAGGAGAAAAGTAACAGACACACAGATCCAAGTACATGGAGGTAAATAGATGCACAATGGAAGCAAGTACATGTAGACCAAAGATGATATTTTTTAACAACATAATTATTCTACATGTTTATACAAAGCAATACACAAAGATAGGTACCTATTTTATATACAGAGGGATATACTGTAAATTTCTGTTTGCGTATGGTGCTTATGTGGGGAAGAGCCAATTCTTGAGTAGCATTATGAAGATAAGGTAGTTGTCGGTGGATCTTATGTTTGGGGGTAGAGTTCCATAGTTTGGCTGCTTGAACAGAGAACGATTCCCCACCCATGTTTTTTTTCTTGTATCTTGGGATTTTGAGGCGAACTGCCCCTTTTGAGCGTAGGTTCCTTTGTTGAATGTGTTTGGTGATTTTATTCCTTTGTGGGTGATATAAAGAAGCTTGAACATGGATCTTCTGGCAACCGGTAACCAATGCAGGGCTTTCAAGGCAGGTGAGATGTGGTCTTGCGGTTTGATATGCAAGAGTAGTCTGGCAGCTGAGCTCTGAATCCGTTGTAGTCTTTTCATGGTCATTAACGGTGATCTGTGGTAGAGGCTATTGGCGTAATTGAGTTTTGACAGAACAAGAGAGATGGTCGCTTGGACTTTGTGTGGAAATCCCAAATGAGGGAAAATTCGGTGCAGCGTTTTTATAGTGACAAAGCTTGATCTTGCTAGTTTGTCCACTTGGGCATTCATCGACATCTTGGAATCCATGGCCATTCCGAGGTTTCTTACTTCCTTTGATTCTTTAGGCGGTGATCCCAGTTCATCAGGGCAGGCGGCAAGCGAGTCATAATGTTTCCAATCGCCACACGTGAGTATTTCAGTTTTGGACGCATTCAATTTGAGACAACTGAAAATTGGGGATTTTCCAATGTATTTGGGGCACTCCAGTTGAAGGAGTATTTGCGTGTCATCTGCATAGTTATAGAACGTGAGGTGAAATTGGTTGATCAGTTCCAGTAATGACTTCTTGTAGTTGTTAAAAAGCATGGGTGAGATGATAGAGCCTTGAGGGACCCTTGCTTTTGTGGAGTATGGTTTGGACGAGAAAGTTGGGGCAAATAAGTTAAAACTGCCTCAGATTATACTCCCAGAATTGAAAACCTCCTGATACTAATACTGTTTGCAAAAAAACATTTGCTTTGTGCTATAAAACAGCCTGATACTGCTGTGAAGCGTTGGCAATATTACAAGCTGAAACTCAATAAGATAAATCCAAAATGGGCTCCAAGAAAAAAAATATAATAATAATATTTTGAGATAAATAGGCAAAAACTGAATTCAAACAACACTGCACATATCTGGGTATTACTTTAACAGAAAAACCTAGGCTGTCAAATTCTTCCTAAAGTAGCATGCTGGAAAGCAAGCACAGCAGTCATGGGCATACTTGCATGCAGCAGCAAAATGTAGAGGCGGATCTAGCATAGACTTTTTTAGGACAAAACAAAAAAACGGGCTGAAAAAAATACTATAGCTGCCTAGGTCTGTCCCAAAAGAAATGTGCTACAGGCCAATCAATCACAAGCCTTGGCAAAGCCTTTGTGACCTATTGGCTTTGCCAATGATTTTTAGCCACGCTTCACAGCATCCCCAATTCTGTGCAGTGTTCCTCAAATGTAAAAACTAAAAAGATTGACTTGAGGACTTTTTTTTAAAGCAAGTGGTGGTGTTCACCCAAAGCACCATGTGTGAAGAGGAGAAGGGGGGCTCAGCCAAAGCACCCCAAGCGAAGGTAGGAGGGTATGTGATATGAGCCCTGCTGTTGTACAGAATAAAAAAAGACATTGGGAGAACCAATCGGTCTCTCATGCATGATCTATGGGCTTTTCAAAGGATTGAGAGTGTTTACAGAACAGTGGCTGAGTTTATTATGGAAGCAATGAAAATCAGGCCATTGAATGCACAGCAGACTGCAGAGAAGACTTCTGAAAGCAGCAACCCCAACCATAAATGTAGCCTGTCTCACTTTAAAAAGGGGACTATTGAAAACACCTTTGGCTGTCGTAAGCCATTGTTATAGCATGGCAAGCTTCGAAAACAGCTTGTCCAGCTACAGGACAAACCATGTCTCACATGATAGTCTACATGATCCACAAGAATGAGACATGTTCTAAAGTTTGTGTACTTTGTATGCTGCTAAGCTACCTGGAAATCCTTGATGACCACATATCATTACTGACAGCATTGATATATGGCCCTCAAGGGTTTCCAGGTAGGATAGCTTCCACTCTTGACCAGGGTTAATGCAAGGCATATAGAAAACTATTCCAGTTTCCAGGTACCATTTTTAGGGCTCATCTGCGCCTTGAGTTAGGCTTACTGAAGCAAGATCTTGTCTGCACAGCTGACGTTTTAAAATATTGCCACCAGGTTCTCAGTGCAAAACAGAGCAGTCTGGAGTACATAATTACCTCATTCTTCGGTGGGGGAAAGAACTCATTCTCAAATCCGTGGTCACCTGACTTAAGTGAAGATATTCCATCTTTAGTAATTGCCCAAGGTCACAGAAAGAAAGAGGACTGGACCAGTTCTAAAAGATTGCCAAATGTATTTCGTTTTTCACTAGGGTGTTCGCATGTGGCGCATTTAAGTGTTGTTAAGTGTCTTGTTAAAAACTTTGAAAAAATGGCAACTCAAAATCAAACTATGAAACACACTAGCAACCCATCGCTCAGGGTCTACTTTACGTCAGCGTCTTGAGTTGGGTTTATAATGAAAAGAGTGCTGCCATTTCACTTGTATGTTTCCTTTCTTCAACCCTTCTCCTTGGATCCCCTCCAAATTCTACTGTATTCGCTGCCTAAAGACCTGGATTGTTCCCTCCTCTCCCTGACCAAATGGGAAGGATGTTATTCCGTCTGGCCAGTCACTGTTATGGGCGACTACATTTCTTCCTCCTTCTCCTCAATATGTTTGTATTACAGTTTCCCATGCAGTATCGGCTCTGTCTGCGAGGGAAGCTTGTACTGCTGCGGCCCATGTAGTGCTTGTTCTGCTGCGTGTCAGAGGCTTTTGCACTGTTCCTCTCTTGGCTTTACCTGAAGTGTGTTTTGGTGGGTTTGAAGAAGCTGTCACGCCTTTATTAACAAATGTACAGTAATAAAAGGATAAAAGAACTCCATTAAAAGCAGTAAATTTCACTAGTGCCGGTAAAGGTTTTTTGCTCAAACAGCTATGTGCCTAAATGCTGTGCATAATTTGTCCTGGATGTTTAAACTGTTTCTTCATAATAGTACTGTCAGAACCCCTTTCGGAGGAACATGGGGAGCGCAGGGCCTACTGGGCCCAACCACGGTGGTTGGGGCCTTTTACTCCTGATGTCTTGGGCCGGACCTATTATGGATCCTGCTCAAGGCTCTCTCGGGTAAGATGTAGATACAGGTCAGTGAACATCAAAGTGCAAACAGTACAAACAATACAGCAATGCCCAGGCAAATAATTGCTTTATAAGAAAAAATTTATTTTATTCCTAACTACACACGTGGAAACAAATCTGACATTCAAATAAAACAACACAATCTCACTTGAGGTCAGTGGTCTAGCTGTTGTCAGTCAAATACCGGTCCTACCCTCCTTTGTGTAACATATACAGGGCTATTCCCCATTCACTGCTGGCTGGCATCAGGGAATACAAACTCTTAGGCTGTAGTCAAGAGTTCCCTTTTGAATCTTTAGGATGCACCTTCAGCAGTGTATTCCCTGGGGTCCCAAAAGTCTGAGTTGAAGTCTTACTCGCTCCTGCAGCACGGAATTGTTCGGCATTACAGCAGGTACCCTAAGCGTGGGCACTCCCGAGATCCGATCCTGCTCAGAGAAGTCAGGCTGCTCGCGGTACATACAGCAGCTTCGGGCGAGCACAGGCTCACTCTCCGTAGTGGTGAGGCCGCACTCCCCAGTAATTGAAGCAGCGTCCAGCTCACAGCCATGTGCTAAGTCAAGTTCTCCCCAGCGGGGAGAATTCAGTCCTTTGGCTCCCAACTGGAATCCCACAAGGGTGTAGCATCCTCCTGTGAGTCAGTCAGGGTAAATCTTTCAGTATGGCTAGTTTCGATGGTCACAACCTCACTTCAGTCCTAGGCAACGGCCTAAAGTCTTTGATGATTTTGTCCCAGCAGCCCCCCATGGCATATGGGGTTGCTGTGGCACCTTCTTGACGCAACGCAGACTCTACAGGTGCGATTGCCCATATAACGGCAGCCCCTCCTGGGATATGGGGTTCACGCTCAGGCTTTCATGAGTACTGGTGTGCTGGTCACACAACTTCTTCACCGGTGCCCCCTTTGCCATACAAGGTCACCACAAAGAGGCAGTGTGGGCTCAGAACCCTCCCACAGTGATCGATACTTGGCACAGACTACTGCGGCCCTCTCCTGGCATACGGGGGTCGCCAAGAACAGTCTTGCACATGGGCTATGGCCCAATTGGTGCACAGCTGAATCCTCATACCTCGCACAGGGAGTCCTCACAGTAGGGCTCCCCTTCTGGCCCTCACTGTCTCCATCGTTCTCTACTTGCTCACAGGCCACATTCATCTTGGCAAGCTGGCAGGTGCTGGTACTCTAGGCCTCATGGTAGGTGGCATAGGTTTCCCTGGCTGATGTCCCCTTCCCCAGCAGGCCTTGACCCCAGTCCTGGTCACCGGCAGAATTCTTGCATAGCTTCCTGTTCTCACACAACCCATCTGGCTTTTTGGCAGATGACAAATATTTGGGGACTCAACCTCCCCTACTTATAGTCCTTCTCCAGACACCAAATGCAATTTAGGGTATGACTCTTTCAAGTTTTATGTTGGGGTTCTGCTTCATTGAAGTGGGCACTTCTCCTTTTCATCTTCCTTCATAAAAGAGGTCTGTCACAGCAGGCATGAATCTGAAGCTGATTGTCCACAAAACAAAGCAGGAGAATGACCAGAGTTCATACCTGAATGTCAGCCACAGTGTGCAACAGAGCGTTAATCCCAGCCCTACTCTTTATGATTCTCGTTTCAGCCCCATTACTCTTCCTGAGATGCGTTCAGCCCGTTGCCTTGTGATCAATCACTGATCAAATAGCAGCCTTTGAAAATGTATAGGGAGTCTCTTCCTTTTCCCTTCGGTGTCTCTCCACCCAGCTCATAGGAATGCAGCAATTTCCAAATCTGTCTGGGGGATTCCTCTCCTCCTCATATATTTTCCAGGCAGGCCTGGGCTTCCCAAAATGGAACCTAGGGCCCTCCATACAATGTGCCATCTGAGGCGCACTCACTCAGTGTACATTCACAGCACACTTACTGCCCAGCACTAATACCTAATGCATTGTACCCTCACATGTACACATGCATTCAGCACACATACTCAATCTACACACACTGTTCAGCATTGAACCTTTTTGATATTTAACCAGGGTATACTTTTTACAAACACACTCACTGCCAGCACACACACTTCCTTTGTGTGTGCGGCTCAACACTTCACCTTTCATATTGTACTCCACGCAAACAGAAATACACTCCGCACGTGCTTTATCCACACATGCACTGAACAGCACCACATCTTTCAAGTAATGTATTCTTCTCAGCATATATACATCCAGTACATATACTAACCACACATGTACTGCACAGCAGCGGAACATTTAAGAAGGTGAGTGAGCTTGTAGGCCTCACTCCATTGACATAGTGTAAAAAGGTCTTTACTACTGATCACTACACAGTGTGCTTCCACCACCGGGCTTGTGCTGCTTAACTCCGGGTGAAGGTGCTAGTCTTCCAACACTATGAGGGTAGCGCGTTGGGTGTCCCTTCTGGTCCAACAAGACTGTAATCCATGAGACAGGCTTATGTGATGGCCCGCCATCATGACACGTGTTTGCCTGTGACAAAACTCAGCATTAGGGGTCCAGACAATAGTACAGTTGGGCACTCAGGGCAGGGGTACCCTTCTCTTACCATGCAGAGGACTTTTCCGTTCCAACAAGTACCTGATGGAAAACGAACACAGTTTGACCTCCATCACATTTTAATGATCACATATTTTTCCACAGACTTCCGGAATGTTGCACTCTGCTCCCTTGGGTTACGTAGGATTAATGAATCACAGTCATACTTAATTAGAGCACGTTTGAAATCGCTCCTGGGGGCTTTTTTTCATTTTTGTATCCCGTAGGTTTAACATTACACGAATTACAATGCGGGCTTTCTCATTGAAAACATCTTGAAATGTAGCACGGGAGTGATGTACACAGAGCGTGTTTAACGTGAGGAGATGGCCGATTAATGGAATTTTTCAATGTATTATTTTATTTACGATGTTTGTATAGCATACCTGCCGCTTCCATTACAAGTCTGAGCAGAAGAACGAATAAAGGTAACAGGGAGCAGAAGGTTTCTTGGTCCTGATGTTCAGCTGGGCTCTGGCTCTCTTTAGGATGGAGGGGTGTGGCTTGATGAGCATAGCTGTGTTTTTCATTCTTTGCTACTGCTTGCTTCGTGTCAAGTCATGATAGTGCTAAAATTGATCTGCCTACAGTCCACAACATATCCTGATGCTTTGACAAGTGGCCCCCACACCAGTGGTGGCTCCTACGCCATGGCAGAGGAGCATCGCCCCACTGCTTTCAAGCAGTGCAGAAAACAAAAACATAATAACTTTCAGTTATTATCATTTTATGTTTCCTGTTGCTTTACGGGCAGGCGGGCAGGTGTAAGGGCGGCTCGGCTCATGGAGCGGGAGCGGTTTGCCCACTCCTAAGTGCACAGTGACTGTTTGGTCGGCCCACACGGGCCGCCCAAACCAGTCATGCGCACTTTCCCACTTCTCCATGCAGGCTGCATTTCAGCCTCAATGGAGAACAGGGCCAACGCTACAGTCCTTAGCTGAGCGTCGTGTCACGGCGCACAGACCAAATCACAATGCTGCACTACAGCGTTGTGATTGACTGAGGGGAGGGAGCCTGGCTGCGTGCCTCCTGTTCCTCAAGTTGGAAGCAGGAGAGCAGGAGCAGAGAAGACACTGGGCCAGCCGAAAGGTAAGTTATTTTAGAAAAATGTTTTTTTTGTTCAGCTCATTTCTGTGATCATGACTCCTCCAAACCCACGTGACCCCCACGCCCTCCCCCCACCCGCGAGCCATGCCGGCCACGACTCCACCATATCCTTATTATTCAAGTGCCAGTCAGTCTATGCTCCCAACCAGGACCAAAACGAACAGTCAACCCTAGAGCGCCTGCCACTGCTAACTGGCATCATCCCAAATTAGCACGGGTGCTAAGGTTCTAAAATGGGCTCCTTTCCTTACTGAACGTGCTGCATGTTGTAGCCTCCCTGGGGTAATGGCCTGCCACGAATGCTATAAGGCTGTCTCCAAAGGCCTCCCTGTAGAGTCATTAAGAAATTCAGAAGGAGCCCAGAACCAGTCAACGAGAACACCCGCGGGTTACAGAGCTTGAGCGGCCAGAACACCCGCAGGTTGCAGAGCTCTTGAGCGGCCGGAACACCCGCAGGTTGCAGAGCTTAAGCAGCCAGAACACCTGCGGGTTGCAGAGCTTAAGCGGCCAGAACACCCGAGGGTTACAGAGCTTGAGCTTTCTTACCCATTCATGAAAGCCCCACAATGGCCACCTATATCAGAAAGAACACACATCACAACACTTTGAACCGTCGAGAAGATGCCGCATGGCCACAGCCTTGACTTCCTCACCAAGATCTTCACACCCTGCTGTCATGTTTTTTCGAGGCAGTATGAGCCTTAGGACAGCAGTTTTCTTGTCCAGCTACTAGACACTGAGGATAGATTGGACAGAAAATGACTGGTCAAATGAGCAAAGCAGAACATAGAAACAGAAGGCCAGCACAAAGAGATACAAGCGCCCCAAGAAGAAGATGGATGAGTACCAGAGAGGACATCTGCTCAAAGAAGCGCAGAAAGTAGTGGTTTTAATTTTTCTACCTGCTAAGAGGAACACAAGACTATGACAACAGGTGACTGAAAGTGTCTCACGAACTGCAATAGGATTTGAAGTTAGGTCGTTGTTGTGCTCCTTCTGACAAGTCAGTGCAGTACTCCAGAGGTGGGGTTCAGCATTAGCCTTCCCTCTCGCACCTACCCCAGGTCACCCTCCCATGAAGTGAACCCTCCCAGTGGTCTGCATGTGCAAGCGATGAGAGATGCAGTGTACAGTCATACTGCACTTGACTTCTTGTGATGGTGTAGCTGATCTGCTGAATGTACCTCATTACTTCTTGATTTTACTTTAAAAGCCTTTCCTTTATTTTTTCCTTCCAATTTATAGGTCTGGTGTTAACAGGCAGAAGATACACATTTTCTTTTTCCTACCGTCGTTTTTTGTGTTTCCCAAACTCTGGATAGCGGTGCATGGCCCAAATACATATGCGCAGTAGAATACCATAAAATTACAAACAAACCAAATGTCGAACCCACAGATATCCAGGTAACCCCTGAATGATCTGGACACCTTTAGGATGTCTAGAATAGCTCCACTTCACACTAACCTGACTGAGGACAGCCGAGGCTCACGTTCAAGTCGCGGATAGCCCCATCCTGGAATAAAAGGGCAGAATAAATTAAACTAGCAGATAAAATGATCATCACTTCATGAAGGATGATAAGCATACTCAACCTCACGATAACCCCACGCTCTTCATATGTCAGGGAAGTTGAAGAACCTCAAAGGGCAGGTCCCCATGGCAAGAAATTGAAGCACTTTACTTTCATCGAGCAGCTGAAGAAGTTAGTTAACGTTTATCTGCACACATTATTAAGGAGTCAAGAGGACCAACCCTTGGCCGTCCTGCTGGTTGTTCTACTAAACAGAATGTGTAAGGTATACTACATCAGATTTGGCTGTTCCGCTTCCGCCTCCGGGGAAGGCAGAGCAGTCTTCATCGTGGCTCGTACGCTGGCTATTAAAGGATGCCTTCAATACATCGAGGCAGATCATCCATGTTGAGTAGGTGACCCTAAGATGGGTTCTGATGACTTGATTGTCCCATTGATTGTTTGCTTGTATTTGGAGGACCTGGCTAATACCACATTTATTTTTTTAGCAGCTTATTTTAGTTAAAGGGATTTTGTTAGTTAAAGGGACAAAGGCACACTTATTATTTTATGTGTTTGTGTTTTTTGTTTAATACCTACCCTATGTTATTTACCATGTTTCTTTTCCAGTGCTTGTCTAACAGAAGGAGTTGTGTTCCGACAGGGGAAGTACTGGCCTCCAATCTGATCTTGGTTCTCCATCCTCGTTCTTCTTATTTTAACTGTTCATCAGCTTCCGCTGCTCTTTTCCCACTTCCTGACGAGACAGCACCTTGAGTTGCACCTGCTTGCTGCTGATGGGTGGGCTTTTGAAGTATGCCTCCAGCATAGCTGCGCACAATGTGCGCCAATGCGATCTGCAGGCAAGCCCGTCTGCATCGCTCCAGGCGGAGGGTGGGAAATACTCGCCTTGGCATTTCAAATCTCCCTGTTTAGACCAGGATTTTCTTCTCTTTATTAGACTACTGTCCAGTCTTCTGAGTCCCACCTGTTGGTCTACCACCTAAACTTCACCACAACATTCAGAGCAAACATTTAAAAAAAAAAAAAATCATCAAGGCCTTGCATGCATATATTCATTGCCACATTGTCTCGATTTCATGATCTTATCGTAGACTGCTTACTGGAGATACTTTTGGAAACTTCCCTTAACAAGCCTTATGAACTTGACAACCTACCCTCATTGCCATCCTCGAGTTTTCTCATAATCCTAAATCGTGTTTTCTTACGCTACTGTGTAACATTATGAAATTGTTCTGTAACCTGTGTAACTTGCTACATACTGATACTCTCTAAAGCGCTCTGATACCTACGGATCTAGCCAGCACTATATAAAACTCAATAAAAAAAAAAATACCCATAAATTTTTTTACTTTGATCGCCTTATAAAAGTTGGCGAGGGACTGGATTTGGAACTATCCTTTAGCCACTATTCTGAAGATTCAGGGCCTCATTTTAAGATTGAAATGAACTGAGAATTCTCAATTTTTTTGAGAAAACTCTAACAATACGATTGACTGCTTAAATTCCCCCATCAACACTATCGCTATGGTGAAGGAAATCCAGTCGGTGGATATTACTTCATATTTGGAGTTTCCTTCACAGATTGGAGGATGTTCAGTTTCTTTTAAACTTTTAACAAAGACCTGGGTTTTTGCGTATGCCTATTGGTTAATGTTAACATTTCACTTTGTTTTTAAAATGCCTTTTGATTTATTGTTCATGTCCCATAGGAACCTTTGTAATTGCCTGTGTCGATTTGATTACTTCACTCTGTATTAAGTGTTCGAATTTCCTGGTCCTAGATCATTTTTGTGCCTTGGCGGATGACATGGACTGGCATGAGGCCGATATTTGTTCTTTGCTCTTCCCTTGAGCTTTCTGATCTTGTTCATGGCCATACCCATAGGGCAGGACACTCTTTGGATCTCATTTTTAATAATGTTCCTAAAGCCTCTATTAGGGATATATTCCTGCTTAACTGGTCACACCATCTTACTATTTGTTTCAATATGGGGTTGCTCAGGCCTCATTTGAACCCCTAGATAGATGCCTGACCTTCTTAGGCAGGGGTTGGCAGAAACTGTCTGATGTCAATTTTAGCTTCACTCCACACTACACTGGTCCTGCACCGGGTGAATATGTTGAACCCCTGTATATGAATTTTACTCCATGAATTATTAGCGCTGTAGACTGCATTTTCTCTCCTAAACAAGTTCAGCCTTGTAGGTACAATTCTACTGCTCGATAACTTTTAAAAGATCTATTAAAGGCACAAAACAATTAAACATGCATGGTGTCACTCTTATGACTCAGCTCTAAAAAGTATCTATGGCATCTTCCAAGAAATATGTGTGTTCTCCCTAAGCCTCTTATTGCAATTTACCGAATCGAATCAACTTAAAGTAGTTCTCAGAACTGAGGACTCTGTTCACTCCAGTGGTGACCAAAACTGTCACTCCCCCTTCTCAAGAACTTCGTAACGGTCTTTAAGACTATCTGTGGAACAAGGTTGCAGCGGCCTTCAGTACTTTTTAAAGAACTCTGCAATGGACTTAAGCAGCCCTAGTCAATATTTAACCACTTTTCCCCGCCATGGTGGTGGAGGGCACCTTTAAAAAATCTGGGCTATTAACTCATTACTCCATCAACCCTTGTCGCATGTGGATTATTAAAACCTTTAAACGTTTTTAGCACCCCGTTTCATGTCTCCATGCAATCAATCCTACTATGAGCGCACAGTTCCAATAGCATGGAAAAAGTTTACAACTGGTCAAGCTGATATTTCATTTTGAGATAACTTTCTTGGACTATGCTTATTACAAGATTTACTGATAATGTCAATCAGTGGTAGACTGTTTAAGAATGACCTTCTTTCGGTGGCATTTTGGATGGCACAACGTGAACTCAGATAATACAGGGATTATAACATTTGGAGCTGAATCTTCCTTATAGACCAGAAACTGGTGGCTAGAGGAACTTGGGTCCTTCAACACCCCTGTTTATTTTGCCCATAACCTAGGTGTCTTTTTTAACAATAATCTCAGTAATAATGAACTCTTGTGAAATGTGCTTCTACATGTTTCCTTTTTCTGAAGTTGCTTTTTCTGAAGATTCTGTCTTGACACCTATAGATTCTTTACACCTTATAGATTCTGTCTTGTTGCCTCGGCACTGTCTCTATCTCCACAGCGCGGGGACACGCCGAGATGGCGTCACCATGCGCTTTATAAACCCCTTTATTATTATTATTATCAATAGGATTGTTTCCATTTCCATCGTCTTTCAGGAATACCAGTATTCAATCTAGAAAGACAGGGGCATATTATCAAGGGGGTTTATCTCTGCTTTTTTGGCTTTAAAAGCCAAGAAAGCGGAGATAAAATTATCTCCCTATTACCTAGCTGTCGCTAACACCAGTTAGCGACAGCTAGTAGGAGATAGCGACCATTTTGGGCCCCACTTTGCATGTCAGTGATATTTATCACTAATGACATGCAAAGTGGGCGTGCCAAGATGTTAGCGACTGGAAACAGTCGCTAACATCGCTATCTCCTATTACCAACTTATGGAGATATTTGCGCTAAGCGCGAATATCTCCAAAAGCTAACACCTGCCCTGAGCAGTTCTTAGCCATGGTATCCAATGGGAGGTGGATAACATGGCTAAGAGCATTAGCTCGGTAATGCATGAATATCGCTGACTTTTCAGCGATATTCATGCATTGCGGCTGATTTTTATCGCATTTGCGATAAACCTTGGTAATACCAAGGTTTATTTGCGATAAAAATCGCCGCAGCTCAGCAGTAAATTTTTGTCTCTAACCAAGCAATAGCGATAATTATCGCTATTGCTTGGTAATATGCCCCTAGATTAGTGTCACTCTTCGCTTGTGGGCCTCCTTAGTATTCCTATATACACCGATTTCAGAACATTCAGGTTGATTCTTCAGGCGTATTCTTTGCCTCAGCAGAAGATCCCACGTCTCTTCTCACCTATTATCTCTACCCAGTCATCTTCATTCACAGGCAATTTAGAAGCTACTCCCAGAAATGAAATATTATCTCTTCCATGACCAATTTCTTGATCCTCCCACAAGCCCTCAAGGGTGTGTTTTGGAGCTCGAGGCTCGTGTAGCAGATTCACAGAAAATGATTTGACATTGAGGAAAAAGTTAAAAGCATTCTCATTTCCTCTCAGCAACCCACAATTATTGGGACGAAAGTTGGTTTCCTTTAGCTCCGCCTATTAAGAGAAGCGTGTATTCTGCAGCACAGGTTTGAATCTATGATCAAGCTAATAGAGTTAATTATCTTCTGCAATACTGTAGAGCATTACTGTAGAGGGACTACCAGGCCACCGTACTTCAGAATGTTTTTAGGTCTGGCTTTCAGAGCCAGCTACCTACTAACCTATTGTTATTTAAACTATACAGAGAGGAGCTTGCCTTCACCCGGAAGAGAATTATACTCGCCTCATCTGGTTGGTTGTTTGGTATATCATTCCAGCTCCTAAGGATTACTTGTGCTGCAATGCATGGCTGGCTATTTTACATGCCAAAAATTCAATGACTCGTCATACTTTAAATCGTTTATTTCATAAATGCATTGAATACATAGAGCAATATTCTTTTGCCTGCAGATAGTTTTTAAATGTTTTAGTCAACACTCAAAATACAAATCAGAGCTCTTGGTTTTGCAGTTCTTGTTTTCCTAGTCGGTAGAAGGTTTCTGGCCTGCAGGACATTCATTCTAAAGGCAAAGACACACATGTTCAAAGCCTCTGTAATCACAGCACAAACCTGAGAGGGGATTCTGTAGGTGGAAATCCAGCTCTCTGGTGTAGCGCGTTTTAGTGGAAGAATCATGGTGTTCCAAGGCTGCATGCTAGTATTAAGGCCCTTTTATCTGTGAACACAATGAATCCTCATTTACGTTATAGTTATTAGGTGAGAGAAGCGACATCAGCAATGTGCTGCAGTGGGCATGTACGTTGCAGCGTAAAAAGAGCGCCAAGTGGCATCACCCTTCCTTTTGTGATACTGTAAAGCTTGGGTAATGATAAGTGAGGTACAGAAGTAAAATTCATGAGGCAAAGTTAAAAAAAAGTTAGCAATGTTTCGACTTCGTGAAGTTGCAAAGCTTTGAAATTTGAACTGTTTTTGCGAGCGAGCATACCTGAAAAAAATGTTTTGTGAGAGTGTTTTTCTTATAAAACTAGGCTTCGTTCCTGCAAAATATACTTTTAAAGTGTTTCTTTATCTTTTAAGAACTGCAGAATTTGTGTCGTTCACTGTCTTTGCGAGGCTTTTTTTAAATTCATGATACCTGTGAAAGTGAAGTCCCCCACTTTCGGAAATGATTAGGACAGTCGTTGTATCGAAAGGACATCATATAATTTGCATTGAGCCCAGCCTCAAGTTTGTTCCTGCAGAAGGGTAGGACTCAGCTTCTCCTTTCCTGCCTAACTTCGGTTGACCATTGGGGTGGGAAAACTGGTCGGTGGAACCACAGGCCTAGTGCCCTCCTTACCTTGAAGTGGAATGGCTCAAACCTAGCGAGGGGAAATGAAGTTGACCTACATCAGGGGGGCGCATTCGCTTTTTGTGCCCCATCGCAGATCCCTGGCCCAAAGTTAAAAAATCACCTCCGATAAGAACATTAAATTTGTTCCTGAATTACTCCGTTTACAATATTCTCTTGTTCTCATAGTGCAGAGACCAAGGGCAGACTTGTTGCTTATTCAGTAGGGGGACCTCCGTTGCCACGAGCTCACCAGGGCCTGACCATGCGGATACAACAGGGTGGAAAGAAGCTTCTTCTATATTATTCCCAGTGGCTTATTATTTATTGTTTTGCAAATTTATGTAGTGCGAACCCGACCCAAAGGTATTGGAGCGTTTCACATGAACACCAGTTACATTACACAAGGACACATTATTTTTTTTGGGGTGGGCACTGGGAGATTAAGTGATTTGCCCAGAATTATGGATGTGGAGTCGATCCCGAGTCTCGAACCT
Source organism: Lissotriton helveticus (assembly GCF_964261635.1). Classification (NCBI taxonomy): domain Eukaryota; kingdom Metazoa; phylum Chordata; class Amphibia; order Caudata; family Salamandridae; genus Lissotriton; species Lissotriton helveticus. The sequence continues at coordinate 1,546,381,355 of NC_136065.1, forward strand.
TTGTTTCCCAGCTCCAAAGTCAGCAGTCTAGCGGTAAGAACACATTAGGGGTTACCCAAAGCAGCTTCAGAGGATCTGGGCTAGGGGATCCCCTGACTGCAGAGGGGTTGGCAGTGTGTTAGCTGCTGGAAAAGAAGGACATTTTGGATAGGTGGCACTGTGGCCCGGGATCCTAAATTGAGGTCCTGAACCCCTCCATCGCTATTTGCGCTGGACAATGGGGGTGGAGGGGCTAGTGAGACCACAATGAAAGCAAGCACTTGCTTATAAAGTTCTAAAGTAAGCAATACAATTAGAGGATGTGAAGTGCAGCAGGAGAAAAGAATGCAAGTGTTAAGAATATTCCGTGTTTACTGCAAAATCAGAATGTTACATGTACATCATGGCAAGCACAGAAAATGCGGCTCTTTGACTACTACAGGGAAAAGTTCAAGCCTAGTGTCTATGGGCAAAGATAATAGGTTATCACATAGGCGCTGGAAATGGGGGAGCTAGGGGTGCTACAGCACCCCCAGAAATAGCTATGCTGGAGTTCAGACGGTGAATGAGCAATAAAGAGGTCTTTACATTTTATCTTTATCTTGTCACATTTCCTGTGTGTTCAAAGACAGAGGTCAAATGACTTCAGAAAAATTGGTGGTTATGTGTTTAACATGGAGCTTGGTGTTTACTTTTCATTTTTTCAATACAAAGTGAAGGCATTTTGTAAATTTAACTATGTGGCAAGCTTGCTGCAATACAGGGAGTGTGAAAGGGAAGGTTGTAGGATATCATTTTTTTCTAAAACAACATTTAAATACCTTCAAATGGATAAAGAGCATTGCATTCAATTGAAATTATAAAGTGTTCGCAGAAAACATAGAATTTAAAACCTATTCTCCCTATTTACGTTTTCAGCTTGAGCACGGGGTAAGGCGATTTATCCTACTCTTACGTTTGGGTACACTCCCTTTAGCAACATTCTTAGCTAGCTGGGAAGGTACAAATAATCCCAGAGGTATATGTGAGTTATGCAAAGGTGGCCAACAAGATTTGCTTCATGTTTTACTAATCTGTCCTAATGCGAGAATAGTAGCGGCACGACGTTGTTATATAATCCCAATTCAATTAAAGTATAATGCTCTCTCGGCCCAAGATTTAATTATGTTGTGTAACTCTCCGGTCATTGATTTTGTATGCCGTAACCTGAAAAAGTTTTTTAAAAGTTTTCTGAAGCTGTTTTAAAGTTAAAACACATAATCCTAAATTGTATTCTTATCTTTATAGAATGTTGTATGGGTAGGCGATAGAACACTGTTACTGCTCCATTTTATAGTGTGTTTTAAAAGCAAATGTTTTACCATCTAATCATTTTAAATTCAATAATAACAATTTTATCTTTGTATTTGTTGATCTCAGTTGAGGTCTGAATCAAATAAAAATGTACTGAATTTACTAAATTACCATCAAATGGACTGCACTCATATTTCAAAATATATTAGCAGCTAAGCACAAAGGAAGCATTTTTGTAATGCTGAAGTGTGATAGCAACAAACATATTTGACAGATTCAAAACAAATCAAGACACTACTTAGTGATGTGCAATTGATAATTATTAGCTGAAAAATGATTTCCATACATTATTGTTCGACAGCTATGTATAAAATGTACTGTCTGTAAATGACAGTGCACTACCACATCATGCTTTGGTAATGCATTTGTGACCGAGTGTTCCAAAATGTTCACCAGTTGGCTACACACCACACCTTCACCATTCTCCTGCTAAGGTAACTTGAGTAATGTAACTTGATGGCAGCACCCCCACTCTGAAAATTGTTCCAGCACCACTGGGTTATCAGCCAAAAATACCCCCAAGCATGTATGGCTTTGATGCTCAGAAATCAAACTGCATCTAACAAAACGACCTGGTCTTCAATCTACTGAGGGCTTCTCCATCCAAGTTAGAACACAGGATTTGTCACCCTGGCATCAGGTTCCCCTGAACCACCAAAGGGAATGACTTGGCCAGTCTGAGTCTTACAGTTCACCTTGTCTCGTCCGCGTATGTATGCTCTCTTTATTTTGAAAATCTAGACATTAAAAGAGTTTTAATTAAATTGCTTTATAATTTGGTGAGAGGCTTGTTACCCTTTGCTGACTAGTAAACAGAGAATTCAACATGATTTGGTGGCCAATATGGCCATGGTTTGGACCAAACTCCAGAACTGACAAAGAACCTCCCAATTACCTCCAACACACTCTTCTTCCAATAACAATCTTATCTGCAAAACAGACTTTAGTTTGGGAGGTCTCTGTGACATTTGCAGGAGATTAGCAATCTCCTAGATATGGTTTTAGTTAACATGCTAAGGACAGTCTTCCAAGCTTTCTGGGCAAGAGGCTTCAACACAAAATTGCAGGCCCCCGAGACAGATCCGGGCTGGATCAGACCAGCCAGGGGCAGTATCACATTTGGCCACCAAAGAAGTAGACAACATATACATCATGAAGATAATTTTAGGTGAATAGATTTGGTGTTAAGCCTTAAGCTCCTACGGGAGGGGAACTAGTGAAGGGATGGCAACATCTGCTACAGCGATTGTCCATAGCCTTTCAAGGTACTCCATTACACAGTCTACGGGTGGTGGCTGGCTGAGCCAAGCGACCAGGGTATGGCCCAGTGTGCAGGTCCATCAGGGGGCCCAGGGGGGTTTCCATTAGTGGGTTGCTCGGTCATGGTTGTTTGGGGGTGTAACTTTCATGCTGGACCATGTTCCCTCTATCTTGAGGAAGTGGGTAGGTCTACATTGATCCTTCCAATGCACCCCAACCTTACACGGCATCCATGATATCCTCTTCTCAACATGTTGCATACCCAATATCCTTGGAGGTTAACTTATCCCCGAAACCCCTCGTCTCCCCCCTTCCCTCCTCGTCCTCTAGTCCCTCTTTCCCGCAGTCTACTATCCCTGTTCTCCTAGGAACGTGTCGACTCCCCCTTTACCCAACATCACCTAGACCCCCTCAACAACTAACTTCTATCCTCTCTGATTCCCCCACTAAATACCTTGACTCCTCACCCCTCTACTGCATGTTGATTAACTGCCGATCCACATCTTGCCATGCGACTGATATTGCGTAAACCATTCTCAATGAAAACATAGATATTGCATTCCTTACGGAAACCTGGCTCAACCCCCACTCAACTCCTATCCTTGACTTGCTCATTCCTACTGGATATTCCATCATTAGGAAAAACAGAATAAAGCAAATAGGAGGTGGCCTTGCTGTAATTTTTAAAAAGGAACTTAATCTCACGCTAGTTCATCTCCAGGACCCTTCTTCCTTTGAATACCTTTGTGTTGATCTTACTGCTCCTGGCTCCCCCACCATTCGACTACATACTATCTACCACCCCCCCCCCCCCGGCAATCCCATCCCCTTTACTGAAGAGCTGTCTGATCTTATCACCCAATATTTGCTCACTCACTCCAAGAATCTCTTTCTTGGAGACTATAACATCCACTGGAATAATAACGACGACCCGTCTGTCATCCTCCTTAAATATATCCTGGACATTACGGACTTGACACAACTCTGCCAATCCCCGACTCACTCTAAAGGCGCCACCCTTGATGCTATTATGATGAGCAAGGATCTGGCCTCTCTCTCAACTATTCTTCCAGTCGACTGGTCTGATCATCACCTTATCCTCTTCACTTTGAACTGCTCTTTTACTCTCCCCACCCCTATCGGCACTTTACCCATGAAACATACTCGTAATCTTCACCTTATTCCCACTGGCGAGTTGGAATCCTCTATCAAAACCCACTTACTCCTCCCCCCTCTCACAGCACCAATGACCTAACTGAAGATTACAATAATTCTATCCTATCGAAATTGCCCCAATCAAATTTAAACAACAAAAAAAAAATACCTCCCAAAACCTAGTTTAACTCTGACCTTAATAATGAAAGACGGGCCCTCAGACAGTCTGAACGCTCATGGAGGAATCATCCCTCCCCTGATAACATGATACTCCTTAAAAATGCCAGAGCCAAATACAAGAAGCACATCTTCGCTGAAAAAGCCTCCTTCCTCCGTTCACAACTTGACCAGGCTAAAAGCCGTCCCAGAGAACTCTTTGGCATTGTTAAAAAACAAACTTCCTTTGGTCCCCCTAAAATACCAACCACTGTTGAAAGATGCAAAGAAATCGCCAGCTTCTTTTAGAATGAAGTCAACTCGATTGAACTATCCTTCTCTTCTCCTCCTCTCCCATTCCAATCTACCCTCAGCCAACACCACCTCCCTAACATTCCTACTTCACCCTGCTCCTCTGCCCCTCCATGCCACGACCCCTCTCTAGCCCTCTCCACTCTACCCAACCCTGACTCTATCTTTAAGGACACCCTTACCAAAAACAATGCCTCCTGGAAGGAATTTTGTCCAGTATCCGAATCTACTGTCCTCAACATCCTCTCTAAACTCAAACCATCTTCACACACCAATGATCCTCTTCCCGCCCAGTTGGTTCAGGAACTCAAACACATTATTACCCCCATCTGGACCAATATCATCAATTCCTCCCCTGCCACTGGTTGTGTCCCAGCATCCCTTCAACTAGGTCAAATCTCCCACATCCTCAAAAACCCCACCGCTGATCCTAATGACTTGAACAATCTACGCCCTATCTCTAATCTTCCCTTCCTCTCCAAAGCCCTTGAAAAAATGTGTACTTTCCCAGTTACACAAACATATCACTTCCTTCAATCTCCTCGACGTTTTCCAATCTGGTTTTAGAAAAGGATGCAGCACTGAAACTGCTATGCTCACTATCACTGATAATATTCATCGCTCTCTTGACAAAGGTGAATCCTCCCTCCTTATCCTCCTTGACCTCTCTGCTGCGTTTGATACTGTCCACCATCCCACCCTTCTTAATACTCTCAAAGACCGCTTTGGGTTTGAGGGCACTGTTCACCAGTGGTTCACCTCATATCTCCAAAACAGATCCCAACAAATTAAACTCAATCACTGCCTCTCCAAATCCCAACCTGTCTCTCTTGGGGTCCCACAAGGCTCTATCCTTTCCCCAACCCTATTTAATCTATTCATGGAACCACTCTCCCTTATTCTAAAACAAGCTAATATCAGCTACCACCTCCATGCTGACGACACACAACTATATTACAAGATCAAATCCCACCATGACATTCTTCTCATTAATGATACCTTGAATAAAGTCCAAGCTTGGTTCCATCTTAATCATCTCAAACTGAATCCCAAAAAAACTGAAGTCATCCTTTTCACTCCCAAAAACTGTTCTCTGCCTATTCAACTCTGGATCAATGATATCAATGCACTCAAATGCTCCCTCTCCACCTCTAACTCTGTCAAATCCTTGGGCATCAGCATTGATAAGAATCTTACTCTCATCCCCCACATTAAAAATGCTGGTAAAGGTGCTCTCTTATCCCTTCTCCACCTTAAAATAATCAAACCTTTCATTCCAGCGAATGACTTCAAAATTGTTGTCCAATCTCTTGTACTTTCCAGAATTGACTATGGCAACGCCACCCTTGTAGGCACCCCAAAATTCCACCTTGCCCCGATTAAATCTGTCCTCAACCTGGCTGCTAGACTTATCTCTGATTGTAAACGATTTGATCACATTTCTCCTATCCTCAAACACCTTAACTGGCTCCCAATTGAAGGTAGATCCACCTTCAAGATGGCATGTATTACTCACAAAGCCCTTCACCAAAACACCCCCTCTTACCTCTCTGACAAACTACAAAAAGCTGGCTGCTCCAGGTCTTTGAGAAGCACTAACGCCCTTGTCCTCATCCCCATGAGACTCAAATGTAAAAAGAGACAATCACTTACATTCTCTGGTAATGCCCCTACGATTTGGAACTCTCTACCCAAAGATCTTCGCTGCAACCCCTCCTACCGTCTCTTCAAAAAAAGACTCAAGGTGCTTCTTCTCAACAAATATTGGGACACCTAACGTCTCTATATTGGTTCAATCCTCATTTTTATTCTCCTCAACCCACTCCTTCCAACCGTCCCCATCTCCCTTACTTATCCCTTAATGACTCTCTTTCCTCAATTCCCTCGTCTAACTGAAAGGCCTTATCCCATGCTAGTTTTTATTCACTCTGTAATTTTGTTTCTTGATGTTTATCTTGTTTATCTGTCTGTAAAGCGCTCTGATACTCGTGGGTCCAGTAGCGCTATATAAAACTTTTTTAATTAAAAAAAAAATGGAGTGACACGCAGAGTGGGTTCCCGGGTCCAAGTCAATTGAATCAGTCAGTGTCACACCAGAGGGGTGGCCAACCATGACTCCTTTGAGAAGGTGATAGGAATTTCATGCGCTAGCTGTGTCTATGTGATGATCCTCAATTATGTAAATATTGTCATTAATATAAAAATGGTAAATTATTGTTATGACCTGTTTATGTTGTTTAATAAATATGGCATGCGACTGCTACGTTCTCTGATGCAAGAATCGCATTGGGTATTGGTCATTTTTGCTGGATCAGTGAAATGGGTATTGTACAATGTCTGTTTTGACTGGTTTGAGTGAGGTGACTGGTCCCTCTAATGACCCTCATCTGTCAGTATCAGCTCCCATACTCTGTAACTCCTCGCCAGACCTGGGGAAATGTCACACTACGATGTAGCTCATCTGTACCCACATTGATTGGCTAGTTAATTTTTCTTGGTTTTTCAATATTTAAATGTACCTTTAAAAGGATGTCTGTTTGCGCAATCGGTTCTGTATGACACGCTTTGCCCACTGGGCAAGCTCTATGATGCAATACATACATGATAGATACATACATGGCCATCAATGGTATTGTAAGCAGTTGTCACTGGGTTTCCCTCGGTCTCCATGGAGGGCTCAGGAAGTGAGGTGCAAGTTGCAAAAGTCTTACAAACGTAAACGTTTCCTTTCTTGCCAGTCATTTGCTTCTGAACTCTTTGAGGTTCAAGATTAGGAGTTCTTAACTTGAAAAGACAAGTTGCTCATGGCTATGTTTTGCTGCTTCTAAGCCATGTCTCTGTAGAAGAATGTTCCTGAGTTCTAATCCCGGCTTCCCCCTGTCGCTTAATGTTTCTGATTCTGGGCAAACCACGTTGCCGCCATGTGCCTTATTACACTTATCTACCAAAAACTGTGAGGTCTTAGACAATAAGCCAGTATTACTGCTATACAAAAATGCTGAATCTTCTACAAGCACCACTTATGGAGTAATCTGCGTACCTAAACGTCACTTTGGTGTATCAATAGTTGTGTGAGGCACTACAGAAAAGTGACAACTATGCAATGCAATCCCTTGTAAAGACTGGCAGTAGGTCTTTATGGATGGAACAACCAGGGACACCTTCCTACACACGAACATTCACTATTGCGGATTTGCTCTTTCTATATGTGCTGTGGCACACAAATAAACATCAAAAACAAGGAGAAATTAATAATTTCTCCTCATTGCACCAGTTTAAGACTAGGTTTTATCTGGTATTATTTTGGCGCTCCCCCGTACTTATGCCAGCCTTGTACATAGGGGACAGCTTCAAAAAGCACAGGTTGTTGTGGCGGAACACCCACTGCAACACCCATTGACCGCCCCTTTCGTGCTACGTGCTGCGTGAATAGGGGCATTATTTTCAAGGCAGCGTTAAGCCACGCTGCCTTGTAAGTAAGGCAAAAGGGTTATCATCAACAGAACGCCCGAAAAAGTGACGTTCTGGTGGTGAAGAGCCCTTGTAAATATGCCCCTAAGTACTGAGACACCTTCTGCCTGATGCCCCCTGTATCCAGAGAAGACGAGCTGATTTAAGCACGCTCTTCTAACCTACAGTGTACGACACCTGGAAAGGGGTATGGAGCGCTATACAAATGCGACTACAATACAACGCTAGGGTGCTGTATCTGGGCAGAAACAGGACGCGTTGCGATACTGTATCGTGCACAAGAACAATTACTCTTGACAGCTGTGCATAATGCAGAAAACAAGCTTCAGTTCACAGAAGGACACCGCCAACTCATAACGTTTGCCTCGAGGGATCTTGCACAAGACACTTCGCTAAGTGTGATTCCAGTGAGTCATGAAAAATAATATTGATTTAGTCATGCTGTTTATAATTGCTATTGTCGTCTACACGTTGTTTTTACATAACAAATGGCACACTGATGACGGACTGAATACATGCAGCAAAGATACCCAAAATAAAAATTCCCAATCATGTTTCATCAATAATAGAGTTAAAGTTACATTAACGATGGGAGGTGAAAAAACACGAAAATGCTGGCCCTGATTTAGAAGAGCGTGGTAATACTGCTCCCTGTATGCAACTCTGGCAATGTCACCCCCTTTGACAGAGTACCGCAGGTGGACATACAGCTGGGAGAGACTCCACCTGCCGAGGATCAGAGGTGAGACAGCCAGGCACCGCCAGAGCGGCTGCTCCACCACCGTGGATTGTAGAGTTTACTTAACCTACTGAGCACCAGCATGGAAGTGGTGGCTGACATTCACAGCAAGGTAGTGTGTAGTCCTAAACCAGGTGAGTTCCCTCCCCCAGTATGTTACGTACACCAACTATTACAAAGGTAAACTTATAGTGCCTATTTTGGGTGGCACCAATTCTGCCAGCCTTGATAGGCATTGTGTGACTGAGGTTTTCTCCCCAAAGTGACCCTATCCATGGTGGAGAAGAAATGCCTGCTGCCATTTCCAAAAGTATAAATGCCACCAAAGTGGCATACAGAACACCTGCCAGACCAAACTAAGGAAAACTCAAACACTTCTGGATTTTAAATCCTGCCTTTCACTGGCACTGGTTGCTCCAGCTGTCAGTTATCGTCGCTGCCTCTTCTGCTGGTACTCAGGGGAGATGTGAGGTGCGCCGTCACTGCGGTGTGTGCAAGGCTCGGCTTCCTTAGCCCACCACATCTAGCAGCCCACATCACAAGAGGATGGCAGCACAACGATGGGCCTCTTGATCATGCAGGATGCCTCAGTGAGCTGAAGACTTGCTGATAAAACATACATATATCTGGAGGCTACAAGATCGAATACAAGGCAACTTAACCTTCCATCCTTCTAAGGTCTATAAATGTAGTACAATTAAATATTTTAATAGTGACACCTAATATTTACAGCACTTAGAAATGGCAGAAGTGCAGAATGAAGAGTAATATAACAATAGTTATGTTCTGATGGATATTGCAGATACCTCACCTTGAGAAATTGCCCAGGTGCCAGACTGGTTGTAGAGATTTTTTGTTGAAGTGCTTCCGCGTGCTGCTAGGTGGTATCATGCAAATCCAAGCTGGCTTCTCACTGTCACAAAAGTGATAGAACTGAGCGATGATGTTAGGTCCTTTCTTTCCACGCATTCTGTTGCAGATCCAAACCACTACTCTCAAGTGTATCAGGTCTTCTGAGGACTTTCTAAATTTTCGCAGTGCACTAAAGAACGATGTCCCACTGGAAACAATAGGATTGAAGCCGTCATGCATCTGAAGGCAATTTGAGATTGGGAGGTGAAGCTACACTTCCACAACACTATATATGTAACACTGGCCCAGCAGACCCCAGCCATCTCATCTGCTTTCACAAGCCTTCCAAACACCTCTGCTCATCTGGACTCCTACTTGCAGAAATCCCACACAAATGGAAAACCATATCAAGCAGCCGAGCCTTCTCCTTCATCATTCCTAAAGTGTGGAATGACCTGCCTCTACACATAAGACCCTTCTCCTCACTTCTTGAATTACATAAGAAGCTGAAGACCTGCCTTTTCAAGTAGTCCTTATAGACCCTAGATGTGCCTAGACTTACACTTGCTCAGCGCTAGGATACACTCCTGGGTGATAGTGTGTTCGACCTATCTGCATAACATATATGTTGCCAAACAAATGAAGAAGTTGCAGCATTTGTATAGGTCCTGCTCCTACTCCAAATCATGGAACCAGGCTTGGTCCTGTTCAGGGCTGTTCCTGTGGTACATCCACATCCAAATCCAAACCCAAACCCAAGAAAAGCAGGATTTGATCCCATCCAGCAACTCTGACTCCAAGAAGAAGACATGTGGGCATCAAGATGTGAATTTGTGCATTGCACTCTGTCAATGCTGCTGGTCACTGCGCCAGTTCCTCGGCTGATCCTAATGCACCTGAGGTTCCTGGGCCATTGCCAACCCCTCAACAGATTGAGGCTTTCAAAGAGGCCCTTTTGCAAATATTCAGCGTATTTTTAGTTCCCTCAGGTTCACCTTTAGGCCTCACTGAAACACAGCGGCCTCCAGTTGGGTTACAACAAGCAGGTTCCTCCTCATAGCCATCTGCTATCTTCTGGGCGATAATCAGGCCTATAATAACTCCGGTACAGTATTCTCATGTTTGTAGGTGGCTTGGCACCCGTTGTCAACACGAGGCGCTGCACATTTTAAAATCGGACTCTAGTCTTCTAGTTGCCTTCGCAGTTGCCAAGTTTCTCGGACCATTAGAAGATCCGAACTGAAAATGTAACTGATTGGAACTTTTCTAATTAACTTTTTAACCTCTTTTTAAATCAATAATATGTTTCTTAGCACTGGTTACAGCACCATTTTTAGCATTGTGACTACATGGCAGCCCATGCTGCCCAATTCCATCGCGGCATAGGCTTTTGTAGACACAGTTCTTAGGCGCTTTATAAGCCAGTTTTATTGTTTTGTATTAGTATTTAGGATAATCAATCAAGTTTTAACTTTCTAGATCTGTTGATAACAAACATTGGTATGGTTTTTATCTTATTTCCTTATATTGTATGCATTTGCACGTGTATTGCCGCAATTACCGAAATAACGTTTATATGATTGATTGATTAACTAACTCTTGTACAGTATTTTAACTTGGCCCCACGATCCACACCACTCCCTTCTACTCCCAATGCCAGTGCCAATGCTACCAATGCTGGAGGATGATCTGGTGCCGACAACTGTATCGGACCCCAAACCAGAATTGGTCCAAGCTCTACTGATGTTGCGCTATAAAATTACAAAAGTGCAACCAGTTGTCATTCAGCCTGACTTTACTCCTGTGCCTTTATTGTGATACAGCTATCATCAGAGGCTCCATGGTTCTGTTGTCAACTATGTGCCACTGCAAGGTGACCCCCCAGGATGTTGATGATGAGGAAAGTGGTGCAAGTTAGCTTGCTCCCCTATCATTACACTGATGATGCCATATACCTGAATTGACCTGTGCCAGGTGACCCGTATTTTCTCACCAAGCACCGTACTCCAGACAGCCTTGTTGTACAGGCATCGACCATTAAAGTGAATCCCAATTAATTTCCCACCATTCTTTCGGATAAAGCATCTAAAAGGATTGCCACCATTGGGAAATGTATGTTTTCTTCAATTAATCTTGCATTGCAGTCTGTATACCTGGTCTGTGTGTTGGGTCAATATACCCGTGACCTTTGAGACAAGACCAGCAAAATCTTTCCAGCAGTCTCAGAATATCTTAGGGCCTCTTTGGCCCAGACAATAAAAAGTGGCCAGGAAGCGGCCAAATATGTTATCTGGGCAGGTATGAATACCACATATTACCTTCACTGGGAGGTTGGTACAAGTGTATTCCTTCAACGACATGCCTGGATGAGGTCCACTGGGTTCTCCGGGGATGTGCAGGCTTTCCTGATGGACAACCCCTTTGTAGAGTCATAGAGAAGGTCAAAGTGCCACCTGATTCCCTCTTATAACATGATATTCATCAGGACAATCCTGGATATGGTGGCATTTAGGGCTTTCCCTCCAAAACAGTAAGTCCAGGATATATTGTCTATGATTCAAATGTTCTGTGCTCACTTCCAGATCCAGGTGAGGGTTGTACTGAGGTTCCTTCGCCTCTTAGTCTCATTCATTTCCTTGTCAACCACACCAGGTGGCACATGCAAGCCCTACTGTGGACTACCTTTCTGACACCATAGAGATCTTGGCGGCAACAGCTCAAGATCTGCAGTGGTTAATGACAGATCCCTGTTTGTCCTGGGCTGGCCACCCTCCCTCCCAAGCCCAGAGCTGATTCTGGTGATGGACGCATCACTTCTGTGCTGAGGAAGTCACTTGGGGAGGTGGATATCAGAGCACCCTGGTCTAATGGAGGGCGGGCTTCACATCAATCTTCAGGAGCTGCGGGCCACTTGCCTGAGCCAAAAGGCTCTCCTTCTATCAATCAAGGGATGGGTGGTGCAAGCTCTCACTGAAAAAAACACCACTATGTGGTACTACAACAAGCAGGGTGGAGTGAGGCTGGGTCTTGTTCCATGAGACTTTGGGGCCCTGGAGGTGGCTGGAACAGCAGAACATAATTCTAGTAGCCAAGCACATAGTGGGGGTCTTTAAATGCCAGAGTGGATGTATTGAACAGGCGTCACTTGGCGGATCATGAGTGGCAACTGCATTCTGAGGTGGTGCAGGGTGTCCTTTGCTAGTGGCGGGAACCCTGGCTAGATCCTTTTACTGCCGTTGGGAATGTGTGGTGTCAAACGTTTTGCCGGTTTGGATTTTCCCTAAGAATACTCATTAGGAGACACATTTCAGGAGAAATGGAGGAAGAAACTCCTTTCCTGCATGAGTTCTGAAGAAGATCAAGAGCGCCTGGGCTTGAGTCATCATGGTGGCCTCAGATTGGGCCAGAAGTGGATGGTACGTGGAACTCTTGAGTGTGAGTATCTGTCCTCCGATTAGGTTGTAAGATTGGGAGGACCTCTTGTCTCAGCAACAGGGCAGGTTCCTCAACCTGAATCTACACAGCTTCGGCAATTGGCTGCACTTGATTTGCCTTCTGCGGTGGCGGATATCATCCTTGGTGCTAGGTCCCCCTTCACAAAATCCATTTATGCTGGATGCTGGGACAAATTTGCAAGCTGGTGTGGTGCCTGGAGTACAGGCCCCTTACAAACAATGTTGTTGGTTTTCCTTTTATTTGTATTGTCTTTAGCCAAACAACGTCTTGCATTTGGGACTGTAATATGATTTTTTGCCAGTCCTTTTACCATTTCTACATTTGCTAGGCCCACCATCCTTGTTGAAATCACCTGTTGTGATGAGATTTATAAAGGGTTTGACATGTGATCCGCCCAAGCTGTTTGTGATACCACAGTGTCACCTTAACTTAGTCTTGATATTCCTCAGGCCCTTCAAGCCAAAGCATAGGTTCTCACTGAATCTCCTGACCTTGACAACTGTGTTTCTCATCATGATGTTGTTAGCTCATCATACAAGTGAACTACAGACATTTTCAGTGCACCCACCTTATGCCGCCTTTGTCCTGGACAATTTGGTGCTGAGAACTTGGACGGCCTTCTAAAGTGTACGTTCATGTTGGGTGATCCATCACTCGACAAGAGTTCTTTGCTCCCCCTCATTTCTCAAAAGAGGAGTAGAGAATCAATTGGTTGGGCCTCAAAAGTGCTTGAAGATTTTATATAGCTTATATAGCACCAAGGATCACTGAGTGGATGATCTGCTTTGTGCTTTGTGTTCTCTGGAGCAAAGATAGGAAGAAGTCAATTACCTTTGGTAGTACTAATTCTGGTGGATACTCTATCTAACCGTAGTTTCTTCATCACTCTCCTACCTCTTCGTTAACTGGAGAGGTCCTTTTTCATATCTAAAAAAGCCCCAAAGTAGTATTCAGCACACTGTTACCAGCAATTTTCAAGTTCCGAATCTGAGGGTGCAATATTCGGTGTGTCGCCATCTGTTAGCACCAGCCACAGGTTTCTGAGAAGAGCTTTAGGCACCTCCTTTCTTTCTTTTACAAATTAAGCACTGGCAGGACAATTGATAACATGTATACAAATTACAAAATAATGAATACTCGAAAAAAGTGTGCCACATTTTGCTGCATCATTTGCCTTTTCATGCCACATAATTTAGTCAACTCTACAGCATAATTTGCCCCTCCCTTCCCACATAGTTCCAGTGGCCCTTGCTTCAAATGTATAATGAAATGTGGCGCAAACTGGCACAAAAACTTAAAGTGTTGGGAGGTGTTAAAATTCCCATACTATTTATATTCAGGATGGGGGACTGTGTCAGACACTTTTATGTAAAAATATTTAAGGTTTAGCTTGTTTTATATTCACTTATATAGTGCTTACTTCCCCTGATGAGGCGCTGAAGTGCTCTACACTTTGCAGCAGGCTACTCTGGAACTCAAGGTTAGTGGTTAGTCCAGAGTTATTGGTTAATGTTGGTTATTAAGGCAACGAATTGCAAACCAGAGCTCCTTTCCATTATTTCAGTAGTATGGGCAAGGGTGTTGTGGGCCCTAATCCATACTAGGAAGGCTCCCTACCCCACGTTAGGTAGTCCACGTCGCACACAATCGTGGTGTAAAGGGCCACTCACACTTCTGGGCCGCAGTGCCACTGCACCTGCTGCTTTAATGTTAGCCATTCCCCTTCATCTCTCCTCTCTTAATTGTTTTATATTTCCCATTTTGTGAAGTTGTGGTAGCGTGCAGTTTTTTTCTATCACACACTGAAATAATGAATAAACGAATAACCACAGGTATGCTGTGTGCATTTGGTAACACGTGTGTGCAGTGCAGGAGCGAAAGCTCAGCCTGTGACTGTACAACCCACTCCTTAGAAGTGCTGTCACCTCCCCGGGGCTGCGCTGAGATCAAAGAGGGCACGCTTTGAGCTGACAAGGTTTAAGTTTCTCACGACAAGCCGCAGTTGTTTTGTGTGACTGCTCTTTTATTGGCAGATGAAAGCAGAAACCAGGCTCTCTGAAGCTCACAAGACGCCTCGCGTGTGAGTGGGTTGGACCTGGTCATCGTCAGAAATCTGCTGAATTTTCTAAACGCCATTATAGCAGTATTAATCATTCTCTTTCTCCTGTTTAGGGAATTATATGCCCCTAATATAGTTAAAAAAAGAGCCCCTGCGGGTGTCCCGGATTCTAGTTTCCAAAGCCCTCTTCTTCCAGAGGTGTGAGGTGGAATCATTCCGCGAATTCAAAGGCGAGGATCGCAAAAGGACCAGGAGAACATTACTGGGTTCTTTAGACCCATGACTGGGCGCCAGAATGTGTGTAAATGCTGCATTTACTCTTCTTTTAGCAGTAGCTCACATACGCAGAGGCGTGCAGTCTGGGCGCACGCCTATGGTAGCGAGGACAGCTCGCACCACCATGCCGTGACTGCTGGTAAGTGGCCAAGCTACCAAGGGCACACCTGTCCATGAGCCAACACGTTTCTGCTTTCCAGAGAGGCCTTCAGTTTGACTTGGTCACGCCAGGTGGTTCTGAAAGCCAGGGTCACCAAGGGTCATCCTGCTAGACTGAAGCGCCGGGGCAGCAACACACCTAATGTTAACCTTAGCCTTGGAGTAACCTTACTGGGCCCTAAGCTTGCCATGGGCGGTCCTACCGCTTGGGCTTCTGTGGTTGTGGCTACTGCAGTGAGTGTTCCTTAAGAAGTATGACACTGTTCATTGGACAAGAATTAGAAGAGACAAGTGTGGTAACCAGGAATAAAGGAATGGAGAGAAAGCCGCATTTGAGCATGGCTTTCCTTCATGTGCGTACCAGCAAAGGTGATCAGTGGTTGGCAATGTCCAACAATGAGTAGCTGTTTTTAAAGTTAAAGTAATAAGCACTGAGAAAGTTAATCATTTTAGAATTTTATAAAGTTTTGGTTGTTTCGTTAGCAATGGAATAGCTTGAGCTCACTGACCCGTCAACGCTCAGGTTAGGCTTGTTGAAAATATTAGTTCTCAACCCAGCAAAGATGTGCGAGTCCTCCATTCCATGGGCCAACTTGGTTCAACTCAAACTCTCCATTATATTTAAGGTTCCCTGTTTTCAGTTTTTACTGATTTTTACAGATAAATACAGACAGAAAACCATTTGTTTTCTTGTCTGTATTTCTTTTTAAATGTTGATTTAAACGGAAATTGGGTGCTTCTAAGTGATTCTTATACACTTTGCCGTGACTGCCAGGCCAATAATTGTGTGAATTGATAGATAAGGGGGTTAAAAATGAAAGGAATTTTAGTAAAGAGGTATAAACAACAGTAGATAATATGCACAAGGCTGATACTGAAACGTGCGTATTTTCATATAAGTGGATTGATTTATCTTCTGCGGGTGTTCATATCACTGAAATCTGGCAGCCATTCAAGCATAACTGCTTATTTATTGGTTAAATAAATGTGGAAATATACAAGTTTCAGCTTTATTTTTTTCACAAAAACACAATAAATATGGATAAATACAAATAAAGTTGACAAAAAATAAATATGAATAAATACAGATGGAAATGTCAAAAAAATAAATACCATAAAACCGGGAGCCCTAATTATAATGTATTATCTTCGCTGGATGAACATTTAAGATAGCATTAGAGCCAGCCTTAGTGGGCTCTACCGGCCATTAAAGACCCACTCCAGTGTTAAAACCCAGAGCTGAAGACTATTCGAACATTCCACCCCTAGAGGGCAGAATGTTCTAATTTGTAAAATAAAAGACTCATGGAACCCGAGGGGGTAGAAATCCCCTCGGGCTCTGTGAGGTCTTTGTTAAACATTGGAATGCTGATGCTCTGGGCTGCTACCTACCATTAGAAGCCGGGATCATTCCATTGTTTTCAATGGAGCGCTCAGCATTTCAGTGTTCTAATATAGCCTTATAACCCGCCGTAGAGGGCTATACCGGCTATTAAAGGCCCTCTCCAGCGTTAAAGGCCCCGAGCCGAAGGCGAGGGCCTTTAACAAGGGAGAGGGACTTTAATAGCGGTATAGCCCATCTACGAAGGGTTATAAGGCTATTAGAACATTCTGTCACTAGAGGACAGAATGTTCTAACACAAAAAACAAAGCCTTTTGGGAGCGTGAGGGGATTAGAACCCCCTCAGGTTCCCTGAAGCCTTTTTTCACATCCAGAGCTGTGAACAAAGAAACATTGGAATGTTGGAGCTCCAGGCTTATACCAGCCATTATAAGCCCGGAGCACTCCATTGTTTTCAATGGAGCTCCCAACATTCCAATGTTCTAATAAATGTTTATTTTTATGCCAGAAATATCATCACTTGTAAGCTAAAAATGAAGTAGGTTTCAGTACTGCCTGGTTCCTGCCTTAGAGTATCTGTGCAGCCAATGGACTAGAGGGGCTGGAGGCTGGCCACTGACCTCTTGCTTTACCCGGATGCTGCTCTGACAGGTAACTGGAGGCGCAGGCAGTGCTGCGACTGGTAGAAGATGGGAGCTGAAGACCACACACATCAGCACGGGGAGCCACTGCCGGAAAAAGAGATGATGGAGAATGGATATGAAAGAGTATGAGAGATGAAAGAATGAGAGAGGAGAAAAATAAGAAAGGGGCGAAGGCATCTGGAGTAAGAGGAATGGATTGAGAGGTAAAGGATATCTGGGAATACAGGAAGAGTAAAATGGAATGATGTAATAAAAGGGCGAGTAGCTGAGGTAAGTGGAGATAATGTTAGAGAATGAGAGAGGAGCAAGCATATTTTTGGAGTACGGTCACTTTTGCCCTCTACTGCTGCCAGAGACACAAGCCTGATAATAGGTCAGGAAAGTAAAAACTCTGGGTATGTAATAAGCGATTATGACCATCCATAGAGCGTGCACCTGCCGAGGAGTGTTCCACCTCAGGTAAACGCTTTCTTCCAAGGGAAGTCCCAGCAACAGCTTCTTGTGGGTGGATTTCAGTGGTAGATAGGCCCCAGTTGACACAACCTGCCACATAATACCCAGACACTATTTTCAGGAGACCTTCATAAAGATATTCTCTCACAAGAGCATACAGTCTGACAAGAAAAAGGAAAGCAATTTTCCTGTCTTGACCAAGTTGCTGAGGTGAACAGAGTGCCTAGCCATCCCAAAAGAAATGGGAGGCAATATAATGCCACAGACCCGGCCTTGCCCAACGGTTCAAGAAGGACTAGACCAAATCGCTTGCTTCCACCGGACCAATATTTATTGTATTTTTTTTTTATTTATTTATTTGATTATGTATGCAAAGATTTACCAGCTTATTTTGCTCCTCTTCAATATTATTTGTATTACTGTATTGACACCTTTTTATTTTCAATAAATGTTATTCTGAACTCAAAAAATACTTTACGGGTTTATTTACAAGTCCCTTGTGCAATGGGTATGTCTCTTTTTCCCATATTAAAAGTGACACACCAGAGGCGCAAGGGGCTTGCACATAAGCACCTTAGTTTTTCCCTGATACTCAAATAAAAGTCATGCTCATTACTGGAATGAGAAAAGTCCAGGAGCAACAAATGAGAAGAAAGAAAATAGAGTGCTTTATTTATCATAAAAAGAGGGAGTCGGGAAGAAGACTCTTGCTGACTTTGTCTGCCATCACCACCACCTCGATCCAAAAGAAAAGATTAATCCGCCCAAAAGAAGAGAAGTGCTGAATTCCAGTGGTCATAGACCAGACAAGAACAATTGCTGACAAACCAACCCATATCCAGATACCCTGGGACCCCCAACTCCTCCACCTGGGGTTCAAAGTTATATAATCACAAAACCCGATGACTTCAAAGGGGGCAGGGACCCTAAGCCTTACCAGGAAAATAATCCTAGGCTCTTTGATAGGGAGAAACTAAAAGATCCAACCGCGCCACCTCAGAGCAACTCACTCTTTTACTGAGTTAAATGTGAACTCAAATCCCACCTTCCTAAACATGAAAGATCATGTATTTGAAAAACAAATCCTCTGCTGCATTCTGCACGGGTATTATAAATAAATACATAAGCAAATGTGTTGCTGTTTACTTAAATGTACTTCTTTGTAATCTATACTTATGTGTCTACTACTCATAGCATCATTACTCGGGACCACCCTACAAACTAAGGCGCTCAATGAGCCAATAAAGGACAGGGGGTGAAACCGACCTCTGACCTCAGCACAACAGCTCCAGTCCATTCCCCCACTGTTGTTCTCAATACCACAGAGCCACGTGTCTCGGGAACAATAGGCCTTCATCTCACCCAAACTCAATAGTACTAATTGTATCAAAGAAGGAAGGAGCGGGGTCAGAGCGCGTTATCCCTTTCAACAGGGACCAGCCGGGTAGCACACGCCTGCCACTCGAACGTGGCGCTGATATATTGGAGGGGGTGAGGGGGGGGGGGGAGTCGACATATTGACCCCTAATGGGCCTCTCTCTATCTCCGGCCGCCTCTGGATAAGGGATGGAAGACAGGGTCTGTGGCACCAGCACCTGACCCTGTGACACACCGGATGCGCAGTCGTGTCTTCAAGCGCATGCCTAGCTTTAGACATATGCAGCTGTCATACTATGGACATATCGATAGTAATACTAAAGCACGATTTATGTATTACAGAAATTAAAGAAACATAGTAAACACACAATTAAAAAACAAGTGAAAGAAGAGAGGGAAACATAAAAATGCAAGATTTTAAAATGAAAATAGGCTATTCGGTTTGTCAATGACTAGCGTGATCCTGTGCCTATGGTAAGCTGTACTATGTCCCTGCTCGGTCCGTTTCTCTGTCCCTGTCACGGCCCTTTCCGTAAAGACCGGCCCTTGGGAGATGCTATCACCTTCGGGAGGATTGACGTATGAGGGAGCCCTGTGCACATTTCTGTCACGGTGACTCACAGGGGCTGTCAGCAGGGGCTTCCTGAGAATCCCAGCACTCCCTGTTGACTCTCTCAGAACTGGCCTGAGCCGGAAACATGGCTTCCTCTAGCGGTGGAGGCCAGACAGACAGACAGTCAGACCTAAACACAGACAGCCGAGTCAACAAACAGCCAGACCTAATCTAAAACCCTTGAAGCCGCCTATGTGACGGATATGTGTACATCTGTTGTAAACCATGCATGCAGCTGTACACACAGCTACCAGCACAAAGGAGCACACATACTCCTGACGCAAGGCCCCCCCAAACAGTACAGGTTGATAACACCTCCCGAGCATCTAAATCAGCGCCAGAAATAAACTGTTGCTGATCATCATTGATTGTTAAGGCCTTGCAGGAGGGGTGAGACACCCTTGCAAAACCGCAACATGGCACAAGTCCTAAAAAAATAAGTGGGGGGACACTGTCACAGTATTTGACGTCACGACAGAAAGTGACGTCACGAAAGGTGGCTCCGATCTCGTCCCAGAGAGACTAAAAAGGTGAAGTCCAGCTGTTTGGCAGGGGGGACGGCGTCCACCCTGTAAAATAAGTGGGGGGGGGACGCCGTCCACCCGCGTGGTACCCCGACTCGAGCCCTCGTAATGAGGGCTTATATATGTGCGGCACATATATAAGCCCTCATTACGAGCAGCCCAGTTAATGTTCTGCGATGTGCTGTTACTGCACGTATCGGAAGGATTCATTTTGTCATAAATAGAAACAGATCAAACCTGCGGTCATGTTTTTTTAATCAGGAACATGCACTGCTATTCATTGGAACATGTTAATGGCCAAAAACTCGTCATCGGGTGGTATTGATCACACCCGATAATTTCCGACTCAGTAGACCAGGTGCAATAGATATTAATCAAATTACCGGGTCACTCCTAGTGACGGCCTTAGCTATTGAATTAAAGTAGTCCTGGAGTCTGACAGTGTGATAGATGTCACCCAGAGGTCTGCCATCCCTTCTCATCTCAAGACTCAGTGCACTTGTGTTAGCCACATCATCAGACGAGATGGCATACTACCCACGCTCTATCCAGCCCCCGCAGCTATTTATCAATGGTACTGCAAGTGAAGTGGCACCAGTATCTGAGGTGCCCCCTGCACCCAGATTTAACCTATTTTTTAATCCAACGTGAGATCACCTACTAGAGAACACAGGTCTAACTGACGCATCACTGATCAAACTATGAACTTATTCTCTGGCCATGTTTTTGTTTTTTTAGTTTTATATAGCGCCAACTAGACCAGAGAAATCGGCTATCAAAGCGCTTTACACGAGCACCAGTTTCATTACAGGTGGACAGACACATTCATTCTTGTTAGGCACGGGGAGATTACGGGATTTGCCCAGTATCATAGGATGTTGAGCGTTGTTGCCAAGACTCGAACCTGGCTCCCCAGCTTCGAGGTCGACCGCTCTAGCAGTAAGGCTACATCATCTCCCCATGTTTGGCACCATCCAGAGTCGACCACCATATCCTGTCAAACTGCCTTTTCTGTGTGTCATTGCCTGTGCAAATACCTGGAACATACAAAGAAGCCACTTCTGTAGTAAGGTGGTCTCCTGTAGCTTAACATGCAAATACGCTATTCCATTTCCCAGGAGTGTGGATTGTTCGGATGGCTGGATAAGTGTTACTGTAAATTAAGAACTGTTCCTGAAACAGGAAGCATCCTTTACTACACAGGCATTACAAAGTAATGACTTTACCATGCATCCTTATGTATGCTTTGCCTTTACCACTCATGTTTTTACCCCGCATGTCTTTACAACTAAATGGTAAGTAAATATAATATATATATATATATATCCAAAAGAAAACACCTCCTCCGTGAAGAAATGTTGAGAGGCCACTAGGGGGAAAAACATGGAAACCCTTTATTTAAAACAGCACAGGCATGATGCATTTGGGTACGAAAACCTTCCTCAGATGCTGCTGCTGCTACCAGGTGTATAACTCCTCCCTCGTTTTGAAGTGTCCTGCATGACCCCCATTGGAGGGAGTATTCCGACCCCAGGTCACATGGATGCTCTCTCACTGCAGTCCAACATAGACTACATTACCCAGAAAGAACTATTGCTTACTGAGTGCTGCATATATATATTCACTGAAAAAAACAAAGGTCACTGGGACGTTATAGTTAGGCTCAGATTTCACTCATACAAAACCGTAGAAATTCAGCAGTTATAGTTAACTGAGCTAACTAACTTAAACTGGGTGTTTAAGTGGTTGTATGGGTGGGAGAGTGGCTTTTTCAGTGAGTGTTTGGTTAAGTGAGTTGGAGAGTGAGTTTTCTGTGTGAATGACTGTATGGGTGAGTGAGCAGATATGAGAGTGCTTGTATGGATTTGAGAATCAGTATGTAAGAGGTTGTGTGGGTCTGTGAGTGAGTGCTTGTATGGGTGTGAGTGGCTGTGTTGAGATACTGTATGGGTGTGTGAGTGGCTGTATGAGTGAATACGTCTGTGTATGAGTAGCTGTATGGGTGTGTGTATGGCTGTGTGAGTGACTGTGAGGGTGAGTGACTGGTTGTATGAGTGGCTGTATGGGTGAGTGAATGGTTATGTGAGTGACTCTAGGGAGGAGTGAGTGGGTGTGAGTATTGGTATGGGTCTCTGAATGGATATGTGAGTGGTTATGTGGGTGTGTGAGTGAGCATACAAGAGGTTGTATGGTTGTGTGAGTGGGTGTGTGAGTGGTTCTGTGGATAATATCATCAGTGATGTCATTAGTGATGTAATATGTGAGGTCATAAGTAGTGCATTGCAGGGCGTAAGTAATAGTTAGCTCATGTAACTATAACTGCTGAATTTCTATAGTTTTGTACGAGTGAAATCTCAGCCTAACTATAACGTCCCTGTAACCTTTTTTTTTCAGTGAACTTCTGTTTTTTAAAATTCCATTTCCTTACTATAGCGTCTCTGTAACCTTTGTTTTTTTATCTGAGTTTCTAAGGTTTTTGAATTCTATTTCCTAACTAAAACATCCCTATAACCTTTGTTTTTATAAGTGAATTTCTATGTTTTTTAACTAGTTGTCATGTTTGAGTGGTGGAGAAAGGAGGCGTGGCCTCTGAAGACCTCTCAGCAATCCCACTGTGTGGGACTTACTGGAGGTAGCAGGAGGGGTTCCTGGCACCCAAGGACCCTCGGCATCCAAGGGGACTGAATCCCTCAACCAGCAGTTCAAAAGGAAGTGCCTCTGATGACCACCCAGCTATCCTGCTATGTGGAACTTACTGGAGGTAACAAGAGCGGTTGTTGGCCACCAAGGACACTACTCAGGAGCCATGGGGACTTCATTCCCCAACTTGCAGTGCGCCAGAAGGCACGTTTATAGAGAAGTAGTGAAAGGGGGCGGGCGTCCCACAACCTCTCAGCAGTCCCACTGTGTGGGACTTACAGGAGGTAACAGGAGGGGTTGTTGGCCCCCAAGAACCCTTAGCAGCCAAGGGGACTTCATCCCCCAACAAGATGTGCGCCAGGAGGCCCCTTTGCAGAGTGATAGTGAAAGGGGGCAGGGCCTCCAGCAACTTCTCCGGGCAGCGTTTATTTGTGTCTGTTTTATTAGGGAAGGGGGCCACGAAGGGGGCCATGTGGCCCCCTTCCTGGGCCGATTTCGGCCTCGGGGACCCCTTCCACCAGGGACCAGCCTTTTCTTTAATTGGGAGAGCGTGGTCCCCGGGGCTTGGGGAGGTCTGCAGGACCCCCCATTTCTTATATATATATATATAGGCATGCCCCTGGACCTGTCCCACACAGGGACTAAACAACAGAGAAGCGGTGGGTACTGTGACTCCAGCGTGACTCCCTCCTAAATCTTTTTTAAAAAGAAGGTTTTTTGCCCTGGTGGGATTCCTCTGGGGCCCTCCCCCAGAGCCCTAGGGGGTCTTGGTATTCATACCCTGCCCCTTCTCTTATTGCCCCTTCTCTTATTTTTAACGTTTTTCTGGGACTTGGTTCAAACGGAGTCCCAAGATGGCTTCCAACACTTCCTGGTTTGAAGTGTTAGGAGCCAATCACATTTGAGCACAGGTATTGTCGGATCTTCGGAGCTTCAGACTTGTCCCTATATATCCAAATTTGTATTTTGGTTAATAACTCAGCAGCTACTGAACAGATTTACAACAAATCACAAAAATGCACTTCCCTGGACCAACATCTACCTTCCTGCCAATTTTGGTGTAATTTTGGGGAAAATGTGTTTTGGGATCCCCCCTTTGTTTGCGGCCCCCACTTGACGGATCACCACAAAACTGGAGTGAGTGTCATACTAGTTTCGAAAATGTCACAACGATACATCAAGCTATGCCACAGTTATTGCCAAATAAAAAAATGCTATTACTATGGAAACTACCTACATCCTGCCTATAACTACCTACTGGCGGTTACCAGTAGGTAGTTTTAGTTAGGACCTAGTTTCCATAAGAAGAGTGTTTTTTCATTTGCCAATAACTTTGCAGTTGTTTGTCAGATCCTCGTGAAATTTTCCAAACAAATTTGCCCCTCACGTCTGCTGCTGTGTTGAAAATTCTAGGGTGATCCATAAAGCGGGGGCCTTAAAAAAGGAGGGGTACCAAAACACTTTTTCCCCCATGTTAATTTCCATAGGAAACTTTAGACACGGGTACAGCCCAAACTGCTGAATGGAGGTACACCAAATTTGGCAGAAAGGTAGCTGTTGGTCAAGAAAGAGACCTTTTTGTTAAATGGTGTAAATACGTTCAGTAGTTTTGGAGTTATTCAAAGAAATTTCCAGTTGTATATATAGGGACGCGAAGGATATGCAACCTCTCCCAATCTCATGCTGAGATCTGATTGGCTGCCAACACTTCAAACCAGGAAGTGTTGGCAGCCATCTTTTGACTCGGATGAACCAAGTCACTTTTTTTTTTTTTTTTTAAAGAAAAAGGGGATGGGCAGAAACACCCTGACCCCGTAGGCTCTTAGGGGTTGAGGAGTCCCAGAGGGACCCCGAAGGACTAAAAATATTTAAAAAAAATTAAAGAAAGTTTGAGTGGAATCCGTGAATCCCACTAAAAATGTTGAATAAAATGAAGCGCACAATGCCTCACTCGGTTTCTATTTAGCCCCTGGGTGGGCCAGGTCCTGGGGACATTTTAATAAAGGAGCAGGGTGCACAGCCCCCCCCCTCCTGGGGCTTATTGATGCCCAAGAGACTCCTACCACCCCGGAGCTTATTTATTTTTTGGATGGGGGGCCTCCTTGACCTCCCAAACCCTGGGGAGTGCAACCTCCCTCAGGCTTTGCTGAAAAGTAATGTGTGGGGGAGGAGCCAAGATGGCGATCGGAGCAGAGGTGTAGGCTCCCGGCTCCGCAAGTCCTTGAGCCCCGCACTGAAATCCTGATCATCATCCTGAGGTTGCGCTGCAGCGGGATGCCGGTGAATGCGCGCTGTCATCACTCGTGTTCTCCCGATGTCTCTGCCTGCCTGGTAGCCGGAGATATTCGTGAAGTTGTTTGGCGGCCTCCACAGCCCTGGAGCCGGGACCTACGCTACTGAACACCGCCGGGTGCTAATTGATCAATATCGGCCAGCTGGGCCTGGGCGGAGCTGGTCCTTTGGGACGCATTGACTGCCGGAGGGGAAAAGGCAACAAATTTCTCTGCCGGAGCGCGGCTCCTCGCAACACGCGACTGGAGGGCATCTACGAGATGGGGGCTCACTGAGACTATTTCTTATTTGTGAACCGCTGGAGGTGAGCGGTATCGACCCCATTTTTGAACTTGCCCGGTTTTTACGGACGACCCCCGAATTTGCCCCAGCCTTGAACTGCAGAAGGGATGGCTATTACCGAGGATCGCTCCTTAGAAGTGTGCCTTGTTAGCATCTGTAACTTGGACTGCTGCTTGCCGGTGCCGACCTCGCCCCCATTTTATCATCATTCTCCCTACATGGTGGAAACGCTTGATGGCTCCCCGAACGGGATAGATTGCATTACCCTGCCTGTCGCTGCGCTGTGCGATGGGGCGTGCGAGTCATCTCGTACTACTGAGATGTGGGGACTACAGCCTGCGCTATCCTGTGGCGCCGTTCTTGCTGCTCTTGGGGACCTACGATCTGCGTTGAGGGATGGTTTCAAGGCACTGGGAGAGAAACTGGACGACATTGCGGTCACTTTGGGGCGATTACGGCTGGACTGCTCCCAGGGGTGCGACGATTTGCTTTTTCCTGTTCTCGAGGGGGCTACTATGTTTCCACACGAGTGCGGAGGGGAGCGGATTATCCCTGATTGTGTTGGTGTCTGCGGGCAGCCGTCCGCCAGCTCCTGTGGCGCTGCAGGGTATCTCTCTCAACTGAGGACTGAGACTTTGTTCATGGTGTCGCCACTATTGGCTCGGACACTGTTTTTGCAGCTGTTTGCCCCCGTGACTGCCTCCTCCTTTCAAGCCCCACTTTCCTTGATGTGGAATGCGTGTCATCGGACGAACCTGGGGGTGATGTTCGTCGGGGAAGATGGACCTATTGGTAACTGGCGACGTCCATTTTGTATTCACAGCCCTCCCCTCTGCCGCGCGTGGCCATTTTGTTCCTTTGTGTTGGATGGGACGGGCTTTCCTCGGGGGCCATGTTTAGGGGGACTCACACGAACAGGCCAGGGCTGAATGGTTCCCTTTCACAGTTGATGGCTGCCTGGCTGGCGGAGAATCGGATTGACACGTCCCTATGACACATTCAGCTGCGCAGTGTGTGATAACTCTCCCCATTTAATACTGTAACTGTTGCTTGCTGTTGTTGCCTTTTACTCTTGGGGTGGAGAATAAACATGTGGCTGGGGAGACCGGGAGCACACATGTAGGGCCCTCCTCCGGTTTATATAATTATTTTTCCTTTCTATCTTTCTTATTTCTGTGTCTATATTTCGGGTACTCCTTTTCGGGCGACAGACACACTGCTAGGGGGGGGGTAGGCCGTAGCCTCTGCATGCGTGTAGGGTGGGGGGTGAGGAGGGGGGGATTTATTTTGTTCGTTTTAAGTTTCTATGGGCCTTATTTCTTTTTTTCCTTTTCTCTTTTTATTTCTTTCTTTGGGTCAGTAGGGTGGCTTGGTATGGGGTGGGTAAGGACCGGCACGAACTATATTTGGTGGTTGTTTATCCTTCCGTTTGTATTCTTGTGCCGCTACTCTGATTATGTTTCTCTGTTCGTTGGATATCCTTCGGTAAGCGTTGCCCACTCTTGCCCTCGGTGGACTGTATGGTCTCTGATCCTTCTTAGTATCTATATTTTAAAATATGCCTTAAAAATTTAAAAATGAACCTTAATTTCTCCTGTTTCTCGGCAGTCTGGTGGTCTCCAGTGTAACTCGGAATGCTTGCTATATTGTATTGACATACTGCTGAGTCACCGTATAACTTGCGAAAGTGCTTAGACCGACGTCGAGGCCGGCCGGATGGTTGTAGGCCCGTAATTGTTGGATGATACTGCACAATAAAGGTTTTCAAAAAAAAAAAAAGAAAAGTAATGTGTGGGGCCACAAAGTGCCCCGCCCTAGCCCTGGGGACCACCACCTCCCTGGGGCAAATCAGAAGATTGGTGAGGGTCCGTGTGGCCCCCTTCCTGAAGTCATAGATGGCACAAGGGACCGCCACCCCCCAGGCCCGGCTCCTACAATGTCCTTGGGCGCACCACTCTAATCAACCCATTGCAAACTCTGCTCTACTTCGAGTAATCAAGAGAATGTAAAATGCACTTGCTAACTCGAAGCAGAGCAGAATTTCTTTTGGACAGAGGAAGCTGCATGTTTATTAGCTCCCTCTGTCCAAAACCAATGGCTGCTCCCGCAAGACTCAGGGAGATGCAGGAACTGTGGGGGCATTCAGGTTCCCCTGCGGTCCCCATCAAAGTGTCTGGGTGCCCTGGATGGGACCAGGACACCCACACTAGAGGCCGGGCACCGGGGTGATGGGGTTCCCAGGGCTGGAATTGTCCCGGGATGGGGGGACGCGCGGCTCTCTTCCAATTATTATTTTTTATTTTTTTTGTGAAAAGGAGGCCAGGCCCTGGGGACGAAATCAGTGCAGGAGGCGGGCTGCTCGGCCTACTTCCCATTAATTAATTTAAAAACAAAACGAAGAAAGGAGGCCGGGGCCTGGGGGATCGAGGTCCCCGGGGTTGATATGGACATGGGGAGGGGGGCGATACGGCACACCTACCCATTGAAAAAAGGCATGGCCCCAGGGGATGGGGTACCTAGGGCCCAATAAGGCCCAGGAAAGAGGAGCCACACAGCCCCCCTTCCTTAAAATAAAAATATTATGTTTTTTAACGACTGGCAAGTTGCCGGAGGCCCGCCCCCTTTCTCCACCACTCTGCAAACGCGCTTCTTGGCACACTCCTGGTGGGGGGATGAAGTCACAATGGCTGAAGATGGTCCTTGGGGGCCAACTAGTCCTCTTGTCCTCAGTAAGCCCACCAAAAACCTCTAGTATGCGCCAGGGAGCTGGGTTGCAGAGAGGTGGTCCAAAGCAACGCCCCCTTTTACACCACCATGCAATGCAGCTCTTTGGCGCTTACTGGAGGTACATGTGGGCTATTCGGCCCATAGGTACCCTCAGGACTCAAGGGGACTTAATCCCCCAATTTACAATGCGCCAGGGGGGCACGTTTGCATAGTGGTGCAGGGAGGGGATGGGCCTGATATTACAAGTGTGCAAACACATCCCCTCACGCGTTGTAAATCAGGGGAGTAAGTAAGCCCCCTTGAATCCTGAGGGTCCCCGGGGGCCAACTAGCCCACCAGGTACCTCCAGTAAGCACCACAGAGCTGCGTTGCAAGACAGTGGTCCGAGGCCACGCCCCTTTTTACACCGCTCTGCAACGCACCTCTGTGGCACTTACTGTAGGTACATGTGGGCTAGTTGGCCCCCAGGGACTCTTAGGATTCAAGGAGACTTAATCCCCCAATTTACAATGTGCCAGGGGGCATGTTTGCACAGTGGTGCAGGGAGGAGGTGGGCCTTATATTACAAGTGTGCAAACATATCCCCTCGCGCTTTGTAAATTAGGGGAGTAAGTCCCCTTCAATCCTGAGGGTCCCTGGCGGCCAACTAGCCCACCAGGTACCTCCAGTAAGCGCCACATAGCTGTGTTGCAGGGAGGTGGTCTGAGGCCACGTCCCTTTTTACACCTCTCTGCAACGCACCTCTGTGGCGCTTACTGGAGCTACCTGGTGGGCTAGTTGGCCACAGGGACCCTCAGGATTCAAGGGGACTTAATCCCCCAACTTACAATGCGCCAGAGGGGTGGTTGCACAATGATGCAGGGAGGGGGCGGGCCTGATATTACAAGTGTGCAAACACACCCCCTAGTGCATTGTAAATTGGGGGAGGTCATTTGATATGTCATCAGTGATGTCATCAGTGATGTCACTGACCATGTCATGAATTATGTAATATGTGATGTCATCAGCAGTGCATTGTGGGGGCACGAGTTCTATGAAAAACACCAGAGTTTCCACAACTCGCTGGGCACTCGAAATGAAGATAGGGACAGGGACTCCAATTAGGTGCGCGATCTCTTTTATTAAAAAAAGCAGACGCTTCGGCGTGGTGGCATGGCGCGTTTCGCCCAACAAGTGGGCTTGTTCACATGTGAGACTCTCATCTTCCACAGTATTTAAGCACATTTTTTTACCACTCATTGCGTCACGTGATTTAGTAAGGGTAGAAGAAATACTTTAAGTGTACAGCCATCTGAGGTTCAATAGACTTCATATTATTCTTTGAAAAGGCAATATCAATGTTGTTGTTCTTATAATAGCTGGATAAATCCCGAAATAAGTATATACATATTTTAACAAAGTGCAACGTGCAAATACATGGTCGTAAACAGTTAAATGATATTGGTTTAAATACCAAGACAAGTCAAGTGCAAAATAGGCATGTTTAAAAATATTCTGTAAAATACATTATTGTAGATAAAAATTATGCATATCATTATCAAAAAAGTCATACTCATCTAATGGGTATATGGATAAATGTGCCTACCTCTGCCAAAGTGAAACATTTCTCAGTTTAATTATGAACTGTGACCTCCTATATTGAATACAAAAGTAGCAATACAGTCCTGAATTACTTTTTTGTTAGGGGGAAAAACACAATAGGCTGCAATAATTGATAAAAATGTCCCTTGTATCTTGCTCCCGACCGTTAATTTAATTTAGTTGCTAATGTTTTGCTTTATTAGCCATTTATCTAAGTGTGAACTCCATTTAGGGATATACTTTAAAGTGCTTCTAAAGGTACTATTTAACGTGTGTTTAGTGCTAAAAACTAAAAAATATGAA
This sequence comes from Lissotriton helveticus, assembly GCF_964261635.1. Taxonomy (NCBI): domain Eukaryota; kingdom Metazoa; phylum Chordata; class Amphibia; order Caudata; family Salamandridae; genus Lissotriton; species Lissotriton helveticus. The sequence continues at coordinate 1,546,411,360 of NC_136065.1, forward strand.
TAAATAAATAATCACAATTGTACTTATTGTGATTATGAAAATCTAATAAGAAATCCGAATTGACTTTACAATCCAGATTTTTGGGAGTTTTAGGAAAGATTTACAAGCAAGCTGCTGATTCTGATTGATATCGTAGGCAATATTAATTAATGGAGAAAATGTATCTTAGGTCGTTGTTACTTTTCTGATATAATAATCATTAGTTTAAATTCTAGTTACAGGAACAGAAACAAAAAAATAGTTTCAGAATATCAATGGTTTAAGAGATTTTTTAGATTTTTTTGTTCAACAGGTGCCACTCACTGGGGGCCATTTGACGTAAACAATGGGGAAGTCTTAAGTATATCAGCATTAAAAAGGATGTGAATAAATAAGTAAACATAGGTTTTCATGGATAGGATAATCCGTAACTAGTGTGTAAACATTTACTCTGTTTCAAAAAAGGTTGTTAAAATTGCTAGAATTGTAATATAGCTTAACAATTTCATAAATAACCTCTAAAATATATATAAATATAAATATTATATTATACAATAAATGTAAAACACATGTAAAATGTTCCATTCCTATAAAGTACAAAGATTCTAAAAAGCAATCCACAAATCTGATAAAGCATTATTATCTTATAAAAAGTTGTACAGTTACTCTCCATTATTAAGTCCATTAGGCGTACGGGTGTTAAGTTTGAGTATGAATTTTGCCTCCAGTTGTCTAAGGACTTTTTCCCTGTTACCTCCCCTTCTCATTAGTGGAACTGCAGCTATGACATAGTATTTAAGATCTTCTAGTTTGTTCCTGTGGACTGCCTTAAAATGTCTGGCCACTGGATAAGTCATATCTGAATTGACTATTGCTCTCAGATGCTGCAAGATGCGAACATGCACCTGAAGTTTTGTGCTGCCTACGTATTGTACGTCGCATGTGCAACGCAACACGTAGACAGCAAATTCAATGCGGCAGCTATATCTGGCCTTAATTTGGTTAATTGATGCACCAAATACGGTAGTGTACTGAGTTGTATTTATTGCAAATTTACATGCTCTGCATGTATTACACTTGATGAAACCGTTACGAGGTGCTTGCCACATTGTGCTGGGTTGGCTGACTAAGGTTGTCAATTCAGGACTAGGCCTGACTAAGGTGCTGTACATGGACTTAGATTTTCTGAATGTCAATGCTGGGGGGGTAGGGAATAACTGACTCAATACCATGTCGGTTTGAATTATTGGCCAGTGTTTGTTTATAATAGTCCTGATCTTCTTGTGTTAGCTACTGTATGTTGTTACAAATCTCATTGAATTGGTTTCTGTATTCTCAAAGGCGGTATTCCCTTTTCTCTTGAAACCTGTAATATTGGATCAGGTTAGTAAATCACTCCTGGATTTAGTTCTGACTTTGGCCAAAGCTGTATTAATGACCTGATCACTATAACCCCTAGCTGCAAACCTGAGCTTACTCTCCTTGATACATTTTTCAAAGAAATGGTCAGTGCTACAGATTCTGTGCAACCTTAAGAATTCCCCGTATGGGATACTTCTTCAAGTGGGTGGGGTGAAAACTTGACGCATGAAGCGTCGAATTTCCCGCGGTACTCTTTCTGTGTAGGGTAGTTTCAATGCCTCCTTCTCCAATGCAAACATGAACATCTAGAAAGTTAATTGATTTGTTGTTTACTTCTGCAGTGAACTGAAGATTAAAGTTGTTTACATTGAGCTTCTGGATAACATCTCTGACTAAAACCTCAGGTCCCTTCCATATGAAGAATATATTATCTATAAAGCGCATCCATTCTATGATGCGCTCTTCCCATATGTTTTTATGTTGCACCCTGAGGTCCGGCTCCTCCCACCATCCCACATGTAAACACGCGTAGCTGGGGGAGAAGCAGGCCCCCATGGCAACTCCCCTGATCAGATGGTAAACATCCTTATTGAATAGGAAGTAGTTGTTATAGAGATATAATGTTATCATTTCTATAATCATTTTGCCATGTTGGTAGAATTCAATCGGTCTACTTTCTAAGAAGAATTTTACAGCATTAATACCACCTCTGTGATTTATACTGGTATATAAAGCTCATACATCAAGTGATACCAATAGATATTCTGATGACCATGTGATTTCTTTTAGTTTCTCAAGGAAGTGGGTGGTGTCCTTGATGTAAGATGGTAGGACAACTACCAATTATATATTTATATATATATTTATATATATATATATATATATATATATATATATATATATATATATATATATATATATATATATATATATATATATATATATATATATATATATATATATATATATATATATATATATAGATATATATAGATATATTGCCCAGCGGCAGCCATCACTGGGTAGTTACTGTTAAGATCGTGTTTCCATAGGAAAAGCATTTTTTGTTTTCCTAATAACTTTTACGCTGTTTGACGAACCTTCATGAAACATTAAACAATGTACTTCCATCACAGCTCTTAACTGGAAAGTTTCAGGGTGATCTGTCAAAGAGGGGCCTAGAAAAAGGGGGGCCCAAAATCTGTTTTCCCCATTCATTTTTGGCGACCACGCCAAGTCCCTGGCAGGGCACCGAGTGAGGGGTCAGTGAGGTGAGGGGGGGGCAGCTGGTGAAAGAGAGGGCGGGAGGGCTCAGGGTCTGCGGATGCCTGCTGCGAAGGTGCACGAGACGACCGGGCAGATACGAACGTCTCTAGTCAGAAGAGGACCGACTGCTGGGCAATGGTACTTTAAAAGTACATTCGGGCTTGCAAAGACTGCTGCGCGGATCCTTTAAAAGCCGGAGTGCCTCACGCACCTGCCTTTAGGAACCATTTTTGGCAGCGAGTTCACAAGAAACACCGTGGAGTTCTTGCGAAAGTAAAAATGACTGGAAGCTCACAAGAAACACAGTGGAGTGCTTGTGAAAGTGAAAGAGACCGGCAGCGACCACGCCAAGTCCCTGGCAGGACACCGAGTGAGGGCCAGGGAGATGGGGGAGATAGAGGGGGAGGGGGGCTGGTGAATGACGGAGGGGCTCAGGGTCTGCGGATGCCAGGCAATAAGCTTGTAGTGTGAGCTGATTAAACAAGCGCGGACGCATCGCACTGAAAGTTAAAAAAAAAAAGGAATGCAACGTCCCTCTAGTGGCGCGAGAGCGAGCACCAGGCCATATGTTTTGAATTATCGCGCCCGTGTCTGGGCACGATAATTGAAAACATATGGCGCACATGCGGGTAACGCTTGTGCGTGTGTGGTCTATTGCTTGCCCGCGTGTTGGGAGCTTTTGAAAGCCCCTTGCAATAAGTCTGGCAGAGCAACACATGCGCGCTGCTAGGCAAGACCTAAAAATAGTACCTCAATCACAGCTCACCCACAGGAAGGACCCTAATCAAAATGATGCAATCAATACTTGGCCCATGCTCCACACGAAAGAAGAGGAAGCGAAGCCTGCTGCAAGTAAGAGTGATAAAGAAGCCAATGAATGGTAATTTTATTTTATTTATTTATTTATTTATGCGTTTTTATATAGCGCGGACTTTACCCGAAGCTGTCAGAGCGCTTCACAATAGGAACAGAACTGATACCTGAGAACATTACAAGTGAGCAAAATACAAAAGCAAACGTTACATTACATGAGGCAAAAGTGACAATCGTGAGCAAACAAAATACAAGAGGTAGCAAATGGTGCATTACAAAAGTGACAATCGTGAGCCAACAAAATACAAGAGGTAGCAAACGGTGCATTACAGAAGGAAAAAGTGACGTGTGCAGGTTACAAAAGCGTACAAAGTAAACATAGAGGTATAATACTGCAATATATGGAGGACACTCAAGCACAAGAACAAACGTTACATAGGCACTGGTGGCACTTGTGCAAGTATTGAAAAAAAACAAATGTAAGAGGTAGAAAACAGTGTGTTACAAGAGAAAGTGACGGGTTCATGTTACACACGAGTACCAAACACAGGTAGAAGGATAATACTGCAATAAATGGCAGACTCTCAAACCACAAGAACACACTGGGAAGACACTTCCATAGTCATGTAAAGTAGATTTTCCTATAATGGAAGGGCTTCCTTCAGATAATAGAGAGGGCATGGATTACATTTGGAAGTGTCTTTGAAGGAGGAGAACTTTGAGGTCAGTTTTGAAGGCCTGGGAGGAGGTGGTGGTCCGGAGCTGGGGCGGAAGTGAGTTCCAGATTCTAATTGCACTGCCTGAAAAGGATTGGGCCATCGATCTTACCTTCTTGAAAGTGGGAGGTTCAAGCAGTAGATTTTCCGCATTTCGTGATGATCTAGAGCCTCCAGAGAGGTTCAGTTTATTCGCCAGGTAGCGCGGAGAGGAGGAGTGCAAGGCTTTGTGGGTGATGCAGGCAGTCTTGTAGATAGCTCTAGCCTCGATGGGAAGCCAGCGGAGGGTGGATAACATGGGAGTGATGTGGTCGCTTCTTTTGGCCCCATAAAAGAAACGAGCTGCTGAATGGAGAACAGACTTAAGGGGGGACAGGTGGGATTTGGGGAGGCCAGTCAGAAGAGAATTGCAGTAGTCCAGTCTGGAGAGGACCAGCGATTGGACCAGGGTTTTAAGGTCATGCTCCGGGAAGAAGCGACGAATCCCCCAAAGAAGGCGCAGTTGGTATCGAGCAGACTTTGCAATTGAATTAATGTGGGAGAGTAGATTGAGTTTTTTGTCGATTATGACACCAAGGGATTTTGCGCTGTCGACAATGATGGGTTTATTGTTATGGTAAGCAGGCGGCGGGTTCCAAGCCCCTTCTAGAAAACATTATCTCTCACAAGCACTGTCGCAGGCGAGACCTAAAAATGGTGGCCACTGCACAAACTATAATGACCAGAGTTAAATTTTTAGTGATCTGTCCAGCTCAAATCAGAAGAATATTCAAATGTCTCAGCGATTTAAAAAGACGTCTTTGTCAGCTCCAAGGAAAGGGAGCTTGGATTGGTGGACCTTTGAAAGAGCTTCGGTTTAGGGGCACCACTTCTCTTCCGCTTCGGGCTTTTTTTCACAAAAGGCCAACCCTCCTCCGCATGGTAATAGACAATAACGGCCATAATAAACAAAAACATCTAACTGCAAAGGCAACTAGAGACCTGCGGCAGGTATTGTTTTTACGCCCATGTACATATTTTCCAAATTAAAAGCGATAATACAAGGTCCGTTGGAAAAAATGAAAAAGGTCAAATCAAACAGGTGACATTGACACCAAATGTCATTGTCAAAAACAGAGCAGTATGAAAGGCAGCGTCGAGGGAGTGACGCTGGCTTCCGGTTTCAAGCAGTAGCGCCTTCAAAGGCAACGCCGAGTCTTTGCGTGTCTCTCTTTGTTGTGATTTGGATTCCGGACAGGCCAGGTATGCAGAACAACACACACGGAAAATGAAAAACATCGTCCTGCCCGAAAACAGTGCGTAGAATTCTTCAGATGAGTGATTCACCTGCGAGTCATCGCACCTGGCCAAAGCGAAGGTTGTCTGTCTGTCTGGAAATTCCCCCTGGCTTTGCCAGTAATTACAGGGAGTGGCGGGAACCGCAAAGGAGAGGGCAGAGGAAGGAACAAAGGAGCCGATAAACGTGACATAAAAGGCTTTCGTTTGTTCTGAGAGGTTTGAAAGAAGACATGGAAAAGTGACTACTAAAAATGTGGCTCTGCTGCTTGATACTTATCTTCTGGCAAATGAAAGTCAATTTCAGTCCGATCCGTGAAATTCACTTGCAGCCGCTGCTCAAAACAGCAAACCAGAAAACTGCATTGTGTTTGAGAAGCCCCTTTATCTGTTTGCAACGGGACTACTTAAATGTATGTTTCCATTTTTTGGTGATCAAATTTTATAACCATTCTTAAATAAAATAGCAGTCTCAAAACACCCCTGTTGTTGAATGTTGCCTCAGATGTAATTTTTATAGCATGACGATTCGTCTCATCGTAAATTATGTCTACAAATGTGTAAGTTGCTCATTTAAATAAATTCGTTTTCTTTGAAGGGGTAATAAATAATAAAATATTCAGTCACGCAAGCTCGCATCAAAGACCTGAATTTTAAACTCCTGGGCCTGTATTATATAAGGTTCACTGCTGCCCTGGTCTCTGCCATGGGGCACCTTCAACTGAGTGTGCCAGCCGCAGGCAACGTCAGCGCCCTATAACGGTTACTTCACTGGCCCCAAGACAGCCGCGAACTCCCACCTGCACAGTGGAAGGCAAAAAGGCTGTGAGAATCAGCTGGTCTATCTTTCCTTTGCAGGCGGCAATATGACCTGCCTTGAAAAGGACACTGAGCCCCTGAAGTGAGTGACTGCACCCGTCTGCCGGGGAATATCTGGTGTGTGTACACGGGACCCCCTTTCTCCTATTTCAGGGAGCACCCTTGGGAGGTCTACCTCATATATGGTGCAAAATCAGTTCACCCCTCACAGCACCTTTGCCTCTGCACCCACATCTATCATACAGCGTAGAAGCAGAGGCAAAGTGTTCCAACACTTGCACAGGGCCGCCCCCCAGGTAAAGGAGGGAACACCCCCCCTGGTATGGCACTGTAGCAATCTGTATGACAAAAGGGATGGCACTACATCTGCCTCTCTAAAATATCAGAGAGTAAGCCTTTCAAGCCAAGAGGGACGGGTACATAAAACCAATAACAAACAAACTTCCCTTTTGTGCTCACAGTTAACAACCACTTCTCATTAAGTCAATCAGAATGCACTGAATACATTTCCATGTCAATAGTCATTAGCTACACCATCAATAATAACGGTCTCCTTTTTTATACAAATAACATCTGGCAGGTAATTCTAGGGCTACTAAAGGAGTGGGTGGAAGACAAACAGATAATACCCCCAGAGCAGGGGGGGTTCAAAGAAGGCCACTCAACGATTGACCATTGTTTTGCTCTTTGGTCCATTGCACGGAAGTCAATTGATCAGAGGGGTAATTTATTCTGCTGTTTCGTTGACTTCCGTGCAGCCTTTGATCTTGTGGACAGGGAGCAGCTGTGGTCAACACTAGTAGGGTATGAACTACAGGATGACCTGCTGGTCCTTATCCAAGCTCTGCATACAGAAAATTGGGCACAGATAATATTGGACACGGACGGAGGACTAACTGGGAGAATCCCTATTGGGAATGGCTTAAGGCAGGGGTGCGTCCTAGCCCCCCTGCTGTTCGCCCTGTTTTTAGCTGACCTACCCCAAGTATTAAGAGATGTCAGAGGGGCGAACCCGAAATTGGGAGGAAAGCACATATCGTGCCTCCTTTATGCCGATGACCTAGTGATTATGGACCAGACGGAGATAGGCCTACAGAGAAAACTAAATAGGTTTAACCGCTTCCGTGCGGCGCGAATTCCCCGCCCATGCTGACTCCGCCTTGCGCGGGCGGAGTCATGACGGAGCGGTTCCGTCATGAGCACAGCTCAACCGACGCTCATGACGGAACCGTTCCGTCATGAGCATGGAAGGGGTTAAAGAATACTGTACGAGTAAAAAATTAGTGGTAAATATGGATAAGACTAAAATTGTATGTTTTGGGAGAAGGAAAACGAAGTTCTCGTGGTATCTTGGCACTGTTTTGCTTGAGAGGGTGACCGACTACAGATATTTGGGAATGTGGTTCTCAGGTAACTTGAAATGGCACACACACCTGCAAGCATTAAAAATAAGGGCATTGGCGTCGGTCAAAGGCCTAAAAAGATTTAATAATACCTATGGTGAAAGGTCAGATAGGCCGGTCTTAAAAGCCTATCACGCAATGGTTCCCCCACAATTTTTGTATGGAGCCGAGGTTCTTTACCTCAGTGGCAAGACCTCCTGGGATAGAGAGGAGGGAAATATATTAAAAAGCTCATTCGCGCTGCCTAAATCATCTATGGTGCAGGCAGCACGATTGGAGCTGGGAATAACCTCCTGGGCTATAACAGCTTGTATGAGCCTTGAACGCTTCTGGCAGCGGTTGGGAGTAGGGGAACTTACTAAAATCTCCCAATTGGCTAAGGAGGAAATTACCATTAAGGAGCTACCCTGGGCAAAAGAGGTGAGAGCTTCAATAAGTAAGGCTTATGGGGTGCTAGATTTGAAGGTATGCTTGCCGCAAGACCCCATAATATTTGGGGAAAAAAAAATTAAAGATTCAAGGGGTCAATATGTCCCGTAGCTATGATCGGGACTACCTTGCTCAAAAGTCCTCGGTAGCACACATGAAAGTGGCTTGGGAGAGCAGTCAGCACTTCCCCTACGTGGATCGGCTACCCAGCCATAGTCTGAGGCGAGAAGTCTTGAAAATGCGAATTGGTATAAACCCAGGTTATGCGAATAACGGGGTTCGAAACCTAATGATAGGATGTAATGGGAAATGCACTGCACTTTAGGAACCACCTGTTATATTTTACATTAGATTGTATGAGATTTTTAGACTTTCGAAAGGAGTTTTTATAGCCGATTTAAAAAAAATATAAGATTACGCACAGAATGCAAGCTGCTACTCTTTTGGTGGAAATGGAGAATTTAGATATAGCCTGTGCGTTGGGGAAATATACGAATAAAGGCAAGTTGTTCCTCAAATGCGCAGAAGAACACGTATAGTGCAGCCCTTACCACCGAATAAAGGTAGAGATACTAAGGTATAACAGTAGTAAGAGCTGCATTCTGAAGAAGTTATGTATAGGTAAGATTTTAACAAAATAAATGTATAATACTCCGTATTAAAAGGAACAAGAGAAGTTAAACTACACGTATCTTGAGGTGTAATTGTGGTTTTAATGCTGTCATGTTATGCTGCTGTTCTTTCTCTTTGCTGAATATTGTCATGTTATGCTGCTGTTCTTTCTCCTTTTCACGGAATGTGGTAAATGTACTTTTAAGGTTTTAACAAACCAAATAAAGTTTTGTTTGACTGACTGACTGACTGACATCTGGCAGTCCTTCTTTAATACCTGAGGGCTCCAGGGGTATAGAAATCAAGCTGACATGCCATTTCATCCACAAGGTAATTTTCATAATATGGCCCCTGGAGGACCAGGCAAGATGAACGGATAATGGCAATCTTGAAAACAAATTGATGTGTTGAGTATATAGCATATGAAATATTCAATGCACTCAGAAAATCTTCTTAACCTCGGTTACCTTACTAAGACAAACAATGGCACAGGCAATAGGTCTCTTCTTTCTAATGAGTGTGCAGAGCAATTGGTTTTGCTAATGCTTATTTCGCTTGGCACGCTTTATACCCAAAATCATCCACACAAGACTGCATGCGCATGTGCACACATACTCATGCAGGAGTGGCGATTTTGGAGAAAGAAAGAAAATGCGAGTGAGAGCGAGAGGGGGATAGAGGGTGGGAGGGAGAGAGAGAGAGAGGGGGAGAGAGAGAGAGAGAGAGCGAGAGAGAGAGAGAGAGAAGAGAGAGAGCTAGCTGAGCGCCCTCCGTATCACAGAAATGGAACCAAACCAACGGACGTCCCTAAGGTCGACCTGCCTATGTGTTCCTGGCACTAATTTTGCTCTCTCTGAAGCCAGGAGTCACAAAGGCAGTGCCAGGGGTTGCAAGGGGGAAGCCAGGGGTCGCAGCTGAGACCGCGGGTGACCCCAAAATGACGTCCATGGTTAGGAGCAACCGCAAGTCGAGAGAAGGACAGACCTCTGACCTAGACCTTTAATCTACTCCCAGGCCCAGCACTACCCATCCCCTGCATTCTTCACTGTTCACCATTGAGTCCAGTGGTGCTCCTCTTTGTACCCTCCCACTTGAACCATGCACTGCTTTATGTAAACCTTCCTCTGCTCTTCCCTATGGACTCCATGCTCGGGTTCTGTTGCACATAGTTGTGGATACTAATATAGCGCATTGTCTGTGCACCTTTATCCTCAGTACCTGTGTTTTTGTGATGCATGGCTTTGCCCTGTGACATGTAGCTATGAAGAAATTACCACCCTCAGCTGCTGTGCCAACAGACCCTCTACTACTCTATCTCTGGACACAATGCTGCTTCAGTATTCCACTTGCCGCTCCCCATTGCACAATATACTGCTGCCCCTCTGGATCTCTGGATCTCTTGCTGCTTCCCCTGGACCTGGTGCCAATCCTGACTGATCCCGTGCTGCTCCCCAGGCACTCTAATGATCCTTCTCCCACAGAATTTGCCCTTCTTTCTGTCCCGCGCTTGCCCTTTTGACTATGAGTATGAAAGGGGTAGGCCCTTAGAACTCAGGACCTGGGTCCATGGGTCAGTACAAAAAAGGGTCGGTCTGAGTTTGAAATATATCATACAATTCAAAATGGACACACGATCACCATTAAATTTGAAACAGGTCAGAAAAATAGATCAACTTCATCATTTCATTCATTTTGGCATTTTATTCATGCACGGTCCAAGTGCGATCCAATTGCAGCCAAAGTTATGAATTAGCGATTTAAAGTATATACATGTAATTGTAACGTCATTACATTCAATATTCGGAATAGGTGCTCTCGGTGAAAGGGGGAGGGTAAGTGAATAAGTGAAGGGGACAGGGTAAAGGTGTTGTGACATAATAGTTACATCCAGATTAAAAATTTGAAAAACCTCTACAATCAAGTTAATGGGCAAAGGTTCCCAAAAATCACATCACACATAGATAACGAGAATGCATCTCTTATTTAGCTCCTATGGTGTGTCAAATGGAGGCGTAGTTCTACGTTTCGACCCCTGTTACGCTAAAGGGCGATTCGCGGCCTCATGTTGGGGTCTTCATCAGGAAGAAATGGAGAGCCTACAGGGTAATATGAATAAAGAATTCAGTATGTGAGCGGTGAACAAGCGTGGTGATATTAATCAAGAAAGTGATGTGGAAGATTACCTACATCATCAAACGGTCATCATATGTTCCGTCTGCAAAAGGGGCTCCCTCAAGCTCCGATGAATACTGAAACACAATAGATAGGTGCCATCAGGGCCCTGAAACATGCTAAATTGAAAATGCCCGGGGTGGCAGGTAGAAGGACTTACTTTGCGTGCTGGTAATCACACAGCCATTGGGCACAGGTAGATCGATCCTCGAAGGGTTTATTTTACTGTAAAGAGAAGGGAAGCTTGATTTAACATACTTGGCCATCTGGATAAGTATAGACTTGTAAGTGTGGCCGATTCCGATTAGGGGGCACCCGGATGGGATGTCTTTACAGCCGAGCTGTTTCTAGTTTATTTACCTTTCAAACGGGAACGCACAGCCGCGCTGTTTCTCCGTCGGCGTCCTGCATCCGAGTGTGCTCGCGGTGCAGGCGCTCAATGCCTGTGACTACTAGAAAGGGCTCGGCTCACGGGTCCAATGGGATCAGAGGCCTGGCTCGCGCGCTCAAGGGAGCGTCTCTAAAGATTGTCCTCACATAATGGGGAACATTAAGTGCTAGTGTATTCTTGATATTGGTGATGAAAAGCATAGCTGAGTTAGACTCTATTGAACATAGAAACCAATATATACGTATCAATGCATAGGTATCCACAGTTTTAACATGTAAAAGACCAGACAGAATCAACAAGGTCAAAGGTACTTGGAAATACATTCTATACATGTGGCAGAGTGGAGAAACCAAGTGCTATTAAGGCCTTGTAAATGTCCAAAGATTGTTATGGGAGGAATTACTACACCTATCTGATAGGAGAACAAGTTACTTTGCACAAGTGTAAATACATAAGGAGAGTTGAAGGAGAGTTACAGTGTCCCAAGGTCTATTCAGGATTGAGTCCCGCCATCTGCGAGAAACTGGCTTCGAGTTCATTCAACCCCTTACTTATTGTTTGAAATTTTTGCATCCATTTGCATTCCCTTGTGTCAAGAACAGCATTTAAATTCCCCCCCCCGGGGGCCGAGGGAGATTTTTTCAATTATCAACCAGCGGATGGATTCTGGTGGATGGTTTTTTTCGGTGAAATGCTCTACCAAAGGGGCCCCTGGAGTGGTGCAGCGGATCCGGCTACAATGTTGGAATATGCGGTTTTTGGCTTTTTGCTGTGTCTGTCCAATGTACATGAGATCACACGGACACAGAATCGCATAAATCACTCCACTTGAATTGCAGTTGGTCAGAGACTTGAGGTCTACTGTGAGGTTGTTGTACCGTATTTGCTTGGTCTCCAAACACATCGGAGAGGCTTTGCATTTGGTGCATTTGAAGTGGCCCACCAGTTCTGGTAGATTCCATAGATTCCGAATTGTCGGTGCCGGTGGGGTTTCTAGCAAAGATCGCACCACAGAGTCTCTGACGTTCCTAGATCTTTTGAAGGCGTGCATTGGAGGGTCGGGAACCTTCAAAATTTCTCCTACCAGGCCCCAGTGTTGATTAACAATTTTGCGAATAGCATTGCTTTCGGTACAGAAGGTGGTCACACATATCATTCGGTCTTGTGCTGTGGTTCTGATCCTCGGTTCAAGTAGGGTTGCTCTGTCCTGGAACCATGCTCTCTTTCTTGATCTTTTTACTAGGCGTTTTGGATAACCTCTATCAATTAATCGGATGATGAGGTCATCCGATTCCCTGAAGAAATCCTCTTTGAGGGAACAGTTTCTCCGGAGGCGGAGGAACTGGCCAAAGGGCAAATTGTCCCTTAAACCTCTGGTGTGGTGACTTGTATACGGTAACAGGGAGTTTCTTTCGGATGGCTTGCGGTAGAGGGTGGTGTAGAGATGTCCTTCCTTCTCCTTAATACTAATGTCAAGGAAATCAATCGATTCTCTGTTTGATTGCATGGTGAATTTTATATCTTGCGATTGATTGTTTAACCAGGCCAGGAATGCATGGAGGGATTCCTCTTGACCAGTCCATACCATGAGGACATCATCGATGTATCGATGCCATGATGTGATCATCGCTCTATAGGGGTTGTTGTGTGAAAGGATAGAGTCCTGTTCCAATTCGGACATATAGAGAATTGCCAAGTCTGGAGCAAAGGCAGCGCCCATCGCCACTCCTTTGCTCTGTTCAAAGAAGTTATTTTGAAAAATGAAGAAATTTCTAGTCATTGCGATTTCTAATAGTGCCACTAAGAATTCTGTTGGCACTGGGGTAGGTTGCTCACGTCCGTCAAGTACTCTCCTCATACTATCCAGTGCTGGTCTCTGGGGGATGCTTGTATATAAGGAGACAATGTCCATTGTTACCAGAATCTGTTCCTCTTTGTTAAATGGTTTCCGATCAGTGAAGTTGATGACTTGCGTGGTGTCTCTTAGATAGGTGGGGGTGGCCTCTGCTAGCGGTTTTAAGAAGACATCGATATATTTACAGAGTGGTTCCAGCAGAGAGCCGCACCCGGAGATGATGGGTCTTCCCGGTGGTTTGGCTGGATCCTTATGGACTTTAGGTAAGACGTATATAGTTGGTGTTCTTGGTTGATCTACATTAAGATATTCGAACTCTTTTTTGGAAAGAAAGCCCATCTCTAGTGCCTTGGTTGTTATGGCTGTGATGTCCTTGCGTATTTCTCTAGTTGGATCACGCCTTAAAGGTCTGTAGCTGACACCATCGGATAATTGAGATTGAATCTCCGCCTTGTAGTCATCCACATCTAGTACCACTATAGACCCGCCTTTGTCCGCTGGCTTGATCACTACCGCCCTGTTATTCTTCAATGATTCCAATGCGTATCTCTCACCACTGGTGATGTTGTGTCTGACATAATGTTTTTTGTCAATGGTTCTGAGGACATCTCTCATGACTACACTTTCATATGTTAGAATTTCATGAGCCACTGAGGACGCTGTAGGCATGAAAGTTGACGGAGGTCTTAAGTTTGTAAAAGCCGTCATGGCTGATGTAGGTTTGTTCCTGAAGAAGTATTTCAGCCTCAGTTTTCTGAAAAACCTTGTCAATTCCGTCTGTACGTTGAATTTGTTAGGATAGGAGGTTGGCACATAGGATAGACTTTTACAGAGAATACTGCTCTCATTCTTGGTAAGTGTATATTTGGATAGGTTCATGATCGGTTTGGTCCTGTCTGGGATGTTAGTTACCATCTGTAGGTCTTCCTCCTGGTGCTCCTCTCCCCGTGGTCTTCTTGTTGAAAACGTACTTGCTTGGGGGTGCTGCCTTGCTGTCTTCCATTGTCCCAGTTTCCACGTCAAAGTCTTTCAAATTCTTCTTAAGTCTGTCTAAGGTGTCCTTGGCATCGGCAAAGGCTGAATGGTTGGCTATCTCAGCCTTGAGGTCATCAATTTCCTTAGTTAGTTGCTCCACCTGGTCTCTGGCGGTCTCCACTCCCAGCACCATCCAGTGCCGGGAGCAGTTATTGGCCACGAAACTGAACCCTTCTTTGAATTTAGGATTGTCAACAAAAATGGCAGGTTCGTTGCGGACTTGCAGCCCGGTGGGAATGATGTTAGCTCTAAGGTAACCAGTTAGTAAATGGCCATGAAGTTTGATTCGTACCAATTTCTTCTCTAAACGTTCAAGTTTGTTAATCAGTAATTGTGTATAGACAGGGTGACATCAACATGGAACTTGAGACCCTATCCTATACAGAGGATTATATAAAGAATCTTATCGGGGGTGAAACAGGGACTGCTTTCCTAACCACAACCAACGCCAGTGTAGATCACTCCCTCAACGAAAAGATCAACAAACTTGAACGTTTAGAGAAGAAATTGGTACGAACCAAACTTCATGGCCATTTACTAACTGGTTACCTTAGAGCTAACATCATTCCCACCGGGCTGCAAGTCCGCAACGAACCTGCCATTTTTGTTGACAATCCTAAATTCAAAGAAGGGTTCAGTTTCGTGGCCAATAACTGCTCCCGGCACTGGATGGTGCTGGGAGTGGAGACCGCCAGAGACCAGGTGGAGCAACTAACTAAGGAAATTGATGACCTCAAGGCTGAGATAGCCAACCATTCAGCTTTTGCCGATGCCAAGGACACCATAGACAGACTTAAGAAGAATTTGAAAGACTTTGACGTGGAAACCCAGAACAAAAAATTGGAGAAACTGGCAAAAGACATCCAATATTACGACCGCAAAAAGACTTATCCTTATTTACAGCCTGAATATTACAGACAAGACAACCAGGGTCGTTTTTCCAACCGAGGCAGAGGAGGATACAGAGGCACCAGAAGATATACGAATTTCTCTGATTCGTCATACAGCGGTGATAGCGAGAACGACCATACCACATCCAGTACTAACTACCAACAACAAGACCAATGGTACCAACCACACGAACAACAACCGCCTTTTTTAGGGGAAAGCCAATGGAGACCACCGAGAGGACGCGGCCGTGGAGGAGCATGGAACAACCGCTCGAACCGAGGACACAACCAACAAAACTGGGACAATGGAAGACAGCAAGGTAGCACCCCCAAGCAAGTACGTTTTCAACAAGAAGACCACGGGGAGAGGAGCACCAGGAGGAAGACCTACAGATGGTAACTAACATCCCAGACAGGACCAACCCGATCATGAACCTATCCAAATATACACTTACCAAGAATGAGAGCAGTATTCTCTGTAAAGGTCTATCCTATGTGCCAACCTCCTATCCTAACAAATTCAACGTACAGACGGAATTGACAAGGTTTTTCAGAAAACTGAGGCTGAAATACTTCTTCAGGAACAAACCTACATCAGCCATGACGGCTTTTACAAACTTAAGACCTCCGTCAACTTTCATGCCTACAGCGTCCTCAGTGGCTCATGAAATTCTAACATATGAAAGTGTAGTCATGAGAGATGTCCTCAGAACCATTGACAAAAAACATTATGTCAGACACAACATCACCAGTGGTGAGAGATACGCATTGGAATCATTGAAGAATAACAGGGCGGTAGTGATCAAGCCAGCGGACAAAGGCGGGTCTATAGTGGTACTAGATGTGGATGACTACAAGGCGGAGATTCAATCTCAATTATCCGATGGTGTCAGCTACAGACCTTTAAGGCGTGATCCAACTAGAGAAATACGCAAGGACATCACAGCCATAACAACCAAGGCACTAGAGATGGGCTTTCTTTCCAAAAAAGAGTTTGAATATCTTAATGTAGATCAACCAAGAACACCAACTATATACGTCTTACCTAAAGTCCATAAGGATCCAGCCAAACCACCGGGAAGACCCATCATCTCCGGGTGCGGCTCTCTGCTGGAACCACTCTGTAAATATATCGATGTCTTCTTAAAACCGCTAGCAGAGGCCACCCCCACCTATCTAAGAGACACCACGCAAGTCATCAACTTCACTGATCGGAAACCATTTAACAAAGAGGAACAGATTCTGGTAACAATGGACATTGTCTCCTTATATACCAGCATCCCCCAGAGACCAGCACTGGATAGTATGAGGAGAGTACTTGACGGACGTGAGCAACCTACCCCAGTGCCAACAGAATTCTTAGTGGCACTGTTAGAAATCGCAATGACTAGAAATTTCTTCATTTTTCAAAATAACTTCTTTGAACAGAGCAAAGGAGTGGCGATGGGCGCTGCCTTTGCTCCAGACTTGGCAATTCTCTATATGTTCGAATTGGAACAGGACTCTATCCTTTCACACAACAACCCCTATAGAGCGATGATCACATCATGGCATCGATACATCGATGATGTCCTCATGGTATGGACTGGTCAAGAGGAATCCCTCCATGCATTCCTGGCCTGGTTAAACAATCAATCGCAAGATATAAAATTCACCATGCAATCAAACAGAGAATCGATTGATTTCCTTGACATTAGTATTAAGGAGAAGGAAGGACATCTCTACACCACCCTCTACCGCAAGCCATCCGAAAGAAACTCCCTGTTACGGTATACAAGTCACCACACCAGAGGTTTAAGGGACAATTTGCCCTTTGGCCAGTTCCTCCGCCTCCGGAGAAACTGTTCCCTCAAAGAGGATTTCTTCAGGGAATCGGATGACCTCATCATCCGATTAATTGATAGAGGTTATCCAAAACGCCTAGTAAAAAGATCAAGAAAGAGAGCATGGTTCCAGGACAGAGCAACCCTACTTGAACCGAGGATCAGAACCACAGCACAAGACCGAATGATATGTGTGACCACCTTCTGTACCGAAAGCAATGCTATTCGCAAAATTGTTAATCAACACTGGGGCCTGGTAGGAGAAATTTTGAAGGTTCCCGACCCTCCAATGCACGCCTTCAAAAGATCTAGGAACGTCAGAGACTCTGTGGTGCGATCTTTGCTAGAAACCCCACCGGCACCGACAATTCGGAATCTATGGAATCTACCAGAACTGGTGGGCCACTTCAAATGCACCAAATGCAAAGCCTGTCCGATGTGTTTGGAGACCAAGCAAATACGGTACAACAACCTCACAGTAGACCTCAAGTCTCTGACCAACTGCAATTCAAGTGGAGTGATTTATGCGATTCTGTGTCCGTGTGATCTCATGTACATTGGACAGACACAGCAAAAAGCCAAAAACCGCATATTCCAACATTGTAGCTGGATCCGCTGCACCACTCCAGGGGCCCCTTTGGTAGAGCATTTCACCGAAAAAAAACATCCACCAGAATCCATCCGCTGGTTGATAATTGAAAAAATCTCCCTCGGCCCCCGGGGGGGGAATTTAAATGCTGTTCTTGACACAAGGGAATGCAAATGGATGCAAAAATTTCAAACAATAAGTAAGGGGTTGAATGAACTCGAAGCCAGTTTCTCGCAGATGGCGGGACTCAAATCCTGAATAGACCTTGGGACACTGTAACTCTCCTTCAACTCTCCTTATGTATTTACACTTGTGCAAAGTAACTTGTTCTCCTATCAGATAGGTGTAGTAATTCCTCCCATAACAATCTTTGGACATTTACAAGGCCTTAATAGCACTTGGTTTCTCCACTCTGCCACATGTATAGAATGTATTTCCAAGTACCTTTGACCTTGTTGATTCTGTCTGGTCTTTTACATGTTAAAACTGTGGATACCTATGCATTGATACGTATATATTGGTTTCTATGTTCAATAGAGTCTAACTCAGCTATGCTTTTCATCACCAATATCAAGAATACACTAGCACTTAATGTTCCCCATTATGTGAGGACAATCTTTAGAGACGCTCCCTTGAGCGCGCGAGCCAGGCCTCTGATCCCATTGGACCCGTGAGCCGAGCCCTTTCTAGTAGTCACAGGCATTGAGCGCCTGCACCGCGAGCACACTCGGATGCAGGACGCCGACGGAGAAACAGCGCGGCTGTGCGTTCCCGTTTGAAAGGTAAATAAACTAGAAACAGCTCGGCTGTAAAGACATCCCATCCGGGTGCCCCCTAATCGGAATCGGCCACACTTACAAGTCTATACTTATCCAGACGGCCAAGTATGTTAAATCAAGCTTCCCTTCTCTTTACAGTAAAATAAACCCTTCGAGGATCGATCTACCTGTGCCCAATGGCTGTGTGATTATCAGCACGCAAAGTAAGTCCTTCTACCTGCCACCCCCGGGCATTTTCAATTTAGCATGTTTCAGGGCCCTGATGGCACCTATCTATTGTGTTTCAGTATTCATCGGAGCTTGAGGGAGCCCCTTTTGCAGACGGAACATATGATGACCGTTTGATGATGTAGGTAATCTTCCACATCACTTTCTTGATTAATATCACCACGCTTGTTCACCGCTCACATACTGAATTCTTTATTCATATTACCCTGTAGGCTCTCCATTTCTTCCTGATGAAGACCCCAACATGAGGCCGCGAATCGCCCTTTAGCGTAACAGGGGTCGAAACGTAGAACTACGCCTCCATTTGACACACCATAGGAGCTAAATAAGAGATGCATTCTCGTTATCTATGTGTGATGTGATTTTTGGGAACCTTTGCCCATTAACTTGATTGTAGAGGTTTTTCAAATTTTTAATCTGGATGTAACTATTATGTCACAACACCTTTACCCTGTCCCCTTCACTTATTCACTTACCCTCCCCCTTTCACCGAGAGCACCTATTCCGAATATTGAATGTAATGACGTTACAATTACATGTATATACTTTAAATCGCTAATTCATAACTTTGGCTGCAATTGGATCGCACTTGGACCGTGCATGAATAAAATGCCAAAATGAATGAAATGATGAAGTTGATCTATTTTTCTGACCTGTTTCAAATTTAATGGTGATCGTGTGTCCATTTTGAATTGTATGATATATTTCAAACTCAGACCGACCCTTTTTTGTACTGCCCTTTTGACTAGCCCTGGGTAGTAAACTCTGCTCCGCTCGCAAAGTTTGCAGAGTTTTTCACACTCCGCTTAGAGCACGGAGTTCTAAAAAACTCTGTGTAGCACCACAGAGCAGAATTTTTCCTCTCTTATGGACCGCCAAATGTTAAGTTGGCAAGCACGAGCGAGGAAGATCCAACACTAGACCACCTCCCGTGATATTTCTCAATGCGGGCAGTAGCAGCAATCCGCTACTGCTAGCATTGAGAAACCTGCCGCTCACGTTGAGGAAGCTGCTGCACGAGTAGAACATCTACTCAAGCGGCAGAAAGAAACTGTACACTCTTGCGCTGTGTGTGGTGCAGTTCGTGCTGAATTTATTGAGTGGTTCAAAAGCCCAATGCTAAAAATCAGCATGAGCAGCGCAATTTCCCTCACTCCGCCGCTTTTTGAACAACATGGAGGGCAGCAAAGATTTTTAGTCACTTCTGCTAACTCCGCCTAGGCCTACTATGTGGAGAAGCGTGGCTCAGTGGTTAGAGGCGGCAGACCCGGAAGCTCAGATCGACCGTGGACCAGGGTTCGATTCCCCGCCTTGGTGGGTCTTGGACTCAAAAATCCCACGGACTCGACAATTCTCGCTCCAGTGCCTACTCGACTCCCGGGGTCACACTCTGCGACTCTGGGCAATAGCTTGCTTAATCTCCACTACGGCCCCTCGCGGCGGGATGCCTGGCTTTCACCTTGTGGACACCCTGCCGGGGTATCTCACAGGGGAATACCAGGACGGGTTCCCTAAGCAAGCACTTAGATACCGTGTCGGTGATTTGCGCTATATAAATACATGTACATTTACAATAACATGTACATTTACATGTACTATTGACCTATGTTGCACCATTCCACCTTGGAAACCTACTCTGGCTCCAACTTTATTGGATCAATCAATCAAGGATTTCTAGAGCACGGAAATCATCTGTAAGGGTCTTAAAGCACTGAAGTAGCTGACTGCTTTGTGGTGATTTTTTCATTTGAACAGCCAGGTCTGGAGTCCTTTACTGCATTCCCAGAGCTATAGGCAGGTCCTAAGGTGTAGAGGAAGGTCATTCCACGCTTTGGCCACCAGGTGTGAGAAGGGGCATCCTCTGCTGTTGCTTCAGCTTCCTATCTCTTGGGTTGATTACATTGGTGGATATTTGTTACTCCTGCTCCAGATTTTCATCCCCATTCTGCTGTCTTTCAGTTTTTAAAGTCTTGGCTGGGTTTCCAGTTAGTACCTCATTCCATCGTGATTTGAAGCGCTTCTCATGGACTCAGAGTTAACAGGTCTAGGAAGTAGGTGGTCTGTCTATGTGGTGGCTGTTGAGCCGACTGTAAGCCTATCTTCTGATTCCCCTCTACCCATGAGTACTCATGAAGATTCAAAACAAGACAGTACAATATCTTTATTTCATTTCTTTGTGGTCTTGCTTCTGTGGTTCCATTGTTAAGCAGGTATTACTTCTTCTTGCTGTGTGAGTTCACATATGTTCATGTCCACTCTTGTGGCTGGTTCTCTACAGGGAGGCCATTTTTTGCTTCTCTTTGCAGGCTATAAGCTGCATGGGTAGCTCTTCAGAGGCTGGGTTGCTCCAGACAAGTGACGAGTTTAATCTAGCTGAGTCATTCATTGCCCACTCAGCTTCTCAAGCTCACCATTGGTGACATTTTTCTCAAGAGAACCCTTGTAAGGGGCTGCATGCCAGCGCCTTTAACCCTTTGTTGGTGTTGGAAGGCTGACGCTACTTGACCATTGACTCTTTGGTATCTTGCCTTAGTACTACAGCATTCTGATGGTGTGCCCTTAAACCTTCTGGTCTTGGTGCCTTTTTTTATGATCTGGCTTGACAGCGCAGCTCTCGCCAGACAAATATGGGAGCATCACCAGGGCGGGGCTTTGGCTCCGCCCACATGTCGAGAGCCAGGAGTACATGCATTGATTGGGCAGATGTTGTGTGCTTCCACTCCACAAAAAAGTGCTTGCCTTCCACACAGCTGTGATCATTTGTTTATTTATGTATTTGTTTGTTTGTTTATTTGGGCCCCTGGCTGTTATGGGGCACACACATGGCATTGCTTAAAGTGTCTTAGTTAACTAGATAACTTATGGTATGTTTTTTCGGGCAGCAACCTAGCTGGGTTGTGGGCAGTCATTAACCTACATGGACTTTTCGGTCCACAAAGCAAAGTATTCGTAAACCAAACCTATTTGCGTTTCCAATGCTTGTTCCTTTTGTCAACCAAGAATCTGATTCTTGCTTGTGATTACATTAGCTCAATGTCTAGGAAAACTAGGGGGCCATGATAATGGACAAACCTTACAGCAAGGTCTCCAACATCTAGGTTGTCCTGTGT
Organism: Lissotriton helveticus; assembly: GCF_964261635.1. Taxonomy (NCBI): domain Eukaryota; kingdom Metazoa; phylum Chordata; class Amphibia; order Caudata; family Salamandridae; genus Lissotriton; species Lissotriton helveticus. The sequence goes on from NC_136065.1 coordinate 1,546,432,906, forward strand.
CCTGGTCTGAGGTTACATCTAAAGGTCTATTCCTGTTCCACTTGGAGCAAGAAATTGTTCTGTCTTTGTTATGTCAGCACCCATCCTCACATGAGGAGGTAATTTGCAACACATTGGCTTTGTTTATTTACCTGGCTTAGACAGAATTATTTTTCACCTTCCAGTCCTGGCTTATCTCTTTTGGTCGGGTGTCAGAAAGGAAGAAAACATTTCACTTAAGTTGTTGGATCAAGTTGGCCATCTCAGTGTAAGGTTGTGAGGCTCCCCATCGTTTGGGGGTGATCCTGAGTAGGTCCACCAAAGAGATTGTGGCTTCCTGGGTTTAAGAAAGGATGATACCTCCCTCAGAAATCCTCCAGTCACCCATTGGGCCTCCTCCTACACTTTATCCGTCATTAAAAATGGGATGGGTTGTCTGCTCAATTCAGTAGGTTCTACAATGGCAGTCTTTCTACTGTCACTGTGAAACCCACATGGTTTTTGTTGTCCAATTATAAAGATTGGGAATCACATTGATTTCTGTGGAATTATTGGTCAGCAGAAGGCATATCTTCACATGCTATGGATTGTAATGATGAAGATCAGACATGGTGGAAATACCAAAATTACTGTGTGTCAGGGTCTTCCTCATAACTGTCGAGTGTCCTTCCCCTTCCATTCCATGAATCTTCTACTGCTTGGCTTGGTGACGTCACACCGTCTGGGGCTGAAAGGCATTACAGGTGCATAAGGGAGGAACTTAGAGTATGCCCAGTATTTTGAGGAGATCCAAATCTATCTTTAAATAGTTGAGGTTCTGGGGCAATAGTATTGCCTATTTTATGGGTGGAGACTTAGCCTCAGGTGAGGAGGAAGTCTGACTCGAAGTAATGAACATTTCCGGTTAGCTGTTATGGCATTAAATTGGTTACTTGTCGCCCTCATGGATATCTCATTCAATGTCTCCATGTACCTGCACAGTACAATCCACTGGAGCATTCCCGCCATGCTATCGGACTCCACCGGTCAATAGCTTCTGTAGAGGCTAAAGTGCCCTTTAGACAGCATGGAGGTGGATGTATCCTTGAGTTACAGGTCCCTAAGCCAGTGATTGGGAATGAGGGAAACTTCAGTAAAATCTGTGAGGTCCCGCATGGTCCCTGTGCACTGTCCACTCAGGATGGCTGAATGAATACCTTACACGTTGAGGGAGGGGAAGGTGGCAATGCAATGATGTATTCTTCTGCAGATAATTGGCTATACATGAGCTACATGAAGACTGTAGTGATCACAAATTAATAATACATCAGACATCTCTAAGATGTCCAAAGATGCGTATTAGAAGTTTCAGTCACTTTTGTTTTTTGTGGTCTGGCCTTTGAGACAAATGCTGCCTCCCCAGATTGTTTTCCAAAGAAATCATTCATAAGGGGTAGGCAGACGTATTACAACTGTGAATAATATTAATATATATATATATATATATATAACGCGAGTAGACGTTCATCATCAGGTGCCATACTTGGCTAGCACCAGAGGCCCGGCATGACGGTAAAAGGCCATGTTCTTCCCACCGGAGTTCGGGGCTTGCCTGGCCATGTCTGATCCAGGGCCAGAGCAGAAAGGTGACAGGGGTCAGGGGGTCACAGTCTCCGTGGGAGACTGCTTGGCTCGAGGGCATGCCGGGAAAGCACTCGGCGAGGAGGGTGATATCTGCCCAGTTGTGGGAGCTGATTGGAGTCACGCGCTGTGGGTGTTGGCCCAACCGAGCACCTGCCCCGGGTTCAAAGCCTTCCTTCTTTACGACCCACAGCTGAGTCCTGTGCTCCAGATGTCTGGGAATGCCACATGAAACGGCCTCACAATCCTCACGGTCGCAGGCAGGGAGAGGGGGTGGGGACGCAAGCATGCGAGCAGCACTGACACATTCTCCGCCACTGATTCACCTGTCTGAGCCTGGGAGCTGTTCCAGAGGTCACAAAAATATTTAAAACACATAAAAAACATTTACCAATCTTTATGACGTAAAAAGAAACAAAGATACAAAACATCTATTCTCAGTCGGATTCAGGAGTTAAGTAACCCCGAATTAAATTTAGATTCTCTTTTTTAGTATTCCAGCATCGCATTTCTTTGTATTTTCATTAATATAACGAATCCCAGCATACATGACTTCTGTCTGGTCCCTTTTTATCAAGGAGCGCACAAATACTACATCTCACTCCTACAATGTTTCTTCTCTGGTGTATGCTGGGAATATTGAATTGTCATTATTACAAAAATATTGGGGGACAAAATTCTGAAAGGTGAGTTTCTATAAATATTTGTGACTTGGTGGTATCTCTTCAAGGTACGTAGATGTGGAGTTAAGAATAGTAAGTTCTTACCTCCCTCTGTTCACCTACCTTTCAATATTTTGCCCCTCGATATTGTTCCAATGATACTCTGTCCGGTCGGTCTTCAGAATTCGATATCCCTTGGCACAATCTTCTTTTCTATGTTCATCAAATCTCTGTAGTGCGTTTTCACACTCCAAATCTTAATGCTGTGATCTCTGTAGTGCTTTATATCTAGAGCTCCTGGTTTTATGGGATTTTATTTAACATTTCCGTCAGTTTTTTTTCCATATTTATTTTTTGGCCACCTCATTGGTATTTATGCATATTTATTTTGTGTTTGAGAATAAATGGAGTTATAAAATTGTATATTTCCACATGTATTTTTAACTCTTAGACATGCCCTCATGCATGGATGCCTGTCGCGTTTTAGCAAATTAAGCAGCCACTTATAACACCATTGGTGCATATTATTATTATACTGCAAATGCATGTTAGCATATGCCTGTATTTAAGGAAATATGATCATTTTTTGTAAGTCCCCATTCTGTCTGTCTACTCAGCTTTTACCTGGAAATCATGAACGACGGCATGGTCGTTCATGAATTCAAGAAGCACCATTTTCAATCATTTTCTGTTTTTATAAATAAATACATACACAAAGCACATTGTTTTCTGTCTGTATTTCTCTGTAAAAATAGGCAAACTGGGAGCCCTACTTATACCAGGCAACATCCATATGTAGGAGGTAAATGTTTTCACCTCACTTCTGCCTTTTGCCACTAATACACAATAAAAAAGAACTATGGCTCTTTTGATTATTTTGATTTAACTCCGGATGTAAGACCCACATTTTCCTAAACCCTTTTTACCAATAACCTGCTTTGCATTACTTAATGCCACGTGGTAGGGTAAAAGGTCATGCGTGAAGAAAACATAATTCTCCATGTGCTAATTGGAAAGATAGGGGCGTGAAGTTGCGAAGAACTTTCTGTACTTCTTGTTAATAAGATGCTTGCTTCCAATGGATCAAGAAGATTTCATATGAAAGTTAGGACTTTCGCGTCCCTTTTGAGTTTTTGAAAGAAAAAACATTACAAACATCTCACTGAAAATAGTTTAAAAGTCAACTCACGAGAAGGAGGCACATCCAGCTTCAAGTCCAGTCAAAACCTGTGTTAGATCTCATAATAGCAGATCATAAAAGATATAATATTACACGAGACAACATTAAATCATTAAAAACTGTGAATTTATAGAAAATTGCAAACATTATTGTTTACAAATTTATTTTGTACAGTTAAAATAAATTTTTAAAAGAGAACCATAAGATATTGTGTATAACAAGGCACTTTTAACAATGGAGAAGGTTTAGACACGCTAAAACAGTATATAAGATAAAAACATTTCAGGTATCATCATTAAAACATCATTGATTTCAACAAGCGAGGTGCACTCTTCATAATGGAGCCAACTGCATAGCATGTATCGTGTTCTAATCAGACCCCCCAGGATATAGCGGCATGGATTCGCAAATTTAGCGGCACAAATATGGAAATTTAGCGGCACAAATATGGAAATTTAGCGGCATTTTAGCGGCACTTTATTTTTACTCATAATCATTCATTTTCAGCCTTAAATCAATGGAAACTGTTTTAGCAGAGTATTCCACTTTGAATAGGCAACCTGGAATATAGAATAGAGGAAGCAGCCCACAGATGAAGGCTATGCCGGCGAGACCCAGTTACCAGCATCACTGCCTCCTGTAATTATATCATAGCACCAGCCATACCATTACCCCCCACACTGGTGTCGGAGTCATCTGACTGCCCCCGCACTCACCCGACACAACAGGAACCAAACAACATCAACAGGTGACAAACACCATAGGTTGATGACACTGCCAAGTCAACATGAAATGGCCCCACGGAAGGGCTGCACTTCAACACAATTAGCGTGCTGGTGGGCCCTATACCAATTCTTTAGTCAAGGTAGTGTAGTGTGGAACTGTTCGGTGTTGTGTAACTTGTGTCTCCAGCACAGGCCAGGCCGCTGCACGCAGAATAAGATCTTAGTTTCTACATCATGTTCTGCTCAACAGCGATTAGACAAGTAGTTGTGATGAAACTTTACTCTAGATAAGAGACCACACAAGCTCAACACTTTTTCACTTTGGAAATAACGTGCTTCCATACAAAGAAAGTGCTGCCAATGCACCCCCTCCCTGAAACACTACACTGCCGCGTGGGTGCCCAGCACTGCAGTGAAAGGGGGTGCTGGCAGGTACTGGGGAGCAGTGATGGAGTCGTACAGGGCCTCAGCACTGGAACAGCAATGGCTGAGTCTGTACACCCTCCTATGGCTGTGCTGCCACAGGCGCTGCAGAGGCACCGGGGCCTGCACCACCCCTGCTGATACCCAAGTGATTGATCCGCAGAGGTCATTATTAATAGATATCCTCCATTAATGCCCGCAGCTGTCTACTACTGTTTAATCCACTACAAGGTCCCTGGATAAAAAGCATGAAAGGTCTCTTCGAGACCGTTAGACTAATCCCCCTATCCAGTGGATTAACCACTAACATTGGGTCTGGAGTAGCGTGCTACTCACCGCAAAACGCTTCAACGCCTCGTCAGGGGTGTTAAGCACTATATAAAGGCAGTTATAATACAATATGTTTGCGTGTCTCTGCTAGTATTAAAATAGAAGCTGTGTTCAGAGCCAGGACTGAAACACATCTGAAAAAGTACTCTAGCACTTAACAAGCGAACCTTGTAGAGTAAATACAGTCCCGGAGTTCACGTGGCACTGAACATAGATAGTGAAATGACACTCGTGACCATCAGACTGCATGCAAATCCTCTCTCGCCGAATGACTAAAATGCATAGCATATTCACCTTACAAATCACAAAACAAAAAAAACGGAGAGGTGTGACTCCTAATAAACAAGAAAAGAGAATGAGCGTTGACGGCCGATAGCTTTGCTTCTGTGAGGGGGGCGTGGTTTGGACGCCGGGAAGAATGGCGGCGTGAAGCTTCTCTCCTCCCATGGCAGCCAGCCTTAAATGATTTTGGGATACTTTCTACGACTAAAAAGCGGCTCTGACGGCAGGATTACATGTCGAAAGTGGAGGGCTAACCTGAAGGTGATTCCTGGACAGCTGGAAGGTCTGCGTGCGGCGATAATGTGAAGAGCCGTTTCCACCCTCGCTGACAACGAAGGACACGCACAGATCCGACGGCTCCTACAGTGTTTAATACGGAGGCTCCGACGGGTGCTCCGGTTCCAACACATTTGCATGCCTATACAAGACGGACGGACTCCTGAGACTCCACGGACTCCTGAGTGAGTACGCATTGATAACGCCTCATGAGGATGTTTGTCAGGCTCCCGAGTGGCGTGTATAAAATGGCGGGCGCTCCCGGTCTAATTTGAAAAGCGGCCAGTACAGAACCTATCTCATGCGCTAGTGGCCCTTCTCAGACTCACTCGACTTCAACCGTGTAGGGACTGCCTAAGCTACCTAGCACTGCCAACCCTGCACAAGATGGATGCCACTGGACCCTCATAGCTACTGCACACATGTTCCTGCCTCATCAAAATGGCGGCAATGGCGCAATTCCCACTCACGTTTAAACACACCGATGTTCCACTCCCTACAGCTTGAGCACCCCCACAAGCTGATACACCAAATACCAGTCACCAATAAAAAGGCACGTAGTTCCAGGAAGAGGAGCACTACAGCGGAGTAATAAGAGATTGGCACACGCTATAAGTAAGCAATGCAATGCATGTCATGAATAGGAATACATATCTGTGAAGGGAGACACATAAGGACTACATAGCATTCTCTGATAAGCCTCATAGTGGCTAAGGTCTGTGTGGATGGTGCCAACTACCACGTATTAACATGGAATAACTGCCAGTCGCTGTGAAACCCCTTTTGTGGCTGCGAGGAATACATTGGGCACCTGCACTACTAGCATGGCGAAATAAACAACACTGAAGCCGGTACCAGCATAAGGCAGTGCGCCGCAGATCGAAAGACAGAGTTGGGGCAGCTGGCACACAAGACAATAGTGGCACAACGCTATCTCTGGGACCCACTCCAACCCAAATCGTCGAAATAATCGGATTACGGTCACTGTTGTCTCCCTAATACGGATATATGAGGGCATTCACTGCTAATTCACTGCTAATACCTAAAGTGCATGGTAATACTGGGCGAAAGTTCTTGAACCCACTTTACACCTGTCTTTCTCAAGCTCCACTTCCTACGACCGGACCTTTGCCTGTCACACATTCACGTCAAGAGATACCATGGGGGATAAGGAAATGGCGAAAAATCTCAAAAGACTCAAGGCTGAGCCTCCAAACCCAGTATCACCCATCAAAGGAAAAAAAGAAGTTAGCGAACCTATGGATATTATACTGAGCAGACTTGAGGAAGTGCGCGATCTAGCAAAATCTACAAAGGAAGAAGTCATGGCCATTAGACAGGACATACGTGACACTAACTCCCGACTTACTGAGACGGAGTCCAGGATCAGTCGCCTTGAGGATGCAGAGGCTAAGACCTGTAGAGAACTTAACTGCCTTACTATAACATCAGACCAGATGATGAGAAGATTGTCCGAGTTGGAGGATAGGAATAGACGGGGGAATCTTCGAATTTTTGGAATTCTGGAAGGCGCAGAAGAGGCTCATGACTCATGTATCTCGTTTCTAGAGACTTGGTTTACACAAGCGACTAACCTCACCTTCACTCAACCACTTGAATTTGACAGGGCGCACAGAGTCCCAAGCAGGATAACAAAGAACCAAAAAGGTCCAAGACCCATCGTCTGCAAGCCCTTAAGATACCAGCATGTGGAGCAGATACTATCCTTCGTAAGGAAGAATAACCATGTCTTATGGAAGACGAATAAAGTATATATCTCACAGGACTATAGTAAAGAAACTGTTGACGTGAGGAAGGCCTTCCTGGCCTTGCGACCACAGCTCCGATCACTGGGACACCAATTCGGCTTTGTAGGACCAGCTAAGTACCGAGTGACTATCCAAGGAGTCTCACAAGTCTTCACGGACTCTCAAAAGCTCAAACGGCTCCTAAATGGCCCAGAAGAACTAACTATGGACACATCTACGGCTGAAGCAGCGGGGGCATCTGCCCCTGGATATAAATGAGTATCCTTTGCCTGTGGGGCTCAGTGTTCCTTTGTAGTTGGATGTCTCCACTAAACTCACTTTGCATTACGTGCTGATACATAATACCGTTGCACTCCTTCATGCATAACTAGCAGGTCGCTATATTCGATAACTTGTGATATTAATGCTCTATTGTACACTGTCATGTGCTATTGTTGCTCTCCTTTTTGCATAAGGAAGCAAGACGCTTTACTAGACACCATGTGATATCGATGCTCTATCACACACTGTTGCTATATGGTTTTCCTGTGCTCTGCAGACCTGAGAAACGTGACCCTTGTTCACCGGCTTGTTACCATTACGGAAGATATATAGAAATAACCGGTTGGGATAGTCGACCGGCTCTAGGATTGATGTTACTGCGTTCCAAAACTGATGTTATGGCGTTGCACTTGTTTTTTGTCTATCTTCATATGTAGGATAAGACCTGCACAGAGATGTTGATATTCTATACACAACTTGTACACACTTTGTGAGCAAGTGATTGATCCACTATGTTATCTATACATTACGAAAATTGCGTACTTGTTTTCAGATGGTTAACTTCACCAAGTTGACACTAATGTCAGAAGCTTACATGTTGATCTAGTTCCCAAGTTCAGTGGTGAACTGTATGGATGCCATGGGAGGAATGGCGCTGTTGTTTTTTCCTAGTCACCATGCCTACCATCTACGTTTGGGGAGGGGTGAGTGGGTTAGGGGAGAGGGAAGGAGGGGGTGGGGGAGTGTGGGGTTTGGGATGGGGTAGGGGTTTGTTCTTTCTCTTATTTTTTTGTATTTTGCTTTGATCACATCTATGCTTATGAATCTTTCCGTTGTTGCATGTCATTACCAGGGCCCTCACACTTTTCCTACTTGAATACTGACACCGATTATTCAGCAGTGAGAGCTATTCTTATTTAGACTACTGTTCAGTTCGGGATGCTGCAAATAATGTTTCACACATCCTCACTATACTCATACAGATGTGCCCCACTTTGGAACCTATGCGAGGTAGACAGGTGTTTGACTTCTTTCCTGAGTATTGATCTTCCACTAACTTCATATGGCGTCGTCAATAATTGACACACCCTTGGAGGTAACGAAAGTAGGAAACTTGAAAATTCTCTCCCTTAATGTTAAAGGGCTTAACCAGCCTATCAAACGCCAGAAAATCTTAGATTATTTACGTAGGCAGAAAGGAGATATTGTTCTGCTGCAGGAGTCCAAATTGGATGCTAAGCAATTCCACACACTTAGGAACAAATTCTACACTGAAGTGGCAGGCTCGGAAGCGATTGCGAAAAAGAATGGCGTTCTAACTTTAATAGCCAGGAACTCGAATGTTGATTTACTTTCCTCCACGACTGACGCTAAGGGGAGGTGGGTTACAACCAAATTACTCAAAGATAACACCAAATTCTATGTTACAAATGTCTATGCCCCAAACACTTGTGACTTAACATTTTGGTCAGACCTAACGAGACAATTAGACACCATCCCTGACTCAGCCATTCATATCCTTGCCGGAGACTTTAACCTCCCTTTCGATCCGACTCTGGACAGGGACTCCAAGTGCGCCTTCCATAGTAACAAGTCACATAAAGCTTTCACTACCCTTTGCAGTAGGTTTCACCTCGTAGACTCGTGGCGACTGCAGAATCCTGATGGGAGGGAATACACATTCTACTCTTCTCCACACGACTCGTTCTCCCGAATAGGTTATTTATTTATTACAAAGAATGCCATCCCCAGAATAGAGGAGACGACTATAGAACCGAGGGTCTTATCAGACCATTCTTGCATAACGCTCACCGTCTCCAATATGAAACCGTCACACCGCCAATCTCTGTGGCGCCTAAATGAGGAAGTCCTTGGGAAGGAGCAATATCGAGCCCCCATTGAAGTGGCAATCAAAGAATACTTGGAAAACAATAAGAGGGGAGATATAACTGACGACCCGCTGGGAGGCACTAAAAATCACTATCAGGGGGGTTATCATTAAACTTAAATCAGCCATACACAAAAACTACAACCCGGCCTTAGAGGCTCTAGAACACGAAATTTCCACTCTAGAGGCAAGACACCTGAAGGACAGGAAAGAGGAGACACTAAACAAACTAGCTAATAAAAAGTATGAATACAATAAAATAGTAGGCGAAAGGGCAGGGGTGTGGTTGAACAGAAGGAATCGATTTAAAATATGTGAATCTAATAAGGCTGGGAAAAGCTTGGCAGCATACCTCAAATTTAAAATTCCGAAAAACACGATCAATTCCATCTCTGACCAATCTGGAGTGGCCTACTCAGACCCCCTAAAGATTGCAGAGATATTTAAAGATTTTTATGAACAACTGTATGCCAAGAACGTAAGTGTAGAAAAGGACCGGATCAAAGATTATTTGGAGAGCTGCGTACTACCGTCTCTCTTTGATGAAGATCAAGAAGATCTCAATTGCCCAATTTCGCTCACTGAGGTTGAGAAAGCCATAACGTCTCTCAAATGCGGTAAGGCCCCTGGACCCGATGGGTTCACTGCTAAATTCTATAAATACTTCTCCTCCATACTATCCTCCCCAATCCTCCACCTCTTCCGGGAAATCAATGTAACAGGTGAAGTGAAGGGCACACTAGAGGAGGCTATCATAGCTGTTCTTCCCAAAGATGGGAAAGACCCAACACTCCCCAAAAACTATAGACCCATCTCGCTTATCAATTTGGATTGTAAGCTTCTGGCTTCGATTCTGGCCAACCGTCTCCAGATGTTTTTGCATAAACTTATACATCCCTCCCAGGCAGGCTTTTTGAAACACAGGCTATCCAGCGACAATACCAGGACCTTAGCATACGTCCTTGAAAAAGCGAAGCTTCTTATCTCCTCTACTGCAGCAATCACACTCGATGCCGAAAAGGCGTTTGATAAAGTGGACTGGACGTATTTAGAGGCCGTCTTACATAAATTTGGACTAGGGTCGTCCTCTGCGAAATTGGTTATGTCCCTCTACTCCTGCCCCTCAGCTAGGGTCGGAGCGGGAGGGTCATATTCCTCATCATTCAGACTGCAACAGGGAACCAGACAGGGATGCCCCCTTTCCCCTTCGCTATTCCTTTTGGCTATTGAGCCGTTCTTACACAACATACGCAATAATAAAGGTATCTCCGGAATCCCCTTTAACGAATGCACGATAAAAATTACAGCCTATGCAGATGACGTGCTGGTTGTATCTGAAAAGGCGGAGGAGGCTATACCAGCACTCATGACCGCTATTGAAGAGTTCTCGAAGGTATCCGGATACAAGTTAAATAAAGACAAAACGGAAGTTAAATTATTGAATAACCAAGGGAGTAAAGAGATCTTGGGAGATTCTGGTTTAACATGACAGCCGGGCTGCTTCAAATACTTGGGGCTAGACTTTGATAAGGATCTTATCGCTACCTTACGTACTAATGAAGACATGCTCCTAAAGAAAATATCCAAACTACTTGAGGGATGGTCGCCGAAATATCTATCATGGTGGGGGAGGACTGAGACCTTGAAATTGATGGTAACTCCGCTGGTCAACTATCTAGCAAGTATGCTTCCGATGACCTTCTCGGAGGATTTCTTACACAAGGTTAATAAGCTATTTGGTAATTTTTTGTGGCAAGGGAAGAAACCCAGGATATCAATGAAAAAGCTGCAGCTAGCTAAGAATAAAGGCAGCCTGGGCCTACCCAACTTTAGAAATTACCAGACTGCGTTCTTGTGTAAGCAAGGTGCACAATGGCTGGCTGAAGACCCAGCATACATCCCGTTGTGAATAGACATAGAGAGATCCCTCATTGGCAACATACCCCTCACTGCACTACTTACCATGGACATGACACACCTTCCCCACTCGAAGTACATCTTACTAAACACAAGACGTGCCCTCCTAAGGCTGTACCAGTCGCATAAAAATGGCCTCAAACTTAAAACTACCACTTCGGTGGCCTTATGGCATAATCCTGCACTTAAAATCAATGGGGAACCTATTTGCTGGGAAGGATGATCTGCAAAGGGTATTAATCTGGTGAGTGACGTTTATGATGGACTGCACCCCCTTCCGTTTTCCTCGATCCAGGTAACACATTGTCTCACACCGATGGACTTTTACGATTTCCTCAAACTAAAAGCACTCCTGTCCATTCGTTCTCTCAAACCCTCAGAGCCATGGCTTAAGACCCAGCTGATACGTTTTAGAACAGCCGGTCATTTTGTGTCAGGGGTTTATAAACTTCTCCTTCCTTTGCCAGGGAAAGCTCAAAGACGTAGTGAGATACGATGGGAGGCTGAACCCAACTCTACGGGGTTTACTTTTGACTGGGATAAAATTCATGCTACAGCCCTGGTAGACAAAATCTCCCCCATATTGCCACAAACTAAATATATGCTACTTTATAGGGCGTATTGGACGCCCAACAGACTTTTTAAGCTTCAACTAAGAGACAGCCCCAAATGTTGGAATTGTAACTCAGAGGTAGGAGACCTAGCCCACATGCTTTTTCATGCCCATCGCTAGGAAACTATTGGGGAAGAATCTTTGACTGCATAGAACATATATTTAAAATTAAACCTGCAAGGGAGTTTACTTATGTCCTATTGGGTGTCCTGGACCCAAAGCTGGCAAATGATAATGATCGCCAATTGTTAGACTTACTGCTCACCTTGGCATGTAAGGTAATCCTGTGTAAGTGGAAGACCGCTTCCGAAGTATCTTTCAAGATGTGGCAGGAATGGGTATCTTGCATCAGAGGGGCGGCCAATCCAGCTCTGCATTCCTCACCTTGGCGTGCCTCACATAAGAAGCTTTGGAAGTCCCTTGATGCTTCTTCCTTTTCATTTGATCCCCCATAAAAAAGCCACTCTGCGGAAACTGTACCACCCGTATATGGGGTACATTCTAGCTGTCACTGTCTATGTCATGGTATTCGTTACACATCGCAGTTGTGGGGCTATGACGGTACTTACAGCTAATGGCACTCTTCCGATTCGACAATTAATTAGCTGGAACAGTGTGAGAATGTAACCCTGGGTGCTAGACTATATTGTTGTATGTATACCAATCTGCATCCATGTGACAATTGTGAATTGGACATCACCCTTGGATTTTTGATATGCATCCTTATTCTGTATTTTATTTTTATTATTATTTATTATTAGTTTCTATTATTAATATTATTATTATTATTATTATTTAGTACTTCTGTGTATTGTTCTTATTTTGTATTATGCTCTCATCATGATCCATTGTATGTAACCTTCATGTTATTTTGTGCTCATTTTATTTATTTTTTCTTCCTAATAAAAACGATTTGAAATAAAAAAAAAAGCTTTGCTTCTGTGAGAGAAATAAGATCTGATGCTGAATAAATCGTATGTATTAGAGGGAAGTGAACGGGTTAAAAAGCAGTAATCTATCGACGGCCTCACCGAAGCAGCGACTAGTGTGAAATACATTTAACCTGCTACCTGAGCTATACACCCAGAAACTGCGAGAAACGACCTCTGTTCATCACAACACCATTGAAATCCTGTTCAGACCCCCCAGGATATAGCGGCTTTTGTAAATATGCTGTGATTTCTACAAAAGTGCCGATTTCGCAGGCACTTTTGTAAAAATCGCTGCATTTTTACAAAAGTGCCGATTTAACGGCAAACCGCGAAATCGCGAAATCCTGGAGGGTCTGTCTAATTGTTGTTAAAAAAAGTCTCACTCACTACATTTTCTAGACTTATTTTTCCATAACAGATGCAGTAAGTATAATCTAGTAAGGGGAATGTAGTACTTGCAAAAAAGGACAATATGCAAGAGGGTCTGAGGCGACTGTTCTTTACATGGGCAAGTACATATGTCCGAGGGAGCAAATTGCCCTTGCGGGTCACATAGCAGCCATCTGATGGACCCTAAACTAAAATGGGTCAATAACATTTATTCCCATGTGCCCCGGACAAAGATCAGGTAAGGATTCACTCTCCAGTCGACTGAAGGAGGCCATATTCTCTGACAGCTGGTTTCGTTACTTCTATGCCCTCCTTCTGGGCCTGTTTATGCGTAAGAAAACAACCCCAAACTCAGTCTCTGTTCTTCTTAGTAAATCTCTCTGGTGATTGCTGGAGAGGCAGTCTCGTTCTGATCAGAGTTGTTGTCAATGATAGGAGGGGCGAAGATCTTTAGAACTATTGATCTCACGTCAGTCTATCATCACATATAATTAGAAGAATCATCTAAGGACCTCACTAAGTTTGTGACACCATTTCGAACATTCTGTTATGCCAGACTACTATTTGGGTTAGTCTTGGTAGCCTTGGTCTTCCAGCTAGCAATGGAGAAGATTTTACATGGGTTGGATGGTGTGTGTGTGTGTGTGTGTAAAGATGATATACTTGTGCATGGAAAGGATGAGGTTGAGTATAATGCCAGGATTAGACAAGTGTTGAGTAGGCTTTGCGATTATGACCTTATCATCAAATTAGAGAAATGCAAATTTGGTACTAAGTCTGTCGATTATCTTAGACATACCATAACAAGTGATGGCGTAGTCCCTAAAGCAGATGTTGGCAACACTTTCCAGAACATAATTTCTCCTGCCACTAAGGAAGCACTTATGCATTTTCTAGCCATAGCAGAATATTATAATAAATGTATTCAACATTTTCCGGAGATTAGCTTTACCATGAGAAATGTGTTGAGGGAAGGTGCTGAGTGTGTGTGGAGTTCAAATTGTGCGAAATAATTTGTTGAACTAAAAGGAAGACTATCACAGGCACCAAGGTATTTTTTTTATCTGAATAAGGCCTCGATAAACACCAGAGATGCCAATCTCAAAGGTCTTGGGGCAGTCTTGCAACAAGGTGGCTTTGGGGCCAAAAATACTATCATGTTTATTTCAAGAAGTTTAAGGGGAGCAGAGACCCGATACTCTGTGAAAGAAAGAAGTGCTCTTGCAGTGTATTGGCAATTAAAAACAGAACAAATTCTTATGGGGTAGTACATTTGTCGTGAGACCCGATCACAAGACCCTATGTAAAGTTTTCAAATCAAAAGGAATTGACTCGATATCTGCGTGAATCTCTAAGTGGGTGGTGAGTTTGAAAAAATACAGTTTTGATGTGAAATATACACCTGGCACAGAAAATGTGATAGCGTATACTTTATCCAGGTCGGTGGCGGAAATAAGAATTGAACATGAGAATGGAGCAGATGCTAGTGATCCCACTGAAATTATCTGTGAGGTTGACATGAGATCATTTCTGAGGAAAACTGGTGTGAGGCATTGAGTGTGTATAAGGGCTTGCAAAAAGTGATGGATTTGATACACATGGGCTGAAACCATAAAGAACAAGGTGGTGTGGATTGCCAAGAATTCTGGTGGGTAAAGGATGAATTGACCATTAGTAATGGTTATTTATGCAGGAGTACCAGGTTAGTTCCTCCAGTTACGTTAAGATATACTTGTTAGATCAAGCACATCATTTTCATTTAGGCACCTCTAAACCAAGTGAGAGGTTGTGATCTTCTAACTGGTGACCTAGTCTAGATCCTCAAGTCAAACACTTAGTAAGAGAGTGTGTCCAATGTGCAGTAAGCGAAAAGGCAAGGTAGCCCAGGGTACACCCAATGATGACCAGGAAGTGCCCTGGAGGTCCATGTAAGGATATAGCTCTAGACATCTTAGGGCCTATATATGGAGAAGGGCAAGAAAGATATGTCCTTGTGGTAATGGATTTATTTTCAAGATGCCCGGAGATATGTTTTCCCCTGGCATTGAAATAAGACATATCATTACATTCTTAAAGGATCTTATAGAAAGAGAGGGTCTTCTGGGTGGTCTCTAAGAAGATGGAAAGTTTTCTTCTAGGGTGTGGAATTACACATAAGAAATGTGCACTCTATCATCCTGAAATCAATGCGATTGTTGAGTGGTTTAATTGTGTGATCAAAGAAACCATCTCTTCGGCTAAAAGTGATCATCTGAATTGGAAAGAAGAAGATTCCAAGAGAGTTGGAGTATACAGGTTTACACCTCACACTACTACAGATGAATCACTGTTTGTTCTGTTTCATGGGAGGCATAGTAATACTGTGTTAGAACCGTCCTAGGTAAACAGGTTTCTGAGTGATGAGAGGAAGCGTTTGGTGTCTGAAGACTGGAAGAAGACGAAGCACAAGAAGATAAGAGGTAGTAAATCTTGGGGCATATTACCAACAACTAGCGATAGTTTTTGTCTCTAACTTGTTTAGAGACAAAATTTATCGCCGCACATCGGCGATTTTTATCGCAGATCAACCTTGCTATTAGCAAGGTTTATCGCAAATGCGATAAAAAACGGCCGCAATGCATGAATATCGCTGAAAAGTCAGCGATATTCATGCATTATCGAGCAAATGCTCTTAGCCATGTTATCCACCTCCCATTGGATAACATGGCTAAGAACTGCTCAGGGCAGGTGTTAGTTTTTGGAGATACTCGCGCTTAGCGCGAATATCTCCAAAAGTTGGTAATAGGAGATAGCGATGTTAGCGACTGTTTCCAGTCGCTAACATCTTGGCACGCCCACTTTGCATGTCATTAGTGATAAATATCACTGACATGCAAAGTGGGGCCCATGATGGTCGCTATCTCCTATTAGCTGTCGCTAACTGGTTTTAGCGACAGCTTGGTAATAGGGAGATAATTTTATCTCCGCTTTCTTGGCTTTTAAAGCCAAAAAAGCGGAGATAAAACCCCTTGATAATATGCCCCCTTGTTTTGATAAGAAGCATTCAGTCAGACAACAGTTGCTGTGGGTGACTGAGTCACGATAAAAAGGCCAGGATGTAATGAAATTGAGGAAAAGTTGTCAAAATCTATGAGGGTCATAAAAGTATGCTCTAGTGCCATCAGAACAGAAGATCACGGGTGTGAAATCATAATAGGGCTGTGGTGAATGAAAGAAAGAACTAAGTGGCATATTTACTAGAGAAGTGGCAGAGCGTGGTGTTAGCCTCCTTGCTTAACGCCACGCTCCGCCACTTCTTAAATGCAGGGCTGTAGCATATTTACAACAATATGGTGCAGCCCTGCGTTTCCCCCTGCACTGACGCTAAATTTAGCAGCCTACCGCCAATGCAGGCAAAGGCACCATAGTGCCAGGGTGTCTGCATTGAGGGGAAGATTGTTTATATGCAGGAAGGTGTCCCTTCCTGCACATAAACAATGTTTTTAATGTAGCACACAAAGAAGCTGCAGAACTTAATTTTTTTTAATTGATTGTTTATGTGCAGTAAGGGACACCTTCCTGCACATAAACAATCAAAAGCCTTTTGCTGTTTATATGTGTGCTGCACAATGCAGCATACATAGAAATAGCAAAAACGAAAAGAAATAACAAATTTCTCCTCATTGCGCCTGTCTAAGACCAGGTTTTCTCTGCTCTTAATTTTGGTGCTGCCCCATATTTACGCCGCCTTTGTAAATATGAAGCAGTGTCAAAATCAATGGGTGTTGGGGTGCAACGCCCAGCGTAACACCCATTTCCCACTCCTTTCACACTTAGTACAGAGTGAAAGGGAGCCTTATTTACAAGGCAGCGTTAAGCCACATTTCGTGGTTTAATGCTGCCTTGTAAATAAGGTGAAGCACATATCGCCAGAGGAACGTCACTAGAACTGGCGTTACTGTGTCGATAGGGGCTTGTAAATATGCTCCTTGGAGTGTGCTGAGAGGAGCTCTCAAAGGGGGAGATTGGAGAAAGATAAATGTAATGAAACTGGTGACAAAGGTGGAAGCAAGTTGCCTGGTGAAGGGCTTACTCCGCCTAGAGGATGCAGGGTTCCACTTATTTGGTTGATTATGCTGCTTGATAGCTAGTGTTATTTTGACAGTAATTCATGCCAGAAAGTCAGCAAACTTTAGGCAAACAGAGGTTACATGAGTATATTTAATGTCCTTAAGCAATTTTGTAGTGTGAACAGGGGGTCTATATATTTGTATATAGGGCATGTTTATTCTTTACCTATTGTTGGGAAATGTGTAGCTACCACTTTTAGCTATTGTTGGGAGATTTGTAGCCACCATTTGTCATCATTATATGAGAGGGAGGTGTGTGGTGACGTGAGTTTGGTATTGGCTGACGTAGCTCATAGGGAATGTGAGCTAATCATTCTAAACAATGGCCAGTGGGGTGTTCTATTGAGATGTGATGGTTTGAATAGATGAGACGTTGGTTGGACCCATCCGGGTGGCTGAGATATCTCTCTTGTACCATTTATGTTAATAAACCACTTGTCTTCCGTATCGGCTTCTGTCTCCCTGATTTATGGATGGACACTTTTAACCCACATCCCCTGTTTTCTAAGCCAGAGGATACAGAGGGGTCTCTTCACTCACTCGATTGATGCAGTGATTTCTCAATACCTGACCGTACTTTTTTCTGGTGCTGGGAAAGGGTTACTTACTAAAGGTGATCGCATGATATCCTCTTGGTGGTAGTGAGCGTTAATTAAAATATGCATGCATTCGTATGACAACTCATGTGACCCTGCATTCATGTGTGTGTGAGGTTGTCCACTTGGACAGTTTGAGGTACCAGTGTGTGGTTCTTTGCTGCTATTCGCACCTTTCCAAGTGTTCATGTCTCATTATATATGAAATCAAGGGGAGGGGGGGTATTAAAAGACAATATGAAGGACTGGCTTTTCTTGAGGCTACAGCATACCAAACCGTATTCCATTCAAAATACCTTTCTGGAATTGCTCTGGGATCATGTCACTGCAATCGGCCAAAAACAATGACCCAGGTTGAATTAGAACTGACCATATTGAATAATCCTAATTATAAATTGTTGCAGAGCGGTCACAGATTAACAGTTGAGAACATTACATTTGACCAACTCTTAGGTACTAATCATAATGGTGAAACTATTAGGTCACCTGGTGGGATCGAACCCCGGACCACATTTGTATAGTATATCAGTTATTCTACTGAGCAGTTAACCCTAGCAATAATGACCTACTAAGCAACTGGTAAAAAAACCACAGGAAAGAGAGAGAGGAGAGAGAGCTCAAAGAACCTTAGCCTATCAACATGCGATTCAGATTTTTTTTTTAAAGGGCAAACTAGTTTTTGTCACAATTCCACATCTTACAACAGACAGAGAGATGTCTTCCGTTCTAGAGGCCTCGGTGCCCTGCCTGGAGAGTGATGCCTGTCAGAGCCTAGTCTGCTGACAGTTCCTCACTCCAGGCCTGCCCTCTGACACTGTAGTCCGCGCAGTGCGCTGTATTGTGGTAGGAAGGATGAGGCACGTTTCCTGTGTGGTTTGATACCTGGATTACTTTTTGATACATGGGATTACTATGTCTGGGATATACAAACAGGAAAGCAGCTAAGACTGCATTTTGGTCAAAGTGATGCATCCATGACTAAAAGGATGGCTTCCAAACACTGCTGCTCTTGCACCTGTCTTTATGTTCTCTTGGCATTTTCTGCTTTTAATCTACATCTCACCACTTTGTTTTTACCACCATCTCACGTTTTTGTAGGTCTTCCCATCTATTTTAAGCACACTTCATACGTGTGCCTAAAGTGTCCATGATTTCACCAAAAGTCCTTCAAAATAGGGTTTACACTGGGCGCAAGGTGGAAAACGCCACTCGCACAGGCCGAGGTGCATGTCAGAGAAATTGGCTTTAATGGTCATTTACCTGGATGACGCCATTCTGCACAGGCCACTGGACAGAAAAATATCTACTGGGCAGAGTTGTGGTGCCAGATGTGTCTTCTCTACTGGTCATTTGCATAAGGGTTTCTTCTGCAGAGGATGTATTTTGAGGAGAATCCTTCTGCACAGTTGCTGGCTGGGGGGATCGCTTCTGCACAGAACTAGGGAAATATCTTCTGCCCTAGCTGTTGGCCAGGGAAATATTCAAGCCTGAGACGGTCGGGCACTATAACAGTGCCCACTACTCCCCCACCAGCAGTGTCATCCCCCTGGACCCGCCCACAAGAGTCGTATTAAAATAAAACGATAATAAAATGGGTCTAAAACCCAGTTTTTTTTTATTGTATTATTTGGTGGCGGGGAAGGGGGGGGAGGGGGTTCAGCGCTCCTCCGCCCTAATGGAGGGGCCGTTGCTGATGAGTGCATGTGTCAGAATGTTTGCATCATTGACCCCTCCTGTGCATGTCATTCATCTGAGAGCCCTCGTCTATGTGAAAGACCCACTACTTACAGGCATACTGTATGGGAAATCCTTCCTGCACAGGTTATTGCACAGGAAACCCACTTTGCACAGACTAGTGTAGAAACATAGGGCCTCATTTATGAAAAGTGACGCATCGCTGCGTGAAAACAGCGATGCATTACTTTTCACTGCGCCCTCCTTGCGACACCAATGATGCGTCATATTTACAGTATGACGCATCATGGTGCAAGGAGTTACAGATACGTCAATATTTCTGACGTATCTGTATGGTGCAAAAGTGACGCATTGCTGGAGTGTGTCACAAAAGTGACGCAACTCCAGCAATGTGTCCTTTCACATGGGGCAAGCCCCATGTGAAAGTGCCTGCGTCAGTCTTACACCTGCTGTGAGGCAGGCATAAGAAATTGACGCATTTGTGTCCTAGAAGTGGCGCAGTGAAATCTTATAGATTTCACTGCGTCACTTCTATGACCCTTTCTTTCGTCAAAACTCCCCCCTTGCATACATTATACCTGGCGCAGGTATAATGTGGCGCAGGGGTTTACAAAGTGACGCATCTACCTAGATGCGGCACTATGTAAATATGACGTAACAAGGCACATTTTTTACGCCACTGGTGCGTCACAAAAAGTGACGCACCAGCAGCGTAAAAGTGACGCACAACCTCATAAATGAGGCCCATAGGGCCTCTGCTGCCCAGGTGGACAAGAGTCCGCCATATTTAGAGTTCTCCAGCTGCCTGGTGGTGGAACAGCAGTCTGCCTATACATAAGCATTCAGCCTTTACTTGTGATGCATACATGCATGCTCTCCGGCTGCACAGCAATAGATTTTGTATCCCTCCTTGGTCTTAGATCTTCACTTTAAACTGCAGTACTTGCACAAGCACTTTAACATTCAGGGGCTCTCCTGCGACCCTTGACTTTGTATTCTAGGTCCTCTGGTTTGGGAACTCGTGATGCTAGAGTCTGGGGGCTGGCCAGGCCTTGTATTTAGTGGGCAGGAGGAAAGAGCTCCCTTACAGATAACACAGGAGTGGAGAGGATGCGGCGCAGTAGCCAGAGCTGCTGACCCGAGAGCTGGGGATCCCGTTTCGACTCTTGGCGGTGCCGCACAACCTCCTGTGATTCTATGCAAATCACTAAATCTCTCCAGATGATACATTGTTATAGAAATATGCTGCTTTAGTAATAGGCTTAACTTTATGAAAATATTGTTCCATCAAAGTGGCTGTTAACAGTATTTCAGCTGCGGAAACTGATAATAGAAGCAGACACCAAACAAGCATTGGTAAAGGCAGGAAAATATGCTGCAGCTAATCGAAATGGAGGAAAGGTAAGTGGCACGCACAGATAACCAATGAGAAGCCAGGAAAGAGAGGAGGCGGAATGTAAGTCCCTTTGAAGTTTATATTAAAAACACTAGATTTCTTAAGCACAGCGCAAGCGCTGTGTAGGCGAAACCTACAAAGCCTTGGATGGGGCGGAGCAAAGAAGAAAGCTGTCAAAGCAGCACTAAGCAGATTTAGGTGTGCCAAGAATGGAGGCTGTTTGGCTATAGGGCTGCTGGGCTCAGGCGACCTGCCCAGTTTCAAGCCGAATTAATAAGTAGTTTTACTAATCCTCACAGCAATGGTGACTCTGTCTAAAAAGAAGTTAGTTACAGATGTAAATACCAGCTGTTCGAAAATTCCCTCCCAAACCAGTTATTACTATTTCCCTCCAGTGAAAAGCAGCAAACTGTGCCCTACTTTTTTTAAAACCATGGACCAATTGGAACATGTTTTATTACTGCTTTTCGCAGCACCTCAAATAAATTGGGATCTGAGGTGGCAAACGAGAATGAACTAACAGGGCTCGCGCCAATAACATGTTTACGTCAATCCATTGCTTCCTTAGCTTAGTCCCTTACCCTAGAACTCGTTAGGTTTCGCCTGTCGAAAGCTGCGCAAGCAGCGTTTCGCGCAGGCGAAATCTAATGACTTACACTGTGTGGCTTTGTCCCGCCCTCTCTTTCCATTGGCTAGCTCCATAAATGGAGACTAGCCATTGGAAGAGAGATCTGCTCGTCATTCTGCGAGCAGATTCGTGGGCGTGCCTGCGATTGTTAGGCTTTCCGCCACGTCATGCGGCGGTGGGCGGATGTAAAATTTTTTTTCCAGGCCGCCATCCTTCGTCACACCAGCCTGCTCGCTCTCCCTGTGAGGACGCAGACCCGACCCGCTCCCTACTCCGAGCCGACTCCCGGAGGTAAGTTTTTTAACTTAACCGCGAAATCCTACCAGGGTCACAGGACGCTCTCGGTGGAAACAGACGGACCCTCAACAAACGATAGACGCAGGGAAACCATCCGAGGCACAGCAGAGAACACAACCGCCCCCGGAGTCAGGTATGTATTCTTTTTTCGCACGTACGCATCGCTTTATTATGCCGTGTTTTTAAGCTGCTGGGGAGAAGATGTGAAAATCATGGAATGGATTGGGGAGGCTCAAACTCTTAAGTGTGTGATGCCCCATTAATAGGAAGAATCAGGATGCCATTCCGGCAGTTAAGCGAAAGCTCAGATTTTGCGTAAGATGCGGACACGAAGTTCCAGCTCTGGGGCAGGCGCTATGTTTTACGGCTCGAGGGACTCACGCGGCGTCTCCGGAATCGACACTTCTGTCTAGAGCTGTGACTGCCGAGGCACTACCTGCTTCGCTCGGTTTTCCTTCGAGAAACGTAAAATCCCTCTGTAGTGGGCACAGGAATGTATCATGTTGTTGAATAATTAACGCATTGTGGTAGACACCGCTCATGCCCGCCGTTTGCTTCTCCCAACCTTCCAGGTCTTATGTCTTATCATGGAGGCCTCGCTGACGGAGGACGGCTATGGTGCTGAGGTGAGTGCTCGAGTTGGTGGGGGTAGAGGTTTTAGAAGGGGACTCTGGCGAGGGCTGCGGTGAAGCGGATCCCGTCTGTCTTTCACCCGTTCACGGCCTAAGCGTGATGCACAATATGACTGAAAGCCACTAAACTGTGTGCAGCGGCCCTTCCCTCCTCCTGGTAGATGACTGACCATTGGAAGCACTTTTAGAGTCCAGAGTTATTCTTTTAAATGGGATTTGTTTCCAGGGGTGTTGATCCCACTAAACTACCTGGTATGTGTGTAGAAACGGGTAAACCGTTTGTGGTTTGTCTAAAGAAGCAGGAGTGGACGCGTTTTGGAAGGGCGCACTCTCCTGACGTTAATCGGTTCCCTTTCCAGGGATGTCGCACTGCAGTCTGGGACACGGCTTTTTATGCCAGCCCCGTACTCCACAGAGCAGGTCAGAGGGTCAGATCCTCCCGGGACTATTAGCTGCCGGGAACAGCAAAATGCATGTAAAGTATTGCCAAGAGTAGCACAAACCTGCAGTGCCATGTAGCGGTTACAGGGGACACTAGTTCATAAGCCGTGCTATCGCTTGCCCTAGGCGGGTCCAATATACAGCTAATAAATATTATTAGGACAGCGCACCCTCCCAAGCAAGAGTATGTGGTATCGGGCTGCGTTTGCACTGAGACGGTCTTCGGGTACAACTGTGTGACCATGGCGACTGAACTTTGCATGTTGCACAGAGCAGGGCCTCATTCTGCTTTTGTCTCCACAGGCCAGAGCAGGGCCTCATTCTGCTTTTGTCTCCACAGGCCTTCACTTTTAGCTTCGAACCAGCGAAGTTCCCTTTCTGTCGTTTAGGGGCAGAAAACCAGGAAATCCTCAGAAGCGACGAGGACGAAGGTAAGGTGGCACCCTCATCTGGAGGTGTGGAAGGGGCTTGTCTTTCCTGAAACTGAGCATAATGGATGAGTCGGTTTAATATCACCCATCTTCGCTCGACTGCAAATTGAATGTCCAATTTTAGGCCGAGACTCCGCCTCTTACTCCTAAGTCAATAAACTAGTAAAAGGGCATTTTTTTTCTTTACATATAAGCATATCCAACGGTTGGGTGCGAGTTTTGCGGATGTGGGCATATTGAGGATAAAGAAGCGTGGCTTGATACTCTTTTAAACTTCTTGTACTGTTTGATTTCTGGGTAAGTTTGGGAAAAAAAACTATTGGGTGCGAGTTTTGCGAATGTGGCCATATTGCGGATAAAGGATGATTGACACGGCTTTGCTAGGTTATCCGAACCCATTTGTAGGCTTCTTCTTGTACTGTTTTATTTCTGGGTACGTTTGAAAAAAAATCTTACGTTTATTTGCTAATGGCTTGCAGCAGGGCACATGTCCTATTAAAAGTGGGGGGATTGAAAATATGCAAATTACCTCATGACGTCACGCGCTGAGCGTGTCCCGGTGTCTGAAAAATACACTAGGACACGTTCAGCATATTTCCGTGGGGCCCAGCCTCATGGCAGGGGGGATGGGTGGGGGGATGGCGTCCACCCTGTGAAAAGAGTGGGGAGACGCTATGTACCTGCGTGTATCCCCGACTCAAGCCCTGGGCCTTGCAGTAAGACCAAGCAGGAGAGGAGGGGGGCTCTACTCCAAAGAGACAGGGCACCAAATAGACTGTCAGTCAAAATAAGTTGCAGTAAGACCCCGACAAGCTATTAAGAGGGGCCAACATGGACTTTTATCTACGCACATGAAGCTGATATTACCATAAAGACTAAAGTTCACTGAAAACAGCCATTCTGGAGCACAGAGCTTCCGGGTGCCCTGCTCTCTTGTACTAACTACCTGTTCATCTCCTGTCTTCAGGTGGTGTCCCTTTAGCTGACCTAAAAGAATCAGCCACATTAGACCAGGGGTTCCGGCATTTCTCGAACTGTCTGTGCCGCATCTGTTGGCATTGTAAATGACAATGCCATTTATTTATCTGTTTTCAAAACAAACACACAAATAAAAATGTTGTCATTTACAATGCCAATAGCTCTAACTTTTGCAAAGGCGGCTGGTATGTGATGAAAGTGACTCTGGTGCTGGCATCATGACACTGTGGCATTTGTTGAGTGTGACTTGGCATCAAAACAGGATGAAGTGAACTTTTGGAGTTGGCATAAGGGAAGCCAGGCCTCTGCTGAGGATCCTTAAGGAGTTGGAATGGGCTGAGCGTGTCATTGTGGTTGGCAGCTCCATGGAACAGTGCGCATTAAAATGCGTACATGGTACCTAGCATGGCATTAGAACAAAATGTCACCAAATGTAATGGTTCTGATGCTGTTATCACTGTTTTTGGCATGGAAACAGACTTGGGTGCGCAACATGTTGCCCTGAGTGTCACGTCATGACATCATGTGACGCATTATGGGCGTTTAGGGGGCATTTTAACTAGGCAAGGAGGAAATGTGCCAGGTGTGTCACAGGTGTGAGCTACGTATTAAAGGTAATGTCGAGTGTTTCTCTGACGCTGGTACAAAGGTGGGATGACGAACTGAGTCAATCAATCAGTCAAATAACTTTATTCGCATTTAGTAAATGCATAAAAGTACAAGTAGTTATCACAGTACAAATTGATCAAGGAATAATTCAAAACAGTTAAAAATTAATTGTATACATTTTTCCTTTTAAAAGATATCAACATTTAGATGCATCCACATTACTGGAGCTAGCAGCTATACATTTATGAGAGGAATATTTGCAGTAATCAATTTATGATGGTAACACCCTAACGTGTGGTTTGTTCAGAATAGCCAAGCACTGGAAACATGGCTGTGCTTGCTTCCCTGCCCCCTGGCTGTGCTCTCTTCCCTGCCCCCTGGCTGTGCTTGCTTCCATGCCCCCTGGCTGTGCTTGCTTCCCTTCCCCCTGGCTGTGCTTGCTTCCCTGCCCCCTGGCTGTGCTTGCTTCCCTGCCCGTGCTTGCTTCCCTGCCCCCTGGCTGTGCTTGCTTCCCCGCCCCCTGGCTGTGCTTGCTCCCCCTTCCCCTGGTTCCCCTTCCCCTGGTTCCCCTTCCCCTGGTTCACCTTCCCCTGGTTGTGCTTGCTTCCCTGCCACCTGGCTGTGCATGCTTCCCTGCCCCCTCGCTGTGCTCGCTTCCCTGCCCCCTCGCTGTGCTTGCTTCCCTGCCCCCTTGCTGTGCTTGCTCTCCTGAGTGTGTGTGTGGCTCTGGGTGGGTGTGTGTGGCTCTGGGTGGGTGTGTGTGGCTCTGGGTGGGTGGGTGTGTGTGTGTGTGGCTCTGGGTGTGTGTGTGTGTGTGGCTCTGGGTGTGTGTGTGTGTGTGGCTCTGGGTGGGTGTGTGTGTGTGGCTCTGGGTGGGTGTGTGTGTGTGGCTCTGGGTGGATGTGTGTGTGTGTGTGTGTGGCTCTGGGTGTGTATGTGTGTGGCTCTGGGTGTGTGTGTGTGTGTGTGTGTGGGTGTGTGTGTGTCTGTGTGTGTGGCTCTGGGTGTCTGTGTGTGTGGCTCTGGGTGTGTGTGTGTGACTGGCTCTGGGTGTGTGTGTGTGTGTGTGGCTCTGGGTGTGTGTGTGTGGCTCTGGGTGTGTGTGTGTGGTAGTAATTGCTGTCTGCTGAGCTCGTCCGTAGGGTACAATAGGTCTCACATTTGCGAGAGATTAAGCTAATGGCAATGTAAATGACAATGCCATTTATTTATCTGTTTTCAAAACCAACACATAAATAAAAAAATTGTCATTTACAATGCCAATAGCTCTAACTTTTCCAAAGGCGAAACCATTGCATTGTAAATGCTTGTTTGATGATTTCGATTAGCTGGGGAACGAAGAGAGAACTGTGATAAGTATGAAGTCCAACTGGCTAAGGTTAAAAAATAATCAGTTATTGAGCAACATAAATCAATTAAGGGTTATATTGTCCCTAATTTACTCAGTTATCAAGGAATTTTGAGCCTCGTGATAGTAGCATGTTGGACATCGCCTGCAGAGGTTCTGAAGTGCCGAGCAAAACTTGAAATGCAGGTGACAAATTCCAAATTATGACTTCTATCAGTAGTTTCTATGAACAAAAATGTTCATCACTCAGCCCACTAATGATACTCTTTGCAGCTGTGGGTGGTTAAAGAAAGACTGAGAGAACTTCCTCGAATTATTAAGGGTCTTTTAGATGATGTAAAACAGGGTTCTCCAAAGTCGGTCCTGGAGGGCCGGAACCATAACAGATTTTTAAGATAACTACATTTATCTAAATGGGGATATGCTAAAAATCTGGCATGGATCCGTCCCTTCAGGGCCTGCTTTGGAGAACCCTGATGTAAAACACCGCCAGCAAAGAGGGGTAGATATCACTATCTGTCAAACAAATTGATTTAACCACTCCTAACCCACTCTGCACAGAAAATTGAATTACCTTTTCCACCCCGGCTAAAGAAACAAAGGATGGCTCCAAATGCACAAAACAACAAGTGATGGACTGAATGTGGATCAATGTCACACACTCCCCCAGTCAAAAGATCTGGGCCCAAATCCATCGTTTTTTTGCACTCCACACCACCCTGGGTCAGATAATGGCTTTATGCAAATCAGCTCTGACCCTGTTGCCCCATGGGAACAGTCCAGTCCGAACTACAACAGCCATATCTTTCCCAGACCGGAATCAAGCATCCGAGGACCGGACCGGTTTCGAGGTAACACCTCTCTTCAGCCCGGCTAGCTTGACTCCAAGTGGTGTGGAGTGCCTGGGACCCACGTCTGGGCATCCCCAGCGCACTTAGGGCGGCAATTGCAAAAAACAACAAGTGATGGACTGAATGTGGATCAATGTCACACACTCCCCCAGTCAAAAGATCTGGGCCCAAATCCATCGTTTTTTTGCACTCCACACCACCCTGGGTCAGATAATGGCTTTATGCAAATCAGCTCTGACCCTGTTGCCCCATGGGAACAGTCCAGTCCGAACTACAACAGCCATATCTTTCCCAGACCGGAATCAAGCATCCGAGGACCGGACCGGTTTCGAGGTAACACCTCTCTTCAGCCCGGCTAGCTTGACTCCAAGTGGTGTGGAGTGCCTGGGACCCACGTCTGGGCATCCCCAGCGCACTTAGGGCGGCAATTGCAAAAAACAACAAGTGATGGACTGAATGTGGATCAATGTCACACACTCCCCCAGTCAAAAGATCTGGGCCCAAATCCATCGTTTTTTTGCACTCCACACCACCCTGGGTCAGATAATGGCTTTATGCAAATCAGCTCTGACCCTGTTGCCCCATGGGAACAGTCCAGTCCGAACTACAACAGCCATATCTTTCCCAGACCGGAATCAAGCATCCGAGGACCGGACCGGTTTCGAGGTAACACCTCTCTTCAGCCCGGCTAGCTTGACTCCAAGTGGTGTGGAGTGCCTGGGACCCACGTCTGGGCATCCCCAGCGCACTTAGGGCGGCAATTGCAAAAAACAACAAGTGATGGACTGAATGTGGATCAATGTCACACACTCCCCCAGTCAAAAGATCTGGGCCCAAATCCATCGTTTTTTTGCACTCCACACCACCCTGGGTCAGATAATGGCTTTATGCAAATCAGCTCTGACCCTGTTGCCCCATGGGAACAGTCCAGTCCGAACTACAACAGCCATATCTTTCCCAGACCGGAATCAAGCATCCGAGGACCGGACCGGTTTCGAGGTAACACCTCTCTTCAGCCCGGCTAGCTTGACTCCAAGTGGTGTGGAGTGCCTGGGACCCACGTCTGGGCATCCCCAGCGCACTTAGGGCGGCAATTGCAAAAAACAACAAGTGATGGACTGAATGTGGATCAATGTCACACACTCCCCCAGTCAAAAGATCTGGGCCCAAATCCATCGTTTTTTTGCACTCCACACCACCCTGGGTCAGATAATGGCTTTATGCAAATCAGCTCTGACCCTGTTGCCCCATGGGAACAGTCCAGTCCGAACTACAACAGCCATATCTTTCCCAGACCGGAATCAAGCATCCGAGGACCGGACCGGTTTCGAGGTAACACCTCTCTTCAGCCCGGCTAGCTTGACTCCAAGTGGTGTGGAGTGCCTGGGACCCACGTCTGGGCATCCCCAGCGCACTTAGGGCGGCAATTGCAAAAAACAACAAGTGATGGACTGAATGTGGATCAATGTCACACACTCCCCCAGTCAAAAGATCTGGGCCCAAATCCATCGTTTTTTTGCACTCCACACCACCCTGGGTCAGATAATGGCTTTATGCAAATCAGCTCTGACCCTGTTGCCCCATGGGAACAGTCCAGTCCGAACTACAACAGCCATATCTTTCCCAGACCGGAATCAAGCATCCGAGGACCGGACCGGTTTCGAGGTAACACCTCTCTTCAGCCCGGCTAGCTTGACTCCAAGTGGTGTGGAGTGCCTGGGACCCACGTCTGGGCATCCCCAGCGCACTTAGGGCGGCAATTGCAAAAAACAACAAGTGATGGACTGAATGTGGATCAATGTCACACACTCCCCCAGTCAAAAGATCTGGGCCCAAATCCATCGTTTTTTTTTTTCTTTTTTTTTTTGTTTTTTTTTCGCACTCCACACCACCCTGGGTCAGATAATGGCTTTATGCAAATCAGCTCTGACCCTGTTGCCCCATGGGAACAGTCCAGTCCGAACTACAACAGCCATATCTTTCCCAGACCGGAATCAAGCATCCGAGGACCGGACCGGTTTCGAGGTAACACCTCTCTTCAGCCCGGCTAGCTTGACTCCAAGTGGTGTGGAGTGCCTGGGACCCACGTCTGGGCATCCCCAGCGCACTTAGGGCGGCAATTGCAAAAAACAACAAGTGATGGACTGAATGTGGATCAATGTCACACACTCCCCCAGTCAAAAGATCTGGGCCCAAATCCATCGTTTTTTTGCACTCCACACCACCCTGGGTCAGATAATGGCTTTATGCAAATCAGCTCTGACCCTGTTGCCCCATGGGAACAGTCCAGTCCGAACTACAACAGCCATATCTTTCCCAGACCGGAATCAAGCATCCGAGGACCGGACCGGTTTCGAGGTAACACCTCTCTTCAGCCCGGCTAGCTTGACTCCAAGTGGTGTGGAGTGCCTGGGACCCACGTCTGGGCATCCCCAGCGCACTTAGGGCGGCAATTGCAAAAAACAACAAGTGATGGACTGAATGTGGATCAATGTCACACACTCCCCCAGTCAAAAGATCTGGGCCCAAATCCATCGTTTTTTTGCACTCCACACCACCCTGGGTCAGATAATGGCTTTATGCAAATCAGCTCTGACCCTGTTGCCCCATGGGAACAGTCCAGTCCGAACTACAACAGCCATATCTTTCCCAGACCGGAATCAAGCATCCGAGGACCGGACCGGTTTCGAGTTAACACCTCTCTTCAGCCCGGCTAGCTTGACTCCAAGTGGTGTGGAGTGCCTGGGACCCACGTCTGGGCATCCCCAGCGCACTTAGGGCGGCAATTGCAAAAAACAACAAGTGATGGACTGAATGTGGATCAATGTCACACACTCCCCCAGTCAAAAGATCTGGGCCCAAATCCATCGTTTTTTTGCACTCCACACCACCCTGGGTCAGATAATGGCTTTATGCAAATCAGCTCTGACCCTGTTGCCCCATGGGAACAGTCCAGTTCGAACTGCAACAGCCATATCTTTCCCAGACCGGAATCAAGCATCCGAGGACCGGACCGGTTTCGAGGTAACACCTCTCTTCAGCCCGGCTAGCTTGACTCCAAGTGGTGTGGAGTGCCTGGGACCCACGTCTGGGCATCCCCAGCGCACTTAGGGCGGCAATTGCAAAAAACAACAAGTGATGGACTGAATGTGGATCAATGTCACACACTCCCCCAGTCAAAAGATCTGGGCCCAAATCCATCGTTTTTTTGCACTCCACACCACCCTGGGTCAGATAATGGCTTTATGCAAATCAGCTCTGACCCTGTTGCCCCATGGGAACAGTCCAGTCCGAACTACAACAGCCATATCTTTCCCAGACCGGAATCAAGCATCCGAGGACCGGACCGGTTTCGAGGTAACACCTCTCTTCAGCCCGGCTAGCTTGACTCCAAGTGGTGTGGAGTGCCTGGGACCCACGTCTGGGCATCCCCAGCGCACTTAGGGCGGCAATTGCAAAAAACAACAAGTGATGGACTGAATGTGGATCAATGTCACACACTCCCCCAGTCAAAAGATCTGGGCCCAAATCCATCGTTTTTTTGCACTCCACACCACCCTGGGTCAGATAATGGCTTTATGCAAATCAGCTCTGACCCTGTTGCCCCATGGGAACAGTCCAGTCCGAACTACAACAGCCATATCTTTCCCAGACCGGAATCAAGCATCCGAGGACCGGACCGGTTTCGAGGTAACACCTCTCTTCAGCCCGGCTAGCTTGACTCCAAGTGGTGTGGAGTGCCTGGGACCCACGTCTGGGCATCCCCAGCGCACTTAGGGCTTAGGGGATGCCCAGACGTGGGTCCCAGGCACTCCACACCACTTGGAGTCAAGCTAGCCGGGCTGAAGAGAGGTGTTACCTCGAAACCGGTCCGGTCCTCGGATGCTTGATTCCGGTCTGGGAAAGATATGGCTGTTGTAGTTCGGACTGGACTGTTCCCATGTGGCAACAGGGTCAGAGCTGATTTGCATAAAGCCATTATCTGACCCAGGGTGGTGTGGAGTGCAAAAAAACGATGGATTTGGGCCCAGATCTTTTGACTGGGGGAGTGTGTGACATTGATCCACATTCAGTCCATCACTTGTTCTTTTTTGCAATTGCCGCCCTAAGTGCGCTGGGGATGCCCAGACGTGGGTCCCAGGCACTCCACACCACTTGGAGTCAAGCTAGCCGGGCTGAAGAGAGGTGTTACCTCGAAACCGGTCCGGTCCTCGGATGCTTGATTCCGGTCTGGGAAAGATATGGCTGTTGTAGTTCGGACTGGACTGTTCCCATGGGGCAACAGGGTCAGAGCTGATTTGCATAAAGCCATTATCTGACCCAGGGTGGTGTGGAGTGCAAAAAAACGATGGATTTGGGCCCAGATCTTTTGACTGGGGGAGTGTGTGACATTGATCCACATTCAGTCCATCACTTGTTCTTTTTTGCAATTGCCGCCCTAAGTGCGCTGGGGATGCCCAGACGTGGGTCCCAGGCACTCCACACCACTTGGAGTCAAGCTAGCCGGGCTGAAGAGAGGTGTTACCTCGAAACCGGTCCGGTCCTCGGATGCTTGATTCCGGTCTGGGAAAGATATGGCTGTTGTAGTTCGGACTGGACTGTTCCCATGGGGCAACAGGGTCAGAGCTGATTTGCATAAAGCCATTATCTGACCCAGGGTGGTGTGGAGTGCAAAAAAACGATGGATTTTGGCCCAGATCTTTTGACTGGGGGAGTGTGTGACATTGATCCACATTCAGTCCATCACTTGTTCTTTTTTGCAATTGCCGCCCTAAGTGCGCTGGGGATGCCCAGACGTGGGTCCCAGGCACTCCACACCACTTGGAGTCAAGCTAGCCGGGCTGAAGAGAGGTGTTACCTCGAAACCGGTCCGGTCCTCGGATGCTTGATTCCGGTCTGGGAAAGATATGGCTGTTGTAGTTCGGACTGGACTGTTCCCATGGGGCAACAGGGTCAGAGCTGATTTGCATAAAGCCATTATCTGACCCAGGGTGGTGTGGAGTGCAAAAAAACGATGGATTTGGGCCCAGATCTTTTGACTGGGGGAGTGTGTGACATTGATCCACATTCAGTCCATCACTTGTTCTTTTTTGCAATTGCGGCTCCAAATGCACAGCCACACAGGCTGCAGCCAGAGATTGCTTCTGAACATTGACCTACTGGGAGTGGTCAGGTCTGTACCTCCTACAAGTCATTGTTAACAATGAGGTAAAATGTATTTTACAGAACTCAGACCAGGAAGAAAAGTAAGGAGAAAACCGCTCTATCTTCTCAGCAATAATGACACGAACACTCCCCTATGGAGAAGAAGCCTCATACACAGTTTTTTCATATGCTTGAAGTTATAGAAACTCTCTCAATGTGATAAAACAGCAGGGGCCGTCCTCACACGAGACAGAAGTTATAAAAAAACACGTTTCCCCAACAGTTAAGGCGCCTGTTAACGTGCCAAAGGGATATAGATTTAATCAGACATTATCCAGTGCAACAACAACATTGTTAGTTTCCTTATGAAGGACCCAACAAGACTCTTTGAGGAAGTTTTAATTAAGAAAACGAGTGGTATGACAATCAAAGTTCTGAGTTGGGTTATACATTACAACTCACCTAGATGACTTCAGAAAGAAGCACAGGAAAATAATGCCAGTCAACCAAAAAATACTTCTCACAATATTTTTGAGTGCCACTTCACTTGAGGCAATTTCTTCCAGTAACTTGAAGCTGGTAGTTTTCTAACTAGTGGGGAGAAAGAAATAACAAATGTGACTCCTCATTCTAAGTTGGTTGTCTGAGTTATTACAGAGGCTATTGTTAAAGGGACTGAAAATAAAACCTAGCAAGCAAGTCATCGAAAGAAAACAGGAGGCCCATCAACTAATTTGTTTAGCTTATCATGAAGACCTTGTCGCAGGTTCAATTTGAGGATAGCCATAAGTAACCCTTCTGTGTGTGATACACAATATGAAAGGGACATTGATATCTTTATAACTCGCATCAGCTATACTCCATGACCAACTTTCAGGTCAGATCTAGGGAGACATCAAATCTCGTGCCTGAGAGTGGTCCTGCAGTCTCAGATAACTCTCATCCATTGTGGAGACCAGCCCTACAGTGATCCATGTGGCCACAAAACAGATTGTATCTAACCTCTGGTGTCACACTAAACGCTGGTCTCTGACTTGCCTCTCGGTGTCATTGTTTCAGTTGTGCCTAATTTCTCCGGGCCTGGGGAGGCTAATAGATATGCCTTTAAAGACATATTGCCACCCCACAATTAGTTGACGATTCCACCTTAAGGATGCCATAGGACTCTTTCACACATCTTGTAAAAATCCTCCATAATCTATCGAAGGTGCAAGCTAAAGTTGTGTGAAACAGAATCTACAAGGAAATGGTTCAGAGTGGTGGCAAATTTTGCCAGTGCCGTGCTGCGTCATTCAAAAAATGAAGGGATGCAACGTATTTACAACAAGTCGGCGCACCCCTGTGTTTTCTCTTACGCTGGTGCTAAAAATATCTGCCTAGCACCAACACAGACCACCCTTGTGCCATAGCACAAGGGTTGCCTGCGTTGCAGGGATGATTGTTTCCTGCACATAAACAATCACTAATGACAATTTGCTACTTCTATGCGTGCTGCATTGTGCAGCACACATTGAAGTTGCAAATTGACATTATTTAATGATTGTTGATGTGCAGAAAGGGACACCTTCCTGCAAATAAACAATCTTTAAAGGCGTTTTGCTCTTTCTATGTCTGCTGTATTCTGCAGCACACATTGGAAATGCAAAAACAAGAATAAATAATATTATTTCTCCTCGTTGAGCCAATTTAATGCCTGTTTTTGCATAGCGTTACTTTTTGGCACTGCCTCAGATTTACAGATCCTTGTATACCTAATACCTGGGCAGCATCAAAAAGCAATGGATGTTGCAGTGAAAAAACCACAGCAACACCCCTTGCACGCCCCTGTCATAGAGAAAACTGGATGAAAGTGTACCATTATTTACAAAGATGTGTAAGCCGTGCAAAGTGGCTTAATGCCACTTTGTAAATATGGTGCAGGGCATTGCGCCACTGGTACGTCGTAAAAAGTGATGTTTTGATGGTGCAATCCCCTTGCAAATATGCCCCAGAGTCCCTGCCATGCCAGCACAATGGTGTGTGAGAGGAGTGCCAGAGCAGCATGGGTGTTCTTGGTTCTAGTTCTTGTTCATGGTCAGCACAATTGCTGGTGTTCACACAATGCTACTAAAGTTCACATTTATAGCTTAGACATAGAGCTTTCTTAGCAAACAAAAGACAGAACTATTGGCTAACCACAGATTCAACAGCACCAGGGTTTTTCTACTGATTCCTGAATTTTACAAGTG
Source organism: Lissotriton helveticus (assembly GCF_964261635.1). Classification (NCBI taxonomy): domain Eukaryota; kingdom Metazoa; phylum Chordata; class Amphibia; order Caudata; family Salamandridae; genus Lissotriton; species Lissotriton helveticus. The sequence continues at coordinate 1,546,467,537 of NC_136065.1, forward strand.
GCTTAAAATCAGGTGGATGGTTTGCTTTCTTCGTGTCAACTTCTTTGAGCTGTGGCCTTGGGGCTCATATGCATGCAGCGTATGCGGGTTATCTTCTACGGAGACCAGCACTCTTTCAATGGATCGACGTATGCTTGTCATGCAGGATTCTGCTTGTGCCAGTGAGGGCCACGCTAAGAGCTCAGACTTTTAACTCGAGGCTAATAGTCTTCCATTGGAGCCTACACTCTTCCCCCAGACGCCCACACTATTGGCATCGCACACTAGTGTTGCTGGGGCTCTCACCTGGGCCTCAAAGCATGCAGATGGAGCTATAAAGAGCTCCATGTTTCCCAAGAGTTACCTGACACACCCTTTTCCGGTGTACAAGTCCTGCCTCTGGCTGCACTATCGAGCCCAGAGTCACTGGAAAGGCCATTTCGATTGCAACCTGGGTTCCTCGAACAAGTGCAGTCACGCACGCAGGCTGCAGGCAGGTCACATGCCGTGAAACCACTGACACCAGATTGACATGGGTGTGTAGCACATGCTCAACTCTGTCAGGCAAACCCCGTGTTGAGTCACTCTCACTGCGCAATAAAGTCCCTGGACCATTATTAATGAAGGATAGGCTCTGAACAAAGAAACCGAAGCCGCAACACTGTGGTGCACCCTAGTGTACTTGAGATACTTCCAGGAAGCTACAGGAACTAAGACACCCTAAGCATCTCTTCTTAGGGTGCAGGTGTCGGAATAGGACTTGCATAGATATGAATAGTTGTGTCACCCTGCTGTCTGCCATTTGTTACCTTCCTTTTGATTCCCAGTGTGGACTTTACAATCCGAGTCCACCGTGGCTGCACCATGTGCTGTTCTATTGCTGAAGTCTAGTGCCTTCTAACTGGTCTCTCACCCATGTGATTGTCCTCAGTGCATCAGTGTAACTGATTCCTAGATCTTTGGTAGACCCTGGTAACTGGACACTGAGATTTTTTTTGGAGCTCATCTTTGGCACCTTACAATAGTTTTGTAGTGCTATGTTGCCATTATTATGGCTCTGCAGTTCTGTCGGGCTTAGGTATTTTCATGCCCTGGCCTCAAGGATTCTATCACAGGAGTCTATTTCCTGTCTGAGTAGGATCACCAGTTTGGTGGTTGTGCTACTAAATGTGCATAGTAGACGATCTTTGCCCACTGAAGGACTGGCAGACACTGAAGGACTTAGACTATGATTCGTCTTAGAGTACACAGTTGACCTTAAATGTGTCTAGCTGTGGGGTGTTGCATAGGCGTTGGTTTGCCGCCATATGTGTTGACTTGGATGTGTTGTCTGAATATCTTAACCCTCACCAAGCAGGGTTCCGTCCAGCCCACTCAACAGAGGCAGTGATACTGACTGTGTTGGACACACTCCGAAAGGAAGCGGATAAAGGCTCTCTGCAGACCCTCGTAATGTTGGATCTTTCTGAGGCATTTGACACGGTCAACCATGGCATCTTGGTTGTCCGTGTCAGGGATGCAGGTATCCATGGATCGGGTCTTAGCTGGATTAGATCATTCCTGGCGGACCGCTCCCGGTCGGTCCGCACATCCCAGTTTACGGCACCTAAAATAAGAACCACATGTGGAGTTCCTCAGGTTTCCTCACTATCTCCTCAGTTGTTTAACCTTTATCTTCTACTGCTGATCCGGTCCTTGAGAGAGAGGAAGGTGTGTACTTTCAACTATGCAGACAGCCTTCAATTAATGTTCATCATCAATAACACACCTGAACCAGTATTTGAATTTCAAATTACTATGCTGCACATCTGCAATTGGATGAACAGCAACCATTTAAAACTCAACCCGGACAAGACAGAACTTATCCTACAAATCCCTCCACAACATCGGACCCAAATACCTCAACGAAAGAGTCTCCTTCCACTTACCCAAAAGGAACCTCCGCTCCGCCGACCTCTCCCTGGCAGTGAGGCCATGCATCTGCAGAACCAGAGCAGGTGGAAGAGCTCTCTCCTACATCGCAGCAAAGTCCTGGAACAAGCTCCCAGTCAACATCAGACGCTCCCCAACTCTGCACACCCTCGGGAGTAGCCTCAAGACCGGGCTCTTTGATCCGGAGCTGCACTCCCCCCACAGTGCCTCGAGACCTCACTGGTGAGTAGCACGCTTTAAAACCCCTGCTTGATTGATTGATTGATTGATTGATTGATTGACCTTGACAGGGGGTATCCGTAATCCATTGAGGTCACACTTCTGGCCAGCTGAGCTGGGATCGTCCCCGTCACCATCCACCTCCGCTAAGAGTCTTGGGATGACAATTAATTGTGACCTCACGATGAAAACTCAAATTAGATCAGTTATTCTTTCAGTTAAGGAAGATAAGACAGATCAGTAGACTTCTCACTCAGGAAGCACTGATAAAGGTTGTTCTAGCCATGGTCCTATCTCATATAGACTTTGCCAATTCTCTATACTTTGGCATACCACTATATTTATATAAAAGACTGGAATTGGTGCAGAACCAGGCTGCTAGACTGATCTTCCAGCAGCCTAGATGGCAACATGTCACCCCTCTCATGAGGAAGTTGCATTGGCTTCCCATTCCACAGCGATACGCATTTAAAGTTGGCTGCCTTATCTTTAAGTCCTTGTATGGCAGATGTCCCGAATTCATTTCTAGCCTTATTCAAAGGCACATACCCACTCGCCACCTGCGCTCAGCTCACATGAACCTTCTGGTGACACCTTCCTATAAATTGAAGTGACAGGGCGGGTGCAGGTTTGCAGTACTGGCACAAAGATTGTGGAATTCCCTTCCTTCTGACATCAGATCCAGCACTGACCTCTTGAGTTTCAGAAAACTTCTCAAGACATGGTTGTTCACACAAGCATATGATTAATTCAATAGAGCTCCGGCATCTCTTAGAGCAGCGCCTTGAAACCTATCGGTTTACGTGCCCTTTATAAGAACTTTTTAACAGAACATAACATCATCATTTTTTGGAAGAGTGTATTGCAGTTATGGGCTCGGTGAGGTCCAACTTTGTGGTGCCTCTGAGCTCTGTGTTGGATGTATGCTCTGATTAAGTATTCCTTTGAGAGGTATACATGTTTGTTGTTATGGTTGGTTCTGTGGTGGGACGACTGTTTCATTTTGGGTAGTAGTTTTTGAGTTCTAATTTCTTAAGCTCTTTTTGGGACACTCAGTCACATACGGTAAAACTCATTCAGCTGTCCTACTTTCCAAGAAACAGTGAAACATTTATCATATCCAGCTAAATACATTGCTTTCTATGCCTTGCACCCCTGCTCCGTTAGCTGGCAGTTTGGAAATAAATTGTGATAAACCTGAAGACTTGCAGAGTTTGTGAGAAACTCTACGTTTTTGGATTAGATAGTGTTGGCCATCAGGCGCTATGTTATACAAAATCTAGTGACTAGAATAAAGATGCTATAAAAGTTTTTGTGGCTGTATTTTGCCCCTAGCAAGTTACAACACCTTCTACTTTTATGTAAATTCTTACTTTAAGTGTCCTAGTTTGCCAACCTTTAAATAAAAAACAATTCCTTTTAAAAGTAGGAGATCTAACTGGACATTACATTTATTTTGTTTTAGTTACTGTTTCATGCTGTATCAGAATTTATAACCCACTACCTACAACCTCCTAGAGTAAACCGCGACTTCTCAGCCTTTCCACACATTTGCTAGGTGTCTAAAAGGAGAAACTTTGTTGGCCAATACAAACCAGCACTGATCTCATCAGTGGTAAACTACAATGGTAACTTACTTCAATTGCTTCAGGACCCAGGTACCAGGCCTCCCAAAGCATCCCAAAACACTTAAGGCAATGGCACGCTAAACCCCTATCCTTGTGATTTTGCACTATAATCTTCTCTACTATGGAGTACTATAACAACCTCTCTGCCATGGCTAGAATTTCCTACCCATCTCTCCTCTTGGGGTTATTACACTGTATCGACCTCTCTTCTGGGGTATACACCATCATAAACAAATCTCCAACCACCGTGCCACTCCTCTGTGGCTAGGATGCTAGCTAATAAATAATAACTACAACTTCTCTGGAGGCTAGGGCACGATAATTACCAGCAAATACACACAGTCATATTTCCTCTGGGATAGAACACATTTAACATCTCTGTGTTGGAGGCTATGGCTCCAAACCTACCTGTGGATGAGTATCTTTGATATAGTACGCAGCTACTCGGAGATATGCGCATATGAGTACAAATACAGAGATCTAAGTCCCCAGAGGTGTCCAAGGAACCTTAAAAAGATATGTCTCCAGAGCCTTCTTGAAGGGTGCTGCTTCAGTGATTAATCTCACGTGTTCAGACAGCTGGTTCCACATGCATGCTGCTCTGTCCATGAAAGAGGACCCTCTCTATGCTGCTTTTGGAAGCAGGGGAATGTTATCAAGCCAGCACCGCTAGAGCATAGCAATCTTCATGTCTGTATTCCTTAATCCTCTCATTTAAGTAAGAGGGACCCCTGTTGTAAAGGGATTGGTGGACCAGGGACAAGGATTTACACATTATGCGCCTGCGCACCAAGAGCCAGCAGAGCTTCTCACAGAAGTGAGAAACTAAGGTGGGTTTAGGCAGCCTAAAGATGAGGCATACTGCCATGTTCTGTATCACTTGTAAACACTGAACTATGTAGTCAGGAAGACCCAGATACAAAATATTAAGGTAGTCCAAACGGGACAGGATCAGGGCCCTGACCACCATAGCTTGAGATACATGGGGAATAACGTAGAGGAATTTCCGGAGCATATGGAGGATCCAAAGACATGATCTAACCAGTGCAGACATCTGGATGTTAAAGGAAAATTTGGAATCAAACATCACACCCAGATTCCTAGCCACTGCGGTGGTGGGATGGGGTGGTGGTTGAACCTCGATGGGTCAAGCTTCTGTCCACCCAAAAAAGGGGGATCAACCCAAACAAAAGGATCTCAGTTTTGACTGTGTTGAATCATAGTTTATTATACTGAAGCCTGTATAGCAGACAGTGCCTTCATGCAACGGGCGGACGATTCTTTGGCGCTCATTGAGTCCCCTTTGCATGAGAGTAGGAGCTGTGTATCATTCACATATGACAAGATCTTAATGCCAAATAACTGAACCAGGCGGGTCAGTGGGGTCATATACACATTGAAAAGGGTAGGGTGCAATGAGGATCCCTGGGGGACCCCCCTCCCATTTCAAATATTTGGCTCTGGAATGGCAGTCATTAATCCAGAAAAGATGAGACAATTCCCTTGAGACATATACTGAATCAAGCTAAGATCTAGCTATAAAGCATTCATTGATAGAATCACAGACTCATACAATTCTACACTTAAGGTACAAATACATTTATTAGAATAACAGAAATAAAACCAATTCGCAATTGTACATCATACATTTCATAAAAAACAATTAAAATTATTTATAAACTAATAAAACAGTTAGACAATTCCTTGTGACCTGCACAATCTGACAGACAGACAAAGGTTGCAAAACATAAAATTTGTAAAATACAAGGTGTATATTCAAAACTGCAATTCAATCACTCCCTGGTCTTGTAGACTAAGACTTGTATATCAACAAGGGAGGAGAGAGTTTGAATTGTACTAGGTTCAGGCGTCGACGCGTTTCGGTGGTTATGACGTATTGATGTTCCACCTTTTTCAAGACTAAAAGTTCAGTGTCTGTCTTGTTTCTGGGTCTTTGCAATTGTCCTATAATAGATGTACATACAATTACTATTCAGTTTACATAGTTATTTGAGTACAGATGCATTGTTATAGAATACATTCCTAGTAGATGATCCTGGGTTTCCACATTTTCTACTATACAAAAAATACAATATGTCACATGGTGCATTCATTAGATCCTATGTCATTTTATTGTTATTCTATGTGCACTTCAACCTTTGGTTAGTACAATATCACCTGGTCAAGACTGGCTTCCTGGGAGTCTAGCAGGACTTAATCTCAACCCTGTTAACACTATGGGTACAATAGAAAACCACTAGTATCTTTATAGATTACTGTTTGTTGTAATTATTTTACCCTTTTTAAGTTCTCTAGAGATACTCAAGTATAGAACTGATAGCGGGGTAAGGACAGGTACCTGTGATTGTAGATAGTTTGTATTAAAGGTATTCGATGTAAGAGCATCTATTTGTAAATAAACATAACATGGTTGTTGGATTAAAGGTTGAGTTGGAATATGGATTCCCAAACCATGGCCTACACCTTTACATCGGGCAACAGGACGAAAACCCCTTTAAACTACACAGTGGCCCAGAACTTGATGGATTTTTTAACCCGTTATGATGAAGGGTACAACAATTTATAGTGGTTATACCTGTGTTTAGGAACGTCGTGGTAGAAATTATTAAAAACAACGACGGTAGACAGTTGAAGTGATTCTCAGAGCTGTCGATAGTGGTCCATCTGCTCAAAAAAACATGAAACCACTAAGTTAAAAGTTGGTCCTGATATTTTTATCGAATTGTTGTCTTTATATAATTTTGTTGAATCACGTACCTTTTAGATTGGTTGGTGTTGTTTAATATATAAAGATTTACAAATTAGGTTGGAAAGCGTGGAACTACTGGTCCTTCTTATCGCAATCAAGTTAGAATTGTTATATAGGTTCGAGCGTCTGGGCAGTTTCCTCGAGTGGAGAAGTATTCTCTCCTAGTAAAGTTGAACAAGAAAAATTATTATTGTTGTAAGAACCGCAGTCTCCTACATGGGAGACCTTTGTTCATAGTCTCTAACTCATACCATGAAAGTCTGGGCCAAAAGCGGGCTTACCTGTTCAAGCGGATCAATCGCGCTACTTCGGGGTTTCAGATACGAATGGAGTCCAAACGCGCGGCGGGTCGTTTTTAAATATAGAAAAATGTGCTCTGATTGGTTAGGGGCGCGTTTGTGTGACGTCCAATCGTTCCCGCTTATCTGAAGGTTGCGTATTTTACATAATGCGCTTGTTGTCTATGAAACCCTATTGGTCCTTGGATTCTCCAATGGGAGTATCTGTTCGGTTTGTTAAAATGGGTTCCACTATGGTCCTCGCTGTGCGATGTTTGTAGTGCCCTCCCTAAACGGGAAACTTAACCGGGGTTAGGTTCGTTTTTATTTTATACTAGTGCCGCCACGTAAGAACAAGTATGGGCGGAGATACCTCCTTTACACTCGTGGTTGTTGGTTATTGATGTTTGTATTTAATTATAATTCCCTGCTCATTCTTGAGCGAAAACACGCTATCATCTCCCCTCAAATCTTTATAATAACCATTTTAATATTGATTGTTATGTTGTACTTTCCGGAAAAAACTCTTTGAAAATGGTCATATTAAGGAATTAATTCTACATGTTACATTTTATATAATATAGCTAAATCTATAAAAAAAGAGGAAATTGAAGTGGCCTCGTCCAGAATAGGTAAAATATCTAGTGGTTCGTTTCACAGGGTAGGAGGATTCGTTTAAAACAAACAGGGATAGGTTTGTATATGCCTCACTACCCGGTCCCAATGCTGTGGGAAAGATACATTCTGTAATATTATACACAGGTTGTGTAACCGGATGGTTCTATTTTATGCTCCACAGGAGACAGGGCAACAGATTATATATAGGCATTTAGCCCAATCCTCTCTGGTATTTAAACCTTTGTCTATGGTGTTGAGATGACAAAAGTACCATTGTTCCCGTATTTTTCTGCGTCTGTCTAAGTCACCACCTCTTCTATTGTTTCTGATCTTTTCCAATATAAACCACTTAATATCGTCACAGGAGTGGTTCATCTTCTTATAGTGTTCCGTCAGGGGCGCATTTATTTTGGAGGTGCGTTTTGCAGACTTATGCTCAAGAACTCTGGTACGTAGTTCTCTTCCGGTTTCGCCCACGTAGCCAAGGTCACATGGGCACATGAGAAGGTATACTACGTTTTGGCTGCGGCAGTTATTGAAGGTAGTTGGCTGGAGATTCTTACCATTGTACACTACACTGTTGCCTGTAATACAGTGAGGGCAAATGGAGCAAGTTCCACATTTAAAGTTGCCTGTTGCTACTTGTCCTGAGAGGGTAAGTTGTTTTTCTTTCGCAGCAGGGTAAGTATGCACAAGACTATTTTTAATTGTCTTGTTGCGGCGAAATGAAAATAGTGGTTTGTTTAACTGATGTTCGCTGTTCTGATTTAGAATTTTCCAATTTTTATTTACGATATTCTTTATCTGATTACTCAGATGAGAGTATTGTGTAACAAAAACAATCCTATCTAGTGTGGAATCATTTTTATTTGACTTCCTTTGCGGGTCAAATAAGCTATCGCGGTTGTAGAAGCGGGCACGTTTAAGTGCATTTTTGATCAGTTTTTTAGGATAACCTCTATTTTCCAATTTCAGTTTGGTATTTTCCGCATGTTTATAAAAATCATCTAGACTGGTACAATTCCTGCGAAGTTTCAGGAATTCCCCGAATGGTACATTATCTTTTTGAGATTTCGGGTGGTTGCTGCAGTATAGAAGGAGGGTGTTTTTGTCTGTGGGCTTAGTATAGAGTTCTACTTTTAGGCTACCCTCTTCTTCCTTGATTATGATATCAAGGAAATTTACTTGTTGGTTACTGTGGTGTCCTGTAAATTTAAGGTTAGGGTCACCCATATTGAGCCACTCCAGAAAGTTTGAAAGATCCCCGCTGGCACCGCTCCAGATGAAAATAATGTCATCTATGTAGCGGTGCCAGCAGGTGATGTTCTCAAAGTAAAGGGCTACCTCATTGTATATATGTGTCTCTTCAAACTTACTCACATATAAGCATGCCAGACTAGGGGCACAGGTCGCCCCCATGCTGGTCCCCTTGATTTGGAGGTAAAGATCTTCTTTAAAGAGAAAGAAATTCTTTTTAAGAATTAGGTAGATACATGACATTATGAAATGATTGTTCCCTCCCTTAAGATCTTCATTTTCTAGGATGGAAGCTATTACTTCAATAGTGTCATTTTGGGGTATATTAGTATAGAGGGCTTCTATATCTAAGACGACCAAAAATTGGGTCGCCTTGTTAAACCCTCTACCTTCAAACGTTGTTATTGCATGGGTGGTGTCTTTAAGGTAAGATCTCTGCCTCTTAACAATAGGTTGGAGGAAAAAATCCACATAGCGACTAAGGGGCTCTAGTAATGATCCAATCCCGCTGATGATAGGTCTCATAGGTGGATTTTCTAAATGTTTATGAATCTTCGGGAGACCATAAATCGCTGGGATGACTGGATGGTTGTTAAGGAGGAATTTGTATTCATTGTCACTGATATGACCTTCTTCTCTCCCTTTGTTTAATAGTTCAGCTACTTCCAGTTTTAATGTATTAAGGTCCATGAATTTAGCTTTTTTGTAATGTTCCTCTACACACAGGAGATCTCTGATGTTTTTTTCATAGTGGGTTGTATTGAAAACTACCACTCCTCCCCCCTTGTCTGCTGGCTTTATGGTGAGCTCATCGCAGTTCTGTAAGTTCGCGAGAGCTGTTCTTTGCTCTTGTGTTAGATTGTTATTGGGCTTATTAATGTCCTTCTTATTATATAATCCTTTGATCTCCATTTCTACAATGTGTTCAAATATTTCTACCTTTTTGTCTAGTTGATTCAGGTTAGGCAAGAATGTTGACTTAGGTTTTAATCCTGTAACACTCTCTGGAGGAGTATAGTCTCTATTCTCGAAAAATTTGTTGAGTCTGATCTTTCTAAAAAAAAAATTTAAATCACTTTCTAGATTGAAAAGTGAATAATAATTTGTTGGTGCAAAACTAAACCCTTTTTGTAAAATTTCCTCCTCTATATTAGTTAATACTCTACTCGAGAGATTAATTATTGGAAGTTCTTTTACCTCCAATACTGTTTGCTCCTTGTAGCTATGTATTCTTTTGTATTGTTCTGAGGTGGATGGCTGCGGGGAGGATCTTGGCGATTGAAACCTCTGTGGTTCCTCTGGCCCCGAAATGGGCGTCTTCCTAAAAAAGGCTCCCTATCGAAGTTACGGCCAGGTCTGTTGTCCTGTGCTCTCTCTGATTCCTCCTCACTCCCTGATCCGGACGTTTCAGAAAATGTGATTCTCCTATTGTCACCTCCTCTTGAGTATACGGGTCTTTGTAAATAAGGTCTCTCGTTCCCCGTATCGTTTTTGTTTGTGAAGTAGTCCTTATTAGTATAGGGGTATACTGCTTCTGTTGAGTGCTTCTCTACATCCTTTTTAAACTTTTTAAGCTTTTTATTGGTTAAATACTCTCTATATCCCTCTACATCATAATTGATTTCTTCTAATGTCTTTTTGGCGTCTTCAAGTGCTGGTGATTGTAGCACTTGCGCCTCCAATTTATCTATTTCTTTTCTCTCTATCTCTATAATTTCTTGTGCTGTTTCTATAATGAGTATCAGCCAATCTCGGCTACATCGATTGGCTATCATGGTCCAAGTTTCTATAAATTTAGGACATTCCACAAATAGACCAGGCTCGTTTCGCACTTGTAAGCCGATTGGAATGACTCCTTCTTTTAGGTAGTCAATGAGAAATTCTGCGTGAAGTTCTGTTCTGATTAGTTTCTTTTTTGTATTAAGAATCTTCACTAATTGTTCATGGCTGCTACTATTGAGACTTTTAGTGCTCCCCCCCTTTGGATTGAGGTTCATGAGTCTGTTGTATTGGTCTTCCGAAAACCCAAAGGTTTTAAGTTTATCCATGTTTTGAAGTGGTTGCAAAAGGACAACTCACCAGTACTCTGGGTACCAGAGTGAATGAGACTTATGCCTCTCCAACCAGTTGGTTGTGCAAATTGTGTAAAACAGAGAGAGAGGGACCCCTTGAATTTGTCAAGGGAAATAGGGTGTTAAACCTGAAAAGATGAGACAATTCCCTTGAGACATATACTGAATCAAGCTAAGATCTAGCTATAAAGCATTCCTTGATAGAATCACAGACTCATACAATTCTACACTTAAGGTACAAATACATTTATTAGAATAACAGAAATAAAACCAATTAGCAATTGTACATCATACATTTCATAAAAAACAATTAAAATTATTTATAAACTAATAAAACAGTTAGACAATTCCTTGTGACCTGCACAATCTGACAGACAGACAAAGGTTGCAAAACATAAAATTTGTAAAATACAAGGTGTACATTCAAAACTGCAATTCAATCACTCCCTGGTCTTGTAGACTAAGACTTGTATATCAACAAGGGAGGAAAGGGTTTGAATTGTACTAGGTTTAGGCGTCGACGCGTTTCGATGGTTATGACGTATTGATGTTCCACCTTTTTCAAGACTAAAAGTTCAGTGTCTGTCTTGTTTCTGGGTCTTTGCAATTGTCCTATAATAGATGTACATACAATTACTATTCAGTTTACATAGTTATTTGAGTACAGATGCATTGTTATAGAATACATTCCTAGTAGATGATCCTGGGTTTCCACATTTTCTACTATACAAAAAATACAATATGTCACATGGTGCATTCATTAGATCCTATGTCATTTTATTGTTATTCTATGTGCACTTCAACCATTAATAAGCCCAATAACATTCTAACACAAGAGCAAAGAACAGCTCTCGCGAACTTACAGAACTGCGATGAGCTCACCATAAATCCAGCAGACAAGGGGGGAGGAGTGGTAGTTTTCAATACAACCCACTATGAAAAAAACATCAGAGATCTCCTGTGTGTAGAGGAACATTACAAAAAAGTTAAATTCACGGACCTTAATACATTAAAACTGGAAGTAGCTGAACTATTAAACAAAGGGAGAGAAGAAGGTCATATCAGTGACAATGAATACAAATTCCTCCTTAACAACCATCCAGTCATCCCGGCGATTTATGGTCTCCCGAAGATTCATAAACATTTAGAAAATCCACCTATGAGACCTATCATCAGCGGGATTGGATCATTGCTAGAGCCCCTTAGTCGCTATGTGGATTTTTTCCTCCAACCTATTGTTAAGAGGCAGAGATCTTACCTTAAAGACACCACCCATGCAATAACAACGTTTGAAGGTAGAGGGTTTAACAAGGCGACCCAATTTTTGGTCGTCTTAGATATAGAAGCCCTCTATACTAATATACCCCAAAATGACACTATTGAAGTAATAGCTTCCATCCTAGAAAATGAAGATCTTAAGGGAGGGAACGATCATTTCATAATGTCATGTATCTACCTAATTCTTAAAAAGAATTTCTTTCTCTTTAAAGAAGATCTTTACCTCCAAATCAAGGGGACCAGCATGGGGGCGACCTGTGCCCCTAGTCTGGCATGCTTATATGTGAGTAAGTTTGAAGAGACACATATATACAATGAGGTAGCCCCTTACTTTGAGAACATCACCTGCTGGCACCGCTACATAGATGACATTATTTTCATCTGGAGCGGTGCCAGCGGGGATCTTTCAAACTTTCTGGAGTGGCTCAATATGGGTGACCCTAACCTTCAATTTACAGGACACCACAGTAACCAACAAGTAAATTTCCTTGATATCATAATCAAGGAAGAAGAGGGTAGCCTAAAAGTAGAACTCTATACTAAGCCCACAGACAAAAACACACTCCTTCTATACTCCAGCAACCACCCGAAATCTCAAAAAGATAATGTACCATTCGGGGAATTCCTGAGACTTCGCAGGAATTGTACCAGTCTAGATGATTTTTATAAACATGCGGAAAATACCAAACTGAAATTGGAAAATAGAGGTTATCCTAAAAAACTGATCAAAAATGCACTTAAACGTGCCCGCTTCTACAACGGCGATAGCTTATTTGACCCGCAAAGGAAGTCAAATAAAAATGATTCCACACTAGATAGGATTGTTTTTGTTACACAATACTCTCATCTGAGTAATCAGATAAAGAATATCGTAAATAAAAATTGGAAAATTCTAAATCAGAACAGCGAAAATCAGTTAAACAAACCACTATTTTCATTTCGCCGCAACAAGACAATTAAAAATAGTCTTGTGCATACTTACCCTGCTGCGAAAGAAAAACAACTTACCCTCTCAGGACAAGTAGCAACAGGCAACTTTAAATGTGGAACTTGCTCCATTTGCCCTCACTGTATTACAGGCAACAGTGTAGTGTACAATGGTAAGAATCTCCAGCCAACTACCTTCAATAACTGCCGCAGCCAAAACGTAGTATACCTTCTCATGTGCCCATGTGACCTTGGCTACGTGGGCGAAACCGGAAGAGAACTACGTACCAGAGTTCTTGAGCATAAGTCTGCAATACGCACCTCCAAAATAAATGCGCCCCTGACGGAACACTATAAGAAGATTAACCACTCCTGTGACGATATTAAGTGGTTTATATTGGAAAAGATCAGAAACAATAGAAGAGGTGGTGACTTAGACAGACGCAGAAAAATACGGTAACAATGGTACTTTTGTCATCTCAACACCATAGACAAAGGTTTAAATACCAGAGAGGATTGGGCTAAATGCCTATAAATAATCTGTTGCCCTGTCTCCTGTGGAGCATAAAATAGAACCATCCGGTTACACAACCTGTGTATAATATTACAGAATGTATCTTTCCCACAGCATTGGGACCGGGTAGTGAGGCATATACAAACCTATCCCTGTTTGTTTTAAACGAATCCTCCTACCCTGTGAAAGGAACCACTAGATATTTTACCTATTCTGGACGAGGCCACTTCAATTTCCTCTTTTTTTATAGATTTAGCTATATTATCTAAAATGTAACATGTAGAATGAATTCCTTAATATGACCATTTTCAAAGAGTTTTTTCCGGAAAGTACAACATAACAATCAATATTAAAATGGTTATTCTAAAGATTTGAGGGGAGATGATAGCGTGTTTTCGCTCAAGAATGAGCAGGGAATTATAATTAAATACAAACATCAATAACCAACAACCACGAGTGTAAAGGAGGTATCTCCGCCCATACTTGTTCTTACGTGGCGGCACTAGTATAAAATAAAAACGAACCTAACCCCGGTTAAGTTTCCCGTTTAGGGAGGGCACAACAAACATCGCACAGCGAGGACCATAGTGGAACCCATTTTAACAAACCGAACAGATACTCCCATTGGAGAATCCAAGGACCAATAGGGTTTCATAGACAACAAGCGCATTATGTAAAATACGCAACCTTCAGATAAGCGGGAACGATTGGACGTCACACAAACGCGCCCCTAACCAATCAGAGCACATTTTTCTATATTTAAAAACGACCCGCCGCGCGTCTGGACTCCTTTCGTATCTGAAGCCCCGAAGTAGCGCGATTGATCCGCTTGAACAGGTAAGCCCGCTTTTGGCCCAGACTTTCATGCTATGAGTTAGAGAATATGAACAAAGGTCTCCCATGTAGAAGACTGCGGTTCTTACAACAATAATAATTTTTCTTGTTCAACTTTACTAGGAGAGAATACTTCTCCACTCGAGGAAACTGCCCAGACGCTCGAACCTATATAACAATTCTAACTTGATTGCGATAAGAAGGACCAGTAGTTCCACGCTTTCCAACCTAATTTGTAAATCTTTATATATTAAACAACACCAACCAATCTAAAAGGTACGTGATTCAACAAAATTATATAAAGACAACAATTCGATAAAAATATCAGGACCAACTTTTAACTTAGTGGTTTCATGTTTTTTTGAGCAGATGGACCACTATCGACAGCTCTGAGAATCACTTCAACTGTCTACCGTCGTTGTTTTTAATAATTTCTACCACGACGTTCCTAAACACAGGTATAACCACTATAAATTGTTGTACCCTTCATCATAACGGGTTAAAAAATCCATCAAGTTCTGGGCCACTGTGTAGTTTAAAGGGGTTTTCGTCCTGTTGCCCGATGTAAAGGTGTAGGCCATGGTTTGGGAATCCATATTCCAACTCAACCTTTAATCCAACAACCATGTTATGTTTATTTACAAATAGATGCTCTTACATCGAATACCTTTAATACAAACTATCTACAATCACAGGTACCTGTCCTTACCCCGCTATCAGTTCTATACTTGAGTATCTCTAGAGAACTTAAAAAGGGTAAAATAATTACAACAAACAGTAATCTATAAAGATACTAGTGGTTTTCTATTGTACCCATAGTGTTAACAGGGTTGAGATTAAGTCCTGCTAGACTCCCAGGAAGCCAGTCTTGACCAGGTGATATTGTACTAACCAAAGGTTGAAGTGCACATAGAATAACAATAAAATTACATAGGATCTAATGAATGCACCATGTGACATATTGTATTTTTTGTATAGTGGAAAATGTGGAAACCCAGGATCATCTACTAGGAATGTATTCTATAACAATGCATCTGTACTCAAATAACTATGTAAACTGATTAGTAATTGTATGTACATCTATTATAGGACAATTGCAAAGACCCAGAAACAAGACAGACACTGAACTTTTAGTCTTGAAAAAGGTGGAACATCAATACGTCATAACCACCGAAACGCGTCGACGCCTAAACCTAGTACAATTCAAACCCTCTCCTCCCTTGTTGATATACAAGTCTTAGTCTACAAGACCAGGGAGTGATTGAATTGCAGTTTTGAATGTACACCTTGTATTTTACAAATTTTATGTTTTGCAACCTTTGTCTGTCTGTCAGATTGTGCAGGTCACAAGGAATTGTCTAACTGTTTTATTAGTTTATAAATAATTTTAATTGTTTTTTATGAAATGTATGATGTACAATTGCGAATTGGTTTTATTTCTGTTATTCTAATAAATGTATTTGTACCTTAAGTGTAGAATTGTATGAGTCTGTGATTCTATCAATGAATGCTTTATAGCTAGATCTTAGCTTGATTCAGTATATGTCTCAAGGGAATTGTCTCATCTTTTCAGGTTTAACACCCTATTTCCCTTGACAAATTCAAGGGGTCCCTCTCTCTCTGTTTTACACAGTCATTAATCCAGACCACTTGTTCTCGGTTTTCCAAAATGGAGCTCAGCCTGTCTAGGGCTGGCCCGAAACTCCTAGGTGTTTCTGTCTTTGTAACAGAATGCTGTGGTACACCGAGTCAAAAGCAGCTGACAGGTTCAACAGCACCAGTGCTACATTGAGGCTGGAATCCAGACTAATTTTAATGGATAAGAAGACTTCAAAGAGAGTAGTCTCCTTACCGTGCCAGGCTCTGAAGCTGGATTGGGATTGATGTAACAGATTGTTATCTGTCAAAAAGGTAGTGAGCTGACGATTCACCACTTTCTCTAGAACGTTTTGCTGCTGCCAGCAATAGAGAGACTGGTCGAAAATTAGCTGGTACTTCCGGGTCATCATTAGGCTTCTTCAGAAGGGGGACCAATGTTGCCCTTTTCCAAGTATGAGGACCTGCACCTCAGTGGAACGAGATGGAAAACAACTCTTGATAGATTGGGGCAATGTTATCAGATATAGGGGCACATTAGGATTGCGGTTAATCCGCATCCTCCGGGCCAGCGGAAGCCACCGCCGGCCCGGAGGATGCGGATTAACCGCTGCGGACTGAAAAAAGACCCCCGCCAGATTAGGATGGCTGGGGGATCTTTTTTCCATCCGCCGCTTTTCCGCCGCGGTCGCCTTCCGTCCGCGGCGGAAAAGCACTAACATGGCAGGCGGTGTCTAGCAGACACCGCCAGCCATATTAGGATGTCAGCGGTGCTATGCCTGTACACGGCGGCATTTCCGCTGTGCAAAGGCATACGGACTTTACTTTGGGGGCCCGTTGCGGGCCCCCAGGGTTGAAGGGGGGTGGGGGGTACACATGGGGGGCACCTATGGTACCCCCCTGCCTTTGCGTGCACGAAGCGGCAGGCACCACGCGGTGCCTGCAGCTTCGTGCACGCAAAGGAACACATGCTTTTTTAACATTGCGGCGTGTGCTGCTTCAAGCAGCACCCGCAGCAATGTTAAAAATACAGGATGTGACCGCCAGGGTGGCGGTCACATCCTATTTAGCACGGAGGGACCGCCGCTGCCCCTGCGGGCGGTCCCTTCTCCTCTGGGGTGGCGGACGGACGAAGGTCCGTCCGCCATCCTAATGAGCCCCATAGTCTTTAGAATGTGAGGTGGGAAAGGATCTTAAGGGGATTCTGATGTACAATGAGCAAACATCACCCTCAGCTCTTCAGTTGTGGGTGGAAAAAAGCAAATCAGCTTAGTTTTGGCTGAGTGTCCTGCTAGCACACTCAGGCTCAAGACCAAATCTAAATGCTGACTAGTACCCCCACCCATGTTGACATAGACCTGTCTATGGAGGGGCTGAGGCTCGGGCTGAGGCTCGGGCACCTAGGACAGCCGTCCTGTTTCAGATGAGAATACTACAACCTTCTTGGCTGTGGAGACTAGGACACCCTATGCACCACTCCTCTAGCAAATTCTAAACATCTCATGTCTGAGGGCTGGGCACCCTAACCATTTCCCCTCTGAGGACTAATGCACCACAACTAGTCCTGCTCTGAAGATTGACACCCTCTGCAAAACTTGTGTGTTTTGCTGTTCACCCTATGTGGGAAGGGTATGCCCAGACGAGGGTCCCTTGCTGACTAAGCCACTGGAGTCAAGCTATCCTGGCTGAAGACGGCTGATAGCCAGAAACCGGTCCTAGGATGCTTGATTCCGGTCCAGGAAAGACATGGCTTGGCAGTTCAGGCTGGACTGTTCACATGAGGCACAGGGTCAAGACTGATTTGCATATGGCCATGTCTGAACTGGGGTGGCTTGGTGAGCAAAATAACGATGGATTAAACCCAGATCTGTGACTGGGGGTGAATGTTTTGCCATTGTGCAACATTCCGTCCATCATCTTGTGTGTTCTGCTGACCCTCTGCACCTGACCTGTTTTGGGCTGTATGGTGTGCTAAAAATGTCTCCACACCAATGCAAAGAATTGACAGAAATGATCTTCTATATAAGTGAGTGACATTCCAGGACCTTGCTGTGGACGGATTAAATAACTAGTGGAAGAGCCAAGATTAGAGTGTGTCCTAAGGCTAGAATAGTTGGCTGCCTGGTTTGCCTCCCGTAGGGGGTGCTTGATTGCCCATACAAGCCCTCAAAGTTGCTCATGTCCCTCTAGTGGCAATATGGATCCAAAAAACCTTCGCCTATGACAAATACTTTTGCATTGGAACTGGACAAGGACCACTGAGATCCACTTTTTACAGATAGGAAATTGGGAGGAACATATGATGAATACTTAAAAGTGTGTTAATTGTACCACTATGCCCACGTTAATAAACCTTAAAGAGTGAAGAAATCCAGAAAGGAAAATACGCAAATATAAAGTATAACCGTGCGCTGCAGCATAAGTAACATCAAAGGTGAAGCCAATAAAGTTAAAAAGAAATACAAGGCTCAAATATTTGTTACCTATGCTACACCACTGAAATTATTTCAGTTCATATTCTGAGGCTCGAGATTTTCACAACACCCTCTCTGGCTATGATTTTCAATTGAAAAAATCTACTGTTGGTTTTCAGAGACAATTCTCTGTCTGCCAGAAGAAAGCAAAACAAGTCTAGTTAGCTGCTGTTCTCAAAACACACACATTGTCATAGTAGTCTTTGGCACTTAAATGAACTACATTTTGTGCGTCGTGCTCCATGTGAGAGGGTAGAATGTTGTCATTCACAGTGAAGTTAGCCAAAGGCAGAAGTGGACTCATCTGTTGCCCCGTAGAGTATGATCTAGAAGGTGGAATTAAATTGTAAATGACACAATAGTAGAAAAATGGAAGAAAAGGACTGGCTGAAAGCCCATCTGAATATGTGTATATTATAAATATAGAAGTAGAAAAATCAAAAGGTCTTGGCTAATGCCAGACCTAATAAACAAAAAGGAGTACATGCGAGCAGGTGGAATGTCTCATTGTTCTGTAGCAGGCACCGTCGGCTAATACTAACACCCGCTGGTTATAGCCTCTTCTTCATCAGCTCCTTCGCCTTATCTTCAGCTTTTCAGCACCAACTTCTCCCCATGACTTGTATGCCTCCCTCATCAGGTTTGATCCTTCATACCTCTCATTTTCTTCACACCCATCCTTCTATCACAACTCAGACTTTGCCACTTCCCCAATCCCCTTTGAAAAAAGTGTCAGGCTTTTTCATACTACTAAGCAATCTCACAGATGAGACGGTGAGTGTTCCCTATAAATCAGGACGCAACACTAGTCTGCAGTGTAAAATTGTCTTTGCAGGCCTCTCTATAAATCTGCAGTAGCTTGGTAGAGCAATAGAGGACTAGCTCAAAGTGGGTATTTATTTATTTATTTATAAAGTTTTATATAACGCGAACTTGACTACACGGAATACCTTCCCTTACCTCCTTTAAACAAGCATTTGCATAGCCAATAGGTCTCGCTTTTGGGACCTTATAAGTATTTAGTTATGCAGCACAATATCCTTGGTGCAACAACATCAACTGTTGCAAAGTTAAATACTTATAAAGTCCCAAAGGCAAGGCCTATTGGCTATGCCACTGCTTGTTTTCTATAGTTCTGTTTTAATGTTGTGAGTTCTCGTTTCCATTTATAGGCTTTTCCTAGTGTAGTGGTGTGCACTGAACCAAGCAACAAAGACCACAAATCCGTTCAATCATCCGTCAATTTTTATTTGTTTGTGATTGCCGCTGCTGACATGTTCTGCTTTTCAAGGCTTCCACTTTCAATGCTTTGCTCAAGGACATTTCTCAGAGTGCGCTCAGACTTAAGTCTACTGGGTTTCCTCTTTGAAAAGTAAATATATTGGATTGTGATAGCAAAGTCATTCCTCTGATCAGTCAGACATTCCCACAATTTAAGGGTTCACCAAAATTCAAAACAATTAATGACGACTTGGAAATCCGCAGCAAAGACAAAGCTGGAAGAGTTGGTCCCTTCTGCCTCCTTCAATATAGGACAGTAACACGTTTGAATTAAAAACAAGAATGTTTGTTTTAATTACAATGCTGTAAGTGAAAGTTTGAACTGTGGTAATAACGGATTATAATAATTGTAATACCCCTATGCAGGTGAATACTAAAATGTGAAATCAGCCCTCTGTGAGACAGACTAGGAAATCCGTGTGTGCACACCAGCATCTATACATTGAAGAACTCAACGTTTGAAAATGCTCTCTGAGGTCAAAACACACCACACTGGAGTAACTCACAGAAATAAACCAAGGAACAGATAATTGTGTGTCTATTGTCGTCTTCTTTTGAATGAATACGGACCGCCAGCTAAATAAATCTGCCCAGTTTCCAGTTAGAGTTAACAAGAAAAGCTGATACTCGAACTTGTTAACCATATTCTTGAACACGAGGCCTGCCTTTCCTGTTTCAAACTGCAGTACATCAAAGGCACGTGCTATTTTAATATGATTTCAATCTCCCTTCCAAATAGGTTGAGTTTGTTTTGAGTCCGTTTAGTCGTATTTATGTTCGCTTCTGAGTAGAAGGGGAAAATATACATAGCAGTTAAGAACCAGAGCAATGCACTTGTTGAGAAAGCTGTAAATCTCGCGAGAGCTGAGACACGCTATTGAGTGTTTCTATAAAGGTGTAAGCTGGTTAATTTAAGGGTGTAGAATGGAAATTGCCCTGGAGTTTGTAAATGCGACTGTGGGAGTATATTCTTCGTCTCTCTCGCGGTATGCTTTGCCTGCCTCTGGCGATTGCAACCGACAAGATATAAATTGTAGTTTTACACTCTGATAAAGGTATTTTTTTATTGTGTTAGTCACCGCCACCCATTTATTTTCTTGCAGTAATAGCCGCCAAAGGTAGCACTGTACTGATTGACGGCAGGCAGAATCCCAGAGGCAATGGGAACATCAAAAGAGCTCTTGTTCATTTCAGTTTTCGGTGAACGCTGTACATATGTGTTCATTACAAAGAAAGACAGCACGTGTATGCATTGATCACAAAAGACCTCTGTTCAACTGCATTTTGTGGTTAGCATTGGTAGGCCGAGCTTCAACTCGTTGTCTTTCCTCCTCATGGCGTTATTTAATGAGCTAAACTCGCCACCCCCAGTAAAACACAACAGCAGCTCACAAAACTGGAATGGCAACGGCAGATTGGGTAAAGAAATCACAGCATTAAAATAAACCATTCACATATTTGAAAGCCTTATTCTGCTGATGCCAAAGGTAAGGCAGAAACGACTTAAAAAAGGGTAAAATGATTTCAGAAATAAACCGATAAAGAGACCGGGCACCTGAAACAGATCATTAAAAAAAGAGACATACATGCTTAACAAGCATTGGCCGTGCGACCCGGCCGGGAGTTGTGTCGCACGCAAAAATGAAAAAAAAAACACGAGTGGTGAAGCCAGTGGTGCGCACGTGCGCGCACAATGTGAAAAAGTGCTGTGCACGTCGCGCACGCCCGTGCGCGTTCTGGCAAGCTGGTCGCTGCTTTGTGAGCACTTCTCTAAGCCCTCCTAAATGTCTCTCTGAGCAGTGCATGCACGCTGGCTCTGCGAGACCTAAAAAGAAGTAGAACGGCTTCTAATGAACAAATTCACATCCTAAGACTTAAACTATATGTCTACCAGTCACATATGCTACCCTTATACTACTGAAAACCTCTTTTTGTATTGAATGACGAATAACGAATGTATGTATACTCCCTCAACTACCTAATATGTAATAAATGTGTATTGTAAAGCTCTCTGATTCCCTCGTGGATCATTCCTAGATGGTTACTAGTCCCCTATGGTAACCATATATTCCTACCATGTAATGTGAGACTAAATACCATATAACATGGTTGTCATAGTACCAATAAAGCTAGAATGTCCAGCCGAAAAAGTTATTTTGTGCAGAAAGAACACATTAATAACACCTTAAAACCAGAAATGTACAATAAAAAGAAACGTCCGCCAAAATAATTCAAGCATCCAAATACAACAAAAAAATATTGCAAATAAAGTTCAAGCAGATACACATACCTAAGTTAAATGTAAGATATACAGATTGCAAACACTATCAGTGGCAGCTCCTCCGCTATGGTGGAGAAGCGCCGCCCCCCCCACCCCCGCCAGAAGCCAAAAAATGAAAAATAAAACAATAATGAACCTGTGTTTGTTGGCATTTTCTTTTTCTGTAGCCTCACCTAGGGGGCAGTGCCACTGGGATGACAGGCAGAGGGGGAGTGGTAGGTGCACTGGTTGTCAGTGTGCATGATGGTTTGGCCGGCCGTCTCAGACCGGTCAAACTGTTATGCTCACTGAAGTTCTCTCCCACCCAGCTGCATTGCTGGGTTGGAGGGACCAGCAGGCACAGGCTCCCAGTCTCCCTTAGGCCAATCCTGATACTGCTTTCATGCAGCATCAGGATTGGCTTAGAGGATTCTAGGAGCCTGTGCCTGCAGTGCACGTTGTCGGAGCCATAGAGGAGCGTCAGATCGTCAGAGCGTCAAACAAGTTAGTTATTTTATTATTATTTTGTTGTTGTTCGTCCCAGGGCCCCTCTTTCTCCGCCCCGCTACAGTGCCCAGACACCGGCCGCTACTGAACCCTATGGTATGCTGTTATGTTAAATATAGATCTTTTGTATAGCACATGACACCCATGGGATCCCTTAGTTCTAGGAAGCAATTAGACTACAAGCATTCTCACGCAGACGATAAACAGGTATGGTGAAAATTTAGAACCGTGAGGCACAGCATTCGAGATAGAAGTCTTTCTTATTTTATTGTATATGGAAATGTATAAAATTCCACAAAAAAGGAATAAAATATTAAATTTTTGATACACAATCAAAAGCGCCTCAGTGCATTCCTTTACCAGAAACCTTGGGCAATCCTCCTCTAGACTTTGATGAAGGTCAGAGGGGCTTCTTGGTACTCTGTGTCTATGTCTCTAGACTCCTTGTGCTGGTGGTTAGTGGGCTTCCATGCAGCCATGGCTAGGAGATCCTCCTCAGGCCTTGTCATGAGGAAAGGGCCCATACTGCACTGCTGCAGGGTCCACAAAGGTCTGTGCCAAATGGAGACTTGCTAGAAGTGGACTTCAGTTCATATGCTTTGGCCGAAGCAGTTGGCAGCAGACCATTACAAATCCCCATGGATCATACCCTTGAGTGTTCCCTTTAGACAAGCCCTTGGTACAAAGCATCAGCAAAGAGGGAGAGATGAGGATTGGGATGACCCTGTTATTTATTTTGGGAATAAGCAAACCTCTGTCTCATATTCATTCAAGTGCAGCATAGGTGATAGATGTCTGACTTCTAAACACTTGTTGCAATTTTCTCCATGATTGTTCCAGAAAGAAACCAGATTACAGTCACACAAATGACCATTCATTAAAAATAAAAAAATAAAGGGCCTGCTTAAGAGAAGTCACTGGAGTCTCTAGGCACGGAATACAAGTAGGCATCACCTATCCTAACTATGTGAATGATGCCACCCTTCAGGACATTGACAAAAGGGTCGGTGGAGGGGTTCCCCCCTTCATACTTCGAAGTTTGGGGAAAGGTACGGGGGTCTCCAGTTTCCTAGGATCACCCATGGGTGTCCCTAGAGAGCAACTGCTTTGCATTAAAGAGGTCACTTGAGATTAGGGATCCTCAAACTGAGCAGAATAAACAAGGGTAACCTCAATGACAGAGTATATCCGTCAGGGATGAGGCAACAATATCTTGTGGATGAGCATCCTGTAGTCGAAAAGTGACTTTAAAGCTACCTTGATGACCATTACTTCTCATCTTTCCCCCTACTTTGAGAACTTACCTGCCTGCTCCTCCAACTTACCAGCCCTGGCTTCAAGGGAGGATTCTGGTGACAGACGTTTGGAACCATGACCATCTCACAGCTGCAGCCTCGGTGCCCCATGACACAAGTGGACACTCTTGGGTACTTTACAGTGACTTGTGTTAGTGCTTGGACATGTGCTCTATAACACTAGATGGCACCATCATGAGACATAGTCAAGCGTTGGCAGGCGATGTCATCGTCTTTCTGCACGTCTTTGCTATAAACTGGCTGGCACCCAACAGAAATTTCAAATTACTTCTAAACACTGGAAAAAACAAAGTTGGTACTGTCTTTAGCTTGAACATGTCAGCTACACCACTCCAGTGCATGTCAAGACACATAATTTAACACCCACAGGTTAATGAGATGACTGTAAGTGCATACATTCATCAGCAGAATCCATTTCAAGCTGCAAACACTGATCCACTCAAAAATTACTCTTTCCTTTGACAAACGAATCTGCAAGTGTTGAGTCAAAGTAAATTCACGAACATTTTGGAGAAGAGAATAATCTTGAAGCGGTGGCCTTAGACTGGTTTAGTGCAAGAGTCTCTTACTGTAGCACTTCTGTTATGGCAAGAAAATGAAGGAGAAGATAACTGCAAGCAGAGTGATTTTATGTACTTGTGAGGATCAAGAAAATATGCAATTTGATTAGGTCTCCAAAGAAAGTGTTTAAAAACAATGTACTGCAAAATCATACTGCATAAAGAACAAGATTTCGTTTCTGATGTTCTTCCGCACTCCTGCATCAAAATCAAGTCAAAAACATTCATATTTTACTGACACCTCAAAGGAGGTGGTAACCCCTTCACAATAGGTCCCTTTTCTCTTTCTCTGTAAATGTAAAAAAAGTTTGTTTAAGATGAGGAAGTGGTCCTCAACACCACTGCCTCCTCTTAACGGACCACTACTGACTAACAAATAACCCCCCCAAATTCTTTTTAAACACAGTTTAAAAAAGGTTGCTTTATTAAAAACCAAGATTCAAAAGAAAGATTATGCTGTTCCTCAAAATTGAGGGGTTGAGAGTCAGGGAAACCAGAGCCAAATGAACCCAGAAAGTTGTTTAGTGTTGGGAATTCATATCTTGGATTTTAATGCCCTCAAACACCCTTTCAGGTGTCATGCTTCATCATCTGGGCTGCTCCTCGTTGGGTCGGCGGTGCAATACCCAACGGGCTCCCTCTAATAGTCGTATGGTGCAGGGCCAAAACTGTGTAGATGTAGGGAAGTGCTTAAAATAGACTTCGGAGTACCTAGAGAGTGAAACTTTATTCTGGGGGTCTCCTTACCTAAGTAAAAACAAACAACAAGGCTTGTACCCAAGCGTTATGTCTCGGGTTAGAGTGTCCTTATTGAAACGTGTAGGTCAATATGTTTCTCACTTTAAGTGTATTCTACTTGTGATTCTTCAGGACCAGAAAGGTAAAACTATCTGCACTTCAAAAAATTGTGGCATGTAACTTTTATCACAATTAATGTTTTAGAGTACCTTTTTGAAACCGGATCTACCTGTACGGGGAGACAAAAAGTGGCATCGTTCAGGCCGTTATTGAACATAACTCAAGCAGGTACATTCTTTATGGTGATCCTGACTTCCTATCATTATTAATATGCAGTGAACGCTATTGCGTTGAGGACTCTCAAAAACTGTTAAACAGTGACAATTGGTGAGTTACCACAGTGAGCTAATGTGAATTATTGCCCCTGTGGAACTTCAGTGATGCAGCTGCGATACATTAATTTGAACTCACCCAATCCAGTAGAAAACCAGGCTTCAACAGTACCCAGTAGGTCACACATCAGGCTTTGCTCCTATGTGTAACTAACTGTAAGGGGAGAAATACAAACAACAACAAAAGTTTCCAACATCACTAAATTTGTTGAAGAACTGTCAGCATTGTTTGTGTGTATTTACATGGTTTGAGTGCTCATTCTAATATTCTAATATGTACAATGGTTACTTCTAGAGGTCATGACTCTACCCCTTTTGGCATGTGCATATACATTTCAAACTGTTCATTCTCTGTTTATACAAGTGTGTCTGGTGGTGGTAACCCTTGCCTTATGACATTATCTGGCTAGCGACATGTTAATCTCCGTCACATGGTGTAATGTGCAGTGTTGTCAGCTAATGTCAACGTTCGACTCGCTCCAATAATGTTGAGCTTACTGCATGCGGAGGAGTGTGGTATTAGTCTGATCAAGCTTCCTGGTTTGGTGTAATCTCTGACTATTATGGGCAGTCTTATATTTTGTGTTAGGTGGCGCTTGGCAGATTTTGACTATCTACAATTCAGATTTTTAAAAACCAACCTACTTGCACGTAGGTTGTTTCTTAAAAATCTTTACTGGTTGCAAAATACTGGTCGCAGATTGTGACCAGGAGCAGTATTATAGAAAGTTCACTGGGGACGCAACAGGCTTGTGCGCCTTCTTTGTGTGCCCCAGGGCACTTAGGGCTGCCGACGCTTGTGGGGCCATTTCTGTATAACAGATAGCGCTGGCGCCCAAACAGAGCAAGCGATATTACCAAAGGGTGCTCCCTCACTTGCATAGGGTGTGGCCCTATGCAAATGAGGGAATCTCTTTGCCTCTGCACTCACGCCGTATTATATACACAGGGGCAGAGGCAAAGAAGCACCCTGATAGCAGCCCTCTGGAGGGGGGAAATGGGGTCCCATGGAACCCCTATTCATCTCATTGCAGGCAGGTGCACTCACTGGACGCGTCTGCAAGTGGATGTCTCATCCCTCTTAAAAGTGCAGACGGGTTGCCATCTGCACAGAGAAACACTGAGTGCCTGCTTCCAAGCCATAATAAGGCCCCATGAAGTTGCAACCATGTATTAGTAAGTGTGGCCCTAGTGAGCTCACAGTAGTGTCTGGGTCACGGTCACAAGGTTGGAGGGCCAGTAGGAAATAGTTGTTCAAGGATTGCCCAGTTTGCTGTAATTATCCTATGGCTCGTAGACTGTCAGGACTCCATCACACACACCTATCAGGAGGTACCATGAGGCAATCCAGTTTTCAGACTAGCTCTTTCCTGTCGTTTTACTGGATTCATTACAAGTTCTGTAAATATACTCTTCTTCGGTATTGTTGATTTCACAGAAACAGAAGCCCTGTGTAAAGATACATATTTTACAACACAAGGGAACCCAAGGCGCAATTGTTAGGGACCTATGGGTAATACTTTTTTTACAGAGACAATGGTCCCTAAGGTAACTGAATAATTTTAATACAAAATAGACTAAATAGTTCTATATTGGTGTCCAGCCGGACAGTTTAATTGCATATAATAAAAAATTCGTATCAAAATTTCGGTTAAAAGATATAAGTGGGACACCAGCCGGTGCCCGACTCAACAACCTTCAACAAGAAAAGGACATACAACATATATTGTGTAGGCAAAACAAAAACAGTCTGGTTTGTATAAAATATGCAGACTGTACAAAAACTACACATATGCACACATAATTACTAATAGAATAGTGACATTTGTGTATTAGGTCGACGACGTTTCGAACTACCATTGGTTAAGAGTTCATCTTCAGGACAATTGATCCTTTGCCTATTTGCAGATACTAACATAAATAGCCATATTAATAACACAATTGACAAATGACATGAAAAATGGACATACAATTACATGTAAGGGAAGAAAAAGAATTAGAACAGGGTGATTAGAAAATTTTGAAATTTTAGAAAAGAAATGAAAATGGCATGTAAGTAATTCACGACTTAGATTACATTCCAGAAGGTCACTTTTGATCAGACAACTTACAATGGCTCAATTATAGGTGAATGATTGCACCAACCCATGCAGCCCATGTGACATGGTTCTCACGTATATAGAATTAAATTTAATTTTAACAGCATATGCTCGTGAACTATCAAGTAAGGAAGCCTATGAAACCAATATTTATAAGCATAGGGGCTAATTTAATTACCTTTGTCATTAGGTTGTGTACAGAAGTTGGTAGATAGTAACCAAGGAGTGGCACGCCCGTCAATTTGGTCAGGGGACCCCCACTTGGTTATGGGTACAGGGCGCTCTCTATAAATTACAAGAAACGAATGTTACAGCCCTTGTCACGATTATGTGCAAACGAGGGTCAGTGAGATAAATGCAGAGGCTTACCGAAATTACCACTGACGCGTTCCAACTTAAAATTAATAGTTTTGGCCGATTACTGCAGTACTTGATAGAAGCCACATTCTAGGGAAACAATAATTATAATTCACGATGAACAACCCACTCCATATCGTGTGGATCAACACTTAACAACCACACATTAACCCGGCGCTTACTGGTAATCACAAAGGAAACGTCCACAATGGGGATCTGATTTCCAACAGGGGGACGAAGCCCTAGGTTAAAAAGAGGATTGCACGTCAATTATCAGTACCTCGATGGCGTCGGTCCGCACGTTAATAAATATCTCGGGCCAAAACTCACCCGGGCTAGATAAGTCGCAAGTCCTCGATGGGGATCAGTGCTTCCTGCAACTGACGGCGCGCTGGAGCAAAAACGCCGCGCATGCTCTCTTAATATTAGCGGTGGAAAGGGATTTGTTGAATGCTCATGTGGGGGCCATTTTGAAGTGGTGTCAAGCGGTAGAGTGGGGAAATGGTACTACAGGGATTACTTAGTACGTTGGAGTAAAGTGAGTGCTTAATATTAAAGCACAATATTTTTTACTTTTTGGTGCGTAAGGTTTACATTTCTAAAGGGCCAAAGTAAAGTGCATGAATTTCTAAACGTGAAATACAGAAACCAAAACATTGTGTCTGATTATTTAGCCAGATGGGTATTTGAGTTATTCAGGGTTTTCTTTTTAGGGAACTTTTTGTTCCAACAGCCCTATAAGAAGTGCATAAATTGTGAATACAAACCATTCCAGATACATACATCCTGAATTGTAATATGATAATATTCTGCTCATATCGCAATTGAGGGATCTGACCTTACATTGGGCCTCGATTTCTAACAAATAACATTTCAAAAACATTTCGTCACAGTATGATTAGACACTATCCATATATCATAAAACCGGGAGACGATCGTATTCTCAAATAACCGGTGTTTTTGAAATGTTATTTGTTAGAAATCGAGGCCCAATGTAAGGTCAGATCCCTCAATTGCGATATGAGCAGAATATTATCATATTACAATTCAGGATGTATGTATCTGGAATGGTTTGTATTCACAATTTATGCACTTCTTATAGGGCTGTTGGAACAAAAAGTTCCCTAAAAAGAAACCCTGAATAACTCAAATACCCATCTGGCTAAATAATCAGACACAATGTTTTGGTTTCTGTATTTCACGTTTAGAAATTCATGCACTTTACTTTGGCCCTTTAGAAATGTAAACCTTACGCACCAAAAAGTAAAAAATATTGTGCTTTAATATTAAGCACTCACTTTACTCCAACGTACTAAGTAATCCCTGTAGTACCATTTCCCCACTCTACCGCTTGACACCACTTCAAAATGGCCCCCACATGAGCATTCAACAAATCCCTTTCCACCGCTAATATTAAGAGAGCATGCGCGGCGTTTTTGCTCCAGCGCGCCGTCAGTTGCAGGAAGCACTGATCCCCATCGAGGACTTGCGACTTATCTAGCCCGGGTGAGTTTTGGCCCGAGATATTTATTAACGTGCGGACCGACGCCATCGAGGTACTGATAATTGACGTGCAATCCTCTTTTTAACCTAGGGCTTCGTCCCCCTGTTGGAAATCAGATCCCCATTGTGGACGTTTCCTTTGTGATTACCGGTAAGCGCCGGGTTAATGTGTGGTTGTTAAGTGTTGATCCACACGATATGGAGTGGGTTGTTCATCGTGAATTATAATTATTGTTTCCCTAGAATGTGGCTTCTATCAAGTACTGCAGTAATCGGCCAAAACTATTAATTTTAAGTTGGAACGCGTCAGTGGTAATTTCGGTAAGCCTCTGCATTTATCTCACTGACCCTCGTTTGCACATAATCGTGACAAGGGCTGTAACATTCGTTTCTTGTAATTTATAGAGAGCGCCCTGTACCCATAACCAAGTGGGGGTCCCCTGACCAAATTGACGGGCGTGCCACTCCTTGGTTACTATCTACCAACTTCTGTACACAACCTAATGACAAAGGTAATTAAATTAGCCCCTATGCTTATAAATATTGGTTTCATAGGCTTCCTTACTTGATAGTTCACGAGCATATGCTGTTAAAATTAAATTTAATTCTATATACGTGAGAACCATGTCACATGGGCTGCATGGGTTGGTGCAATCATTCACCTATAATTGAGCCATTGTAAGTTGTCTGATCAAAAGTGACCTTCTGGAATGTAATCTAAGTCGTGAATTACTTACATGCCATTTTCATTTCTTTTCTTAAATTTCAAAATTTTCTAATCACCCTGTTCTAATTCTTTTTCTTCCCTTACATGTAATTGTATGTCCATTTTTCATGTCATTTGTCAATTGTGTTATTAATATGGCTATTTATGTTAGTATCTGCAAATAGGCAAAGGATCAATTGTCCTGAAGATGAACTCTTAACCAATGGTAGTTCGAAACGTCGTCGACCTAATACACAAATGTCACTATTCTATTAGTAATTATGTGTGCATATGTGTAGTTTTTGTATAGTCTGCATATTTTATACAAACCAGACTGTTTTTGTTTTGCCTACACAATATATGTTGTATGTCCTTTTCTTGTTGAAGGTTGTTGAGTCGGGCACCGGCTGGTGTCCCACTTATATCTTTTAACCGAAATTTTGATACGAATTTTTTATTATATGCAATTAAACTGTCCGGCTGGACACCAATATAGAACTATTTAGTCTATTTTGTATTAAAATTATTCAGTTACCTTAGGGACCTGTGTAAAGATACAGCATTTTATTTGATGCTCAAACCAATATTTTACATCTGTGTTTGCACTGATAAGTCGATATGGCCCTGTCACAGGCAGAAAGATTTGCGAGAGAGCAATACTCTGGCAAGCAGAAGAATGCAGTGCATCCCTGTACGCGCGAGAACAATAGAGAACATTCCAGACTGCGCAGAGAAAGAAAGAATTGGTTGCTAGGTTTGGAAAGAAAGGACTGAGAGTACGCCATTACAAAAGGTCTCTGCGTCAGGGTTGCGCCTGGGGAGTGAGGAACGTCATCTGTAGGAAACTGCGGAACCTCACAGACTGCGGTGGGGACAATAACGCTTGTGCATCATTCAGTAGAGGCTGCTACCGGACAGGGGTAGTGGGCCGGGGCGGGGTGGGGAGAGGGGAGAGCCAAGCATTTAAAACAGGACTTACCATTAACGGCCTCCTCCTCTTCATCTTCCTGTCCCAGCTGGCAGCAGGAAGCACCTGGGCACACAGGCTCCTGTAGTATGTTAGTAATACATGTTATTATCACTTTAAGTTAAGTGTATTCTTTGAATGTGGTTAGTTCTCACACAAAATGATTTACCCCAAATAAACTTCCTGAAATGTTCTAATCCCCAAACAACAGCAAGAGTCTCACGCTCAATTACTGAGTACTTTTCTTCAGTAGGGGTAAGTGATCTTGAGGTAAAAGCTATTACAACTTCCTTGTCATGCTCATCAACCTGAGTCATACCGCTCCCAAGCCTTTAGAACTAGCATCAGTAGTGACAAATGTAGGAGCAATGGGATCAAATCCTTGCAAATTGGGAGCACAACATACAGCCTTTTTTATAATTTCAAACGCTTGTTGACAGTCCTGAGACCAGGTGAAAGGAACTTTGTTTTTTAGAAGACATCGCATAGGATATGTTTTCTCACTAAAATTAGAAACGAATTTTGAGTAAAATTCTGCCAAACCCAAAAACGACCTTAAGTCATCCTTGGATTTAGGAGAAGGTGCATCCAAAATAGCTCTAACAAGTTTGGTCTTAGGTCTTATTCCTTGGGCACTAATTTCATGACCTAAATATAACACATTATCTTCAGAAAACTTACATTTTGAAATTTCAGCAGTAAGACATTTGTCATTCAGAACATTCATAACTTTTCTTAATCTAGAATCATGTTGGGTTGCATCCTTCCCCAAGATGAGAATATCATCCTGGAAGAAGATTACACCAGACATATCACCAAAGAGCTGCGACATCAGTCTTTGAAATACCGCAGCCGCGGAAGCCAGTCCGAATGGCATACGGCGAAAACGAAAACATCCAAAAGGAGTACAAAATGCAGTTAAATCACGACTAGAGTGGTGTAATGTAATCTGGTGATACGCTGAAGATAAATCATGTGTAGAGAAGAATTTAGCACCACGAGTTAAAGATAACATTTCATCAATCCTTGGTAAGGGATATTGGTCCACAATAATATTATTGTTGAGATTTCTTAGATCAACGCACAAGCGAATTTTTCCATTGGCACGTCTGGCCACGACCAATGGAGAAATCCACTCTGCAGATTCGATTGGTTCTATAATTCCACTATCTTGTAACTTTGACAATTCACTTTTCACCTCATCTCTAACAATGAATGGTATATTCCGTACCTTGTGAACCACTGGTATAGCGTTGCTTTTTAATTTTATGCGATGTGAAAAACCTTTGAATTGGCCAATCTTACCTGAAAACACGTTAGGAAATTCTTTGAGAACCCAGTTCTTGGTATCTTCACTAATACCGGTAACAAGAACTTGCTCAACACTGTTGGGATCAAGAATAATATGTAAGGATCTTTGATCCTTCCAGCCTAATACAGAAGGACCGTCAATGGCAATGTACAATTTACAAAATGCAGTACGGTGTTTAAATTCAAAAACTAATGAGCTAAAACCCAACATTTCAATGGTGTTACCAGTGAAGCTCTCCGGAAGAATATCACTAGGTTCTAAATGAGGACCAAGCTCACATACCAGTTCCTTTTCCCACACTCTTTTGTTAACAATGGTAAAAGGGGATCCAGAATCAGCAGCCACCTGTAAAGGAATACCTCCGAATTTTACAATACACAAAGGCTTGCTTCTCTCATTCTCCCCCACTACCATAACAACATTACACTGTAACTTTGTAGCAGAATTCGGTGAAGAAATACTTATATCTGAATCATAGTCAGAAGAAGAATCAGTTATGCAAGTCACTCTAGGAGTTTGATAGGACTTTTTGTTGCAAACTTTGGCGTAATGGCCAACTACACCACAATTGGAACACTTTGCTGATCTAGCTGGACAACTTTCAGAGCTAGCATTGTGGTTTTTGTCACCACAGCGATAACATGCAAAAGAAAACGAATTGTTCCGATTAGATTTAGTCTTACTGAATGATTTATAGCCTGAAGACTTTGTATGAAAATTCTTGTTGACTTGCGGTTTCATATTCTTTTTTGAATATGCACTCTTTTTTTTATTGTCAGAAATGTTGCTGACGGTGGAAGTTGGAGAAGATTCCAATTGATTTGACAAAGCTTTTGAGCTTCTGTCAGAAAGTTCTGCTTTCTTTAATAGTGTAATGACATCTTTGAGACTAGATTCACCTTCGATCCAGAGTCTGTCTTGAATGCTTTTTTTCTAGTACATACAACAACTTGATCTCTGATCAAATCATCATGCAACACTCCGAATTTGCACTGCGCGGCCAAAATCTTTAGTTGAGAAACATATTCCTCGACTGTTTCATTCTGGAGTTGTTTGTGTTTGAAAAAAGCGCGCCTCGTGACGCCAATGCAGACAGTCGGTGAATAGTGTTCGGTCAAATCGGATAATGCTGTTTTAAACTTGTCAAAATCTCCTGATCTTTCAGGTTTCTGCATTTGGTCAAATACTCTAAGACCTTCAGGTCCAAGACTGTGTAATAGCATTAGTAATTTTCTGTCAGATGACAAAATACCAACATTATCCTCTAAAGTGGCAATGTAATTCAAAAAATAGTTTTTCCATTCATCCCATTTAATTATAGGATCACCAGGAGAGGTTAGAAACTCTTTAGGAGTACTTATATTGATGTTGATGCATGAAGAAGAAGATGATGCAGTACTATTGGTTGACTGTTCACCAGTATTACTCATGTTAAAAGTAAAAAAAAATTCGAAAATTCCAACACAAGAATTCTATTGAAAGTGTCACAGAAAACGAAACTTATCGTTTTGAAGAAATAAAAAAATAACAACTTACTTGTGAAGTAATCGAGGTTTGTGAAGTAATCAAGGTCGTGAATGAAAATCACGAAGCATCAGACGTGCTTTGCTGCAGAAATCCAAAATGGCGGCACGTACACTTTACGTGAGGTCACGTTGTTCGACCTCTGACGTAGCACAAGCGCATGCAAAGCGAATGCCAGAAGCGTTGCTAGGCGCCAAAAGATTGCTGAGGCGCGCGTGCACGAATGCGGTGCGAGCAACGGTGGAAACGCTTGAAGGTAAATACCTTTGGGCTCGTTATGCTCAGTGTACGAATAATAAGGTTTTTTTTTTTTTAAATGATTACTCACAGTTCTTGTTGCGGAAGGAGAAGAAAGTAAAATCGCCGCTTTTCTTATTTCGAAGAAGGCTTTTTAAGCACAGATTTGAATTTGTTGAAGAAGAGAGAAAAAAATTTCTTCTTTTTATTTCATTTTGTCGTATCCCGATCGTCGCCAGTAAAATGTAGTATCTTAATGAAGAAGGATAAGTCATTCAAGTAGATTCAAGTAGATTTATTCCGTATAAGAAAGCACGTCTGGTCAGGTCAGCATCCAACAGGGAACTGCCCAACAGTATTACAAAGAACATTCCATTACAACACAACTGGAATGTGGAACTAACCACATTCAAAGAATACACTTAACTTAAAGTGATAATAACATGTATTACTAACTTACTACATATCTTCCCCCCTTTCTTTTTTTTTTACTCTAATGAACGGAAAACAAGAAAGAAAGATGGGTGAGAAAAGAAAAAAAAAAAATACGAGAATTTGTTGTTTACAAATGATTGCTCAAAAGCTTTGTCAAATCAATTGGAATCTTCTCCAACTTCCACCGTCAGCAACATTTCTGACAATAAAAAAAAGAGTGCATATTCAAAAAAGAATATGAAACCGCAAGTCAACAAGAATTTTCATACAAAGTCTTCAGGCTATAAATCATTCAGTAAGACTAAATCTAATCGGAACAATTCGTTTTCTTTTGCATGTTATCGCTGTGGTGACAAAAACCACAATGCTAGCTCTGAAAGTTGTCCAGCTAGATCAGCAAAGTGTTCCAATTGTGGTGTAGTTGGCCATTACGCCAAAGTTTGCAACAAAAAGTCCTATCAAACTCCTAGAGTGACTTGCATAACTGATTCTTCTTCTGACTATGATTCAGATATAAGTATTTCTTCACCGAATTCTGCTACAAAGTTACAGTGTAATGTTGTTATGGTAGTGGGGGAGAATGAGAGAAGCAAACCTTTGTGTATTGTAAAATTTGGAGGTATTCCTTTACAGGTGGCTGCTGATTCTGGATCCCCTTTTACCATTGTTAACTAAAGAGTGTGGGAAAAGGAACTGGTATGTGAGCTTGGTCCTCATTTAGAACCTAGTGATATTCTTCCGGAGAGCTTCACTGGTAACACCATTGAAATGTTGGGTTTTAGCTCATTAGTTTTTTAATTTAAACACCGTACTGCATTTTGTAAATTGTACATTGCCATTGACGGTCCTTCTGTATTAGGCTGGAAGGATCAAAGATCCTTACATATTATTCTTGATCCCAACAGTGTTGAGCAAGTTCTTGTTACCGGTATTAGTGAAGATACCAAGAACTGGGTTCTCAAAGAATTTCCTAACGTGTTTTCAGGTAAGATTGGCCAATTCAAAGGTTTTTCACATCGCATAAAATTAAAAAGCAACGCTATACCAGTGGTTCACAAGGTACGGAATATACCATTCATTGTTAGAGATGAGGTGAAAAGTGAATTGTCAAAGTTACAAGATAGTGGAATTATAGAACCAATCAAATCTGCAGAGTGGATTTCTCCATTGGTCGTGGCCAGACGTGCCAATGGAAAAATTCGCTTGTGCGTTGATCTAAGAAATCTCAACAATAATAATATTGTGGACCAATATCCCTTACCAAGGATTGATGAAATGTTATCTTTAACTCGTGGTGCTAAATTCTTCTCTACACTTGATTTATCTTCAGCGTATCACCAGATTACATTACACCACTCTAGTCGTGATTTAACTGCATTTTGTACTCCTTTTGGATGTTTTCGTTTTCGCCGTATGCCATTCGGACTGGCTTCCGCGGCTGCGGTATTTCAACGACTGATGTCGCAGCTCTTTGGTGATATGTCTGGTGTAATCTTCTTCCAGGATGATATTCTCATCTTGGGGAAGGATGCAACCCAACATGATTCTAGATTAAGAAAAGTTATGAATGTTCTGAATGACAAATGTCTTACTGCTGAAATTTCAAAATGTAAGTTTTCTGAAGATAATGTGGTATATTTAGGTCATGAAATTAGTGCCCAAGGAATAAGACCTAAGACCAAACTTGTTAGAGCTATTTTGGATGCACCTTCTCCTAAATCCAAGGATGACTTAAGGTCGTTTTTGGGTTTGGCAGAATTTTACTCAAAATTCGTTTCTAATTTTAGTGAGAAAACATATCCTATGCGATGTCTTCTAAAAAACAAAGTTCCTTTCACCTGGTCTCAGGACTGTCAACAAGCGTTTGAAATTATAAAAAAGGCTGTATGTTGTGCTCCCAATTTGCAAGGATTTGATCCCATTGCTCCTACATTTGTCACTACTGATGCTAGTTCTAAAGGCTTGGGAGCGGTTATGACTCAGGTTGATGAGCATGACAAGGAAGTTGTAATAGCTTTTGCCTCAAGATCACTTACCCCTACTGAAGAAAAGTACTCAGTAATTGAGCGTGAGACTCTTGCTGTTGTTTGGGGATTAGAACATTTCAGGAAGTTTATTTGGGGTAAATCATTTTGTGTGAGAACTGACCATAAACCTCTAACAAAATTGTTAACCACTCAAGGTTTGTACAAAGCCACTGCTAGAATTGCAAGGTTGTCTATGCGCTTGCAAGATTTTTTGTTCGTAATAAGTTATGTTCCTGGAGCAAAAAATATTATTGCAGATTTCTTGAGCAGATTTTCTTTACCAATAATTGTAGCAGACCGTAACTCTTGGAATGACTTTTCTGTTGCTAATGTTATTTCTAATAGCAACATTTTTGATAGTATTTCTCAAGACCAGTGGCTAAAAGCCGATTCTGATGATAATGTTTTAAATGAAGTTAAATCTAAAGTCACGACTGGATGGAAGGATTTTAGTAAAAGAAGTCTGAATGATTTTTTGAGAGGTTATTGGGAAGTCAGAGAGGAGCTTTCTGTTTCTGACTCATTTCTACTTAGGAGTGACAAAATAATTCCACCCATGTCTCTTAGGGCTCACATAATACAGTTATCACATGAAAGTCATCCTGGCATTTCTCGGACTAAATCCAGGGTGAGAGACCAATATTGGTGGCCTGGAATGGACAACGATATTGAGAAGCTTGTCAGGTCCTGTATTAGTTGTGAAACTTCAGACAAATCTAAGAAAACATTTAATCCACCTATGGGAAATGTCAATGCTCCAAATCTTCCTTGGGAGGAATTAGCTATGGACATTATGGGTCCGGTTAATTGGTTTAACGACAATGTGAAGTTTATCATTGTAGTTGTTGATTTATTTTCGAAATGGTTTGAGATGAAAGTTGTTGACAAAGCCAATACTACTATTATTATTGAATTTTTGGAGCATTTGTTCATTCAAGAGGGTTGTCCATCTTCTGTATTAACTGACAATGGCTCCCAATTCAAGTCCAAGGAAATGCAGTCATTTTTTACTTCAAATGGTATTAATCATAAGTCAACTCCATTATACCACCCATCTTGCAATGGCGTTGTGGAAAGACTCAATAGGGTTATAAAGAGTACTATACAATTATGTGTTAAATCTGGACTTGTGTGGGAGTGTGAATTTAAGAATATGTTATGGGCGTATAGGATAACTCCCCATCCTTCTTCTGGGAAATGTCCGTTCTCTTTAATGAGATGTCGAATTCCTTTTTCAAAAACAAATCCTAGTTGGATGAGAAGGAATGATATGTTTTATTATCATGCTGGAGAGATTAAATCTAAATTGTCATCGTCTCATTCTAAAAACAAATTTTATCATGACAATAAGCATGGTTCTAAGCCTGTCAAGTTACATGTAGGAGATTTTGTTTGTATTAAGAATGCTAGGAAGGTTCCAAAGGGTCAGAACAAGTTCAGTTCTCCAAAGAGAGTTGTTAAAATTCATGAAAACTCTGTCACTTTAGAGAATGGGGATAAATGGCATTTAAGTCGTTTAGCCTTAGCTCGCCATGGGCAGGATTTTGTTGAAAATGAGTCTTATGATAAACCTTTGGGTCAATTTTGGTGTTTAGATTCTGATCAACCTGATGACCAGCCCAATACTCAACTTGACACTCCTGTCCAAAACTCGTCATACATGCCTGTTCATTTGAGTGATAATAGCGTTTGTATTGACCATGAAGCTAGTTCTGCTAAAAAGTCTTCCTTTGGTAGATCTGTCAAAAGACCAGCGAAGTATAGAGAATTTGTTGTTTACAAATGATTGTAATTTTTTTTTTCTCACCCATCTTTCTTTCTTGTTTTCCGTTCATTAGAGAAAAAAAAAAAAAGGGGGGAAGATATGTAGTATGTTAGTAATACATGTTATTATCACTTTAAGTTAAGTGTATTCTTTGAATGTGGTTAGTTCCACATTCCAGTTTTGTTGTAATGGAATGTTCTTTGTAATACTGTTGGGCAGTTCCCTGTTGGATGCTGACCTGACCAGACGTGCTTTCTTATACGGAATAAATCTACTTGAATCTACTTGAATGACTTATCCTTCTTCATTAAGATACTACAGCTCCCTTGGGCCAATCACAATGCTGCAATGCAGAGTTGTGATGGGTCTGAGCACCGTAGATGAGCGCTCAGACTGGAACAGGGAGCCTGTGCATTTTCCTCACCAGGCTGTGTAATGAAGTCTGGTAGGAACATGTAAAATGCACGTTCATTGTTTGGTCAGACCAAGAGGGCCAGCCAAACAGTTTATACGCACATAGGGAATGCAAACCACTCCTCCCCTGCTCTAGCCAGCACTACCTCGCCCACCCCACCACTGACTGCAATGGGGACAATAAATTGATTATAGCGATAAGTTATTATCATTTTACTTTTCCTTTTGAGCAGTGGGGCGACGCTCCTCCGCCTTAGCGAAGGAGCCGCCACTAGCAATATTGGGTCATATTCAAAGGACAAGTAGAGTGCGCCCAAAGGAGAGGTATACCTGTTGCGGTGTGGCTCTGCTGAGCCATATTGTACGAGTAAAACACTCACATAAATATATATTAATTACAAAAATAAGAATCATTTCAGGCGATCATCCTGAATAGGGGGACCTGTACATGGACCAACATGCAGAGTGAGTAAGTCCTATTGTTTGGCACTTATAAAAGTGCCCTTTTTCAATGATGATAGTGTACCAGTCTAGGAAATACTAATAAACACAATTTATTTCTTTAAAATTTTCCATTTCTAATACTACACTTAGGCCAGGTTGACCCCGTCATAGGTTACTCACACAGAGCACAGGAGGGATGTGCTTTCTGCCCCTTTATTAATCATTACATCTGCAGCTGGATTTGCTCCTTTGTGGATTTACTTTATTAATTGCCTGCCCTGCACCACTCCTTGATCACTCTTGGACACTCCTTTGTATTCATCCACTTTGTCACACCCTCTCATAAGTTAAGTGTAATTTATGCATTATTACCATACATGGTACACTTAACTTCCACTTTGCTTTACTTAATTAATATCCTGTATTTTCATGGATTTCATGTATCCAATCTACATTAGCGATTCGTTTTTCATGAATACCTTACTGTCTATTGTCCTTGCACTCTTCCCTGTCCCATTGTTAATTTCTACACACATTCCCTTAGATGCATTCCCCCCCCCCCATCTTTCTTGTTTCCATTTAAATTATTGGGGGTGTTATGCAAGCGTGATCATTGGCGAGTTGGTGGAAAGAGTAAGGAGGAAAAAGGCGAGGGACCTGATTAACCTTGGAGATGTCAATATTTCAATCAGCAAGCTTCTAAAGAGTGGCTTTTCAATATGGGGACGCTCCATGCACCGGAGAACTTCGAGCCACGGCCGGGAGCCATGTTGGTTGAATAGTCAAGTCTTGAGTTTCTTCCCGAAGACTTCAAGTGATGGGGTGGCACATAGGTGGAGGTCGTTCCAAGACCTGGCGGCGAGGTAGGAGAAGGAACGACTGCTGCAGCGGCTTCGTTGGATGCGGGGGAAATGGGTCAGGTCGAGGGCAACGAATGGCAACGAGGATGTTTGCCT
The DNA here is from genome assembly GCF_964261635.1 of Lissotriton helveticus. Taxonomy (NCBI): domain Eukaryota; kingdom Metazoa; phylum Chordata; class Amphibia; order Caudata; family Salamandridae; genus Lissotriton; species Lissotriton helveticus. Next base: position 1,546,507,713 of record NC_136065.1, read on the forward strand.
AGCTTTGCAGGGGGCAGATTTGATACCTTGAAACCCCTGTTGTGTCAGCTATATGAAACTTGTTCTGCTTCACCTTCATCGTGCACCAAAGCTGAAGTTTTGACTATGTCAAGAGAGCCAGTGTGCAGCATAGTGCTGTTGCTTTGCCTGCTGCCAAGGTCACTGGAATTATGTGGAATGGGAGCACCAAATTATGCGGCAGAGGAGCACCAAATTATTCCGAAAGAATAGGCAAATTATGCTGCATACTGTGGCATTTGTTTATAGTATTACTTTAATATTTTACTATTTTTGCAAATGGTAACATTGACTGGGCAAAAATTTCACTTCATGATTAGTACCAGTGTAACAACTATATATAGAAATAAGCAACTGAAAGGTGACGAGTTAACCTTTGCTAAGGACCTTCCACTGAGAGCCAACACATGCTGCGTAGGGTGCAATTTCACTTAGTAAGTAGCACTAAATGTTAGATTAAACTTCTCACACAGTTACGCATAATTTCAAGTAATTTTGTTGAAATTATGCTAGACAGAATTATGCCAGTCACGCCAACCCCTTGCTTCCAGTAACTTTTGATCTGTTTGACCTAGAAATATTTTTTTTATTAAAATATGTAGAATATGCATCAGATGATGTATTGTGTGGCAAATGCAGCAAATCCATAATTAAGCTAAAAATGCCACGTCCGTAGAATCCCATTATTCCGGTGGCCCGGCCTATTGTGTGTGGTTTTGAAAATTTCTCCAGCATTTGCCTTGCCCGACCATGTCAGAATCTGCAGCGCTCACACCCAAGTCTAAAGACCCGGGTGTGAGGTCTGGCTTACTGCGCTGGCCAGACCTCAGGCGGGTTCCAGTGCCTCGCCATCACCTTGCAGCAATTTGATTAGCATCCTCGTGATTTCCCCAGATGTGGCATATTCCATCTGACTCTGTCAGACTCAGTGCAATGATGTGCTACCACGTGTTCCATCCAGAGAAATGATGACAACCATACTGGGATGCCCTCAATTGTACAATGGCCATAGCGGGCACCAGGCAATCCCCCGGTGTGCCGCATGGGTGGGGGCCGTTTTTGGGCCCCTGGGGGCTGTTTTTGTTACAGGGCCGTTTTTGCAGCATAGCTTCAAAATCGACATTGTACCAAAATCGGCCAAAAACCGTCACCTCCAACCCTCCCCCCACCCCCCCCTCCCCCACCCCCCAGGTGGGATGGGAGGGACGGCCTGGTTCTGTCTCTTCACGATGGATCATCTTACCCTGTGATTATAGCCATGTTTAGTGCCCGGGAAGAATCAGTGCGACAACACTGCGGTGTATTTGCTATTTTGACAGTAATGGTGCACCTTGCTGTTCTCTCGCCGAATGCCATCATGTGCTTCATCTTGAAACGGGCCTGGCATCGTGCACCCAGGAACAGGGCCGGACTGGGAACAACAACCGGCCCTGGCAAAGTGCTCGGCCGTCCCTCCCATCCCACCCGGGAGGGAGGGGGTTGGTGGTGCCACCGTGCTCTTTGACGGGGCCGGTTTTTGGCCGATTTTGATACAGGGCCGATTTTGCAGCTATAACAAAAACGGCCCCCAAGGGCCCAAAAACGGCCCCCACCCGTGCGTTGCACCGGGGGATTGCCCGGTGCCCGCTATGGCCATTGTACAATTGAGGGCATCCCAGTATGGTTGTCATCATTTCCCATGTGGCTTTGCTCCCCTATTTAAGGACTGCACTGATCGTGCTCCTCCCATATCGATATCTCTCCTCTCCTCATCCGCCTTAATGCCCTGCTTGTGTTCCTTGGTATACAAAGAGGAATAAGGTGTTGAACCCAAGGGTACTTGTACGTTTTCTGAAGTGTTGAACACAGCCACGGCCCGTGGAGGGAGTTACGGTGGGGCAGGGAGGCGGTGAGAGGGAGTGGCAGGGTGGAAGGTGCTAAAAACCGGCATATGGATAATTGCAGGTAAGTAAACAATTTAATTAATTAAACGAATTTGGTAGCGTGCCTTGCATCGCAAAATGCGATGCAGTGCGCGCTACGAAATTCGTTTTCTTAATTAAATTGTTTACTTACCTGCAATTATCCATATGCCGGTTTTTAGCACCCTCCACCCTGCCCCTCCCCCTCACCGCCTCCCTGCCCCACCGTAGCTCCCTCCACGGGCCGCGGCTGGTTGAACACAAGCACACCTGTACGTTTTCTGCCTCTACATGAAAATTTTAAATATTACCAAAGGGTTAACTCAGCAAAAATAGTTTTACTTTCTTAAGATCAGCAGGCCTGCAGTCTGAGGAACGTCTGCAAGATGTCAGTGCTGTGAGCACAAGCCACCTTTTGATTTGTAGTCTCCTAAAAAAAAAAATAGAAAAGAAAAACAGACAATTCATCCATCCGCCTGCAAATCAAAGCGTCATGAAGTAATACTTTCAAGAATTTTCTTTTAATTACTATTTCTTCTACAATGGCAGAATCCAGGCAATCACAACGTCTACCATGTTTAAATAAAAATGAAGAAACGACAATGCCATAGAAGGAGTGAGTAAAACGCATTGAATCATATCCTATTTCAATTGGAGGGGTGACGTTTTTGTCACAGTGCAATTATGCAATATTTTAGGTATTCAGGGCAGAAAGGTATAAGAAAGTCTCCCCGAAAAGGTGTGAATGAAGGAGATGCAATGTAGGGTGACCAGAATTTTAATGCCAAAAACCGGGACATTTCACAAAAATAGACGAAGAACTACAATTTTACATCAAGCGATGAGAGCGCTCCTCAGCAGAGAATTACAGAACAGGCAGTAAGAACATACATACAATGCAATTTTTAAACCCAGTAGCTTGCCTGTTAATTAAATTTCTTTCTTGAAACAACTGATAACTATCCCTGCTTTGTAAAACATAAAAAACACCTTCCACCGTGTTCAGTCGACCCTCTTTAAAAACAGGGACATGAGCTACATTTCTTGAAATTTGCTGGGACAGCTGGTTAAAAACGGGGACAGTCCTGGCAAAACAGCAGGGACGCCTGGTCACCCTAAGCAATGTGACTCATACACAGATGGATGTGCCTTAAGTGATCTAGACTACAGAAAAATGGAAGAGCACTTTGGAGAAAAAAATAATGTTGTGCTGGAAAACCAGCAACCAGTTGGAGAGGTGTAGTAATAACCCCCAACTCCTTATCTAGGAAAAACATTAGGTTGCAACCCAATTCAAAGAAGGCAATAGATTTTGCTAACGGAATTGAAGCCATTGCAGACTGTATCAAGGAAATAAAGACTAGTAGCAGAACCAAGTCCTAACAGAGACTTACATAAAAGTGAAGTCGTAAGATTACGGCTCTACAATTCTATAAAATGGAGCAAACCAGTGACAATTCTAAAGAATGTTTACATGTGCAATAACATCCATCTTGCAAATAGTGTTGTTTAACTCATAGTGTGGTATGCAGAAAATGTAGCAAGAGAGGGTATTTTGCCAGTGTTTTTAAGGAACAGGAGAGAAAACAAGTACATTTTTTAAGGAAAATGTTGACAATGGTGCTTCAAGTGAGTGTGAGTATTGGGGATGGGAGATCGAACTCTCCTAGCTTTTATATCACCATAGATGGCCAAACTGATACTGGTTTTGTCAATCCATGTTCACCTTTTACCCTGATTGACAAAAAATTATTTAAAGAAAAATGTAGTGAAGAAGAATATGTTCTTGAGGCACCAGATATTATACTGGGAACTACAATAAGGACCCATCATCCCTTTTGAAGAAATTGTCACAATGCAATTTCTTTTAAAGGGAGATTTACAATAGTAAATGTATACATAGTAAAATGTAGGGCTACCCTGTTAGAATGGAGGCACCCGAAGGAAATGGGTACAACACTTGATACTAAGAACAAGGATCACATCTTTCTAGTGGAAATAACTTTCAGAGGCGGGGGTGGGGGTTTATTGAGAAATCCCTGAATTGTTTTCAGAAAATTAGGCCATATCCCTAACGACTATGCATAGAATTAAGTTGAAAACTAATGCAGTACTAGAGGTGCAGAGGGAAAGCCTCATACCGCACCAAAGGAAGAACTTTTTACAAGACGAGTTAAATAAACTAACATCACTAGGTGTTATACAAAGTATTGAAAGCACAGTATGGTTGGCATATACAATCTTGGATACCAAGTCCAGTGTTAAAGGCACTCACCTATTTGTGGATTCAAGAGATTTAAATGCCAATATCTGGGAGTCTAGCTTTTGCGTTGCTAAAATCAACGAGTCACTTAGCCTGGTTGGGGTGGGCATCTTCTTTAGTATTATTGAGTTATCATTGGCCTACCATCAGGAGTAGCTACACCCAGAATCCAAATCTCTATCTTCATTTATCATACCCTTTGAGTTTTTGGAGCGTACAGGTTTTGCATGGTGTCATTTAGCTGGGCATTTGCAGCAGGCTGTTTTTCCGAATGACTTTGTGATGTATTGAAAATCTGAACAAGACCATTTTGTCACTGTGGGAAGATATTAACTAAACTGAAGGAGCCAGGGGTAGCTATAGAAATGGAACAGTGATAAATATGTGTTACCATTGACAATCTGGGCCACATATTGGTTAAGCCCAACGTTAAAATATCAGAATGGTAAAAAATGCCCATGCACCAATAAGTAAAGAGGAACTAAAATCCTTTCTTGGTTTAGTCAATCCTGAGGAACGATAGGGCGAAGGGCCAAGGCGGTGGCATTGCCATCATTTTTATGAGATAATCTCCAATGTAGCTCCTTTGACACTAATTACCATGGAGGAGCAGAAACCCAAGGCTTCTGTTTTAAAATCACTCCATCATATTGATTTGCTAGCTTCCTACCCTACAGTTCCCTGGGCTCAGGACCTACCTTCCTAGACTGTTTCGGAGATGCACTAGCCCCACTTCCTACTTCACTACACTAATTTCACCATTATGGGCTATTTCAACTACCACTTAGACAAATTAGACAACCCAGAAGTGTCCAGCTTCACAGAAACACTAAAGATAACAGGTCTCTCTCAACTTATCTCTGCCACCACTAACTTGCTATGCCACACGCTTGATGGAATCTGTACTAATCACCCGAAACCTGAAGACCCGGAGACACCATCATGCAACCATGGTCAGATGAACTCATCCCTTTTATTTATTTATTTTATTTATTTATTTGTGTATTTTATAAAGCGCGCAGCTACCCCAACGGGGTGTCCCGGCGCTAATGCACAGACAGCTAGACCCTACAAGAGGAGGACTTTTAACTGAAAAGGAAAGTTTTAAGAGATCTACGGAATGCCGATTCCGCTTGAATCAGGCGAAGGGAGAGCGGGAGTTTGTTCCATCGGGTGGAGGCGCAGACTTGGAATGTTTTGCCACCCATGTGCGCTTTTTTGAATCTCGGGATGACAAGTAACAGCTTAGAGTTGGAGCGAAGGACTTGGGTGTTACAGTAAGGACGTAGACTCAATGAGGGATAGGCTGAGCCAAGGCCTTTTGTGGACCGGAAAGCCAGGGTCATGGCTTTGAACTCGATCCTTTTATAGACAGGAAGTCAGTGTAGCTTTTGCAGGTATGGAGAAATATGTTCTCTAAGTGAAATGCCACAGACTAGCCGAGCTGCGGCATTTTGGATTATCTGAAGTCTGTGGCACAGGCCTGATGTTAAGCCAAGGTAAAGTCCATTGGCGTAGTCCAGGTGGGATGTAATGAGAGCCTGGACAACTGTTTTTCTGGTATTACTGTGCAAGTAATTGATGAATTTTTTTATCATTCTAATTTTAGAGAAACAAGCTGCAGAAACCGTATGAACTTGATTGTGGAAGGAAAGACACTTATCCCATCTGACACCCAAGTTTCTGACTAAGTCCTTAGGGGAGGGGGCGGGACTCAGATCTACCGGCCACCAGAGGTTCGAGTCCAGAGGAGAGGATTGATTAAAGAAAAGAACCTCTGTCCTTCCCGCGTTGAGTCTCAAAAAGTTGAGATCCATCCATTTTGCAATATCTCTGAGACAGTTTTTTAAAGGGTCAAAGGTGGACAGGGACTGGTCGTCATAAGGGAAAAGAAGCTGGATATCATCAGCATAAGATGTCATCTTGATTCCCGTCCGAGATATTAATTCAGCCTCATGAGCAATTCCCAAAATCCCCTCCGTCGGTCAAAAGACAATTTCTCTTCCACCCTTCAAAAATGGAGAACCGGATGTCAAATCCTAACCTATGGATCACTCTCTCTAGCACAACCCTCACTTCCTTTGGGAGGCTAAAAGTTGAGCTTGATTCCTTCAATGAAGGGCTCAGGGATGCGAGTGCGTTGGTTGTACTAACAACCAACCCACTCGCACCCCTGGTCCGGCCAACTTGCTCTGGCCAAAACACTCTGCACCTTGCTTCTCTCCAGCCCGAGCAAAACAAAAGCTACTGTGTAAGCAGCTTGAATGCAAGTCACACCAAGCATACAAATTGGAAGATGTGTCCCAATTGAGAGAAGCACAGAAATCTTACCATAAGTAAATAATGGAGACAAAAAATCCTACTACACTACACAAAATGCGGAGGCCCAATACGATCCCAAAAAACAATTAAAAAGAACTTTCCAAAGTTTTCTTACAACCGAAAGCTTTCTCACAAAATATTCCTCCCTACCAGGCCCTCTGTGACCATATTTCTGTCTTCTTTGAGGACAATTTTCAGGCCGTACAACAGAGATTTACTCCTTCTACTACTGACTTGGCAGCCAAACCTCAGCCAAGCAGCACCATCGACTCCCTACAGGTCAATTTGATGACAGTTGCCTCCCTCAATCACGACAGGCCATCCTGTCCTGCAAATCTGGTTTCCCATATGACCCTTGCTTTTTTACATGCAACCATAGACATTGTCATCCCACTAATCAACCAGATTCTCAATCTATCCTCATGCACAGTAAAAGTCCCTTCCACCTGGAACCTCGCAGTCATAAAACCTCCTAATAAAAAACCTCTAGTAGACCCAACCTCTCTTACAAACTTTAGGCCAATCTCCCTTCTCCCAGTTTTAACAAAAGTGCTTGAGAAACTGGTAAACCTGCAACTCATCACTTTCCTGGAAAACTCTAACGCACTTCACTTTCACCAATCTGGTTTCAGACCAAAGCATTCCACTAAGTCAGCTCTATTGGAGGTTTCTGAAACCATAAAATGATGTTAGACGCAGGGAACAATGCGGTGTTGACACTGTTGGATCTCTCTGCAGCATTCAACACCATCTTCCACAAAATCCTCCTTCAGCAAATTGAAGACATTGGAATCTTGCACAATGCGCTATCTTGGAACGCGTCATTTCTGAGTGATTTGAGCCAAACAGTCACACTGGGACAATTCTTTTCCACTGAAAGATCAGTCACCATGGGAGTGCCACAGGAATCTTATCTCCGTCTCACCTTCTTTAACACCTATATGGCTCCCCTTATCTCCATGATCACATCTTACGGCATTGAGACCACCTCCTATACTGATGACACACAGATGGTTTTCACTCTCTGAACAGAAAAACCTTGACCTCTGAACAGAATTTTCAAAACTGTCTTTCTTACATCATCCGTTGGATGCAAAATAAGCGGTGAGAATAGTGGATCGCAGGCTGCTGACGCCCGAGGCACTCCAAGATGGTGGCCCGGTGCAGACTTGCCTAGCCTGGCATAGCAGGGATCGCCCTCCTCCCCCTGGGATCGGGCTGGGTCAGGGGATCCCCACACAAAGGGCTGTGCTGCACGGCGGAGCGCAGTGGAGGATCAGTGCCATTGACTGGGCGGCGGTGAGCCCACAGCAGGGAGTGTGAGGTAAAGCGGCGAAGTGAGGGCCCGATCGGGCCGGAGTTCTGTGGATGTGCTGTATGGTCGACCCGGAGGCGGGGGCTTGCGGCGGCGAAGGGACTGCTGGCTCCTGTAATGGGGGTGCCTCCTTGCAGTGGAGGTCTATGAATAGCCCACTAGCCATGGGACGGAGTTGATCTGCAGGGCCCCATGCCCCTACACGTGCAGGTTTGGGCTTTGCTGGGAGCCGCAGTTGCTGGGGATGCGACATTGAACAGGTTGAGTGTTCGGGCCCATACCAGGGCTCAGTGGCTGAGGGGATCAGAGCCTGGGTCTTGCCACAGATCCCACCATCTTTTCCTGAGGGGGTAAAAGAAGTGCACATCGCCCTGACTGGCCCGGGTTGCAGTCCGCAGTGGACCGCCAATGGCCCTCCAGAACCACTGTTTGCGCCTTGGTGGGCTTACTGCCTGCACAGCGGGGTGGACGTCTTCCTGGTGGGTGTTGGGCCCTCCTGCCTGGACCTGTGGCGCCCATGTCTGTACCAGGCGTGTCGGTGGGTGTGCCGGTGTTGGGTGCTGTGTGGGGCCATGGACATTAGCGCTGGTCCAGCCCCGAGCGACCACATGGCTGCTGATTGCACACAGAAGAGTGAGCCATTGTAGGATTCTTAGCTGTGGGTCTATCGCCGCGGCTGGGGAGTTGGAGTTTACCCGTGTGTAGAGGGCCTGGGCCTTGGTGCGAGTGACGGAGTCAAGATACCGGTTATCGGCCGGACCTTCCTCCCTGAGAAGATTTAACGGCAGAGGGGCTGCTTCCTACCATGGGCCACCCACGAGGCCGGTAGGCCGGAACCGCACAAGACCTGGAAGATAGTGCTTAGGAGCAATCACAGCCCGTCCTGGAGGCCCCGCTACAGCAACAGCTGGGCAAGATATTGGAGGTCATAGCGGACACAAAGGCTACCCTCCACCAAGACATCAGTACAGTGGGGCTGGGTTTCCTGTGAGAGGAGCATAAGAAGCTTTCGGAGCGCGTGAAGGAGACCGAGTCCGGAATCACCACACTGGCCCCCACCCAAAAAGCCCTGGAGCAGCAGATGGGAGCACTCACAGAGAGTGTGGGCATGTGAGCCGAAGATGCTGAGGGCTGCACCAGATCGAATGAGAGAGAGAGAGAGAGAGAGAGAGAGAGAGAGAGAGAGAGAGAGAGAGAGAGAGAGACCACCAGGTCCCGGCCCGGCCCCCGGCACCAGGGCATCCCCTATGTCCAGTTGTGGCTCGCCTGCTTCACTTCAGGGACAGGGATCTGCTACTGCAGAGGGCGCTGGCGGAGGGCCCCTACTCTGTTGCCAATAGTAAGGTCTCCCTCTTTCTAGATTACACGCTAGAGGTCCAGCGGAAAAGGGCCTCGTTCCTAGAGGCCAAGAAGGTGCTGAGGGAAGAGGGCCTGCAGTACTCCCTGATGTTCCCAGCCCGGTTGAGGATTGAGTTAGATGGCAACACTCATTTCTGTGGCAGCCCGGGCGAGGCCTGGGATTAGATCAAAGCTTATAGGGCAGGAACCTCCCAGCCTGCGGGCTCTAAAGCTCAGGAGTGAAGCAAGGCTGAACTGCGGAAGCGACCATGGTGCGGCTCCTGCAGGGGAGCCCCCAAGAAACCACCCTCTTCGCAAACAGAGAAGGAGAGGGCTGAAGCCCTACAGGCTGTGGCGGTGCTTATGCGGGGCAGGAGCCACATCCCTGAGGCCGGGACCTGTCTGTCGAGAGACACTGGGGACAATGATTCTGACTCATATCGTAGTGGCAGTGCAAAGATGCCGGTGGTGACCCCTGGCATGGCTGATGAAGTCATCTGAGGCCGCTGGGACTTGGGGTTGAGCTTGTCCCTTGGGGTATTGCTAGACTGCTGATGATGAACCCCGGTCTTGGACTGTCTTGTTCTAATAGGGCTGGCGCGCTCTGGATAGCTTGCGTGTCAGCTCTATCTTTTTTCTTATCTCTGCTCCTTTGTCTGCCCCTTCTTGAGTACCTTACTAGTGTAGGGTCTCAGTATGGGATATGTTCCATATGCTGTTTGGGCGACTGACCATTGTCAGGTTGCCCTGGGATCGGGGAGTTGTTCAACATTGGGGGTTTCTTTGGTGTTATTTGTTTGCTTGTTTGCAGGGGAGGGTGGTTGTGCGCATGCAAGGAGTGAGAAGGGTGGTCCACCCTATTGTTGCTGTGGGACGAATCCTTGCAGAAATAGCGAGTGCACCTAACACACTGAGGTTTCTTACGTGGCTCATCCGTGGGATGGGCACAATGGCTAAGCAACATAATATATACTCCTACCTACGGCGCAAGGACATCCACATTGCGTTCCTCCAGGAGACGCATCTTAACAAGGAGGAGGCTGGGAGGTTGAAGAAGAGGTGGCGGGCCACATCTTTACAACCACCTTCTCGGCTTAGCGAGGGGGGTTCTGATTCGGGTGAGGCCAGGGGTCCCCTTTGCCCTTGACCCCTTATGGCTTGACATGGAAGGGCGGTATGCCCTGCTTACGGGATGATTGGCGGGGTAGGAGGTGACACTGGGCACTGTTTATGCACTTAACCAGGACCAAATCGGCTTCCTTTAGTCCTTCTCCGCCTCCTTGGCTCATTGCCAGACAGGTTCCCTTATACTGGGGGGTGATTTCGACTGCGTGGCGGACATCTTGATTACCAGGGATGCAGCCACATCATACAGCGGCCAGCTTCAGGACTTGGATATCCACTGGGGCCTGGAGGATACCTGGAGACTGCAGCACGCAGGAGATAGAGAGTACTCTTTCTTCTCGTCGGTCCACCAGGTTCATACCAGGCTGGATACATTCCTCTGTTCCCCAGCTTTCAATGGCTCTGTCTCTCACACTGAACACTTGGGACGCACCATGTCGGACCACAGCCGACAGGGTTCATGATTTTTCAACCATTGGGTCGGCGCCCTCCGTTTCCTACCTGGAAATTAAACTTGTTAATGCTTGATGATGTCCCCTTCCGAGCCTCCCTACTAACACAAATTCAAGCATAATTTCCTACCTATGCCGGCAATACTTCCTCTTCACAGATGGAATGGGAGGTGTTTAACGTGGTTGGGAGAGGCCATTGCATGGCCCAGTCATGTAGGCACACAGGGAACTTAATAAGGAACTTCTGGACATGGAAGGAACTATTCGTAGATTGGACAATTTACAGGGTATTGACCACTCGGCTAAGGAATCCTTACAAGAAGCACAGACAAGGTATAAGGATGCACTGGGCAGGCTAAGGTGCTACAGTTATACAGACTACTTAGACAAAGTACAAAGAGCGGAAGGGAGGCTGTTGTTGCTAGTACGACTGATCAAACCTGAGTTTGGGGGAACACCTATCACACGGTTGGGCTTAGACACGGGCGGTGTGGTGTATGACCCAGAGGCCATCAATGAGTCCTTCTTAAGGTACTACGAGTGGTTGTACAGAGCTCTGACTATGGCCCCCTTGCAGAATATACAAAGCTTCTTAATCCCTCTGCAGTTCCGCAAGTTGGAGGAGGATGCGAGGGAAGACTTGGGTGGTCTGATCACTGTACATGAAGTTAAGGTTGCAATGGTGGTGTTGGCACCTGGTAAGACTCGGGCTTGATGGCCTTCCGGCTGAGTTTTATCAGAGGTTCACTGATATACAGTCCCTGTGCCTGGTCGCGCTATATGCGAAGGCATATGAGGAGGGAGGGGGCTTGCCGGATTCCACCCAATCGGCACTTGTGACTCAGCGGGAGGCAGGGAATACGTCCTCTCTCCATGCTAAACCTAGACTTTAAGATCTTGAGTAAGGCGTTGATGGGTAGGCTACTTCCGCATATGAAATCTTTGATCCATCCAGATCAAAACGGGTTTATTCCCTCTCGTTGCACCTCCTTCAATCTCCGCAGGCTCTACTCTGTGCTCTACCACATGCATGCGCCGAAGCTACAGCAAGCGGCGTTGTTGTCTGTCGACATGGTGTGCTGGGAAAATCTCTTCGAGGTGATGAGCCGCATGAGACTGGGAGATGACTAGGTACGGTGGGTGCGGCTTCTCTATGCATCACCTACTGCGAGGGTCAAGACAGGCTGCACCATATCTAGATCATATAGATCTCCTGGGGATCCCGGCATGGGTGCCCTCTTTCCCCGCTCCTTTTTGCTATGGCTGTGGAGTCGTTGGCAGAGCAGCTTCGCCTGGGTGGGAGTTGGCTGGGGCTGACGTAAGATGGGCGTCAGTACCACAACTCTTTATATGCAGACGATCTGTTGCTGTATCTTACGGAAGCAGTCGAGGGGGCTGCAGAAACGTATCTGTTTCCTATAGTCAGGGCCGGACTGGGAAGCAAAACTGGCCCTGGCAAAGTGCTCGGCCAGCCCCCCTGGGGGTTTGGGGATGCGACCGAGCTCTTTGTCAGGGCTGCTTTTTGGCCAATTTTGTTACTGGGCCGATTTTGTAACTATGCTGCAAAAACGTCCCTGTAACAAAAACGGCCCCCAGGGGTCCAAAACCGGCTCCCAACCTTGCGGCCCACCGGGGGATTGCCCGGTGCCCCCAACGGCCAGTCCGGGCCTGCCTATAGCTGGGACTTTGCCCAGACCGGAGATGTTGCTGATTGACACACTCTGGGCAAAACCTTTAAGTACCTGGGCATTAATATCTTTCATGACCTGGACGATTTGAGGGATGGGAATTTGGGACGGGCATTGCGTTCCCTCCATTCTTTTGTTCAGTTCTGGTGTAGTCTACAACTGCCCAATAAGGCGAGGATCACATTATCTAAAATGGTTATGCTGCCCCGGCTGTTGTACTTCGGTATTGATGCCACAAAGCTGGTTCCAACCTCTACATGCGCTACTGCGGCAACTAGTTTGGGGAGATGTACGCCCGATGGTGTCCTTGCCAACCTTACAGCTTCCTGTGTCAGAGGGAGGTCTCGGGGTGCCCAACTTTGAATTTTACATGTTGACAGCCCAATTACAGTGGTTGGCACAGTGGTTGGAGGGGATGAACGAGAAGGGCACGTGCCTGTCAGACCCGGCATTGAGTCACGAAATGCTAACGGCGAAGTTCCGGCTGCAGGTCACGGCCACCTCTTCCTGTTCCTTTCTCCAAACACAGCTTTCCAGACGTGGAGGAGATGTTGCAGCGGTCGGCAGCACCATGAAAAATATTCCCCCATTATACCCCTGGTAGGGTTGCGGCACGGAAACCCTCAAACTACATTCACAAGTGTCCAGCTAGCCAGGTGGTCGGAAGCCGGACTGGATAATGTTAGGGATTGCTATCTGGATAGGGAACTGATCCTGATCCCTTTCGCAGACTTGGCGGATGGTAGTGAACTCCCCCAGGGTCTGTTTCTGCTCTATGAGGCGCTGACGCGTACCTTTGCACAACTATGGGATGCTTGGAGGAGGGAGCCTGATACGCACCCTGTCCTCCATGCGTTTTTCACCCTTGGCACCGCAGGCCACCTGGTGAAATGGCTTCCACCGGCCCCCTCGACAGATTGCGGGCTCATTGGGAAAGGATAAGTGGCAGAGCCCTCACTGACGCTGAGTGGCGAAAGGTTCTATGTTACTCAGGTAAGGTCTCCCAGAACACTTGGTTGAAATACATCCAGTTCAACCACATGGCTTAATGTGACGTACAGAGGGGAGGTGCAACAGTGTCCCAGATGTGCTCACCCACATGCTGATTTTGGTCATATGACTTGGGATTGCCAATGGGTGCCTCCTTACTGGGAGGCGATATTGGCCAAGATCAAGGATGTACATGGGAGGTAGCTGGCCTTAACGATTCAGACATGCTTGTTGGGTCTATTCCCCAGGCCACCTAAACGTAAAGTGGGGAATCGCTTCATTGACCTTGCACTGGGCCTAGCTAAGCCTAGGATAGCAATGGAGTGGAAATCTTCTAGGGGGCAACAGTTTGCGATCTGGACTCGAGATGTTATTGCATGGGCTGGAGCGCATGGCAGAGCGTTAGCATGGGAGGAAGCGAAAGGAGTGAGACTGCACCCAATTGCTGAACAATGGAGAGAGGCACTAGCAGAATGGGAGAAACCTACAGGAGCCAGTAGCGAGGGGGGAGAGTTGGAAAGTGAGCCACATTTAGCCGGCATGCCTAGTGCCACGCGTGCGGGATCTCCCGGGGGATGAACCTTTTTAAAGGGATGCTTGGACCTGAGTAGCTCACAACTATATTGGTCTAGGCACGTGAGTGTTGTCAGTTTCGGAAGGGGGGTCCCCCCATTAGTCCCACCCACAGAAGCTTCCATGGCTTCAAATTTCCAACTGATGTTAAGGCCCGTACATGCTCCCACCACCCCTCTGCACGAGTTCTTTAGTTTTCACTATCCTTTCTTCCTCTTTGCCTTTTTGTTCCACTTTTTGTTCCTCTTCCTTTTTCCCCATTCTTCTTCTGTTTATTGGTGTTCGGTTTTGAGCATTGTTCATGGCATGCAATGGTTACATTTTCAATTAACTACATATACGTTGAACTATGGTTGGACGACTTCCCAGATACCTATCTAGTTGTAAACGGTTTGATGAAGCATATATTCCAGAAAGTAGACAAAGATTGATGATGCACCATGCTATGTTTCTTTGTCCATCCTGATTGCACTCAATGTACGGATACGTAAAAATGCAAATAAAAATATCATTAAAAAAAATAAAAAGACACAAAGAATGCTGAGATCCTCTGACACCATCTTTCAGACTCAAAACCCAGGGGGGGGGGGAGGGCGGCGGGGGAGGGCAAATCCTTCATGGTGCTGGGGTCCAAAGCCTGGTACCTACTTCCCATTTCTCTCTGGTTCATTGAAACTCATTTAATCCCATCAGCCTTTCCAGTCCAGAGCCTCACACTTTTACAAAGGTACACTTGTTTTACACAGCACAGAGCCAGGATGCTCAAGTGCGAGTACAAACACCACATTCATTCATAAATTCATTAGGCTAAGTTTGTGAAAAACTTTGCTGACCAAATAGGTACCCATCAAATACTCCTAAAAAGAGGGGTTCATTTCAATTGGGATTGCAATATCAAGAAGTTTTTGGAAAAATGAAGAATGCCAAATTGAATGTCCCAATGCCGGTATCTATTACTGTAAATCACAAAAGAATTGTGACCACTGATACCATCACCAAGTGCTCAGAAATAATGTCCTAAGATGTTGAGGAGAATAACGTATTGTGGCTTTCGCGTCCCATTCCTTGAATCAATCTGAGTTCACTTGCCAGGCTATGAAGTAAGAGGCCCTTGCCTGCTACTGAATAGGAAAGAAGTCTTTATTTGGTTAGTTAATTAAAATCATTCCAAACCCACAATCAAACTTATTACACAATCATGATAAAAGTAGTAACAAATAAAATACCTCATAAGATTAATTAATACAATCAAAACAAAGTGCTAGTTCTCTCTGCGCCGTTAAAACCTGAAACTATAGAGATAGAACCGATATGCATCCCAAGTAAACAGTATTACCTCAATGGGTGCTGGTGCAATGCCATCAGCGCCAGAAACACTCAAAGTTGATCCTCGATAAGGAATTTAAATTAAGGAGCAAATCTCAGTCAATCAGTAATGTATAGTTTTGCCTTAATAGCTCACTCGTTTGCCCTTTTAATGAATTGACGATCAAAGTGGTTTTGATGACGCAGCAGCTAGAGCCAACAGTCTGTGCACATTAATGATCTGATAACTGTCATGCGAATTGGGGATTGCGTCTAAAACGTTATCCATACATTTAACAAATCTAGCAGGTAACCTACAGTCAGTTCCGTGAAAACAATGCAATATCTCATGCCTGCAAGAACACAGATGCTTAATTCATAAAATTTAGACTTGAGCAAATTCCTTCTTTCACAATGAAGTCTTGGCAGACGCAAAGAGCATGCGCCGATGTCCCATGGTAGTAAGTACAAAAGAGGCAAGCTTTGCTGGCTCTGGTGTATTTCCAACTTTGAGTATTTTCCCCAATATCAAATTGGCCATAACGCAGTCTTAAAAATGTAAGTTTAAGTTTCCAAGATATGGGCATTATTAAATATTCCTGTGGTGCCAATTTCACGTAGGTTGCTACTATAACTCATTATGGTGTTTCACCAGCAACATCCGCAGATCGATTTCTTTTGAGCTTGCTTTTATCACTATAATTAGAAGATTTTTAAAACTGTAATTTAAAATATTAAGAGTCCATGGAGGACTCATACTTAATTCACACAGAGGAAACTCAATGACTCTGTCCCAATGGGCGGACTTAGAACAAATGAGTTCTTGACCGAGTTAACATGTGAACGAGTCTTTATTTGCTTTGAATAATTTAAACCAAAATGTCAACAGTGAGGCTTTTTGGGCGTCCCCTGAGGCCAAAGTCTAAACGAACTTTAACTTCTCTCCTAGAATTTTGGATGAAAATGTTTTTTTACAGCCTGGATTGCACCTGGATACGCCATCCCACAACTGTATTGTCCATGATTTTCTGCCTTACCTTATTGAGTAATGTTTGCTCGCATCCTTGTACAATCTTAGTAGCTCATTATGCTACACTCTCTTACCCCCTCTTCTATATTTCAAAAGTTTTTATTGAATTGAATAAGTTTTCACATATACATTGTATACAGTTGTCTTTCTTGGGCAGCTTTTACATGTATACTTGGCCCAGTGGTACCAAAGAGAGAGAGAGAAAGAAAGAGGAAAAGAAAGGGGGGGGGGGGTGAGGGCGGGGTAGCTTTATTGCATCAGATACTCGTCTAGGGCTGCCCACATGTCCTCTTTGGCTGTGTGGTTCGCCGCCTTGTGTTTGGCGGTAATGTTGTCTGCCCCTCGAAGGAAAGTTACCCAGTTAAACCAGCGTTTGAAGGTGGCTTTGCTGGAATTCTTCCAGTACCCCAGAATGGTTTTTACAGCAGCCGCCAGGAGCATGTCGACTAAATCTCGTATTTCTTTGGATTGGAGTTGTGGCTCTAGGAATCCGGTGGCTATCCCTGCTAGCCCTCTTTGTATCTGGCACCCCGTGATTGTGTCTATTAGGTTGTATACTTTACTCCAGAACGCTTTGACTTTGGGGCAGTCGTATATCATGTGGGCTAGGTCCCCCCTTGCTTTATGGCAGTTCCAGCACACGCTGCTGTCGCTCGCCCCAACTCTTTCTAGTTTCGCCGGTGTCCAGTGTAATCTGTGTAGTATCCAGTATTTTGTTTGTGCTAACTGTGGTGTGATCTTGTTTTTGGACGCTGATGTCCATAGTCTGGCCTTCTCCTCTTCATCTAGCGGTCTCTGGATGATCTCTTCCCAGAAGGCTATTGTTTTGTCATTAAGAGTGGTGGTGCGTGGTGTGATTATTTTGTAGATCTGCGCTGTTTGGTGACCTGTCTTGTTTAGGTTCTGTGCGTACTGTATGATGGTTGGTTTGTGTTTGGAGAGGTTTGCTTTGGTGATGGCTGCTTTGATTTTTAGGAACTCGTAGAATTCCTTGTCTGGTAGGCTGGTTGTCTTTTGGAGTGTCTTGTAGGTGAGTGGGTTGTTCCCTGCCTCTAGTTGAGCCGGCATTGTGATACCCCTGCTGAGCCATTCTTTGCTGTCTAGCGTTTTGCCTTTGTATGTGATTTTGGTGTTGTACCATAATGATTCCCATTTGGTGCCTCTGATGCTTACTTCTAGTTCTTTATCTAATCTCAGTAGTGCTATTTTTGTGTTCCGTAGTATTGAGTTTTTGGCCTCTGGGTGTCTATTTGCCGTGAGGGCCATGATCGGGTCTGCTCCTCCTAGAATGCCCCTTTCCAGCTCTAGCCATACTGGCATGTATTCTGGTGTTGGTGCTACCCAGTGTAGCCCCTGATTGGCTAGGCATGCTGTTTGGAAGGCCTTATAGTTTGTGAGGTTCAGTCCCCCTTGCTCTTTTTTTAGCCTGAGCTTTGCTAGACTTATTCTAGGTTTTTTACCCCCCCATAGGAACATGTTAATGGCTTTGTCAATTTGTTTATGGAAGTCTGTCGTTAGTGATAGTGGCAGCATGGACAGCAAGTAATTTAGCATTGGGGTGATCATCATCTTGACCGTCTCTACTCTGCCCCACCAGCTGACGAATTTGGGTCCCCATGTGTCTAGCTTCGTCTTGATCTTTTTCAGCATTGCTCCCTCATTGTGCTCTAGTGTTGATCTGAGGTCCTTCCCAAAGAGGAGTCCCAGATATTTTAGGGGTTTTGTTTGCCACGCCAGGCCTGAGGTGCCTAGTACTGCTCTGGTGGTATGGCAGTTCATTGGTTTGCATTCTGATTTGTCCCTATTGAGTTTATACCCTGAGACATGTGCATATTCCTCTATTGTTTGTACCAGTGCCTCTATTGACTCCCGTGGGTTGCTTGTGGTGATCAGGATATCGTCCGCATAGGCCGCGAGTTTGAAGGATTGACCTTCTACTTGCACACCTGTGATCCGCGTATTTGTTCTGATCATGTGGAGAAGGGGCTCTATTGCCAGCAGGAATAACCCTGGTGACAGGGGGCAGCCTTGTCTCGTCCCCCTACTTAGGGTGAGTGTTTCTGATGTTGCTGAGTTAACCACCACTCTATCTCGGGGGTTTTTGTATAGGGACATAATCATTCCTCTGTATCTTTCTCCAAATCCGAATTTGTGCATACATTCGTTTAGAAAAGGCCACGAGACCCTGTCAAAGGCTTTTTCTGCGTCTAGTGCGATCATTACAGCCTTCTCTGTGCTGTTCGCCGTCCGACTTATTAGGTGGCAGAGCAGTCTCGTGTTATCCTGTGAGAGCCTGTTTTTCAGGTATCCCACTTGTGTTTTGTGTATGAGGGCGGGTAAGTATGTATTTATTCTTGCTGCCATCACTTTAGCGTAGATTTTGCAGTCAACGTTTATTAAGGAGATTGGCCTGTAGTTTTGTGGGAATTGGGGGTCCTTTCCTTCTTTGGGGATGACAATAATGTTTGCCTCTGCCATTGAGTCTGTCATGCTTCCTTTCTCTGCACATGTCTGGAAGACTCTAACTAGTATGTCTTTAAGCAGCGGTTGGAACTTTTTGTAAAAAGTCACTGTGAATCCGTCTGGCCCTGGGGCTTTGTTGGGTTTTAGTGCGTCTATGGCCATCCCTACCTCTGCTTTTGTTATGTTTTGGTCTAGCGCCTCACTTTGATCGCTGCTTAGCTTGGGTAGGTCAAGTTTTTCGAGAAGGCTCGCCCCCCCGTCCGCCTTTAGTGCTGTGTCTGCGGTGTATAGGTCTTTGTAAAACCTCCTGAAAGTTTCGAGGATTTGTTTGTTCCCTGTGTGCGTTATGTTGTCTGTGTCGGTGATTGCTGCCACTGAGTGCTGTCTCTGTTTGGCTTTTAGGTACCCTGCGAGTGCCCTACCTGCTTTGTTGGCTGAGCACAAGTTTATGGATTTGTATTTGTTTATCCATGTTGTGGCTCTTTCGCTTAATAATCTGTTGAGTTCGTACTTTTTCTTCGTTAGTGCTGTAAGTGTATTCCTGTCTTGTATGTTTGCGATGTGGTTGTTTTCTAGTTCCTTTATCTGTTCTTCCAGTTCTCTAATATTTTTGTTCCTCTTTTTGTTCATTCTTGCCTTAATGCTTATGAGTTTCCCCCTTATTGTGGCTTTGAGTGCGTCCCACAGTGTCCCTTCCTCTGTATCTTTTGTGTCATTAAATAGGAGATATTCTTTGATTGCCTCTTCTATCTCGACGGCGTTGGCGGGGTCTTCTAGTATATCGCTATTGAGTTGCCATCCCCTGCTCGGTAGGTCATTGTGTTTCCCACTTATGGAGAGGGAGATGTGGGCGTGGTCCGAGACTGTTATTGGCCCTATCTCCGTTTTGTCCGTCAAGTGTGTGTGTGTGCTTGACATGAGGATATAGTCTATTCTACTGTACGAGTTGTGTGGTGCTGAGTAGAATGTGTATTCCCTGGCACTGGGGTGTTGTAGTCTCCATGGGTCTGCTAGAGCGAGCTTGGTGCATAGGTTTTTGAGTGTGTTCTGTTCTTGTGTGGCGTGGCTGGGCCTGTGCGGGTGTCTATCTATGGCATTATCCATCGCCTGGTTCATGTCCCCTGCCGTTATCAGTAGTTCTCCCAGTGGGATCTTGCTGAGTTCGCTTTCTACCTCCTCCCAGAACTTTTTGTTTGTGGCATTCGGCCCGTAGATGTTTGCTATGTGCATTGTTTCTTCTCCTCTTTTGATGCTGGTGACTAGTTTCCTGCCTTCCGTATCTGCTACACTGCCCAGAATCTTGAATTTCCCTTTATTGCTTATAATGGTGATCACCCCTCCTTTTTTGTTGACTGCTGGTGAGCATGCCATCTCGCTTATCCAGTTTGCCTTAAGTTTGTTTGCATCTTCTGTGGTTACTCTAGGCGCAGGCGGTTGCCTAAGTTCGAGAGCTCCGTGACCCCGGGGATAAAAAGTTGCGAGAGAACGGCGAAACGTATCGAACTCCCGCACAAAGCAGCAGGAGGTGTGTAGGAACACACGGAGCGGCAAAGGAGGCAACCAGTGCGAGCGGTGCACCGAGGGGGGAAGCAGAATAAGCCAAGACTCCCCCCAAGACAGGAGAAACGAAGAAGCAGTCCAAGATGGCGGGGCCATAAAACCCAGCGACACCGCAAGCAACTACAGCGACACCGGAGAACAGCACCAGGCTTGAGTCGGAGGCAACGCTGGTACGCGAGGGGCTATACCCCGCAGGAAAAAACATAACTCGTGTGAGGGTCAGACCAGGACGAAACGGGAAGAGTAAGGCTGAGAAGGCAAGGTTCCAAGCAACAAGGGGCGGCCATCTTGGGCGTGTTTACTACTAAAGCATACAGCGGAGGGTCGCCAGGAAGGGAGCGCACGGAGCGCAACAAGGCTCGCCGGCGGAACCACAATCGGGCGGAAACACAAGCCGCCAGACATTGAGGAGGAGTGGTGTAGCAGTACCAGAGCGCAACAAACACCCTTTGCGAGCACGGGAACGGAGTGGGAGTAGCCAGGAAAGCCGGGAAACGAGGCAAGGTGGGCAAGGCGACAGATCTTCCACGAGCACCGTCCGGGGAACAACTTCAGCAAGTAAGCTGCTCGCAATTACAAAACCGCGGCCCTTAGCGTAACCGGCTTACCAAAACAACGGCGGCCATCTTAGGAGGGGCAGCAGCCAAGCTAAACCAGGCACCGATCGAATGCGCTAAAACGAAGTGCTAGGAACAAAGCCAAGCGGAGCCAGGAAAAGCAAGCAGCGGCCCCCCTGCGAACACCGACCAACACAGAAACCACAAGCCGCCGCGCTAAGCAATAACTAAGCGAGGCAACACAGCGGAAACGAAGACAACAACCCGACGGCGGCCATCTTAGGAGGGGACAAGCCACACAATCACAAAAGCATCAACTGGGGCGCGGTGCGACGAAAGGCCAGCACTCACTGAAGCCGGCACCCGTGAACGGGATAGCCACACAGGAAGGTACGCTAGGGGCAGCACAAACGATAGAAGAACAACGGCAAAAAAAGAAAAACGGCGGCCATCTTGGAGTGGGAACGGGAAGCTATCACAGGCAGCCATCATAGAAGAGGCAGTCGCCGGCTGACAAGCAAAGAATCCCACCACCCGAGACAGACAGCGGCCCCACCAATAACAATAACAACAAAAAAAAAAAGGGAAAGGAAGACCCGGCTTCAGTCAGGCACAGTGAGAGTTAAGGCTGGAAAAGGTCTAGTGCCGCAAGCTGCAAGAGGGGCGGACGGAAGGTGCTGAACGGGAAGAACGAGGCAGACACCAGGGAAGCCCTGGCCAAACAACCCACACCAGAGCTCACCAGCACCACGAGAAAACAACAACGAAAAGCGGGGTGGGGCAGAAACGCAAGTGGAGGCCGGAGTGAAGCAGAAGGGGTGGCAGCAACAACGTGACAGTAGCCCTGGCGTCAGGGAGAACTAGAACAAGGGCAATAAGGTGGCCCAACAGGTTCATGTTTGGGAGCACAGCAAAGACAGAGAAAGTCACGACCTACGCTAAATCCAGCCCATCACAAGGCACGCAACAAGCAGACCAGCAAAAGAAGGGAAGACTGTCCGCGCATCAAGAGAGAAGAGGTTTGGGTGGGATGACGACCAACGACATCAAAAAGATTAGAAAAGATCTAGACTCGCCAATCAAACTGAAGACACTACAGAACACGGAGACAGCGATGGACCTGCTCCTAAAAAAAATAACAGAAGCCAACGACCTGGCAAAAGCCACAAAGATCTCCATGGACAACGTCCAACTAGAGCTCACAGCCATAAGTGCAGACCAGAGTAAAATAGTGAGCAGAGTAGGCGAAGCGGAAAGAAGAATCAGCGAAATAGAAGACAAATCAGGTATGGTGGAAAAAGATGTTCGCTACATATCCAAGATTTCCAGCGACTTACAAAGAACGCTAGCGGAACAAGAAGACAAAAACAGGAAAGGGAACATCAGAATCCTAGGTGTACCGGAAGAAGAGGAGGAAGAAGCGGGCTCATGCGCAGCGCTACTCGAAACGTTGATACCCAAGCTGACTGGGTTAAACTTCGAAAGAACATTCGAAATCGACAAAGCGTACAGAGTGCCTGCCACAAGACAGCCGCACATGAGAGGCCCGAGAACTATCATCTGCAAACCGCTGAGAGCTAACCCAACAGACGCCATCTTTGCCTTTGCACGTAAGGGTCAACCCCTCAACTGGAAGGGCAAGAAGATTATCATCACCCAAGACTTCTCTAAAAGCACAGTAGAAACAAGGAAGGCGTTCCTAGCACTAAGAGAAGCGATGAAGAGGACCAGGATAACATGCAGCTTTGTTGGACCGGCAAGAATGAAGATAACAGACAGGAAAGGCACTCAACTGTTCGAAGACCCAGCAGAGCTACGCAGATACCTCCAGGAGCCAGACCAAGAAGAGATGGAACAAAAAAGCCCAGGAACGGCAAAGAGAAAAGCCTCATCAGACGGCTCGGAGACAGGTGAAAAAGGAACAGCAGGTCGCGGTTGAAAGACACTGTCAAGAGACGGGAACGATCGGACACTTACCTCAAATGAACATTGCTACCTCAATTGGAAGGACACACCTACCTCATGATAAATGGACATAAGAACTAAAGTACTACGATGAAAGATAGATACCTCAGGGAATACGATACGGAGGATGCAAGAGAACCAGCCAAGAACACAAGAACACTCAGAACTTTGAGCCGGCCCTGGAAATCAGGGATCGGCAAGATATCCTTTTATCAATGCACAGCACGGAAGGGTGCGGGGGGAAGATCTAATGTACCCGGGGGAGCGGAGGGCGGAGAACCGTTGCTGTCGCACGTTTACAGTACTTTGACAGGGGGGAGGGGGGGGGGGAGGAGCTGGGGGAGAGGGCAGGGGGGAGGCCATGAAGCGCGGACAATCAAAGCTTGGTGGGGCTATCGACTCTTTTTTTCTTTCTTACTTCTTTTTCTCCTACTTACACACACTTCCCTATCCCAATACAGACCCCGGGGGGGGCCCAAAGACTGGTGGCGAGAGGCAGGCACACACCGACTGCAGAGATCAAACATAGGTCACAACCCAGAGAACAGCTACCCAGCAGGGATACCATGACCACTCACAACACTCAAGGCCTAGCGCAGATAACAACTGACATCAAGATAGTGTCACTTAATGTCAAAGGTCTCAACCATCCCGTCAAGCGACGAAAAACATTAGACTACCTGAATAGGCTCAAAGCTGATGTATACGTACTTCAAGAAACTCTTACCCCCTCTTCAATGTCCACTTATTTTGTTCCTCCCTTCCATTACTGTGAAGCGCTCTGATACCCTACGGGGTCTTGTTTGCGCTATACAAAACTTTTAAAATAGTTAAAAATAAATCCTCTGAATTTACCAGGAATGCTTCAAGCCCAGAAGTTAACCATGGTGAGTACTTTGGGCCTAATTTACGAGGAATTTGCATAGGGCTGTGCCAGAAGGCTCCTTGCTGTGCTGCCCTACATCAAAGTGAAAGGGCAAGAATGCACAGTATTTATGGTGCAAGGGTGTCTGCATTGCATGCAGGATTGTTTTTATGCCAGAAGGGAAACCTTCCTGCACAGAAACTATTCCAAGAGGAGTTTTCCTCTTTCTATGTGTGCAGCAGAATGCACACATAGAACACAATAAAAATGTTTCTCCTCTTTACACCTGCCCTGGGAGGCATACAGTTTTGGTGCTGCCCCAGATATACTTGATTAACCCCTTCCAGGCTGATGACCTGGGGTCATGAGCGTAACCTGCCGTGCGCTCATGACGAGCTGAGCTCGTCATGTAATGCGGTATTTTAAAAATTACCACGTACAGCGGGAAAAGCCACCGCAGCGATGCGGTTAAGTAAATCTGGGGCTGCGTCAAAATCCATGGGTGTTGTTTGGAAAAACCCACCACAACCTCCATGGAATGCCTCCTTGGTGCATAGTAAGACAAGGCAGTGGCTTGCGCAGCTTTGTCATACTCCATATCTATGAGGCCATGCAAAGCCACACAAAGTGGTTTTTACGTGGCCTCATAGATATGACTGAGAGGCTGCCACAGTCGAAGCATCAAAAAAGTGATGCTCTGGCAGCGCAAGCCTCTCAGAAATAAGCCACTTGGCGTTCATAAATCTAAAGAACAGAAGCAGCAAGGGTCCTTTTAGATTTCTTGCCACTTTGTTTAATGCAAAGGCTCCTCCTCTTGCTTTGATCGAAATTGATCTCATATGTCACTCGTGATGACCATAAGCTTGGAATTCGACCCCTAGATACTTATAAGAGCAAGCACTAGTAATGGCATGAGATCCTATTCTCCATGTTAAATCTTGGTTAAATTGCTTCCTGATAAAGCTAATGACTTTTGTCTTCTCTTCATTGATGTACAAACTGATATTTCTACAGTAGATGTCAAGTTTGGTTAAGGAATGGTAAAGCCCCATCATTGAATAAGCAAGCATGACTGTGTCATCAGCGAATTGCTGATACTGAGCTGCTGACCATTTAATCTTGCTTGCTGCTGGGGGATCAGAAACTAAACTGTTTAGTGGTAAATACCTTTAATACTAACAAAGAAAGGACCATAAACCTCATTCCTTGGTGTTGACTTTCAAAGGGGATGATCACATGACTGCATCACCAGAGGGCTTTTGTGACTCGAAAGATACACTTTAGGGTTAAATACTTACCTAGAGTATGCTGTTTGGCTGTTGATTGCCTTTCCCTCATGCCATAGGAGGGCAATACATTGGATGATGTCTGCATTGAGGGATCTGTTCCGTCTATCAGTGTGCCTAGACTCATCAACAATGAATGGGAAGCGAGTATGAGAAATGGTTGGAGATTAGATTTTGCCTGGCTGGCCATTGAACTGTAACAAGAGGCAATTATGGGAAGTAAGGAATGAGTTATGTGTGGATGGTGACAAAGTTTTAAGAGGTAACAAGCTAGATCCACCAAAGGAGATGTGCAATTGAAATGTGGATCTCGTACATGAGGGTCACTTGGGCTGAAGTGTCAGAAGGAGTAATGCTGGAGCACAATACTGCTTCCCGGGGATGGATTCTTTGATTGAATGGAACGTCAAGGACTGTGTCAGTGGTGCTGCGAGTGACAAGACCACAACAATCAGGGAGGCTCCTCTGTCTCTGGCAGAGGTACCAATGAAAACATGAAAGAAATTAGTCTTAGACATTATGGGGCCACGCAGCCATTCTGATATGCACGGAAGATGCATTTTCGTTCTTGTCCACTTCTAGGTCTATTGGGTAGTGACCAGAGATGTGAATAGCATTACCAACCTTCAGCCGCGGCCTGTGGAGGGAGTTCCGTGGGGCAGGAAGGAGGGGCGGGGGAGGGGCAGTGTGGGAGGTGCTAAACACCGGAATATGGATAATTGGAGGTAAATAAACAATTTGTTTACTTACCTCCAATTATCCCTAAACGAATCCATAAACGAATTTCGTAACGCTCCCTGCATCGCATTTTACGATGCAGGGTGCGCTACGAAATTCGTTTTATTCATTAAATTGTGTACTTACCTCCAATTATCCATATTCCGGAGTTTAGCACCTAAACCCTGCCCCTCCCCCGCCCCACCTTTCTGCCCCACGGAACTCCCTCCATGGGCTGCGGATGCCAACCTTGTTCTAACTATTTTTTTGAGGGACATCTTCCTTATGGAGGGAATCCCTGAAGCTTTGATGACTGACAATTCACCTCAAAAGACATAAAAGCCTAGTTGATTAGGATGTCAGAAAGTCACATTCTGCCCAAAAGCCAATGGACTAATAGAAATATTAAGCCGAACGATAAAGGAGTACATCCAGATGGCACGTTTAATGGGCAATCAGGGAGCAAGTTTCCTTGAAAACATGCTGTGGTCCTCCCACACTGTCCCCAGAAGTGGCACGGGTGTTGCACCTTTTGTTTCATTTAAAGGAGGACATCTAGCAATTAAATTATCCTCTAATTGGTTGAACCTGGTGTGGGTTCAAAGGGAAAATATAAGTGAATGTGTGCTACTGCAACAAACTGACTAGAAAACTTGGAGAATTTCCCAGGTGAAATGCAACATGGTTATGTTAGAAAATGGACAAATATGAAGCATTGGCATGCTTGCCAAATTTCTTAAACTGCCTGGCAGAGATTTGGATCTTCAGTCCCGGCATGCCTCACCGAGCCATTCTTCAGCAACTCTACAGGTGGCAAACAAATCCGACTCTTACCCCCATGAGATAATAAGACCTCTTCTTTCCGGAAGGATGATGTGTTACATTTAATGAATAGATTTTATGCACCGAATCTTCAATAAGCAATGGATTTTTCATCATTATCTTATTATCAATTGCCCTTGCACTTTTCCCCAATTTCCCTATGGTACATTACCTTTTTCCCATACTCCTTGCTTCGGTCTAAGGACTTTGCGCATGTTATGCAAGAGTGACTGTTGGGAGGATTGTGGAAAAAGCAAGATGGAAAGGGTGAGCCACCTAATACGCCTTACTTCACCCACAAGTGCTTTCATTTGCCAATGTCCCCCATCCACACACATTAAGTATCATCTTTGAATGTATGACTTCCAGGTGACTTGTTTTAATAACACTGCTATTTGTTCCATTTCATAGCGGGGGTCCCCCTGGCTGGTCGCTCACATGAATCTCAATAAGATAGACCACACTTATTTATTTAAACTTTTTAAAGAGTAAAGGTTGCAAATTATTGACTGCTTTCACCTACAAACGACCCTTTGTGGGTTTACTTTGTGCTCTACATAGAAAGGGATAGTTTAATATCTTACCACCTCATAACCCCAGTGCACATTCACTGCCAGATACTTCCATCTTTACATTACAGACTGACTAGTCCCACCGCTATCATACAATAATATATCCAGTCAGGCGTAGCAGGTGCCATGCAGTTAAGGGCCTACTCTTAAGGTAGCTGTGCTTCACTAATTAATTAATAATCCAACTATGCAATAATCCTGACGCAGCCATGACATCATCAAACAAAGCAACATTTTAGATTGCTTATTGTGTGCGATGATTAGTGAAGCAGGACTGGGTCAACAAAACAGTTTTTTTGTTCTTCACTGAATGGTTCCCTTAAGTTCTCTGCTCTCTTTCCCTGTTGTTGGCACAGGAGGTTGGCATTTGCACCAATTTGCAAGAAAAGAACCAAGGGTTCTGGAGGGCAGAGAGGTTTTAAATATCCTCCCTTGTCCGGATTCAGGATGCTGTTCGAGGACCAGCCAGAAACTGTGGGTTGGGTGTTAGTCCTTCCCTCGCCTGAGGGCAAAACTTTGTGTTTACTTCTTGAGGCAGAGGGTTTGAGTGGTCTCCCTGTACAAAAACTCCGTTATGGCCCTGGTTCACAAATCTACCCTGTGGTGCCGAGCCTAGAGCAGAGTCGCAGAAAGAATTCTTCATTCTCAAGCCACGTTTTATTTTACTGCTTTTAGGGCCAGAATTAGTATGGTAGGGGTACTCAAAGTGATCAGCTTGACACACATTTAAATCTACCTAGGATGGTTAGTAATATTCACCCATTTTGTTTTTTTTACCTAATTGCACCGAGTGAATAGTGTAGTACCCTCATTGTGGAGGGCATATAAATGCATTTCTAAATAGGTACGTTGTACAATGTCCGTGGCTTCCTCACTTTGGCCTTGCCAACACTTGCTGTGATTGAGACCAGAAAGGAGCGTGTATGTATCTTGTGATACCGTGTGATAAAATAACGCAATTTGTTAAGTTATGAACATTTGGCTGCATTGTTCCTATTACCTAAAAATTAATTAACTTTTACAAAACTGGTTATTTCTGAGAGGCTTAAGCCAGCTGGTACCACTGCAAATTGTGTCATCACAGATTTTTAGCAGATGATAAACAATCCAGTAAGAGTCTGCAAAGGAAAACCTCTTTCTCTGGTTGCAGAGTGACTTCAAGATTTAGGCCAATTATGTCCTGACTACTGTCGAATTAGTGTCCTGCCTCACTACACTACATTTCTCCCCTCTGAGGTTCCCACAAGGGCAGGGCTGTGAGCATGCCCAGTATTCCCTCTTTATTAAGAAGTCATTCCTCCTGGACAATGCACTGTGCAATGCACATGACAGGACATTGGACAATAGACCTGCTTGTGTGCACCGCCCCAGTGAGGAAGAGAGAATGTGCATTGGTGGTATATAATAACACTAACGATGGCAGCATTTAAGGACCGTCTCGACAACAATTCTCATAACAGCAAGGAACTCTTCAATATCGTCAAAGAATTCACCAACCCTCCCGCAGCATCCAACGACATCACTAACTCCCAAGACCTCTGCGATGCGCTATCCTCCTTCTTCTACAACAAAATTGCCGACATCCACAACAGCTTCAAGAATACTCCCAATGACCAACTCACCCCACCCCCTTCTAATCCCACCCCTCCAACTAACTACCTCAACTCCTGGAACCCAATCACCATTGAAGATACCATTCGCCTCATGAACTCAATCCACTCTGGATCACCTTCTGACCCCTGTCCCCACTACATCTTCAACAAAGATGACTCCATCATCGCTCCCCAACTCCGCGATGTCATCAACTGCTCCTTCAACTCCGCCACCTTTCCAGAAATATGGAAACACGCCGAACTCAGCGCCCTTCTGAAAAAACCAACAGCAGACCCCTCAGAACTGAAAAACTACCGACCCATTTCCCTCCTCCCTTTCCCGGCCAAAGTCATCGAGAAAGCCGTCAACAGCCAACTCGCAGCCTTCCTTGAATCCAACAACTCCCTGGATCCCTCACAGAACGGCTTTCGAGCCAAACACAGCACCGAAACCGCCCTCATTGCGGCGACCGACGACATCCAAGCACTCCTAGACAACGGTGAAACAGTGGCCCTCATTCTACTCGACCTCTCCGCCGCCTTCGACACTGTCTGTCACAACACCCTCATACAACGCCTCAACAACATCAGCATACAAGGAAAAGCCTTGGACTGGATCATCTCGTTCCTAGCCGGGAGAACCCAGAGAGTCCGACTCCCCCCTTTCTACTCAGAGCCCACCGAAGTCATCTGCGGCGTACCTCAAGGTTCCTCACTCAGTCCCACCCTCTTCAACGCCTACATGAGTCCCCTCGCCTCCATCGCACGTCAACACAACCTCAACATCATCTCCTACGCCGACGACACCCAGCTAATCCTTTCCCTCACCAAAGACCCCAACACCGCCAAAAACAACCTTCACGAAGGTATGAAAGAAGTAGCCGAATGGATGAAACAGAGCCGCTTAAAACTCAACTCAGACAAAACGGAGGTGCTCATCCTTGGATCCTCCCCCTCAGCTTGGGACGACTCCTGGTGGCCTTCCGCTTTGGGATCAGCGCCCACACCCACAGACCATGCACGTAACCTTGGCTTCATTCTAGACTCCTCTCTCTCAATGTCCAGACAAGTCAACGCCGTATCGTCCTCCTGCTTCAACATCCTTCGCATTCTCAAAAAGATCTTCCGCTGGATCCCCCTCGAAACAAGAAAGACTGTCACCCATGCACTGGTCACGAGTCGACTAGACTATGGCAACACACTCTATGCCGGAATTACAACAAAATTGCAGAAAAAGCTCCAGCGCATCCAAAACGCATCAGCGAGACTCATATTAGACATCCCGCGCCAAGAGCACATCACCGGTCACTTAAAAAACCTCCACTGGCTTCCCGTCAACAAAAGAATTACTTTCCGCCTTCTTACCCACGCACACAAGGCCCTTTATAATCTAGGACCCGAATGCCTCAACACCCGACTGTCCTTCTACTATCCCACCCGCCAACTAAGATCATCCAATCAAGCCCTCGCCGCAGTCCCGCGCATCCGTAAAACCACCATGGGTGGCAGATCCTTCTCCTTCCTGGCTGCCAAGACCTGGAACTCACTCCCCACCCACCTCCGCCTTACTCAGAATCACATCTCCTTCAGAAAAGAACTGAAAACTTGGCTATTCGATAAACAGTGAACCCCTCCCTCTAGCGCCTTGAGACCCTCTGGGTGAGTAGTGCGCTTTATAAATGCCTGAACTTGAACTTGAACTAGCAAATCAGTGCTTCATTCAGTGAATGCACTTTTTTCATATTGTAGGTGCTTAATTGGGCAGTGAGCACAGCCTGGCTCATCCTGTAAGATCCTCTTCCGGCCCACATTATGAGTTGGCCGCATGGCAGCCCCGCAGTGGTGTCCCCAGGGGGATACTGCTACAGCCGATTCTGAGTAGCCCAGCGCCCCTACACACAGATTTACCGGGTGCTGTGATACAAAGACCAGCACCTGTGAAAACCCCATGCAGGTCCAGGGACATTTTCCACCTTCTCAAAGCAAGTGAAAACTGTAGGCAGAAATGGCCCAATAATCAGTCACCTGTATGAATTAAATACCTGGAGTCTCATTTATGAAAACAGACACATCGCTGCGTAAAAACAGTGATGCGTCACTTTTTATTGCGCCCTCCTTGCAACACCAATGATGCGTCCTATAAATTTACAGTACGACGCATCATGTTGCAAGGAGATACAGATACGTCAGTATTTCTGACGTATCTGTAGGCGAAAAAATGACGCATTCCTGGAGTGTGTCACAAAAGTGATACAACTCCAGCAATGGGTCATTTCACATGGGCAAGTCCCATTTCAAATGTGCCTGCATCAGTCTTACACCTGCTGTGAGGCAGGCGTAAGATATTGACACATTTGCATCCTAGAAGTGGCGCAGTGAAATCTCATAGATTTCACTTAGTCACTTCTCCGAGGCTTAATTATTTCAGAACGCCCACCTTGCATACATTATACCTGGTGCAGATATAATGTGGTGCAGCGGTTTACAAAGTGACACATCTAGGTAGATGCGTCACTTTGTAAATATGACGCCACATAGTGCACTTTTTATGCCGCTGGTGCGTCACAAAAAGTGACGCACCAGCGTCGCAAAAGTGACGCAGGGCTCATAAATAAGCCCCCGGGTTTTTATCATCCCCATGTTATTTTCATTCTGGGAGCTCTTACTTGTAATTCCCATTCAGAAGGGGAGATATTGGCAGGAAACAACTCCCCCACGGCCTCTTATTATTTTCACAAGATTTGCATTAAATTACATGGGCATTACCAATAAATAATCATACGTCATTCTTGCTTTAGAGGAGGTCCCTATAACTCTACTTGAGATATTGGCAGGAATAATGAATTCCTGTCCCTGTAGCTCCTGCCCCGAATTTCAGGCAACTCGCAAAGAAGCACAAAAACAGATTTAATGTTAAATCTAACAGGAATGCACAGTCTGTCCGTTCTTCTGTCTCTTCTTACCCCACAAACTCTATGTAGTTTGTCTATTGTCTTGCTTTTCTACCAGTAAGTATTTATCGTGGCCTGTCTCGGTTCTCCTTAGATTGTAATTATGTTCTTGCCTCATTTGCTTGCTGCCTCCCTGGAGCAGCAGATCGATGGAGAAGGACCTTGCCAGTTTTCTCTTTTAAGTTCAAGAAAATTTTATTGATGATAATAAAAGAGAAAACCAGGTGTCAAAACAGAGTACAATATGATATTAAGATAAAAACTCTGAGCAAAATAAAACGAATAGACAAAAGCAAGCAGTATACTAAAAGAAATCGGATTGCAAAATGGAAGAAGAAAAAAGGCATTGAAATAACACATGAACATGAGATATGACAAGCATGGAAACAAGATAAAGAATCAAACAAAATGATACAATGGAGAATAAGTGGAATGTATCGGAGCTAAGGTGGTTTAGGAACTTCCTGTTGTGGAGGCAGAGGGTGAAACAAGCGTGCACTACATGAGTCCAAATAAAGCGTAACGGGAGTCCATAAGATCATACGTTTTGTTGCCATACAAGCCGGGTAAACATAAGCAGTGTCAAGTCTGTGGTTATGGCAGACATTAAACCACCACGCCTTGAAGGAAATCTTGGAGAAGTCTTTCCAATTAACTGTTATTTGTTGGAAGGCAGCGGCAAGTAATAGATCAACAATCTGAGGCTCTAGATCAACATCATCCCAACAAGGAGAAAGGCTGCCCATAAAAACATGTGTGTGGGAAAAAGGGATAGTGGTGTGGAAAATTAAGTTAATTTGAGCCCAAACCTGTAGCCAAAAAGTACGAACATGGGTGCATGAAAATAACATGTGAAATAAGTCAGCTTGTGGTGACAAACAAGACCAGCATGTGTGGGGAGTACTAGAAAAACGTTTGTGAAGGTCATAGGGTGTGAAGAGGAGCCTATTGTAAATAAAAAACAGAGTCTGGATGAGTGTTGCTGCTCTGGAGGATTTGCGAAGTTTGGTCCAGAGTTTGTCCCAGAAGGAAACCGACCAAGAGACGGATAAATCATGCTCCCAGGACTCCTCCACTTTAGATTTGGGTCTCGGAGTCTCACCAGCGTGAAGGTATCTGTAAATAGCAGCAGCTCTCGGTGAAGTACGTAAGAAGGAATGGAGAGTGGAAGTGGGAGTGGAAGAAGGAGGAGGAGGGCAAGCCCGGGAGAGGGCTGTGTATTTCGTGAGGACAGCATCTTTAAGCAACTGATATTTGCGTGCAAAGGAAGTGGGTAGGTCATAGAGGGAGCAAAGGGTGTCGAAAGACAGGAAAGAGGAATGAGAAAAGAGTTGGGAGATCCACCGAAGGCCTCGAGAGTGCCAAGATTTCCAAAAAAAGGGTCTGGCACGTATGAGTAAAGATGTGTTATGCCATATGGGGGAGGAGAGGAAAGCAGCAATGGTAGGAGGAGGTAAGTGCGTGGAAGAGAGGAGTAGTTTAGTGGTAAATCTGTGAATCGGAGTAGAGATAGAAGTGGGTTTACGGGAGAAGGAGAGGTATTCAGCAAAGGAGAAGGGAGAAAGAAGGATGCGTTCAAATTTGGTCCATAGAGGGCACGAGGTCGCAGGATCTTGTAGCCACAAAGAAGCTTGCCTCAAGTGGAACGCCTTGTGGTAGGCTGGGAAGTCAGGAAAATTAACCCCACCTTCAGTTTTAGGACGAATCAGACGTACTAAAGACATTCTTGGTTTCTTTTTACTCCAGAGAAAAGACACTAGAATAGAATTGATCTTTTTGAAAAATTTGGAGGGGATAGGGACCGGAATGTTGGATAGGGTGTAGAGAACAATGGGAGACAACATCATTTTTATAGTGTCAAGGCGACCCCACCAGGATAGGTAAAGGGGATGCCACTTAGAAGTGAGATCCGTTAATTTCTGAATGCATTTAGACATGCACAGAGAGACAGTGTCTGAGATGACGGGGGTGATATGCATTCCCAAGTACTTAATATTGGAGGGTTTCCACGTGAAATTAGAGGCGGCAAAATCGGGTTTAAAAGTGAATTTAGTCAGGGGAAGGATCTCACATTTGTCATGATTAAGTTTATAGCCAGATATTTGTGAATAAGCACGGACTTCACTGAGAAAGGCAGGAATGGAAACGGAAGGGTTGGAAACAAAGAGCAAAATATCATCTGCATAAGCAGCTAATTTGATGTGGGAATCTGACAGTTGGAAACCGTGAATGGAGGGATATTGACGGAGTTTGGAGAGGAAGGGTTCTAAGGCCAGGTTAAAGAGAAAGGGAGATAGGGGACAACCTTGGCGGACGCCTCTGTTTAAATCAAAAAAGGAGGATATTTGGCCATTAACACAGACCGCTGCTCGTGGATGAGAATAAAGTAGTGAAATTAAGGATAAAAAAATAGGACCAAAACCAAACCAGCGTAGGGTGTGAAAGAGATAGGTCCATTCTACCCTGTCAAACGCCTTTTCGGCATCCAGGGCAATGGCCGCTAGGGGATGGGGCAGAAGGCGGGATTGAGAAAGAATATTGAAGAGGAGTCTGGTGTTGTCAGTGATGTAACGACCCTTGACAAAGCCCGACTGTTCCTCGCCCAAGAGGTCTGGAAGAAGAAGGTCGAGACGTGCTGCAAGAGATTTTGCAAAAATTTTATAATCAATATTGACCAGAGAGGAGGAGCCTAGCTCGCGACCGAGATGGCCGCGTTTTAGCTCGGCTCCGTTCAACCGCCTGCTTCTCTTCGTTTATCCTGTATTACTCCTGCCCCGAGAAGCCCTACTTGCTGTGTGTGGTATTCAAGTCGCTTCGCCGACACTTACCCGTTGCTCCGGTGATCCTGAGTGCTGTCGATCCTGTGCAGCGATCCCGCTCGGAGCCTCCGGGGCGGACTGGCCGGACCTCATTGCGGCGCCGAGACGTTACGGAGCATGATGCTCGGCCCTTGCTGGCGCTGTGGAGCTGGACGCGGGGGCTGATGTGCGAATTGGCCGGCTGTGCCCGTTGGTGACCCGACTGGCCTGGGCCCAGAGGTACGAACGCTGCCCCTCGCGGGAGAGCCTACTCAATTGTTCGGCTGGGTCCCCCTTCTGTTCCCCGGCCCGGCCATTTTGAATTTTTCCGCCCGGGCCCGGAGAACGGGGCCGGCGGCACGGGGGGACCGACGGACATCCTTCTTCTGTTGGCTCTCCTTCCTGCCTTGGGGCGCCTTGCCGCAGTTCGGCTGACCTTCCTTTGCTCTGGTCTTACCCCGGCCGGGGTCCCCGAAGACCGAGGACTTGCTGGGCTCCTAAGATGGCGGCCGGCCCTGGGAGTCTCTGCCGGGCCTGGGCGAGCACTTGGGGCCCGCCGCATGGCCCGGATGTCGGATCTTGTACGGATTTTCCTACGCTTCAAGTTGTCCTGGATGCACTGAACTCCTGGCGGACTACCGTGGCGGCGCCTGTTTCCGCTGTGGGGGCGGACCCTCCTTCTGAACTGTGCGGGCCCCCGTCATCAGGTTTGGCCTCCTCGTTGCTGGTTGCGGCTGGTGTGCTCCTGGACTCTATGCTCCCGGCGGGGACTGCATCCTTGGGTCGGAAAGTCTCCGGCGCTCCTTGTCATCCTGTTCGGTTGCCTCGGCCCCTGGTCTGCGGTCCGCTTATCTCCTGGCCTGGCCTCGATGATCTTTCCAGTTTCTCATCGCGTCTACACCCCGGCCTAAAAGCCTGTGCCGGCCCGGCTGGGCTTGCCTCGTTCGCACTGTCCTTGGACCTCAGCCGGCGATGCGACTGTTGTGCTATGCCTTTCCTGGACCTTCAGTATTTTCTTTCACGTTTCTTCTTAGGACTGCCGCAGAACTTACTCCTGTGCCCTGTGTCCCTCACTGTTTGCTCTTTGTTTGTTCGGATGGTTACAACTTTGGACAAAAGCGGACAGGGCTGAAACTATGTCTATATGCGGTAGTCTTGTTTCTTTTGATATGTGACTGACAAGTGCTGTTGTAATGTTGTGTACTTTCTTGAGACTCCTGAAACTTATCCTAATATCATTGACTTTCCGTGGGCTCTACTCCTCCCTTGTAGCAGGTGGCGGGATGGAAGCAGATGATCCTGTTTTTCGCCCTCCCCCCGTGTGCGCTGTTCTCTCCTTCCCCTGTCCCTCCCCTTTTGTCTTAGTTTCTAGCCTGTTTCTTTCTTCTACATTTCGGGTTCTATTTAGGGCGACAGGCACGCTGCCGGGGGGTAGGCCGTAGCCCTCTGCAGGGGTGTAGGGTGGGCTTGTGGGGTGGGTGGGAGGGTCTGTTGTTGTTTGTGGAGGGAGCTTCTGTCTCCTCCTCTTTTTCTCCCTTATTGGTTCTATGGCCCTTGTGTATCCCCTTTTTCGGGGCTCTGTCTCGCCATCTATCCCCCTGGTGTCTTTCTGGTATATTTCTCCGGTATTGCAAAGATGGGGATTTGCTATGTCTGTTTTCCTATTTTGTGATCGATTTTGTACCGGACTTTCGTTTTTCCTGTTTTGTCGCCTGGGGGCGGGTGCTTGGGTTGGGGTCCCTTCCTTTCTTTTTTCCCCTTTTCCCTTTCCCCTCCCCTTTTGTGGGGTTTTCTTCTACCTGGGGGTGCGTTTCGTATTGTTTTGGTATTTGGGTCTTTATTGTGCTGATGGGTGGGATGGGTGGTGGCTGCGGTGGGCGGGCAGTGGACAGTGTGCGCAGTTGCCTTTCATCATGCTCGTGGTTTTGCCCGGTACTTATTGGTATACCTCTGTCGTACTTGCTTCTCCTGTGTCTTTAGGATCGCTGTGTGGCTGCCCGCCGCGACCCCGCCCCTCTGGTTTGTTTCCCGGCCCGCTATGCTCCTGACCTCTCATACCCGTTCCTTTTAAAAGAAAACTACCTTTCTATTTGTTTGCTCCTTAGACTGCTCTACGATGCCTGTTCTTTCCCCTGACTCGTTGCCTTTGTATACTGTGACAATTGGTGTATGACTCCTGATACGTTTGCTATGTGGTGGCCAGCCCTGGTGGGTTGTAGGCCCGTATTTGTGAGCTTTCTCTGTCCAATAAAGGTTTTCAAAAAAAAAATTAAAAAAAAAAAAAAAAAAAATATATTGACCAGAGAAATTGGCCTGTAATTCTTGCAGTGTTGAGGATCTTTCCCCTCCTTGGGTATGAGGCAGATGTGGGCATCTGAGAAAGAACCTGAGGAGGAACCCAGGGAGAGGAAAGTGCCAATAAGGGAATGAAGTCTAGGGATGAGGAGGTTGGAAAAATGAAGAAACAATTCTACTGTGAAGCCGTCCGGCCCAGGGGCCTTGTCTTTCTGGAGGGTTTGAAGTGCTTTAAGTAGTTCCTTTTGGGAGATATCAAGTTCTAAGTGAGAAAGGTCAAGTGGAAAGTGAGAAGGTTTTTGAATGGAGGAAAAAAACGTGTCTAGAGAGTGGGAAGAGGGCTGAGTTTCAGAAGAATACAATGTCTGGTAGAAGGTAGAGAATTCAGTAAGGATGTCTGCATCAGTGTGTTTAAGATTCGAGTTGGCATCGTAGATAGATTCAATATTCAATTTATTGTGTTTCACCTTGAGATAGTTAGCTAAGATCTTGCCTGCCTTATTTTTGCCACCATAGAACTTGGCACTAGATTTAAGTAAGTACAAAGATGCATCGTCCGTAGATTGTTTGTTAAATTTCATCTTAGCATTAACCAGGGCGGTTAAAGTTTGCTGTGAGCGAGAAGTAAAATAAGAATGCTCCAATTTCTTAATATCCAGAAGGATAGCCGTGGTAAAATCGCGAGCAGCTCTACGCTTTTTAGAAACAAAGCGGATAATGAAATCTCTTGCTGCAGCTTTATAGGCATCCCAAATGGTGTGTTTGGGGACAGGGGAGGTATCATTGATGGAGAAAAACTCGTTGGAAAAGGAGGTGAAGGAGGTAGTGAACTTAGGGTCCAAGAGGAGGGAGTTGTTGAAACGCCAGCGTTTGGGACCTGTTGATTTGGGTAAAATGTCCAATTGAACTAATGTGGGGGCATGGTCAGAGAGTAAAATCGGACCAATTTCCGCTTGAGTGAGAGTTTGGGCAATGTTGTGGGTAACAAAAACATAATCAATTCGGGATTGGGAATGGTGGCATGGGGAATAGAAAGTAAATTCCTGAAGGTCAGGATTGCAAAGGCGCCAAGCGTCCGTGAGTTTGTGTTGGGAAATAGCTTGAGAAAAGGATTTTTGAGATTTGTTAGGGATGAAATGCGTTTTGGAGTTCCTATCTAAAAAGGGGTCTAGGGGCTGATTACAATCTCCCGCTAGTATAAAATTATCATCAATGAATCTGGTGATGTGCTGGGAGAACGATTGCCAGAAAGTGGGATCACCGGTGGTAGGGGCATAAACATTAAGGAGAGAAATTGGAACATTCTTGACAGAGAGTTTAGCATATATCCATCGGCCCTCAGCATCTGACTCTTGAGCAAGCAAGGAATGAGAAAGAGCTTTGTGACATAAAATAGCAACACCATTACGTTTACCATCCCCAGGAGAGTAATAAACATCGCCCACCCAACTTCTTTTTAATTTGACAGATTCTTCAGCAGATAAGTGAGTTTCTTGTAAAAAAGCGATATCCACATTCAAGCGAGCAAGATGGGACAAAATTCTCTGCCGTTTGATGGGGGAATTAACGCCCCTTACATTCCATGTAATAACTTTCAGAGACATAGGAAATAAGGAAGGAAAGAAAGGTCATGAGAAAGAAAGAAAATGCAATAAGAACCCGAAAAAAGAAAAAAAACGGAGAAAATGAGAAAGTCAATGAAAGGCAATACAGTAGGATGATATAGAAAAGGGTGATGGAGAATAAGAAAGAGCAAAAGAAGGAGAGAAAAAAGCAATTGATAAGAGAAACATGAGAAGGTAGACCCTAAAGTAGCGAGAATGACAGTGAGGAGATAATAAAAGAAGAGTAGTCGAGAAAGAAGAGAGAGAGACACCTGTGGAAGAAAGGAAATTATTGAGCTGGAAGGAGAAAAAGTCAAAATAAGGAAAGTGAACATTCGGGAGAAAGGGGAAAACATACTTACGTAGGGTAGAGGCGGGGAGGAATGATCACCAGGGAAAGGAGACGAGAAGAAAGAGTGGGAGGGGAGCGCCAGGCAAAGGAAGCAAGCGTCCAATGCAAGCGAACCAACAAGTCGAGGGGAAGACGCCACACATATGATAAACCTGCAAGAAAAAGGAAGGAAAAACATAAATGAGGGAGACTTCTGAAGGAAGAAAAAAGCAGCACAGCGTGAGAAGGTAAAAGAGTGTAGAGGAATAACGGGAAGAAGAGAGAAATGAGATGAAACAGCGATGCAAAGTGAGGCAACATAGAAAAACATTGGGGAAGGTTACCGTTCTATCCAATAAGGATGCATAAGAGGGAAAAAAGAGTTAGAGGGGAACACAGAGATGGAAGACAACAAGGTGCCTAGAAAAGGCAAACTATGAAACAGCAAACATCAACCATAAAACATGTGGAGTGAGGAAGACAATCAAGTCATATTAACAGGGTTCACGGAGGAAAAGCAGATGAGGTGCTAGAGAAATCCATGTCAGACGACTGTGCAGCATTCAAAAAACTTCTGAGACGAACAGGATCCTCATAGGTCGTGGTCTTGTTGTTGTGGGTGACTCTGAACAGGCAAGGATGAAAAAGGCCGTATCTAGCACCAATCGCACGTAGCTCTGGACGCATATCTAAAAAGGCTTTGCGACGACTGGCGGTGGCTTTGGCATAATCCTGTGCAAAGAAGAGGTTGGATCCTGACCATTGGAGTCGAGGTAAGGCACGAGCCGCTGAGATGACTTTGAGAAGATCAGTGTATTCGAGGAAGTACATGATGACGCCCCTTGGTCGTGAAGAAGGAGAAGGATTAGAGGGGAGACGGCCTAGCCGATGTGCTCGCTGGATGTTGAGCATGGTACCCTCAGGCAGGTGAAGAAGTTTGGGCAAAAATGACTTGAAGAAAGCGATGGGATCAGTCCCTTCGCAATTTTCTGCCAGGCCGTATAGACGGAGATTGTTGCGTCTGTTTCGGTTCTCCAACTCTTCAACTTGCTTCTGAAGAGAAGAAATCTGAGACTGCATATGAGAGACTTTGGAAGAGGATTCCTGGAGAGAAGTCAGAGAATGTTCAACCGTGGTCACCCTGGCATCCATCTGAGACCAGCTATCGGTAAGAACCTGCAATTTTGAGTTAGTGTCTTCCATAAAAGGTTTAAGAGCACGGATTTCCTCCAACAGGAGCTCCATGGAGACAGATGAGGCTGATCCAGGTGGTGATGGAGGAGTGTTTTTAAGGCGCTTCACCGCAGCTTTCCCTGAAGGTTGAGCGGAACGCTCCGTGCTAGATTGCGACATCTCGGCGAGCACTTGAGAATTTTCGAGGTGCGCCAGGGCTGAGAAAACTTTGGAATTTTTGATGAAGACGTGTCGTGGAGTTTTGGGAGTGCGAGAGCTTTCCTTTCGTTCCATAAAAGGAGATATTGGTAAAGCGAAAGTGAGGGCAAGAACAGTCACTTCGGGCCCATATACAGGCGGAGATGCACGTTGGAGCTGCTGACCAAAAGATGAAAGGCAGGTTCAGAAGGGAAAGAAGCTGTTTGTGCGGAAGCCAGGAATGTCCAGGAATGAAGCAACTGAGTGGGACAAGAAGCAAGTCGCCGTAAAAAATTAGCACAGCGATAATGGAAGGAGAAAATCACCTCAGCTTGTAAATAAGGAAGTACGGCACCTTATAGAGCTAAAAAAGTCCTTCAGGAGAGGAGCCTCATAGATGAAGAAGAGCACGGTGGAAAAAGGTGCAGAGAAAGTGGGCAAGAAGGCTCAGGGTTGCATTCATCCGTGAAAAGGAAAACGCTCTTGACAGAGAGTAGGCTGCGCAGATACGTGCGTGCAGGTCAAATGAAGGAAAGAAGCACCAGTCCTCTAAGATGGCCGCCTGAGTTGAAGAGATGTGAGGGAAGCTTGAGAGGAGCTGAGGCCAAAAAGAAATAATGAGAGGAGAAAAAAATTCGGCATCCTAATGCTGAAATGCGAAAGTCATCTCACCAGGTGGGACGCTGTGTCCGAGGAGCTCCACGGTGCATTTGCCTGGCCATTAACGCAGGCGCCGCAGTGCGCGGTAGCCGGAGACAAAATGGCGGACGCGACTTCCACTCAGCCGCGTCCGCTACAAAGTAGCGAAATGGAGCATTGCGGCGGTCAGGAAAGCCGTCTTCCAAAGCCCGCTGGTGCCTGCAGTCTCCGATGCAGTTTGAGCCGCGTAGCAGGTGACAAGAAGTCAGAAAGCAAGGCGAAAACCCCTGCGGACCCGGAGCGCTCACATAAGAGCCGCCGTCCTCGCCGGGCGCTAAGCCACGCCCTTGCCAGTTTTCTCTTAATCCGACCATTACATCAAATGTTTGCTTCCCTTGAAGAATGAAGATCTTTCATGACGCAAGCGTCGCGACATGCACCCAGGCTCTTTGCCCTCCATTGCAATCGACTTGACATGTAGATTTTAACACCTGGGCCTTCCATGAACACTCTTCTCTGCAGAATCTCCTTGTTTGGTAAATTCTGAAAGCTGGAGCAAGAGGGATTATAAGAGTGAATGAACTGGGATAAGAGTTCAATCTTGGATACAAAAGGCTGTATAATCTCCTTAAACCAGCACGCGTAAGGCCCCTACGTATAGATAACAACACTTTATGTTGTGCGCAGGACTCTCAGGTTGGACCTTGGTTTGGAAATACAAAGTTGATTCACCCTGACGTGCCCTTTGTATGTGGGTGATCAGCCTGAGAATATGCCTTCCGAGCAGGCTTCTAAGTAAACACGAGGATATTGCTGCTTTGTTGGCCTGCCAAGCGCTGAGGGCTTCCAGCCTCCCATCTAGGAGACCGCTGACATCAAAGACTCACAATCCTGCTGAGGGCGAAAGGCTCTTGCTTCATAATTTCATTAGAGCTTTGTATTTTCTTCTCTGTGTAGAGATCTCCTTCAGGCTTTCCCTGCTCCAAATCTCCAAACAGATCTAGAAAGTCATCTAGCGCCCAGCACCCTCCAGCTAACACTTCATTGTTACCAGTCTCCCCAAAGAGACGTCAACCCAGTGAAAAAGATTTATTATCATTCAGTCAATCAATCAATCATCTTATAAAGCACAACTACTCACCCGTGAGGGTCTCAAAGCGCTCAGTTCGAGTAGGGGGGCTGCTGTTCAGTCGAAGAGCCAGGTCTTATGAAGGCGCACCTACATTGACCGTCTCTCTGCTGTGATTTTACCAATTTAGGTTGTTGCAATACATTTCCATCCATCATGGTCAGTACCTTCGAGAAATCTGGGTCAGAAGGTCCCAGGGCATTCAGGAGCTAGAGGGCCAGAATAGGAACCCCATAGTGCGGACCCCAAGCTGGGTAGCAAGTACCACGTTTAGCAACTCACTTTCAGGATAGTGAGGTAGAGCAGTCCACTGCTTACTCCGGGGAGGTTCTGTGGGCTGAAGACAGAGAATTCCAGTGCAGTGGTTTTCATTTTAATAGAAAAAAGTATTTTTTTGCACACAAAAGAAAATACTATGCAGACATTAACAAATATGGTGAGAAGGCCTTTGTGGACACCCTCTGAAGGGTTCCACAACCTACCAGAGAAACACAACAAGGAAAGGCCATACAGCTGAGGTAAACCCATACATGTACCCTGATCCCCCTATGCTGAAGGCACCTTCAATTATGTACATGCCATCAGGCCAATAGTCTAAGAAACACAATACCCCTTGTGTGTTTAACATATCATGAAAAGTGCATTAATAAAAAGACAAGCCTATTGACTTTACCATAGTGCCACCGTACATTCCACAGGTAGAACATAAACCCCCAGTGTCAACAAAACATTTCAACGTTTAGAAATATTTTAATGTTTTCAGAAATATGCACAGAATGTAACTTTCATCTTGTGAAAGAAATATCCATTGATATAGAATTTCATTTGCACATGCTGCAGCAATAAAACATTTAAAATGTTGAGCCTGATTCATAAGCTGTACTTTGTAGAACGTTTTGTAATATTACAAAACATACTACAAAATATTATTCACAAACTATGTGCAGAGTTTGTGCCTCCGCCTCTCCTATCTTTTTATGTGCAGAGCTTTCCGCCTCGACTAAGGAGTCACCCCACATGTAAATATAGGTTTTAGTAGTAAACGTAAAGAGGACTGGAAGAAGTGGGTGGACAAAGGGGAATACTTACTACTGAAGGGGAGGGGCATCAGGAGGAGTACAGAGGGGTTTAGAGAGGATCAATTAAGGGCGTAGAGAGGAACATTACCCATCCACGAAAGAGTAAACACATTGATATTTACAAACTGCACTTATAAATTTACTACTGCCTCTCCAAAAAAACGGTAGTAAGTCAAGCACCACAAATGGCCAAGCACTGGTACTGCAACACTCTTCAACAGAAAATAATGGAGGCTCATCATTAGGATGTCTTGGCAGGACAGGGGAATGCTGGTATACTCCCCAGAAGTTGCCTTCAAGATTGTTGTATCCTGTTGTGTGCTGCATAACATTGTCAGTCAACGGGGCTTACATACAGATCTTGACCCCAATCAATGCCCACATCCAGGTCACTGGGGTGGGATATGGAAAAGAGGTCAGGGTCTACCAGTGCAGGATCATTTGAGCAACTCTTTGTTTTTTCCTGAGCTGTTAGTTTAGTTACTGCATTTGGTATGCAAATATATATATATATATATAACGACCTTTAGTGCGCGGCTGCTAGTGCACATACCAATGCTTCGCAAGCGTTACTACGCTTGCGATGTTACAACGCATACCATTAGTACGCAAGTTGTTACATCGCAATCGTTGTTACAATGCATGCGTTGTAATGGAATGCACTATCCACATCGTTGTTTGGGAGGCTCTTCCGTTTCCAAACAACGGCATGCATATCTGACGTGGCTGGAAGCCGCTGGAAGCTGGAGAAGAGAGGAACAACGGAGGAGAGTGAGGTAAGTGTAGTTTTTTTGGGGTCATGCAGGGGTAGTCTTTTAGGCTT
Source organism: Lissotriton helveticus (assembly GCF_964261635.1). NCBI lineage: Eukaryota > Metazoa > Chordata > Amphibia > Caudata > Salamandridae > Lissotriton > Lissotriton helveticus. The sequence goes on from NC_136065.1 coordinate 1,546,551,452, forward strand.
TAGGTTTGTGTTTGAGTAGTGTAGAGTAGTGTATTTAAGTTTAGGGTAGTGTCGGGGTCGTGAAGAGTAGTGTCAGGGAGTAGTGATGTGGTGTTTGTGTAGTGTAGGGTAGTGTTTTAGGGATTAGGGTAGCGTCGGGGGTCATGCAGGGTAGTGTTTCAGTGTAGGGACCGCACTGGGGGTAGGGGCACGGTTGTGCTGGGGGTAGTGTTTTAGGGTTTAGGGTAGTGTTGGGGTGTTAGTGTAGTGTAGGGTAGTTTTTTGGAGTATTGGGTAGTGTTGGGGTGTCGTGCAGGGTAGTGTTTGGGTGTAGGGACAGGACTGGGGTTGGGGGAGGGTTGTGCAGGGGGTAGTGTTTTAGGGTTTAGGGTAGTGTTGTGGTGTTAGTGTAGTGTAGGGTCGTTTTTTAGGGTTTAGGGTAGTGTTTGGGTGTTGTGCAGGGTAGTGTTTGGGTGTAGGGACAGGACTGGGGGTCGGGGGAGGGTTGTGCAGGGGGTAGTGTTTTAGGGTTTAGGATAGTGTTGTGGTGTTTGTGTAGTGTAGAGTAGTATTTTAGGTTTTAGGGTAGTGTTGGGGTGTCGTGCAGGGTAGTGTTGTAGTGTTGGAAGCGGACTGGAGGAAGAGTGAGGTTCGTGCAGGGGGTAGTGTTTTAGGGTTTAGGGTAGTGTTGTGTTGTGGTGTTAGTGTAGTGTAGGGTAGTTTTTTAGGGTTTAGGGTAGTGTTGGGGTGTCGTGCAGAGTAGTGTTTAGGTGTAGGGACATGACTGGGGCTCGGGGGAGGGTTGCAAAGGGGGTAGTGTTTAAGGGATTAGGGTAGTGTCGGGGTTGTGAAGTGTAGTGTTAGAGTGTAGGGTCCGGGAAGGGGGAAGGTCGTGTAGGGGGTAGTGTATTAAGGTTTAGGGTAGTGTAGTGGTGTTTAAGTAGTGTAAGGTAGGGCAAGGTAGTGTAGTGTAAGCATGATTTTAGTGCGATTTTTTTAATTAGCATAAACCATAGCACATTTATAACCCTTTGCGTTATAAATGCATGCGCAGTTAAAACTTGCAAAGTAATGGTTTATGCTAAGTAAAAACATTGCACTAAAATCATGCATAGTAATGGTATGCGAACTATCGACAAACATTCCTCCATTTATGTGGCTGGACAGAGTGTTGTCAATGAATTAAAAAAGAAGTAAGAATTATTACCCAATGATTTAACAAAGTCTCTATTTTTTTTTATTTCTTTCGAGTAGCCAGGCTGGGTAACACACAGCAGAGTTTGGACCAGGGGAAAAATAAAGATCCTTGTCTCGAAGGCGGGCACAACACCTTGAAAAATCCAGCAAGAAGGAAGAAGCTAACACCACCATGGGTAGAGCACTTGCCTGGAGAATTGCATCTTCCACAGGGGCTCCTAACAGGGTCCTCTCGAGGGCAATGGAAGTGGGCACCACCAGCCAGGGGGAGGAAGATGTTGGTTATCCTCCTGTCATGCAATGAATAACAACAGAAAACAGTGATGCCCTTAGAGCAGGCTCCAACACCACCTGGGCTGCCCCAACCCCTACTGAACTCCTGAGTCCCCCATTCCATCGGTGTCTCTAGTTAAACGCCCTGCATTTTCTTCTCCTTCCAGTGCCTGCCTGGCAAAACAGGACTCAAGGAAAAATTCAGTCACTGACATCCCTCTTCTGTTGACCAACACTTCCAACTGAGCCTGTTCCTTACTGTTTACTCTGTTACTCCTTGTGCATAATATAATTGCCCCATCCTACCTCCAAGTTTCCCTTCTGGATTAAGACATCATTTAATGTAATGTTGGCCTCTTCCTAAGCATGCTATCTTTTATGAAAACCTTCAGATTCTTATTTTTAGAATGTATTTAAACTAGATAGAACATGTAAAATCCCCAAAGAATCTAATTTTTTATCTAGTAAACATAAAGTATGATGCATTCTATGTTCTTCTCAGGAAATGTCTAGTTGCTGTTAAAATGCTTTCTATACTCTATTTAATTTTTTAAAGAGTGACCTTTGAAAATGTACAATGAAAAAATCTTGCATACAAATACCCTATATTGAAAATGACCAAAAAGAACTCTAGACATATGAAAGTCTGGCGTAGGTTTGTGGGGCAAAACGTGTTCATATATTTATTTAAAGAAAAAGGTGAGAACAGTAGGTGAACACACTTATTATGGGGATTTACTCCTACTCCACATACACAATGCTGGTGGTGTGAGTCTTTGAGCTTGTGAATGTGATCTGGGTGGTTATGAAGGTGTTGCATGTGCTGCAGGTGGCCCTGCAGTTAGTGCGAGAGGTGGTGGTACAGGTGGCGGTGCAGGTGATGCAGGTGCCTGTGTGTAATCTCCTGCCTGCTTTGGTAGTGAAGATTGCCATTGGTATGGTTTGTCGATTGCCTCTGTCATCTTCATGGCCAAGGCATGGTGTCTGGCACTCTGTTCACTGAAAATTCTTAGCGGGTCTGGGTGCGTCTTTGCCATGTCTTGATAATGTTTTGCAACATTGTTCAAAGCAAGGTTCCGCATGTCAATCATCTGAGGGAGTGCTATAAATTAGTCTGAAATTTCACATGGGCTAACTCCCAATGCACGGATATCCTGCTGCATGTCTTTTTGTTGCATGAAAAATCCATTCTGCCTGAGGCCAGCATGCCAACCCCCCACATGTGTGGCCATCTCAAATGACCAGAAGGTTGACCAGCACAGAGAGAGGTAGCACCTGGGAGATTGTGGGCAGAAGATCCATGAACAGCGAAATCTGCTCCTCACCAGGGGTGTTCTCTCCTTTGGGTGACTGAAAGAAGACCTGAGATGCACCTTTATGGAAGGATTACGTAGGAGATTGTACACAGAGACCTGTGATGTGAGGGCTGTGTGGAGGTGACTGTTGCATAGGCGGGTGTAGCTTCCGTAGCTGTTTGGCTAATTGCTGGGAACTGGCAATCCTCAGAAGAGATTCAGACGGGCTTTAGGAGGAACACTGCTGCCGGACTGTGAAGTGTCCTTCAGAAATTCTCGTTTTGGGGCAAGAATGACCTCCTCTTCATCTAGGTCCTCCTCCTTGACCAGCTCCTGTTGGTACTCCACATCTTTCTCTTCTTGAGCAGTGCTGGCCGCAGATGTTGTTGCTTGGAGGAGGAATCGGATTCTCTACTGTGATTACCTGCCATCCCCCGCTTTCAGATGGTTCAGCATCATTGTTCGGCTCAATGTCCACAGTACCTGTAAGAAGAAGACTGCAATAGATAAAGTCCCTTACTTACCTGATGAAAGGATGGTGAGGGCCTAATTGCTGCTGTCAGGATGTCGCCTGATGTTGTAGTTGATGATTTCTTTAAGGTTGACGACAGGGGCTTTTTTATGTCAGAAATGACAAATGATAGTTAGTTGCATAGTGGAATAAGTAATTATAAGTCAAATAAGAAGATGCCAGGTACATGTTTTCACTACTCATTTTAAGAGACACACCAAATTATATTATTTGGGCTTGAACAAGGTCTAACATAGCCTATATTCCTACCCTTACATTGTCAAAAGTCAGCAAAAATGTTTAAATATATTTGTGAAATAATAGTCTGGCATAATGAGCATGTTGACAAGAGGGATGTGTGATAAAAGATATACATCAACCGTGTCAGGAATAATGGTAAGGTATTAGTGCCTTATGAAAAAGAGCTGATATAGAACTGATCAGTATCTACCACCCATCTGTTGTGTGAAGCTATTCATCGTGTGAGAGCACTGCTAGGAGTAGATGTCACTTTTGTTGCAGATAGTGTAGGGGACAAGAACACAGAGCCAAATAAATTACCAAAATAATGCATATATTAGCGTCCCCACATACTTGAAATTGTTGGTGTTTACTCCAGTTTAAAGACACATCTAAACATATTGATATTTTTTGTGGTTTTGTAGGTTTAGGCAAAACAGACAAATCTTAGTAGCATAGGTACATACTGGGCTACGTTGATGTTTTGCGTTGCAGGACATGTCCTGTGTCTTGCCCTACTGCAGTTCCATGAACTTCTGCCACAGCTGAATCATTCTGCCTAGCTGTACAAGGGACAGTAAAAATAGCATTAACACAACATTAAAAATATTATTAAAACGTGTGTTAGAGGGTGTTTATGAGAGGTATCTGTACAGATGATGTCCAACATGAAATGTAGGTATGAGTGCAGTACAGAGATGAGTGAGTACTCATGGGTTTACCTGCAGAGAGATTGAGTCATAACTTGTGCATACCCAGATTTATTTTTGAAGAACAATTGTTATTGTTTTTAGAACAAGAACTACCAGCAGTAGACAAATATAATACATTGCAACGTTCCCTTGAAAGAGCCTTCAGCGTGTGCATTCCCAGATTTTAATTGGAATTCTTGAGCTTGTATGTTATTTAAACATATTTCAAATCTGTACAACAAGTCACATTATGCAAAATAGAAAACATAGAATGGCTCACCTAGTCACACATGAAACAGAGAAAGATCGAATTAAGGGGGAGTTTTGGGTGAGTGATGTAAATTGTTACACTGCACCACATTGATATCCAGCCCATATAGCAGCTTTGGTACAATTTGGAAAGGAATGTCTTTCTTGGGGGGGGGGTTAATGTACATGGGCTCCAGTTGGTCCTTCAGAAGACCTTTAGCAAGCTAAATCCTCGAGAACCAATCCATCAACTGCCTCCTCTCGTCCTGTCATTTTTAGGTCACAGCCTACTAGATAGTGCATCTGTCTCATTTGCTAAAGACATCTTGTGGACTACCAGAAAGCACACCTAAGATTGCATTCAGACCGTTGATTACCAATGGTTTTGTGGGTTGGTAAGTCACATTTTCTGCCTTTCTGTTTGCTGGCATTATTTGTTTTAGGCTCTCCAGGTTCAGTTTGTCCCTCCCATTTCCTAAACCTATGGTTACTGTATTCTACCCCAAACTCGCTTTCTGTAAAGAGGCCTTTAAATCTTGTTCTTATCTTGTTACATTGGCTGTCCATTCAAAGATAGAGGTCAGATGTCAAGTTGTGTCTTCCAGGGAGTTTGTTATTTACTTTGTTTTGGGCTGACTTCAAATTGAGAAGATTTATGAGGCAATCATGCTAGCTATGGAGAAGTGCCAGAGGAAGGCTGTACAATGTTATTTTTTTCTCTAGCACAAAAAACATTTAAATGTCTGTAAATGAACTGTGCTAACGATCAAATCAATACACTAGGTGATGACATTTCTACTCATTGTTTGTACACTGTATACTTTTAATCAGTAAAACTGGATGTGAGAGAAAATGTAATGGTCATTTTAATTGAAGATGTGTCGTCTGTAATGGCAATATGCTACCATATCATGCATACTCCACTCTGCACCACTCAACGCTACTCTGCTCTTCACCATTCTACACTATGCCACTACACACTGTGTCACTTTACTCTTCTCTGCACATTCCATTCTGCACCTCTGTACTCTACCCCCACTCTACCCTATGCCAATGCACACTACCCCACACTACTCTAATGTGCACCACTATACTCCTCGCCGCTGCACTCTACACCAATCCACACCACTCCACTCTATGCCACCCTACTCTGCAACACTTCACTCTATGCCACTGCACTCTACTCTGTATCACTTCACTGTACACCACTGCACTCTATGCCAACCCCCTCTATGTCACTCTAATCTACTCTACAACGCTACACTCAGCGCAGCTCCACTTAGCACCACTATACTCTGCACCACTCACACCACTGCACTCTATGCTAATGCACTCTACAGCACTTTACTCAAAGGCAATGCACTCTACGCCATTCCACTGTGAATCACTGAACTCTACGCTGCTCTACTCTGTGCTACTGCACTCTACGCCATTCTACTTTGTGCCACTACACTCTAAGGCACTCCATGCCCCTGCACTCTACACCAGTGCACTCCACGCAACTCTACTATACACCACTGTACTCTACAACTGTATACTGTGCAACACTGCACTCTCTGCCACTCTACACCAGTGAACTCTACACTAGTGAACTCTATAACACTGAACTCTGCATTGCTCTATTCTCGCCACTGTACTTTACGTCAATCTACTCCAAGACACTCTAATATACTCTGTATCACTGCACTCTAGTGCAATCTATTCAATACCCCTGCATTGTACACCACTTCAGTCTACTTTGAAAAAATCTACTCTAAGTCAATACAATCTATGCCACTCTATTCCACTCTGCGCCACTACACTTTACACCACTGCATTCTACACCACTGTACTCTACACCACTACACTTTGCGCCCATGCACTCTGCACCACTTACTCAAAACCAATACACTCTACGCCACTACAATCTATGCCAATCTACTCTCCACCATTGCACTGTATTTCACTAAACTCTACTCCTCTGCACTCTACGCCTCTGGGCGTAGCTTTGTTTATGTGCATGCGCAGTCCTACCATGACATACATCTGACGTAGGGGATTATGGCAATAGGAGGAGGGCAGTCGAGAGACACAATGATAAAGGTAAGTGGGCTTTTATTTTACTTTAATTGTGATTTTGATTTAGAAATATTTATTGTGGGGGGTGGGAGTCAGAACGGTCCGGGCTGAACTCCGCTCCGCTATGGAGTTGGAAGTTTTTGGAGACTTTGCTTTCTCCGCGGAACGCGGAGTATGCAAAAATGCGCAAACTCCGCCAGCATAGCAGAGTTAATGGCCAAGAATTAGTCGTTTCCAAACGGAGAGCGTTTTTTGTTTTGCCTATAACTTTAGAGCCGTTTGACGAATTCTCACGAAATTTTCAAAACTAGTTTGACGCTCAATTCAGCTGCTGTCTTGATAGTTTCAGCATAATCTGTCAAGCTGGGCCAAGAAAAAGGGGAGTGGTGGCCCAAAATGCCTTTCCCCCACATTAATTGTTTTTAAAGGAAACTAAGACACAGGGTACAGCCCGAACTGCTGAACGGAATTACACCAAACTTGACAAAAAGGTAGCTGTTGGTCCAGAAAGTGACCTTTTCATAAATTGGTGTAAATCCATTTATTGGTTGCTGAGTAATTTAAATAAATTTCCAGCTGTATATAGAGGGACATGGACTACCCGTAGTCTGGTCTGCCCTGTTCCCATGATGCACTGGGCCAGGGACAGACTAATTTGCATACAGCCAGGTTCTGAAACTGGGATGGTGCAATGAGCTAAAAAACGGTGTTGGATCTAGCCCTGATCTCTTGACTGGGTGAGAGTACTCTGCTTAATTCAGAGACTCTGTCCATCACCACCCCTTGTTGTAAATAATTTTGTCCACCCTAAGTGTGGAAGGGTATACTCAGATGTGTGTCCCTTGCTCATTGCACCATCAGGATTCAAGCAAGCTGGGCCGAAGACGCCTGAAATGGCAGAAACCGGTCACCGGAAGCTTGTTTCCTTCCCAGTGTAAGAATTGGCTTTTGTAGTCTGGTCTGCCCTGTTCCCATGATGCACTGGGCCAGGGACAGACTAATTTGCATACAGCCAGGTTCTGAAACTGGGATGGTGCAATGAGCTAAAAAACGGTGTTGGATCTAGCCCTGATCTCTTGACTGGGTGAGAGTACTCTGCTTAATTCAGAGACTCTGTCCATCACCACCCCTTGTTGTAAATAATTTTGACCACCCTAAGTGTGGAAGGGTATACTCAGATGTGTGTCCCTTGCTCATTGCACCATCAGGATTCAAGCAAGCCGGGCCGAAGACGCCTGAAATGGCAGAAACCGGTCCCCGGAAGCTTGTTTCCTTCCCAGTGTAAGAATTGGCTTTTGTAGTCTGGTCTGCCCTGTTCCCATGATGCACTGGGCCAGGGACAGACTAATTTGCATACAGCCAGGTTCTGAAACTGGGATGGTGCAATGAGCTAAAAAACGGTGTTGGATCTAGCCCTGATCTCTTGACTGGGTGAGAGTACTCTGCTTAATTCAGAGACTCTGTCCATCACCACCCCTTGTTGTAAATAATTTTGTCCACCCTAAGCGTGGAAGGGTATACTCAGACATGAGTCCCTTGCTCATTGCACCATCAGGATTCAAGCAAGCCGGGCCGAAGACGGCTGTAATGCCAGAAACCGGTCCCCGGAAGCTTGTTTCCTTCCCAGTGTAAGAATTGGCTTTTGTAGTCTGGTCTGCCCTGTTCCCATGATGCACTGGGCCAGGGACAGACTAATTTGCATACAGCCAGGTTCTGAAACTGGGATGGTGCAATGAGCTAAAAAACGGTGTTGGATCTAGCCCTGATCTCTTGACTGGGTGAGAGTATTCTGCTTAATTCAGAGACTCTGTCCCTCACCACCCCTTGTTGTAAATAATTTTGTCCACCCTAAGCGTGGAAGGGTATACTCAGACATGAGTCCCTTGCTCATTGCACCATCAGGATTCAAGCAAGCCGGGCCGAAGACGGCTGTAATGCCAGAAACCGGTCCCCGGAAGCTTGTTTCCTTCCCAGTGTAAGAATTGGCTTTTGTAGTCTGGTCTGCCCTGTTCCCATGATGCACTGGGCCAGGGACAGACTAATTTGCATACAGCCAGGTTCTGAAACTGGGATGGTGCAATGAGCTAAAAAACGGTGTTGGATCTAGCCCTGATCTCTTGACTGGGTGAGAGTATTCTGCTTAATTCAGAGACTCTGTCCCTCACCACCCCTTGTTGTAAATAATTTTGTCCACCCTAAGCGTGGAAGGGTATACTCAGACATGAGTCCCTTGCTCATTGCACCATCAGGATTCAAGCAAGCCGGGCCGAAGACGGCTGTAATGCCAGAAACCGGTCCCCGGAAGCTTGTTTCCTTCCCAGTGTAAGAATTGGCTTTTGTAGTCTGGTCTGCCCTGTTCCCATGATGCACTGGGCCAGGGACAGACTAATTTGCATACAGCTAGGTTCTGAAACTGGGATGGTGCAATGAGCTAAAAAACGGTGTTGGATCTAGCCCTGATCTCTTGACTGGGTGAGAGTATTCTGCTTAATTCAGAGACTCTGTCCCTCACCACCCCTTGTTGTAAATAATTTTGTCCACCCTAAGTGTGGAAGGGTATACTCAGACATGAGTCCCTTGCTCATTGCACCATCAGGATTCAAGCAAGCTGGGCCGAAGACGGCTGTAATGCCAGAAACCGGTCCCCGGAAGCTTGTTTCCTTCCCAGTGTAAGAATTGGCTTTTGTAGTCTGGTCTGCCCTGTTCCCATGATGCACTGGGCCAGGGACAGACTAATTTGCATACAGCCAGGTTCTGAAACTGGGATGGTGCAATGAGCTAAAAAACAGTGTTGGATCTAGCCCTGATCTCTTGACTGGGTGAGAGTATTCTGCTTAACTCAGAGACTCTGTCCCTCACCACCCCTTGTTGTAAATAATTTTGTCCACCCTAAGCGTGGAAGGGTATACTCAGACATGAGTCCCTTGCTCATTGCACCATCAGGATTCAAGCAAGCCGGGCCGAAGACGGCTGTAATGCCAGAAACCGGTCCCCGGAAGCTTGTTTCCTTCCCAGTGTAAGAATTGGCTTTTGTAGTCTGGTCTGCCCTGTTCCCATGATGCACTGGGCCAGGGACAGACTAATTTGATTAACAGTATCATCAACTCTTCTCTAGTAACAGCAAGTATCCCTGAGGATTGGAAACTTGCAGCTGTCAAGCCACTCCAAAAAAAGGCCCTGGCCGACCCTACCACCCTTTCCAACCTGCGCCCGATTTCCCTGCTACCCATTCTATCTAAACTGACTGAAAAGTTTGTCAATAGCCAACTGACAAACTTTCTGGAGAAGAATAACGTTCTCCATACGAATCAGTCAGGTTTTCGGTCAGAACACTCTACCGAATCAGCTCTATTATACTCTGCTGAAACTGTAAGAGCAGCAATGGATCAGGGAAAACAGGCTGTCCTTATCCTTCTTGACCTGTCGGCAGCCTTCGATACCGTATCCCATAACATCTTACTGGACCGGTTGGCTGCCGCAGGGGTGGGAGGGCAGGTGTTGGCCTGGTGTAGGAACTTCCTTATTAACAGGCGCCAAATAACAGTGCTTGGCCCATATCAGTCTGAGGCTAAAAACGTCAGCTCAGGGGTGCCACAGGGCTCTAGTTTGAGCCCTGTTCTTTTCAATCTATATATGGTACCCCTGATGAACTTGATCGCGTCATTCAGGATCAGTTCTATATCATACGCTGACGATACCCAACTGATTTTGGTGCTGGATAAGGAAAAACCAGGTGCCGAGGAAGATCTTAGGAATTGTCTTGCAGCAACATTCAAATGGATGAATAACAACCATCTAAAGTGCAACGCCGGAAAAACGGAAATCTTACCCATGGGGATCAATAACCCTTTTTCCCCCTTGGTATGCTGGCCATCGGATGCAGAAGCCCCACTCAATACAATTGCATCCGCACGTAACCTAGGCATAAAATTTGACAACTGCCTATCTTTTAAACCTCAGGCGATAGCAGTGGCAGGCATGTGCTTTCAAATTATTAAAGCACTTAGGAAGTTTTTTGATCTCCTTCCTCTCTCAGCGAGGAAAACAGTCGCAGTGGCCTTAATAAATTCTAGGCTTGACTACTGCAATGGACTCTACGCTGGAGCAAATAAAATCGTGCTCCACAAATTGCAGATGGTCCAAAATGCGGCTGCCCGCCTCGTACTGCGTCTGCCCCGTAGATCATCAGCCTCTGCAGCCTTAAACACTTTACATTGGCTGCCAATAGGAAGGAGAATCCTGTTCAAACTTCTTTTGATTACTTTCAGGGCCTTCCATCAGCGTGGCCCGATCTATCTACGCAGGGGGTTTAAAAGATACTACCCAACACGCTGCCTTAGATCTGCAAGCCAGAATTTACTTACCACTCCTCGTTTTAAACTGGCTACAAAAGGTGGCAAATCCATTTTTGTACTGGGAACCAAGGCGTGGAATAAACTTCCCCTTTCCTTGCGATCCCTTTCCCAAGAGGCCCCTTTTAGGAAGGCATTGAAAACCTGGATTTTTTCTATGTCTGATACTCTGTGTAGGACTTTAGTTTAGTGGATGTGCTTAATAATTCAGGATGCTCTCTTCCCTATTCCAACTATTCCACCGGGTTGTGTAAGCGCCAAGATACTCCTTGGAGTGGTAGCAGCGCTCTATAAGTGTCCCTTACATTTACATTTACATTTACATTTACATTTACATTTGCATACAGCCAGGTTCTGAAACTGGGATGGTGCAATGAGCTAAAAAACGGTGTTGGATCTAGCCCTGATCTCTTGACTGGGTGAGAGTATTCTGCTTAATTCAGAGACTCTGTCCCTCACCACCCCTTGTTGTAAATAATGAAGGAGGGGAGCCCCTCCTTTAATAGCCCCTACTGGGGCTTATTGATGCCCCGGGGACCACCATCTCACTGTTTTTTTTAAATGCGGGGTGGTCGATATGTTCTTCCCCACGGCTTTTTCATTAATAAATGGGGGGGGCTCTTTGAACCCCCCAGCCCCGGGGACCGCCACCTCCCTGGGTTTTTTTGAAAAATGGACTGTGGGGCATGCTGCCACCCCTGCAGCCCAGGTGACCAACACCTCTCCAGGGCAACATTGAAGAATGGAGTGGGGCCGTGTGGCCCCCATCCTTGAGACATAGATGGCCGTGTGGACTGCCACCCCCCAGGGCCGGATCCTGCTATGTCCAAGGGTGCTCGCCCACCGAACACAGTGCTTCGCTTCTAGCAAGTGTGAGCATATAAATGCTCTTGAATTGCTAGAAATGAAGAAAAAATGCTTTTAAAGTGAGGGAGCTTCATGTTAGCAGCTCCCTCTCTGTAAAAGCAATACTGGCTCCCGCAGGAGCCGGCAGGGACCGCTGGGGCCTTGAGGCTCCCCCCGCAGTCCACAAAAGGCCCCAACACTCCAAAACAATAGTAACTGGACGACCTGCGAGGAGTAAACCATAGGAAAGATCTCCACAAGCCCACTGATTGAGTTAAGTTACAAGGTATTTATTCGAGTAGCAGAATAAGACGCTTTTCGACCACGTCTGTGGTCTTTGTCACACATATATATATATCATCAGTGAGCAAGGGCACGGACGTGCCCGAAACGCGTCTGATGACTTTTACCCACCTTATGCAATAAAAAGAAGCGTACCTTATATCTTTGCCTTGAGTGCTGATTTGGGTTGTCCGCGAACTTTTCCGTGCAGGAGGCACTGAGTGGAAAGTTGGAGTTTGATATATATATATATATATATATGTATATATATATATATATATATATATATGAACAGAAACTTCCTCCAAAAGAACGAAGCAGGTGCCCGAGGGGAACTGGTAAGACAGGCTCTATTGGTTGAAAGACAGTCCCAGTGGCGGCAGATGCCTTTCGGCGTGATGCCTTCCTCAGCGCCCAACACCGGAAGCCTTCATCTGTGTTAGTTCATTCCTGCTGTTTCTAATAAGTTGTTGACGTAGCCCGCTCCTCCCCCTGGCAATTCAGCTCACCTGTCATAGTCCATTTGAGTCTCAGAACTGCGACTCCCACTCTGCCTCATGTTCGTAGCAACTTGGGTCGGTGAAATGGGGAGGGTGTAAAGATAATCCTCACAGCGGTCACATAGCAGGGTACGATGAAAAAACCCTCCACTGCCCCAAAACCAACGTGCCTGTCCTCGAGTCCCCTCAAGACGCCACAACCCCAGAATCAGCGAGTCCAATGGGCAGGGATCAATATGCGGGGAGCACAATGTCCAAAACGAGGTAAAATACCTCACTGCTCTGGGCCCCCTGAAGGTGAAGCGGGTTCCGGACTATCCATATCTGGAGAACATAGATGTCGTGAAGCAAAGCCAGTTATTGTCCAGACCCTAAACGTGGCGGGCGCTCCTGTACTGTGCTGCTGGCAAGCACAGGAAACATGAACAGAAACGTCCTCCAAAAGAACGAAGCAGGAGCCCGAGGGGAACAGGTAAGACAGGCTTTGTTGGTTGAAAGACAGTCCCAGTGGCGGCAGATGCATTTCGGCGTGATGCCTTCCTCAGCGCCCAACACCGGAAGCCTTCATCTGTGTTAGTTCATTCCTGCTGTTTCTAATAAGTTGTTGACGTAGCCCGCTCCTCCCCCTGGCAATTCAGCACACCTGTCGTAGTCCATTTGAGTCTCAGAACTGCGACTCCCAGGCTGCCTCATGTTCGTAGCAACTTGGGTCGGTGAAATGGGGAGGGTGTAAAGATAATCCTCACAGCGGTCACATAGCAGGATACGATGAAAAAACCCTCCACTGCCCCAAAACCAACGTGCCTGTCCTCGAGTCCCCTCAAGACGCCACAAACCCAGAATCAGAGAGTCCAATAGGCAGGGATCAATATGCGGGGAGCACAATGTCCAAAACGAGGTAAAATACCTCACTGCTCTGGGCCCCCTGAAGGTGAAGCGGGTTCCGGACTATCTATATCTGGAGAACATAGATGCCGTGAAGCAAAGCCAGTTATTGTCCAGACCCTAAACGTGGCGGGAGCTCCTGTACTGTGCTGCTGGCAAGCACAGGAAACATGAACAGAAACGTCCTCCAAAAGAACAAAGCAGGAGCCCGATGGGAACAGGTAAGACAGGCTTTATTGGTTGAAAGACAGTCCTAGTGGCGGCAGATGCATTTCGGCGTGATGCCTTCCTCAGCGCCCAACACCGGAAGCCTTCATCTGTGTTAGTTCATTCCTGCTGTTTCTTATAAGTTGTTGACGTAGCCCGCTCCTCCCCCTGGCAATTCAGCACACCTGTCGTAGTCCATTTGAGTCTCAGAACTGCGACTCCCAGGCTGCCTCATGTTCGTAGCAACTTGGGTCGGTGAAATGGGGAGGGTGTAAAGATAATCCTCACAGCGGTCACATAGCAGGGTACGATGAAAAAACCCTCCACTGCCCCAAAACCAACGTGCCTGTCCTCGAGTCCCCTCAAGACGCCACAACCCCAGAATCAGCGAGTCCAATAGGCAGGGATCAATATGCGGGGAGCACAATGTCCAAAACGAGGTAAAATACCTCACTGCTCTGGGCCCCCTGAAGGTGAAGCGGGTTCCGGGCTATCCATATCTGGCGAACATAGATGCCGTGAAGCAAAGCCAGTTATTGTCCAGACCCTAAACGTGGCGGGCGCTCCTGTACTGTGCTGCTGGCAAGCACAGGAAACATGAACAGAAACTTCCTCCAAAAGAATGAAGCAGGAGCCCGATGGGAACAGGTAAGACAGGCTTTATTGGTTGAAAGACAGTCCCAGTGGCGGCAGATGCATTTCGGCGTGATGCCTTCCTCAGCGCCCAACACCGGAAGCCTTCATCTGTGTTAGTTCATTCCTGCTGTTTCTAATAAGTTGTTGACGTAGCCCGCTCCTCCCCCTGGCAATTCAGCTCACCTGTCGTAGTCCATTTGAGTCTCAGAACTGCGACTCCCAGTCTGCCTCATGTTCGTAGCAACTTGGGTCGGTGAAATGGGGAGGGTGTAAAGATAATCCTCACAGCGGTCACATAGCAGGGTACGATGAAAAAACCCTCCACTGCCCCAAAACCAACGTGCCTGTCCTCGAGTCCCCTCAAGACGCCACAACCCCAGAATCAGCGAGTCCAATGGGCAGGGATCAATATGCGGGGAGCACAATGTCCAAAACGAGGTAAAATACTGTGGTATCTATGGTTTAGAGTGTTAAGCCATCTTTCCTCTCCACTTGTCTCTAATGCTTAGAATGTATATTGAGTTCTACACTTGATGTTCTATCTGTTGTCAGTTGCTGACTGACTCCTGTTTATAGCTGACGTGCTTCGTGTTTGCTGTGAAGGATCTTCAATAAAGAACCTTTAATCTACACCAGTCTTCTCTCCGCTTTTCATTGAAGACTGGATTCAACAATTGGCGACGTTTGGGATTTTTTTTCCTTCACATCACCAGCATTCTTCGAAGCACTGGGAGACCTTCTCATCATTCGGAGTGCGCTTGAACTTTCTCGTGAAATAGCGCGCATTCTCCACATAAGGTCGTATGAAAAATTTTAATTCTTTGACAAATTCCTACCTGTCCAACGCAGCTTAAAATACGTTGCGCATTTCAGTTTCCCGAGCGAGCTTCCGCTCAAGCGCTTCAAAGACTCTGCGTTCCACTGCTCGAGCGATTCACGGCTTGAGCGTCCATCAGAACGTACTCCTCTGAGTCTTCCATTCCTGCCACCCTCGTCTCTTCCTCCCAGTCAGCTTCTGTCGTCACAATCCTCAGCCACGACGGAGTGACGCACTGCACGTTTGTGCTTCCTACGTGCCTCCATATTGGTACAGTTCACGCACCAAACCAATTGACGTGCGCAATCAATTTCATGCACTTGTTCTCTCAAAACGTGTCATCGCATGAAGTCTAATTATTCTTGACAACAATTTTCGTCATTATTACCACGTTTCTCCTGATTATTCTCTGCGCTGTTCTAGACTCCAGGCAAATTAATCATCTTCAGGTTTGGACACTGTTTTTATTCACAAAAACTCAACATCTTTTACAGCACATCTATTGAATTTCACTCGATGATGTGCACATCTTACAAAGTAATTCTTCAGAAAATTAATTAAGAGAGACAAATTACTTTTGTGTCATTTTTACTATTGACTTTCATTCTAATTATTAATTACACAGTATTCTAATATGTCACAAAGTATTGTCACTCCTCCTTATTTTCTTACTGATCCTGGTGTACCTAAAACTAAATGGAAACAATGGTTCAAAGGTTTTGGTAGTTATATTATTGCGTTGGATGGGCAGAAATTTGAACCAGACAGGAAATTAGCCTTACTATATAACAGTCTTGGAGCTGAAGGCCAACGCATTTTTGATCATTTACCTGTTTCTCCCCAACCTCAAGAAACTGATTGGGATGTTTTTCAAGAAGCTGTTTCTAGACTAGCTAAGTATTTTATTGATGAGACCAGTGTAGTTGTTGAACGTCACAAATTTATACCAGACATCAGTTTGAATTTGAGTCAATTGACACTTTCTTGACTGAACTTAGAGTTTTGATCGCTACATGCGAATTTGATGGCAACATTGATTCTTACCTCAGAGATCAATAATTGTCAATTGTTATAATAAAAAGGTCCAAGAGAGATTGCTATGTTGCAGAGATCCATCTCTCAAAGAAACTCTTGAACTTGCTAGAGGAATTGAGAGATCTGTCTCTTCTCAAAGAGTTTTGAACAAAAATAAAAGTGAAACATTGGCTGAAAATGACAATGCTGTAAACATTAAACCAAAATCTTTCCAATTTAAAAACAAAGACTCCAGAGAGCCTAGGAAAAATTGTGCGTGTTTCAGATGTGGTTCTTCTTCACATCTAGCCAATTCTAAAAGTTGTCCAGCTCTTAGTAAAACTTGTCTTAATTGTAAACGAACTGGTCACTTCACCAGGGTGTGTAACAGAAACCCTATAAAAGTTAATACGATTGAAAATGTTGATTGTTTTGAACCTGAAAAAGTATGTACTGTTGTTCCCTCTAATAAGATTGTTTTATACGTTGATGCTGAATTGGATGATGGTGGTCCTATCTGTGACATCACTATTGGGGATATTGTTATTCAAGTGACAGTGGATTCTGGATCTCCAATCACCTTTGTTACTGACATTTTATTTAATTTACACTGGAAATCTTCCCAACTATTCCCTCCCGATATACACACCATTTCATTTGGTGGTCATTCCATTGACATGTTGGGATTTTTCAATGACACCATTAAATTTGAAGACAGGTGCATTACTACTAAAATATACGTAGCTAAAAATGGATACAACATATTAGGATGGAAAGATCAGGGCAAATTCGGCATGGTTCTCAGACCAGGCACTTCTTGTCCGATCTCTTTGGTTGATGTTTGTTCTTCCACTAATCTTGCATTACACCAACTTCTTGCCAAACATAGTGCTCTTTTCAAGGACAAGCTGGGTCTTGTTCATGACTTTGAGCATCGCATTGTCCTCAAAAAAGAAGCCATTCCTGTTATCCATAAAGTAAGGAATGTCCCTCTATCTGTTAGGTCTCAACTCAAGCTACACTTAGAGCAGCTTTGCCTTGAAAAAGTTATTGAGCCAATAAATTCATCAGAATGGATTGCCCCCATTGTTATCGCGAAGAAAAAGGGTAGCAAAGACATAAGAATATGCATTGATTTAAGATCATTAAATAAAAATATTTTAATTGATTGTTTTCCCCTTCCCAAGATCCAAGACATGTTAGCTCAACTTGGTGATTCTAAAGTTTTTTCGTGTATGGACTTAAGATCTGCCTATCACCAAGTTGAACTATGTGAAGACTCCCGTGATTTGACATCCTTTAATACACCTTTTGGTCCCTACAGGTTCTTACGCATGCCTTTTGGGCTTGCGTCTGCTGCCTCAGTCTTCCAGAAACTCATGTACAAAATGTTTGGTAATTGTAGCAATGTGTTAGCATACCAAGATGACATTTTGATTTATTCTAAATGTGATGATGATCATCTAAAGAAGCTTTCTGAAGTCTTGAACATTCTTGAAACAAATGGGTTCACTGTAAAAAAAAGAGAAATGTAAGTTTATGGTTAACAGCATCGATTACCTTGGTCATCACATTTCCAGCAGTGGCATCTCTCCCAAACAAGATCTTATTAAAACCATTGAGGATAGTCCTAGTCCGGAGAACAAAGACCAACTTAGGTCTTTCCTCGGTCTATGTGAGTATTACTCGAGATTTGTGGATTGTTTTGCTTTGCAAACAGAACCTTTAAGGAAAATACTCAGGAAAGGTGAAAAGTTCATTTGGGATGATTCTCTCAACAAAACTTTTGTGCACTTAAAGAAACTCATTGTACAAGCCCCCTCCCTTCATTCTTTTAGAGATGACATCCAATCAGTTGTCACGGTGGATGCAAGCGGCATCGGGTTAGGGGCTGTTTTGTCTCAATTAATTGATGGTGTGGAACAGACTGTTGGTTTTGCTTCCAGGTCCCTTTCTCCTGCAGAACGCAGATATAGCACCATTGAGAGGGAAGCTCTGGCTTGTCTTTGGGCTACCAAGCATTTCGAAACTTTTCTCTGGGGCCGAAGATTTATTTTGGTAACTGACCATAAGCCTTTAGTTTTCCTTTTGTCTAACAAAGATCACAATAGTCTCAGTCCTCGCTTAGTTAGGTTACTCTCAAGGATGTATGAATTTAACTTTTCTATTACACATATCCCTGGAGGTAAAAATACTCGCGCTGACTTCCTATCTAGATGTCCCCTTAAAGATTCTGAAGGTTCTTTTTCCCTTGGTGAGGACTCCGAGTGCGTTGTGGGAATAGTTGATGGTTTGTTGTTTTCTGAGAGTATTATCAGTAAGGATGAGTGGTTGGATTGTGTTAAATTGGACAAGGTCCAAGACAAGGTCAAGGATCACATATTCAAAGGCTGGCCCGATGATAGGAATCTTGATCCTGGTTTGCGGCTATTTTCTAAAGTCAAAGATGAACTTACTGTAGAGGATGATTTTTGATGAGAGGTTCCTTGTTAATTCCTCCTAATAAACTCAAAGTGAAATTGTTAAACTTAGCTCATCTTGGTCATTTAGGGATCACTGGCACCAAGAAAAGATTAAGACTCTACTACTGGTGGCTAAATTTAGATGTCGATGTGGAAAATTTTGTTGGTAGGTGTTCTTGTTGTTTTGAAGCTGACAAATCCCTCAAACTACGGAATACTCCTCTTAATCCTGTTCCTTATCCTCAAGGCCCCTGGGAGAAACTAGGCATTGACTTTATTGGTCCTATGTATAATTTGAAGCCACAATTAAGATATGCCTTAGTCCTTGTGGATTATTTTTCCAAGTGGGTTGAGTGCAGGTTCATGTCTGATCCCTCCACTGTCGGTGTTATTGATTTTTTGGATGACCTTTTTCATAGGGAAGGGATTCCCAAATTTCTAGTTTCTGATAATGGTGTCCAATTCAAGTCCCATGTCACTCAAAAATTTCTATCTAATCTTGACATCAAACACTTGACTGTTGCCCTATACAGCCCACAAGGGTATGGCATGGTTGAAAGGGTTAACAAGATGTTAAAAGACACCATCCAATTAGCTTGCATGCAGAATTTGGATGTTGCAAAAGCTGTCAAAGAAAGGTTGTGGAGTTATCATAATACGCCTCATTCCACAACTGGAGTTACTCCTTTTGTTTTGTTAAAGAAACGTTTTGGTTCTTCCAAACTTAGTCCTCTCTGGGTCCTTGACAAAACAAAAGTTGATGGGAAATTACCCAATGTTGATCAAGTGCGTGATAAAATTGTTTCTATGCAAAACAAAATGAAAGTTGCTTATGATGACAAATTTAAAACCAAAATTGTTCCTTTCAAGGTGGG
This sequence comes from Lissotriton helveticus, assembly GCF_964261635.1. NCBI lineage: Eukaryota > Metazoa > Chordata > Amphibia > Caudata > Salamandridae > Lissotriton > Lissotriton helveticus. The sequence continues at coordinate 1,546,570,822 of NC_136065.1, forward strand.
TGACTCCGTCAAAGTCAAAAGACCTTTGAAAAACAGTAGTCAGACTTCTAAGTTTTATCCTGCGTCAAAAGTTATCGGAGTTTCTAAGAATGCTGTTCTACTTTCTAATGGGAAATGGTGGAGCAAAAGGAATGTAGTGGTTGTCAATCCTCCTGTCTTCAAGGATTGCAGGAGCTTGAAGGACAGCAACTTTTCGGTCTGCTTATCTCCTGATTTGCAGCCCTCCACGTTTTCATCTCAAGGAGATTGTTCCCTTACTTCTGAAGCTGATGATTTGGAACGTCCTGGTCATGCTTCCTTGGTCGGACCCATGAGATCGGACCTATGTTCGCCTCCTGATGTCACTGATGAAGTTTGTGTCTTTAATGATTTACCTGATTATTCTGCCTCTGCATCAAATGTCATGACTGATTGTTCTGCCTCTGTTCCAAAAGTCATTTCTGCTCAAGTGGATCTTCCACCTGTTCTCAGGCGGAGTACTCGCAACACCTGTGCTCCTGCTTTTCTTAAGGACTTTTATCTTTGATTTTGTTTTTTGTTTTTGTTTTGGGGAAGGGAGATGTGTGGTATCTATGGTTTAGAGTGTTAAGCCATCTTTCCTCTCCACTTGTCTCTAATGCTTAGAATGTATATTGAGTTCTACACTTGATGTTCTATCTGTTGTCAGTTGCTGACTGACTCCTGTTTATAGCTGACGTGCTTCGTGTTTGCTGTGAAGGATCTTCAATAAAGAACCTTTAATCTACACCAGTCTTCTCTCCGCTTTTCATTGAAGACTGGATTCAACAAATACCTCACTGCTCTGGGCCCCCTGAAGGTGAAGCGGGTTCCGGACTATCCATATCTGGAGAACATAGATGCCGTGAAGCAAAGCCAGTTATTGTCCAGACCCTAAACGTGGCGGGCGCTCCTGTACTGTGCTGCTGGCAAGCACAGGAAACATGAACAGAAACGTCCTCCAAAAGAACGAAGCAGGAGCCCAAGGGGAACAGGTAAGGCATGCTTTATTGGTTGAAAGACAGTCCCAGTGGCGGCAGATGCATTTCGGCGTTATGCCTTCCTCAGCGCCCAACACCGGAAGCCTTCATCTGTCTTAGTTCATTCCTGCTGTTTCTAATAAGTTGATGACGTATATATATATATATTATATATATTCTCACTATAAAAAAACGAAACTTAAAGTGACATTATAGTTAGGTGAAAATTTCAGGGACAACGTAAAGCTTTAAACAAAAAAAACACTGAAATTCATCAGTTACAGTTATCTCAAATAACTATAACTTGTGCCCTAAAGTAACTATAACTCACACCCCTGACATGCATAGTGTTGTCATCAATGACGGAATTTCGGATCTTGCAGTGATATTATCAATGCTGTTACAGAACATGTCAAAAGTGATGTAATATGTGAGGCGATTAGCTGTGCAAGGCAAGGGCAGGAGCTTTAGTAAATCTAGGGTACAAGTTATAGTTATTTGAGATAACTGAAGAATTTCTGTTTTTTTTTATAATTAAACTGCTATGTTGTCACTGCAATTTTCACCTAACTATAACTTCACTTTAACCTTTGGTTTTTTCAATGAATTTCTAGGGTGCTTTTTAATGTAAAGTAATATTTAATGATCATACAAAGCCAATCATCTGCCTCGCATTTCCTTCGGCCAGGCCCTGCCCCTAACCCATCACAGGCAAGCAAACCTACGCCATGCAAGGCCAGGCCCTCTGTCCAACCCCCACAGGCAACCAACCCCCGCTGCTCAAGGCTTTCGGCCATTCACAGTGTGGTATTGGTCGCAGAGCATCATGATGCACTCCTAGAAAGCGATACAAAAGGGGAGGATGGACGGAGCGCCTGAACAAATCAAACACTCACCCCCAGTCAACTGATCTGGGTTTAATCCATCACCATTCTTTAGTTCACTCAGCCACCCCAGTTCAGACATGCCTATATGCAAATCAGTCTGACCCTGTGCCTCATGGGAACAGTGCAGCCCGAACTGCCAAGCCATGTCTTCCCTGGGCCGGAAACAAGCATCCTGGGACCGGTTTCGGATTCATAATCCTCATCAGCCAGGCTATTTTGAATCCAGTGGCCAAGTGAACAAGGGACTCACGTCTGAGCATACCCTGCCACACTTAGGGCGAACAAAGCGATACCAAAGGGGATGATGGACGGAGCGCCTGAACAAATCAAACACTCACCCCCAGTCAACTGATCTGGGTTTAATCCATCACCATTCTTTAGTTAGCGATACAAAAGGGGAGGATGGACGGAGCGCCTGAACAAATCAAACACTCACCCCCAGTCAACTGATCTGGGTTTAATCAGCGATACAAAAGGGGATGATGGACGGAGCGCTTGAACAAATCAAACACTCACCCCCAGTCAACTGATCTGGGTTTAATCCGGGCTGAAGACGGCTGTAATGCCAGAAACCGGTCCTCGGAAGCTTGTTTCCGGTCCAGGGAAGGCATGGCTTGGCAGTTCGGGCTGGACTGTTCCCATCAGGCACAGGGTCAGACTGATTTGCATATAGCCATGTCTGAACTGAGGTGGCAGAGTGGGCTAAAGAACGGTGATGGATTAAACCCAGATCTTTTGACTGGGTGTGAGTGTTTGATTGGTTCGGATGCTCCGTCTATCACCACCCCCTTTTGTACCGCACTCCTAGAAAGAGCAGTGAGTTATAAATGAGCAGCTTCTACCACTCATCTATTATTCTGTTGATGTCCTGTGCCCACCCAGGGCACCTTTTAAAAAACATTGTTTGGGAAGTGAAGGGTAGCCTCCCTCCCTGAACCTTTAGGGCCCCAGGGACCCCATTCTACAGGGCCTTTATTTTCTATTATGGGTGGGGGCACACAGCTCCCCTCCCAGAATCACTACGGCCCTGGGAACCACATTTCCTGGGGGTTGTCTTTTTTAATGAGAGGAAGGGGCAAACAACCCCTCTCTCTGAGCCACTTTGGCCCCGGGCACCCTATCCCCTGGGCATTCCCTACTTTTTGTAAGGGATACTGGGTGCACTTGACCCTCATCCCCAAGCCTCTTTAGGCCCGTGGACCCAATCCCCCAGGGAACGTCTTTTTTTTATAACGGGAGAGGGGCTCTCAGCCCCCAGCTCAGATCCCCTTTGGACCCGGAGACCACATCCTCCAGGGCCTTTTGTTTTTTATGGGGAGCATGGTGTGCCCCTCCCCCCCTGAGCCATTCCCTGCAGCCTAAAATGGGTGAATAATTTAATTAAAAAATAACTCTGGATGGCATTTTTTTTTATGCCACGATCTCACTAGAGTCCAATGGGAGTACTGTGGGATTGCAGCTTTTACATTTGCTTTTATTAGTTTGGGACCACCCCCTCCACAAGGGTTTGGTGGGTAGAGTATTTCTACCCTCCCTCATATATATTTTCGACACTTTAAACTCAGGACATGGGACTAAATGGTTGAGTCATCCTGAATGACAGCCTGAAAACATTTCTTCTCATGTTGCAGGGCAAATCAGAGCCTTACATCCGTGAGAGCGAGTTGGGCCAATAAAAATAAGGCACCTATGCCAATTAGAATGTTCTATTTTTTTAATTTGGTTGAGGGACTCTCGTGAGAGTTCCCTAAACCCATCTGTCATACAAATATTTTTTATCCTTAATTTCGCTAAAACTACTTAACAGATTTACACCAAATCACAAAAAGCATGCTTTCTGGACCAAGCTCCAGCTTTCTGTTAAATTTGGTGCAATTCCGTTATGTAGTTTTTGAGGAAGTGCTGCCTAAACAGGTGTAAGGAAAATTAATAGGGAAATGTAATTTTGGGACCCCCCTTTTTTCTTAGCCCCTGCATCACGGATCACCTCAAAAATGTTCAGAATGGAGCGGAGGAGGATGAACATTTAAAAAAAAGTTTTACAAAGATTCATCAAACGACACCAAAGATTTTACCAAACCAAAAAACTCTCTTCCCATGGAAATGCAGACATAACTATAACTACCTATTGGCAAATGCCAGTGGGTAATATATATTGTGAACAAGGGTAGTCCATACCCGAAATGCGTCAGGCCAGGGAGAAACAAAGGCGATAATAAACTAACCTTTTGTACTGGATAAGCTGTGTGGTGGTCGTTGTGTCCTGCGTGCCGTGAGAGCAGCGTGGATAAGAAGGAGAAATGGAATATATATAAATATATATATATATATATATATATAATACACATCAAAACTATTATTTTTAATTACACTGATGCTTACATATATACATGTTTTCATGCTATTTTCGTTCATGATATTTAGGTTGTGATATTTTGTCTCTAAGGTATTTGTTTGCGATAATCCTCCTTATCTACAGCACGCACTGTAGATATTTTAAGATTAATATTTTGTGAGTGGGGATGCAACTAAATATGTTGTCTCACCGCCAGTAAGCCAACTCAACTGTCATCATATTTAATAGCAAACATTCCTATGCTGACCTCACCACATTCCGTAGAATGCTCACTTCACAACTCTTACCCTAAAATACTACATTTTTCCTCCACATTCTGCAGGAAATCCCTTTGTGTGGGACCGTGAGCTGAATATGGAATAAGCAGGGTCGGCTTTAGGACAGTGTGACTGGTGTGGCTGCACTGGGCAATGACCTTCGGGGGGCACTAATCTCCATGAGTTAAAGAGGGGGCGGGGTTTAGCAATAACATGGGATTTAAAAGCACCTTCTGCAGAGTACCTTGTGCCAGTAATACATTGTCACAATAACACTTGTGATTAATGTTCCTGCCATAGAGAGAGATCCCAGTTTTGTTTGGTGGCAGTTTTTGTTATGGTGCCCCTCGTGGTGTGAGGGCAACTGGATGGGTTCACTGTGGGGAGGCCTAGGGGTTAAATAAAGACTACGTGACACAGGTGTGGCGCTAATCACTGGCTCGCCTCTGCAGCCCAAAGTGGCCTGCGTGAGTGCCGAGCTCACTTTTATTACACAGAGGTCACATTACCTTTTACGTTACGTGCGTGCCCATTACGTCACGGGCACAACACTACATTCTCCCCAACAAACATCAAAACAACATCTGCATTGACTTTTAACACTGGATCAGCCACAAGACCCCCCCCCCCCACTTTGAGGTAAATATTATCATCTTCAGGCATAACCAAAACAAGAACAGTCTTACGTGACATAGTCCTTCAATCGGCACGATGGTTCAGGATTGCTTCGCAGGTTGTACTGGGACAGGCCCCGACTCTGGACCTCAGCACCTTCAATACCAGACATGGACCCATGTTGGCTAGCCTCCAGCCAGTCTGTAGAGAAGTCCCAACCCATTCGGCAGCTACCACTCTGCCACGAGGACGGCGACTCGCCAGATGCTCCAGCTTCCTCTTGGGGAACCATCTACGTCGCTTCTCCTTGACCTTACCCAGCAGCTGACAGGATACCTTCATCGACCTCAGGCAGGCCCAGAGACAACAGCGGCACCTCCCCATGGTACTTCTTAAAATGGGACACAATTCGGGCAACAGTCTCTCGGTCATGAGTTGCGATGATCCTGGTTCCTTTGATGTTGACTACAGTCCAAGGCTCTCTTTCAAATGGCAGCTGGTACTTTCCAGTGGCAAAACGATTCCGGAGGAGCACCAAGTCCCCTTTTTCAAACTGTCGATGCTTGGCTTTCCTTCGCTTGTCGACCTGGGAATGGGCATCCCGATGTAGGGCATCAATCCGGGGGTCATCAGGTGCTTCCGGCTGCCAGCATGGGTGGTGAGGTATGGAGTCCATGATCACCCGGCCCATGAGCAGATGAGCAGGGGCGACGCCGGTGGTGGTGTGGGGCATCTGACAATAGCTCCTCTGAAAGGTGAAAATAGCCAGTTCTATGGACTGTCTCTTGTCATGAGCAATTCGAATCACCTTGTTTAGAGTTCTCATAAACCTCTCGGCTTCACCATTGGCTTGAGGCCATCGGGGAGTGATTCGGTGGTGGAGAATGCCAAGCCTGTTGAGGTAAGCGGACAGTTCCTGCCACTGGAATGGAGGTCCATTGTTAGTTCGCAGTTCTCGGATGAGGCCATGGGCTGCTATGATTTTTTCAATCTTCGGTATCACTTCCGCGGTGCTGGGAGAAGCTATTATTTCAACTTTGGGATATTTTGAATGTTCATCAATGGCCACAAACGTTTGGCAATCATCTGGCAAACTACCAAAATCCAGACTGACACAGGACCATGGAGACCTCGGCCGAGGTTCCATAATAACGGGTGCAGGACGTGGCGCTTCTCCTGTCACTTGACATGATGAGCTAGAAAGAACAGTAGCCTCTACCAACTCGTCCATCAATGGGAACCACACCTTGGTTCGGAGACGGGATTTAGTCTTTACCATGCCTTGATGTCCTATGTGGGCCAACTGAACGCACCGGTCCGTCAAGGAGGTGGGGATCACCAGCAGATGACCCCTCAGCAAACATCCCATAGGTTCTTCCGTGAGCTCATCCCTGACATGATAGAGACTTTCCATGATCCGCTGGGCAGGTATGGTCAGTATTTTCCACTCCTCCTTAGCTTTATGCCAATTGCCATGCCTGAGGGTTACCTTGGCTCATTATAGGTAGTCATCTTGGGAGGTTGCTTCTTCTAGATCACCTAGGGTTCTGGGAATTGGGCATGAATGGGCCACAACACAACGGACATATTCTTCGGTGTCAGCCTCTTCCTCTATTTCTTGGGCTGTCGCTACTCTGGGGTGCCGAGACAAGTAGTCCGCAGGATTGCGGGATCCTGGCTGGTACTCTACCTTGCAGTTATAATTTTGAAGTTGCAGCATCCACTTCTCAATCCTAGGAGGAGGGTTGGTAGAGGTGCCGGAGAACAGAGCCACGAGGTCTGTGGTCACCACAAACGGCTTGCCATAGACATATAGGTGAAAGTGACAACACCCCCAATGAATCGCAATTGCTTCTTTCTCAATTTGAGAGTATCTTTGTTCAGTCTCAGTGAGGGATCGGCTTGCAAAAGCTACAGGAGCCCAGTCATCTTCCGGTCGTTGTTTCTGCAAAAGCACTGCTCCTAGTCCCTTGGGCACCGCGTCCACCGCTATTTGAGTCATCCTTCTCGGGTCAAAGAAAGTGAGCGTGGTGGCCTCTGAAAGTTCGTTCTTGATGTCCTTGAAGGCTTTGGCTTGCTCGGGACCCCACTTCCATGGGACGGAATCCTTGGTAAGTTTACGCAGTGGAATGGTCAGAGTAGTTAAGTCACGGATGAACCTTCCACAATAGTTCACCATACCAAGGAAACTCCTGACTTCGGTCACACTGGCGGGAGCAGCAGCGTCCTTGATATCTCTGACCTTTTCCGGGTCAGGATTGACTTCTTCTGTGGAGAACGTATAACCAAAAAATTGCAGTTTCTTCTTCAGGAATTCGCACTTCTCACGGTGCAATATGAGTCCCGCATCCCACAGTCGATGAAGTACTTGAGCAAGACGAGAGTTGTGTTCGGGAAGTGACTTTGCATGAACCATAATGTCGTCACTGACATTGATCACCCTGGGGATGTCCATAATCAGTTCATGTATGATGTTCTGGAACACTTCCGCCGCACTTGACACCCCAAAGCTCAGTCAGGTATAGCGGCGTAACCCCACGTTTGTCGAGAACGTGGTGATATTTTGGGATGCTTCATCCAGCACCAGCTGATGGTACCCTGACCGCAGATCAAGCTTGGAGAACCAGCAGGCTCCAGCCATTTCCCCGATGACATCGTCGATGGTTGGGGTTATGTGTCATTCCCGCTTGATCGCGGCATTGGGTAGGCGCATGTCTTCGCATATTCTCCCTGCGCCAGGCTGTTTGGGCTTGCGTGTGACCACAATTGGAGATACCCAGGGTGTGGGACCGGTTACCTTCTCGATGATCCCCGGGACCTCTAGCTTCTTGAGTTCCTCCTCCACCTGTGGTCTTAGGTGAAACGCTATTCTCCGATGCCGTAATACTACGGATGTATGACATCACAACGCATGCTTTCACAACGCATGCCTTTACAACGCGGTATTTACAACGAATACCATTACAACGCATAGTGCTTCTGGGTGCTGGATAGTGAATAGTTTAATTTACTATTCCAACTCCCGTCCCCGTGGATAGTAGGGAAGGTGTTGGATAGTAAATTAAACCTATTCCCTATCCTAGAGCGCCCCCAGCGCAATGCGTTGTAATGGTTTACGTTGTAAAAGTTGCGTCGTCATGGCACTGCGTAGTAAAAGTTGCGTTGTAATGGATGTCTCCCAATACTACTGGCTGGACCGTCGGGTCAATGTGTAGATTAATTTCTTTGCCTCTGAAACATCCTATCCCTTTAAAGACTTCAGAGAATTCATCTAACAGGTGCTGGATCGACTCGTGGTGCATGCTGAATACGAATATCACAACACCCGAATCCTCTGCGCAACGGCACCATAACAGCATCCCTTGGCCGTCTTCTGTGACAAAGACGTTGGTGGTGATTGAGTGGTCTCCATGAGAGAGTGATGTTTTGAAACGACCTTTGACTCTCAGGGGTGTGTCTTGGCCATATGCGAATACAGTATTGCTGACGGACTCAACGGGGGTACTGGACACAGAGTCCGGTGGAGAGCTGCAGCCATGATGTTGATAGTGGCACCGGTATCCACTACAGCCATGACGTCCTGGGATCCAGACGGATGTTGCACTGCGGTAGTCGTCGCATCTTCCGTGAAGCTGTGCCAATCATGTGTACTTTGTGGACTACCCGCTCTTCCTCCTCATCGTCGTCCATGTCGCTAAGTGTCTTCTCGCCTTCTGGTACCGTATTAACCACTTGTCGCGGGCGGCCATATCGTTTGGCCCTGCACACTTTCTCGAAGTGGTTGAAGCGCCCGCATCCTGAGCACCTCTTTCCCTTTGCCGGGCACTCTGCTGCTGGCTGTGGAGGCCCCCCACAATACCCGCATGTTTTTGCTTGTCCCGCAGGCGTTGTCCCGGGTCCCTTCTTGTTCCACTTTGTTGGGGACTTGGTTGAAACCGCATTCACTGGTTCGATCTTCACCGGGGCTTGGAGGGCCGCCTCCATGTGGGCCGCGCGAGCCTTGGAGAGTTCCTTAGTGTGCCCTAAGGTCAGTATATCAGCAAGGGACTTGCCGGACTCCTCTAGGATCCGTTCACGCAATTTGGCGGAACACTGCCCTGGATTACCTGGCCCCTTATTTCTTCAGTTTCGTCTTGAAACCCGCATGTGGATGCAAGGTTTTTGAGGCTTGCGTGGTACGTGTCTAATGACTCTTCGGGGAGTTGGCGAACCTGTCTGAATATGAACCATTCATAGTCCTGATTGGCCATGAGCTCGAAATGTCAGTTAAGAGCATTTATTAGAGTGTGGTGGTTCTTGGGCGTGGCCTCTACTAGCGTCTTGGCAATATTGTGTATATCTTTGCCCCCAAGGTGTAACAGCATCACTCTTTTCTGGTCTTTGTGGACTTTGGTGGCTTCGAAAAAGATCAACAGGCGGTCTACCCAGTCTTTCCATTTGGGCGCCAGTGAGGAGGGTGACCCTTTTACTATGAACGGCTCAATGGGCGTTATCGTGGACATGGTTACCGCGTTGTGTTTTGAGAGATCACCCCACTGATGTCTTTAACTTTGTTCGTCGCAGCAGCGAGATAGCGCTAGCGTAGACGTGCTCTTCGCCCTTCACTGTCCTTCAGTTGCTTGGGCGTGTCAGAACGTGCACCTTTGGGTGGTCACCGTGGCACTCTCTCCCCCTTAATGGGATATCAATCCTCCCTGCAGGCCGGCTTGTGCTTCCAGGGCCTGTTGTTGGCTGGGTCCTGAAGTCTGGGGCTGCATGTCCTGCTCCCTCGCATGACAGAGGATGAGCGCGCATGTGCAGGCCACTGTGCCTGCGCAGGGATCCCCTCTGTACTGGACCAGTGAAAAGCATTGGATGCCTTTGTGTCCTGAGCTGTTTCTTTACTTTGGTCTTGTGACAGGGCCTCGTGGTCCCAGCTCTTATACCTTTGGCGCTGCTGCACAAGAGGCCTGTGATGAGGCCTTAGTTGCACCCCTCGTCCTCGGGGCAGCGCCATACCTCTTTTGGCCTCCTGGGAATGCCTTGTATGCCGGATGAGTGCAGGCGAACTTCAGCGCCGACTGCAGCACTCGGAACGCCCGCGCTCAGCAGAAGGGCGGGGCCGACGGCCTTGGCGCACCCGCGCTCCCCCCACGGATCCGCGCAGTGGGGTAGATGCGGCCACGGTATGCGGCGCCAACAGCATGCAGCCTCGCGGGTGATAGCGCGAAGGCGGGCTCACCTCGTACGGCCGAACCAGGCCGTCTGACCGACGTCAGCCGAAGTGCTCTCCGTACCGGGGCTCCGACTGCCACAGATCATGTGCGCCGCGAGCAGGTGGAGATGCTCGAGGCCCCCCACCCTCGTCGCCAATTGTTATGTTGCCCTTCGTGGTGTGAGGGCAACTGGATGGGTTCACTGTGGGGAGGCCTAGGGGTTAAATAAAGACTACGTGACACAGGTGTGGCGCTAATCACTGGCTCACCTCCACAGCCCAAAGTGGCCTGCGTGAGTGCCAAGCTCACTTTTGTTAAACAGAGGTCACATGACCTTTTACGTTACGTGCGTGCCCGTTACGTCACGGGCACAACACTACAGTTTTGACTCGCCATGAAGTAGTGCAGAGGGTTAACACGCATGCTGCAAAGAACAGATCTGCATCTTATGTGGATAGCTGAGTGTATTAGTAAAGCCAACCTTTGCCAGCGCTTTAAAACAAATGAAATGCATGTGAGAGAGGGTCTATGGAGAGATGAGTGGCACTTTTGCCGGGTGATAGTGATGGAATCTGAGGAGGAGGTCATTTGGGGGTGGGGGTGAGAGGGATGCGCCCAAAAAATATTGTGGCACCAGGTGCCACCAGCGCTAAATCCGGCCCTGGGAACAGGTTTGTTGCTCCTGGTAGAAAAAATTACCATTAGAGATCAGGGAAGTTGCAGCCTAGTGAACGCAGGGACAACTTTGCTGTTGCCTGTTGAGAGCGACATTAGTCAGTGGTTTACCACTGAAATTAGTAGAAAGCAATGTGTGTGGGCAGTATGAGTAGAATAGTACAAGTTCACATAGGGTTTCATGGGACACCCTCCTCGACCACTTTCTCCAATTAGCACGGAATGAAGACCTGCCCCCGTGAACCTCGGCTTGCTGCCTCCTCACCAGCAAACGCCCTGATCTTTACTGCTGTCCCTTTTATTCCTCCGTGCCCTCTACTCACTCCAGACAACATTGGCCTCAGTGACCGCCCCCCCCCCGCCCTCCATCACCCCCGGAGATCCCTCCTGTAATAATGCCAACTCGGACGCAACCACGTCTGTCTGCCAGTCGCACACTTTGTACTTAACCGAGAACTTTTCTTAACAGCACCCTGCTCTTACCTCATCCCTTCCCTTCCCTTCCCTCTCTGTTTCCTCTCTCTCCTCTAGTTTTTGAACACGACCCCATCACTATTAGGCCAGGAGCATGATCCGGACCGCTCTCCTTGACATGTCTTCTCATGTTATTCACCGGCTCCCCGGGCGTCCCTGTGTCCTACCCAACCCTGCTGTCGCCTTTCCGTTTTGAAGCGAACCTGTATGTTGCATGGACTGTTCATATCTCTGACTTAAGTGGGCCGGATCTTGCCGGTGTTCTTAAAAAGCAGGTGCTGAGACCCCTATCAGGCTCTCCGTTTTTGCCCTCGCCCTCAGAATGGAACACAAATCTCAACTCTGAAGCACTGCCGCCCTTCACTGCATTTGATGTCACTTCAAGGAGACTCGTCATAGTTCTTTCACAGTCTCACCATTTGAGAATGGAAGTATTTTCAATATTCTATACAATTAAGCCATAAGTGTTGCTTATATATCTTATGCAACTAATAACCATTGGCAAAGCCAATAGTCCTGACTTCTTGTAGGTGTAATCTTACTTGTTATATTATATATCTGGACGCAATGACAGAAGCAGCAAAATACCCGTTGGGTGGCAAACTATGCTAAGCACAGATTTTTACTTTATAAGTTTATATGCCACGCCCTTAATTACATCAGCCACGTTCCTTTGAGAGACTCCCCCCCCACCCACTTTTTTCATCTCACTTAACACCTTCACTGTGGCGGCTATTCCGCCGCAGTGCTAAGGGTGTGGGGCGGCCGCGCGGCGGCCGCATGCTGGTGACGGAACCGCTCCGTCACCAGCGTCGGTTGAGCTGTGCTCGTGACGGAGCGGTTCCGTCACGGCCCGCCCCGCTCAATAGAACCCTCAGCGCAGGCGCGGAATTCGCGCCGCGCATGAGCGTTCTATCGAGCTGGGCGGGCCATGACGGAACCGCTCCGTCATCAGCACAGCGCGACCGCGGCTGATGACGGAGCGGTTCCGTCATCAGCACCGAAGGGGTTAAAGCCCTGGTTCAATGGAAAACCTTAATAAACACACTTGATAATATAAAAAAAAATTAAGTTTACATAGGGCTTGTTATGCTTTAATGTATCTCCTTCCGCCACTTCCTTCTGCTGACAGTCATCTGCCTATTCTTTCTTTTCCCTTGTCTCTCTGACGTTTACGATTTTTTCCTAGTCCCTCAAAGGCTATTATTCCATCTCCCTTCGCTATCTCTTTCTGACTCTCTCTGCCGCCACCAGAGAGCTCTTTCTGCTTGCCATCGCCGCTGAGCCTGCCCGCTGAGCCTGCCCAGGCGAGGTCGCCCCCACTCCGCTGCTCCTGCCCGCTGACTGCCTGACTACCTGAGCCCTGCTCTGCTGCCTCGTTGCTGCCACCTGTTAACTCTTCCCCCCTACTGCTGCCTCGTTATTGCCTTCTGTTAACTTTTCCCCCCTTCTGCTGCCTCGTTGTTGGCTCGGTGTATTCTTTTTCCCCTCTGCTGCTGCATTCGCTTTTCCCTTCTGTTTTGCCTTTTTTCCTTCAGTGTACCCCTTTCCCCCCTTCTGCTGCCCTCCCCCTTCCTTGTGTGCTGGTCCCTTCCGCCGGACGACCCAGCCGCCGCTGAGCCGCCCTCAGACCTCCTTCCCGCCACAGACCTCGCCGACTCCGCCCCCTCCTGCCCATTGGCCGCCCGCTCCCGCCACCCAGCTGACCCGACCTCCCGGCTCCTTACTTATGACGCTCCCTGAGCGACCGAGCAGCGGACGCGCGCAGCGGGAGCACCGATTGAGCGCCGAAGGTGCGCCAAAGGTAAGCCCGTCTGCGCCCGTCCGCGCCTGGACCGCGCCCAGCGCCAGACCCCCTGTCCCCCGCAGACGCCAGTCCACCCGCCTGACCTACGACGCAGCCACCCTCAACGCACTCAACCCCGGTCGGATTCCCGGTTGCTACCGAGCCACACCGAGACGCACCCACGGACCCTTCAGCTGCCACTCCTGCAAGCTCACCTGCATCCGGACCTACACTACACCAGCACCCACCAAGCCGAACACCAGCAGCAACCACCTCAAGTGCATCCTGCTCAACACCCGCTCCGTCCACAGGCACGCCATCGAACTCTGGAACCTGCTCGACACCACATCTCCAGACGTCGCCTTCCTCACGGAAACCTGGATGAACGCCTCCTCAGCGCCCGACATCCCCATCGCCATCCCGGACGGATACAAGATCACCCGGAGGGACCGCGCTAACCAGACGGGAGGAGGCATCGCCATCGTCCACAAGAACACCATCCGCATCACGACCAACACCGATGACACCCTCAAAACCGTCGAACACCTGCACTTCCAGATACACACCGACCCCAAGACCACACTTAGAGGCACCCTCATCTACAGACCCCCGGGACCACGCACACAATTCAGTGAAGACATCGCCGACCTCATCAGCCCGCACGCCCTCCCTTCCGCTGACTACATCCTCCTAGGAGACCTCAACTTCCACCTGGAGAACAACAACGACCGCAACACCACCACCCTGCTGGACATCCTCAACAACCTCGGTCTCAAGCAGCTGGTGACCACCCCCACCCACTACGCCGGACACACACTCGACGCCGTCTTCTCGTCCAGCAAGGACATCGTCTTCAGCCACGCCACCGAACTCCACTGGACGGACCACAGCTGCATCCACTTCGGCTTCAGAAGAACCACGACCCACCACCACCAGCAACAGGTTGCCCGCAGAAACTGGAACAAGATCACAGTCGACCAGCTCGCCGCATCCATGAGCCAGGAACCCCAACCAGCTCAGCGAACCCCAGCCAGGCCGCCAACAACCTCACGAAGTGGATCAGCAACTGCGCAGACGACCTCGCCCCCCTGAGGACCCCGCCTAGCAGACCCGGCAGCAAGAGAGCATCCTTGTTCAACGACGAACTCAAGAGCTCCAAGAAGAACTGCCGAGCCCTCGAGAAGGCATGGCGCAGAGACCCGACACCAGACAACATGACTACCCTCAAGCTCGCCACCCGAAAACACCACCAACTGATCCACGCCACCAAGAAAACTGCATTCAAGGCACGGCTGGACAACAACGCACACAACAGCAAGGAACTCTTCAACATCGTCAAAGAGCTCTCCAAGCCCAACGCCGGAAACAACGACATCACCCCATCTCAAGACCTCTGCAACTCCCTCGTCTCCTACTTCCACAACAAGATCGCAGACATACACAACAGCTTCAGCACACATCCGACGCACCCCACGACCGCACCAACGCCCCCCACCACCACCGTCCGTGCCTGGGCCCCGATCACCACCAAAGACACCATCCGTACGATGAACTCCATCCACTCCGGATCTCCAACCGACCCCTGCCCTCACCACGTCTTCAACAAGGCCGACGCTGTCATCGCACCCCATCTGCGGGACATCATCAACACCTCCTTCGACACCGCCACCTTCCCGGAGAGCTGGAAGCACGCCAAACTCAGCGCTCTACTGAAGAAACCATCAGCGGACCCCACCGAACTCAAAAGCTACCGTCCCATCTCGCTCCTCCCGTTTCCGGCCAAAGTCATCGAGAAGACCCTCAACAAGCAGCTGGCCGCCTTCCTCGAGACGAACGGATCCCTCGACCTCTCGCAGTCTGGCTTCCGGGCCAATCACAGCACCGAGACCGCCCTCATCGCAGCCACTGACGACATCCGAGCCCTGCTCGACAACGGAGAAACAGCGGCCCTCATCCTCCTGGACCTCTCCGCTGCGTTCCACACTGTCTGCCACTGCACCCTAGTGCAGCGTCTCAGCAACGTCGGAATCCAGGAGAAGGCACTAGAATGGATCATCTCCTTCCTCGCCGGAAGGACACAGAGACTCC
Organism: Lissotriton helveticus; assembly: GCF_964261635.1. Taxonomy (NCBI): domain Eukaryota; kingdom Metazoa; phylum Chordata; class Amphibia; order Caudata; family Salamandridae; genus Lissotriton; species Lissotriton helveticus. Next base: position 1,546,586,132 of record NC_136065.1, read on the forward strand.
GCCTACCCCCGTTCAGATCAGAGGCCACCGAAGTCATCTGCGGCGTTCCTCAAGGCTCCTCGCTCAGCCCCACCCTCTTCAATGTCTACATGAGCCCCTTTGCAGCCATCGCACGCCAACACAACCTCAACATCATCTCCTACGCCGACGGCACCCAGCTGATCCTCTATCTCACCAACGACCCCGCCACCGCCAGAGCCAACCTACATGAAGGGATGAAAGACGTAGCCGAGTGGATGACGAACAGCCGCCTGAAACTGAACTCTGACAAGACGGAAGTTCTCATCCTGGGCTCCTCATCCTCCGCCTGGGACGACTCCTGGTGGCCCCCCGCCCTGGGCAGCGCACCCAAACCAACAGACCACGCACGCAACCTGGGCTTCATCCTGGACTCCTCCCTCTCCATGACCAGACAAGTCAACACCGTCTCCTTGTCGTGCTTCAACATCCTGCGCATGCTACGTAAGATCTTCCGCTGGATCTCCACCGAGACCAGGAAGATGGTCACCCAGGCCCTCGTCACCAGCCGACTGGACTACGGCAACGCCCTCTACGCCGGAACCACCGCCAAGCTCCAGAAGAGACTCCAGCGGATTCAGAACGCCTCAGCAAGACTCATCCTCGACATCCCCCGACACAGCCACATCTCCGGACACCTGAGAGACCTGCACTGGCTCCCGGTCAACAAGAGAATCACCTTTCGCCTCCTCACCCACGCACACAAAGCCCTACACAACCAAGGCCCAAGATACCTCAACCGCCGCCTCAACTTCTACACTCCCACTCGTCAGCTTCGATCGACCAGCCACGCCCTCGCCGCCGTCCCCCGCATCCGAAGAGCCACCACAGGAGGTAGGTTCTTCTCCTACCTGGCCGCCAAGACTTGGAACTTCCTCCCGACCCACCTCCGCCTGACCCAAGACCACCTCGCCTTCAGGAAGCAGCTCAAGACCTGGTTGTTCGAGTAGTAGCGGACCCCCCCTCCCCAAGCGCCTTGAGACCCTCCGGGTGAGTAGTGCGCTATACAAATGTCTTGATTGATTGATTGATCGCCAGCCTTCCTTCCCATTTCAGAGATGTTAAACCTGTCTCCTCGTCTTTTACCAGCACTGCCAAGGTGTCTCCATCTGTAAGACTTGTGGGCAGCACACTCAGCTCGTGGAAAGTCTCCTGACTGCCTTTGCCTGCTCAGAAACAAGGAGATCGCCTCATGAACCCTCGGCGACTCTTTCCGCCCCGGCACCTCTGTCGTGGCTTCTAGTCAGCCTTCGTTGCTCCTTTTTCCCCACCTGCCGACTAGTTCTAGCCCTTGCAGTGTCACTGCTGTCCTCCTGACTGCACATCATTGTCCATCACATGGACATAGGTACCAATAGGGTGACCAACCGTACTTAAATTTCATGGACCGTCCGTTTTTAGGTCGAGGGACCGTCACTCTCACTGCAAAGCAGTGAGGGGGCGGAGTCCCGAAGAATTCATGTTTTGGAGTTGGGGGCTTGGAACCCACCTCTCTCCTCCATTCTCCTCCATTGGCTGGCTTCCTAAACGGAGGCCAGCCATTGGAGGAGAAGGGAGTGACTCCAATAAAGCCCCGTCTCTTTCGGATTCGGGGGCGTGTTTTTTTGCGTTCTTTGGACTGTGATGTCATCCGTCACTCAAAACGCCAAAAACACGCCCCCGAATCCGAAATTTTCGGATGTTTGCGGTGGCCATTTTTTTTTTCTTGTTTCCCCTCTTGTTGCGTATTTCCGTGTTGTTATATCCTCTCTTAGGCAGCCACTCACAGTTTACTGCTGCCCTCGTTCGTAGGGGCCCCAGGCCTTGTGTGTAATCAGCCTCCACTCCCCAGTCGCAAAAGAATGGGCCTGCCTCCTTTGCATGCCCAAGCTGGGCGCCACTCACGTCAAGAGCGATTGCTTCCCAAGCTGTGCAGCCAGGAGCTCACCTGTGCTTCAGCAGCCCCGTTCATTGCGGAGCTTCTCTCGCCCTCCGTGTATAGATCCCGGACTGGCTTGGTTGCTCCTCACGCAGCTCCTCACGGCGTCTCCCAGTTGTGATGCGTCGCTCTCAGTGTGCTGGTCGTGGTTCCGGTGGTTCAGAACCACTTTTTGTGGTTCGGAAAGTGCGAAAATTGCTGTGTTTCCTCACATTTAAAGATATGCTATTCCTTTTGAAGATATCTCTTTCACGGTAGTAGTTTACCTCAGGGCTGTAGCCGAAGGCAGTAGCACTAAGGACTCTTTAAGGCCCCCGCTGCCCGTGTAAAGTCTGGATTCCCGTAAGCAGCCTCAGGTCTCTTCCTCTCCTGTCAAGCAGACGATCCAACACGAGCTGACATCCCGCTGCCTGCATCCCTCTACTAATGAAACAGCTCTTGAAATTATCAGTCAGAATGTTTACATCCGGAGCAGCCTCTGTGGCACTCCTCCGAGTCCACCTGCCAGGGAAACAGTTATTCTCATTAACATCACCGATCGACACGGACCATCGGCATCCTGTCACTAATCTCCATTTTTCAGGAAAATGAGCCTCACTGCAGCGCATTTAGCATCAACTTGAGCGAGGCATGATAGGGGGTTTTGTGATGAACGCAGGTAGCGTTTGTGTGCCTTCTTTGAGAACGACCCGCTCTTAATTATGTGGAACACTCGTCCTCCGCAGCTGCCCGCGTGTCATCTGTGACACTTCAGGAACCTCCGGCTCTCCCGCCACCTGAGCGTTGCATTCTGGGATGGGCATCGGAGCCCGGAGCCCCGCCGGCCAGCTGCGCCTTCCTCCGGAGTGGGTGAGTCCAGCTGTGTGTCATGTGTGTGCCATGTGTATGCCATGTTTCCACCCTCCATGGGCTCAGCGGCTCCTCAAGGCATTGCTGCTGCGGAAACTGATGCCCCTGGGCCCGTGAACCCTGGCCCACTGGAGCCTGTCAATGCCCGGGGCGTGTTGGCAGTCAGGGTCATTGTTATGGGTTGTTGCTTTGGATTTATAAATCAGCATCGCGGCACTGAGGTACTTGGACTGTGAGGTAGGATGCAGCAGTGTTGTCAGTCCATGTGTGTGCTGCCAGTCTGTTCCTGTCTGTCATTTCAGTCTGTGTGTGTTGTGTTCAGTCTGTGTTTTGCTGTCAGAGTCTATCTCGTGTTGTCAGTCTGTGAAGGTGCCTCTGTCAGCCTTTGTCCCTCGTGTGTTGACAGGCCTTTCCTTTCTGTGTTGTCAGTCTGTGATATTATCTTGTGGGTGTCAGGTGCGTCTGCTGTTTTGTCAGTCTGTGACTGGTCTGTGAGTCTGTGTTGTCACCCGTTGTATCTCGTCATAGATTGCCTCTCCTGTATCCAGTCTGTCTGCCTTGGTTTGTCAGTTCGTTTCTCTGCTGAGTTGTTCGCCCCTGTCTTTTGTTGTTCTGTCTTGTGCAGTGTTGTTGGCCTGCCTCTGTCTCTCTGGCGTTGTCAGCCTGTCGCTCTTGTGTCACTCTGTATTTGTCTAATGCTGTCTGTCTGCTTGTATTGCTTATCAGCCTCTGTATGTATGTATGTCTGTCAGGCCCGGACTGGCCGTTGCGGGCACCGGGCAATCCCCCGGTGCGCCGCAAGGGTGGGGGCCGGTTTTGGGCCCCCGAGGGCCGTTTTTGTTACAGGGCCGTTTTTGCAGCATAGCTGCAAAATCGGCCCTGCAACAAAATCGGCCGAAAATCGGCCCCGGCAAAGAGCTCGGCGGCACCCCCAACCCCAGGGGGGGGGGGGCGCCGAGCACTTTGCCAGGGCCGGTTTTGCTTCCCAGTCCGGCCCTGATGTCTGTCCTTTGTGTCGGTCTCTCTTGCCTCCTGACTGTCGTACTGTGCATGTCTGCATCTTTGGCCAGCTTGTGTTTTTGCTTGTTAGTCGCTCGCTGTGTGTCAGCATCTCTCGTGTGTCAGTCTGCCTTTCTGGCACTCTCTCTTCCCGACAGGTGCAGTGCACTCTTCACCCCCCCTTCTCTTAACCTTCACCGAAACCCCCTCTCTCAAGGCGCCCTGGCTCTTCTATTTACCTTTGTGATCCATTTTAGGTCTGGCGGTAGCCATACCACATGAACTTACCAAACGTAAGTAATTTAAAGGGACTTGTGACCTGCTATCTTCATCCATTGGTCTGTTTTTGTGTCATTTACATTTTTGTTCCGCCCACTACAGCACGGGGAAATGGGTCAGCCCACTCCAGGCATTGGATAACTTTGCTTTGAGTGACGGGGTTATTTTCTTCGTGCCAGGGGCAATATGGCAGTGTGTGTTTTTTGAGACAAACTGCTTTGCGTTAAGCCATTTTTTTTAAAATAATTTTTTTTAATAAGGGCAAATTCCCCCACCTCACCCAACAATAAAGTTTTACAAGAACAATAATGGAACATAACAAATAATTAAAAGCACAAGGCTGGTAGCCAATGTTAGACCGGCCGGCTTTGCCAATGCTTGTCTAGGTCTGGCTTGATGGTGCAGCTCACTGGAGACCTTTTGTTACCAATTATTTGGAATGCAAATGGGGATGGAGTTGGCTCCGTCCAGAGGAGTTCTTTCCAGCATTTTCATGCTATGTGGCTGTTTGATATATCATTCCGCCTCCTATACAGCGCTTGCATTGCAATGCACGAGGGAATATTTTACATCTGAAAAATACAATGAATCTTGGCATTAACTCATTTACCTTTATAGATGCACTGATTACAGAAATAACCATTTTTTGTTCCTTTTTTCACAGTAGCAGACTTAAAAAGGTATTTGAGTCGGTATTGAATTTGCAAGCCAGACCTATTCGCTTTGTAAATTGCATTTCTGTTCCTCTCCAAGTGCTGGGTGTGGGTGGCTCTGTCTGTGTGAGGGTGGCTCTGTGTAGGTGGCTCTATGTGAATGACTCTGTGTGGGTGGCTCTATGTGTGTGTGGGTGGCTTTGTGTGTGTGGCTCTGTGTGGGTGTAAATGCAATAGGTCATGCATTTGCGAGCGATTAAGCTATTGGCATTGTAAATGACAATGCCATTTATTTAACGATCAAGCTATTGGCAATGTAAATGACAATGCCATTTATTTATGATTTAAAAAAAAAAAGTCATGAGCAATGCCAATAGCTCTACCTTTAATAATTCCAAGACCATTGCATTGTAAATGCTTGTTTTAGTATGATGTCTGTAAGGCATCCGTAATTTGGGTTCCCCAAATTACGGACGCGTTACAGACATCATACTAAAAACAAATTGGGGAATTCCAGGAAGGTATGCTGTTCCCCTGCCAGAGGCTCCATGAGTTTAAAAGTTTCCACTGTCACTTATCCTTTAAACTGTAGACTGAGGCTGCCTGCAGCGGCCCCTCCCGGACCTCGCACAGTGGACTGGCCCATTGTCATTCTGAGACTGCAGACGATTATCAGAGATAGAATGGCAATGGGCCCTATTACATTATCAGAGATAAAATGGCAATGGGCCCTATTATAGGGACTTTATTAACAAAAAGTGGTTCTGTCGGGTTCTCAAAAGTTATTTCCTAAGCGCACAAAGTGTTGCAAAGCCCAAATGTTCATAGGGCATGGATATCACGTACGCCTAGACACTTGTGCAAAGTTATCAGGAATAATCACAATAACACACCGCCCGCCGCAATGTTAAAAATACGGGATGCGCCCGCCACTGTGGCGGACACATCCTAATTGCCCCCACAGGACCCCCGCCCTTATGGCGGGCGGTCCCCTGTACTGTGAGGATAGCATCCTAATGATGCCCTTAGTGTGTGAACCGTCAAAGTAAGCAGAGCATGCCCATGTGAATAATATCTTAAAACAGAGTGCAACTAATGTACAGCCTGGTGAACCATGCAAAGGTGGTCGCGGTTTGTTAGACTAGGCCAAGTGGGCGTTACGAAAACTGCACAGTGCGTGTTCCTCCTGAAAGTTAACTCTGCCCACTCTATAAAACTTACGAGCTACAGAGACATTATTATAGTAATAGCATGTGGCTTGCCTCCTGCACAAATATTGATTGCACAAAGTGCCTGATGTCGCTTTGCAAAGCTGTGCACATAGTAAAAAACTGTGAAGTGCACGACTGTCTCAACCTTATATAAACTTATTTTGACCTGTACTTATTTTGGTTGTCTATTCACTTGTATACTATTGTGCGACCTCCTCTGAGATGTCTGTAAAACGTATGTTTTATTCCAAATTTTTGTCTTGAATTTTGACATTCTGTCCTGAATTTTTACACTGACCGTCCTGAATTAGCACCCATGCCAGTTGGTCACCCTAGGTACCAATACCATCGGTGCAGCAGTACCAGGGCACCGAGCACTGAGGGCGTCACTGAACCCTGATCATTGCTGCTTTTTCTACCCCAGCAGCAGTTAAAGGGGCCATTTTCCTTGCTTGCACCAGGGTCGACAGTATTGCCCTTTCCCTCCTGTCTCTTGCCGTCGCTGGCCTCCGCCAGACCCCTCCCGGCGCTAAATGCCACCCAAAAAATAACAAAGCAATAAATGAAGCCGAGAAAACATAACAGGGCTCTCCAGGTGACCTTCGAGCTGACGGTATGTCTGCGATGCGGGCAGAGTGCGAGAAGGCGAGGCCCCCAGGACCGCTGAGAATGCTGCAGAGGTCTCCTAGGTAGAGGCTTTTGGGAAGAAGTGCAAAGGTGGGGTGAGGGGGGCCTGCCGGAGACCGAAAGAGCAAAGGACATAAAAACAAGACAAAGCCTCACAGGCAAGGAATTCAAAGCATGCTAATCCTGCCTCAGCGATTTTAAAGAAAAGAAGATGCGATCACTGATTAACCGTCCTTTCTTCTGCAGGAGTGCCATTGTCCAGAAAGAATTACCATGAAGGGCAGGCGGGCATGTCATCATCAATGCATCAAGAGAAATAGGTCCCTTGATGCACGAGCAATGCATCAAGGGGAATAATCCACAGTAGAAATAAAGTCGTACTGCTTTATTAAACCCAATTTAACACTCTCAGGTCTTCAGACATAAATATGTGTAACTTGAGAGAGCCGCTGAAACCAGAGGAGCCATATCCATCCAGCCTGTTCATTATTTCGTTGCTCATTAAATTGAACCCTTCGAATTCTCAAGCTCCACTTCTGAACAGCTTAGGGAGGTAAAAAGATGTGCCCAAGATCAGACATTTATCAAACAGCCAAGGCTAACATACTCAATGCCGAGCCCTGTGACTGTCTGCTCCACCCAGTCTGTTCTCTTCTCACACAATATGAGGTATGAATATTTGAATATTTACATGCACGTGCAAGCTACAAAGCGACAAAGCACGGTACAATAAGAGGGATATAAATTTGGCACTGGGAGACAAGGAAGAGGTAGAAGAGGGTGATTGGCGATGCTCTTCAGAAACTTCATGATGCAGACAGCCGCATGGTGCTTTGAAGAAGAGAGAATTTTTCTTAAGGTGGAGGAGAGACATTGCTTGGCCGATTTGAACTGGGGTAGAATTTCATATTTTGGCGAAGCGGCAGAATTCTTGAGTAATTCTGCATTGCAATTAGTAATTCCGCATCGCAACAGTAACACAGAATTACTCAATTCCATCAATTCCGCCCATACCTACAGTGCAGCCATAACCGGGGGAAGTGGAGAGGACCACAGCAGGCCTATGGCCAGCAGTATATTTTTAGAGAGTCATGGCCCTGAACTATCACCAAACAATTCAGCTCTGTTTCTATGTGAATTATTTCCCAAATAGTGGTTGTGCTACTAAATAACGACCGCCAGAATATTGTGGTACAAGTATATCAAGGACAGAACATTGAAAGGTAAGTGCATATAGGAAAGTATAGATTTACTTTTTCTAACTCCACACCTACATACATTGAAGATATAGATATATATTGCAGAGGAATACATATGTGGAGTAAAGTATCGAAAAACTATACTTAGGTTTTGATATTCTGAATTCAATCTTCTGTCCTCAATATTCTGTGCCATCAATATTCTGGTTTTGATATTCAGGTGCACACCTTGTGATTTTATTTGAAGGAATATGTGGACTTTTTAAAGGTACATCTTAAAGCAAACTCAATCAACTTTTCACAATCCAACTTTAAATCCTATTAGTTGGATGTGATTTAAAGTAGAAGGGTGTAAAGTTGTAACGTAGGCTGACTCGCAACTTTGTGAATTTCTAAACTGTTTAAGCTTTGTGCAATTCAAAGCTTTTTAAAAAAGTAACCTGGCCTAAGCTCAGAGCCCTCCTTCCTACACCTATTACCTCAGGTGGTGGATGTCCAGCCTCCACACTACAGTTGTATTTGCTGGAGGATGTCCTAAGGTTGACATTCTGCATCAGGAAATCATCACACCTGGAAGGCCCTAAAAATAAAACCTTACTTCACATACATTTAGGAAACCTCACCTTGATAGAATGTGGAGTTTCCTAATTCCAGCTAACTTCATAAGTGAAGTTTTAATTTAAGTCACTACTAATTTAAAATAACTTAACAGAGAGCTTGGAGCATATCCATAAAGAACATTTATGGAAAGTGGTGTCAAACAATCTGTTTTAAACATTTTAGGGCTGGAATAATGGCGAAAACTAAACATAATTTAAATGGCATTTTTAAAGGGAAATTTTGGAAGGTCCCACAATGAATTTCACTATAAAGTTGTGACAAAAGATGGATAGTTCAATTACTTTTCATGAAAAGCACCAGTCAAAACTGCAAGGACTTGAAGCAGGCTCCGACACTGCATACAACTATCATCAAGCAGATCATGCAAAATGTATGGTACTAAAGGAGAACGTCATTAGAATTCGACCAGCGAGACAGGTAGGTATGGTAAAGAATAGGTGATTGTGTGAGCCTGGAATGGGTACATTTGTGACCTGTGGCCTGGATAAGTAGCCTAGCTCTTGCTCCAGTTAGAGGAGCCATAGATAGGCAGGCAGCAGCACTGCCTCTAATGCTCGGAGTGGTGGTTTCACAGTTTGCATCTGGGATTCTGCTCTGTGATAACACCTCTCTTTGATGTTGCTTGCATGGTACCTCCCATTTGGATGCTAGAGAGTCCCCTACTTCCAGAATTATGAACATTCTCTGCTCTTTCACATGCAGTAAAGTCCTTGCATAGAATCCTCAAGGTGGCACCCTCTATGTGGCTAACATTGCTTGGACAAACATGCATCTTTCTTAGTGATGAATATAGAAAACATGGACGCCTGACATGTTTACTAGAATTGAAAAATATTTATTTGCAAAGGGTTTGTTTGTCATTACTACATTTGCAGATAAAAGTCAAACTTCATGTTATTTAAATGTACATTAGAAAGCCAGATCCCTTGGAGTTGGAGGCAAGATGGCAGCTGTAGCGCTGTAGAGAAAAGTCGCATTACACCCTCTCTCTGACCACAGGACCTGACCCAGGTGGAAGATGCCCTAAAACAGCAGTATGCTCGCCAGTATTCTGCTAGGAAAAGATCGACAAAGCAGCAAGTGCAGCAATAGCAGGCCGAAGTGGCAGTGGAGGAACGACGCGATCTCCAGAGTTTTATGCTTATGGGAAAAGGCAAAAACAGCATCGATACTCTTGGTGGATTCACTGCGGAACAGCTTGCTAGCGAAAGCGATGGCACAACGAGGAAAGGAGAAGCAACAGGCATTGCTCAGTGGCCTGAATAAGGAGCCGAGTTTGAAGGATGCAGGGAAAACCGGCACCATCCCAAAGTCTAAAATGCCGCCGCCGGCCAAGAGATCTACTCCGGCTGTCTCTGCGGCGACCAAAGCCCAGCAGAGGAAATTGGACAAAATGAGCGAGAAAGAGAGTAAACCGGCCAGGGGTGCAGCGCCTCACAATGACGGGTCTCATGAAGGAACACCACGGACTGCCCCAGAAAAGAAGAACGGGAAAGATCTTACCTACAGGCAGCCGTCTGTTTCAGAGGCATTCGGGTTGAAAGTGGTCCCGGGGGCGGCAGGAGTATACAAGGCGAATCAGCCGCCCGGTGTTCCAAGCGGCAACGTCCTCGAGGACGCAAGCGGCAGCGTTGCTGGGCAACAGGACTCGGCAGCCCTCACGCTACCGGTAGCACCAGCAACCTCAGCAGGCTCAGAGCAAGCACAGGGGACACAAGGTGAGCCGGAAAACGCCGAGGAGAATGCGGTAGACGGCAAGGGCGCAGCTGGAGGGCCAGAGCACCATAATACGGCGCAAATGTTAAATGCACTAAAAGAGGTGGAAGCTGAGATGTTAGGCGAACAGGCTCAGTTGCGGGAGGCCCAAAGTGCAAGATGGGGGAGCTTGGCGAGCCTCGGCTCACAGAAGGAGCGGTTTGAGGCCGAAAGCACCAAGGGGCCAGAGGGGGACAGGTTCTTCTCGGTCCCTGAAGAGTCGGAATCTACCATCGCTAGCAGCGACGAGGATAATGACATATCGGATGCAACCAAGAGCTCTGGGGACAGCGGAGGCTCTAGGGGGCGATGCACCCAAAAAAGACGCAAGGGGGTAATAAGACGGGCGGGATCCCCTATGAGCACTCACAAGAAACTTATATGGGATTATTCAGCCACATCTAGCATGTATCGAGAGGAGGGCCAAGACGGGCAAAGTGAAGTGGGCAAACTGGATATTATGTTCGCCACCTTAAAGCAAATGCAGGCAGAAGCCAGAGCGGAGAGCAGAAGAGCTAGGCATGATACAAAAAAAATTCAAGCCTCAATCAGGAAAGTAAACAAAAAGTATGAAGAGGTTGTGGAGAGAGTGGTAGAAGTGGAAGAGAGAACTGGCAGGCTGGAGGATGAAGTCACGGACTGGCAGGCATTTAAAGGAGAACAGTCAAAGGTCGTGGAGGATCTTCAGTGGAAGGTTGAGGATTTGGAAAATCGCCAGAGAAGGAATAATGTTAGGCTCCTTGGGCTTGAGTAGGGGCTGGAGGGGCAGGACCCAAGAGGTTTTGTCATCAAGCTATTAAAAGGGGCATTCCCAGAGGTACCTTGGCAATGGGAGCGCGAAGTGCAGAGGGCCCACAGATTTCCTTTGACACCGAAGAAAAGGCGGGATGAGGGGGCAGATACGCTCCCAAGGGCCATGTTGGTGTTTTTTGGGAATTTCCTAGCAAGACAAGAGTTGATAGAGAAGGCCAGGCCGGACACCAAGAAAGCGTTCGAGGGTATAACATTTTTTGCGAGACCAGACTTCTGCCACACGACAGTGGAGAGACGGTGGCGTCTCAGGCAACTGATTGCTGCATTTCAGGGTCAAGGGGCAGAGGCGTACTTAATGTTCCCAGCTAAGCTAAAATTTATATCCGCAGGGCGCATAAGAATGTTTTTCTCGGAAATAAAGGCGGGGGAGTATCTGGCAGAATTAACGGAGCAAGGGAGAAACAGAAATAAGAAATAAGAACTATAGTAAAAATGGATTTGTAAAATTGTAAAATGTAAAATGTACAGGCGTAATGTTTAGGCTGGCGGACTGGGTAGGGTCGGCTCGCAGCCTGGGTGTAGAAAAGGAAGGTGGAGGGCGGTCTAGGGTAGAGGGAAGGAGAGGGGGGGCAACACTACAACGCACAACAGCCACACATAGGTCATGCTTGACCTATTTGCCTGTGGTAGGGGGGGTGGGTCAGAGGAAGGGGAGGGGGCGAGTGGGGGGAGGAAGGGGGGGACGGGTGTGGGGGTAGGTGTATATATAAAGGAGAGAGACAGCAGATAGACAAGTACATAGTAGGAGTTGGAAAGGTGGCAAAAGTAAACATGCATAAATGGCAGTTAGGATAGTTACGCTCAATACCTGTGGACTAAATAATGGGGAGAAAAGGTAAAAGCTTGCCGCGATGCTGCGCTTCTGGAGAATTGATATAGCTTGTCTACAGGAGACGCATAAGGCCAGCAAAGACAAGTTCATGTTGGAACAAATGGGGTTCAAGGTGCTTGCCTCTACAGGGGAGGAAGTTAGAACTAAGGGGGTGGCGATATTAGCCAGGAAAGGGGCTGTAAAAATTAAAAAGAAAAAGGAGGATCAAGATGGGAGATGGGTGTTGTTGGACTTGGAGACTGTGGCTGGGAGACTCACACTTATCTCACTGTATGGGCCAACTGAAGATGAACCAGAGCTGTTTGAATTTGTAGATAGGGAATTAGCACTGTGGCCAGAGCCCGTGGTATGTTGTGGGGATCTGAATATTAATGGCTTGGATGGCTTAATCGATAGGGATGGGGGTAGCTATCGGGGTAGGAAGAGGAAGTCATTCAAAGCGGCACAGAATCTGGCCCGGCATAACGCTCTGGTTGATATGTGGCCGGAGAGAAATCCAATAGGCACAGGCAGCACCTACTATTCAGCCCCACACAAAACGGTAGCTAGGTTGGACTATTTTCTCATTTCAAGCTCATTGGTTTGCAGGGCGGCAATAGAACGGCTCCCCAGGATAGTGTCGGATCATAACCCGCTGGTTCTAAGCTGGGAATTCGTTAAAAATAGGGATAAGACGATTAATACATGGACATTTGAACGGGGGTTGTTGAAGGAGAAGGAGTACGTCGCAAGGATGCAGGAGTGAATAACACAGTTCTGGGACATTAATAGGTACTCGGCCTCAGCAGACATGGTGTGGGACGCGTTTAAGGCGGGAGTGAGGGGCAAAACTCTAAGTTATACGATGCTAAGGAGTAAGAAGGAAAAGGAGAGGATGGAAGCGAGGATTAGAAAGTTGGTCTGTTTGGAGGAGGAGTTAGTGGCAGCAATAAGCAGGCAGGAATCGATTGTACAAATCCTGTTGGACCTAGAGGTTCAGAAGGCAGAGGCGGGGGTAAGTTTGGCCCAAAGGGCTGCAGGGAACTTTTTAGCAAAAAAAGAAAAATGTTACGACTACAATGAGAGGGTGGGCCACTTGCTGGCAATTAGTGGGCTAAAGAACGGTGATGGATTAAACCCAGATCTTTTGACTGGGTGTGAGTGTTTGATTGATTCAGATGCTCCGTCCATCACCACCCCCTTTTGTACCGCTTTTGGCCGCCATAAGTGTGGCAGGGTATGCTCAGACGTGAGTCCCTTGCTCACTTTGCCACTGGATTCAAGCAAGCCGGGCTGAAGACGGCTGGAATGCCAGAAACCGGTCCTCGGAAGCTTGTTTCCGGTCCAGGGAAGACATGGCTTGGCAGTTCGGGCTGGACTGTTCCCATGAGGCACAGGGTCAGACTGATTTGCATATAGCCATGTCTGAACTGGGGTGGCAGAGTGGGCTAAAGAACGGTGATGGATTAAACCCAGATCTTTTGACTGGGTGTGAGTGTTTGATTGATTCAGATGCTCCGTCCATCACCACCCCCTTTTGTACCGCTTTTGGCCGCCATAAGTGTGGCAGGGTATGCTCAGACGTGAGTCCCTTGCTCACTTTGCCACTGGATTCAAGCAAGCCGGGCTGAAGACGGCTGGAATGCCAGAAACCGGTCCTCGGAAGCTTGTTTCCGGTCCAGGGAAGACATGGCTTGGCAGTTCGGGCTGGACTGTTCCCATGAGGCACAGGGTCAGACTGATTTGCATATAGCCATGTCTGAACTGGGGTGGCAGAGTGGGCTAAAGAACGGTGATGGATTAAACCCAGATCTTTTGACTGGGTGTGAGTGTTTGATTGATTCAGATGCTCCGTCCATCACCACCCCCTTTTGTACCGCTTTTGGCCGCCATAAGTGTGGCAGGGTATGCTCAGACGTGAGTCCCTTGCTCACTTTGCCACTGGATTCAAGCAAGCCGGGCTGATGACGGCTGGAATGCCAGAAACCGGTCCTCGGAAGCTTGTTTCCGGTCCAGGGAAGACATGGCTTGGCAGTTCGGGCTGGACTGTTCCCATGAGGCACAGGGTCAGACTGATTTGCATATAGCCATGTCTGAACTGGGGTGGCAGAGTGGGCTAAAGAACGGTGATGGATTAAACCCAGATCTTTTGACTGGGTGTGAGTGTTTGATTGATTCAGATGCTCCATCCATCACCACCCCCTTTTGTACCGCTTTTGGCCGCCATAAGTGTGGCAGGGTATGCTCAGACGTGAGTCCCTTGCTCACTTTGCCACTGGATTCAAGCAAGCCGGGCTGAAGACGGCTGGAATGCCAGAAACCGGTCCTCGGAAGCTTGTTTCCAGTCCAGGGAAGACATGGCTTGGCACTTCGGGCTGGACTGTTCCCATGAGGCACAGGGTCAGACTGATTTGCATATAGCCATGTCTGAACTGGGGTGGCAGAGTGGGCTAAAGAACGGTGATGGATTAAACCCAGATCTTTTGACTGGGTGTGAGTGTTTGATTGATTCAGATGCTCCGTCCATCACCACCCCCTTTTGTACCGCTTTTGGCCGCCATAAGAGTGGCAGGGTATGCTCAGACGTGAGTCCCTTGCTCACTTTGCCACTGGATTCAAGCAAGCCGGGCTGAAGACGGCTGGAATGCCAGAAACCGGTCCTCGGAAGCTTGTTTCCGGTCCAGGGAAGGCATGGCTTGGCAGTTCGGGCTGGACTGTTCCCATGAGGCACAGGGTCAAACTGATTTGCATATAGCCATGTCTGAACTGGGGTGGCAGAGTGGGCTAAAGAACGGTGATGGATTAAACCCAGATCTTTTGACTGGGTGTGAGTGTTTGATTGATTCACCACCCCCTTTTGTACGGCAATTAGGACTAGGCAAACTGTAGCAGCAGGGGAAATAAAAGAAATTAAGGATAGTACAGGGACTATAGTCAATAAGGTGGAGGAGGTACAGGAAGTGTTTAGGAGGTTCTACGAAACATTATATGAACAGGATACAAACAACATAGAGGGAGAGATGAAAGAATATCTGTCACAGATACCGCACATAGGCCTAAGTTCAGAAGAGTGGGGAAAGTTAGAACAACCACTGACGCTCCAGGAGGTAAGAGAGGCGACATTTAGTCTTCCCTCTGGTAAGGCATCTGGCCAAGATCAAATCCCGGCAGAATTTTATAGGGCTTTCTGGGATGTGCTAGGAATGGACTTGTGGGCAATCTGCTGCATGGCGCAGGGGGGCAGGGTAGTCCCACAGTCATGGGCAGGGGCGGACATAATCGTACTATTAAAAAAGGATAAACCTCCAACAGAGCCAGGCTCTTATAGGCCGATCACGCTGCTGAATGCAGATGCCAAGATATTTTCAAAATCACTGGCTAAAAGGTTATGTAAGGTTATTGAGGGGCTGGTATCACTGACACAGCATGGATTTACCAACACACAAGGCAGATGATTACTATTCTAGATGCAGCCGAGGTCGCAGGAGACCCTGTCGCGGCTATTTTTTTAGATGCCGAGAAGGCCTTCGACAGGGTCTCCTGGGAGTATCTGTGGAAGGCCCTGGAATGGGCGGGAATAGGCAATGGATTTATAAAGGCAATACAGGCACTCTATAAATACCCATCCGCCAGGATAAGAATTAATAAATCTTATATGAAGGCAGTCCAGATTAGGAGAGGGACAAGGCAGGGATGCCCGGCCTCGCCTCTATTGTTTGCCATTTATTTGGATCCTTTTTTAAGAATGCTCGCCCATAACTATAGGATTCCTCCAGTTAGGCTGCACGGGCAGGAATACAAATTGTTCGCTTATGCGGACGATGTAGCCATTACAACTCCAGTACCGGGGGGGGCACTGCTTGAAATAGAGCAAGAGGCAAGGAAGTTTGGGGGATTCTCTGGCTACCTCATAAACAGAGGAAAGACACAGGTAGTGAAGAATAAGTTCACAGTATTCCAGGATACGAGGGTAGTGTCAGAAGCAATGTACTTGGGGGTTAGGGTGTCAGCAGATTTGGATAAATTAATCGAGATTAATATGGAGCCACTATTAGGGAAGGTTAAAAGAAATACGGAGAGAATTAACAACTTACATTTGACGCTAATGGGGTGAATCAATCTGATTAAAATGGTTACCTTCCCGAAATTCTTATATATCTTCAGAGCGATTCCCCTGTATTTTGATGGCATATGGTTCAATAGGATAGAAACAATTTTGAATAAGTTAATTTGGGCACAAGGGAAGACACGAAGAGCCTACCGCTTTTTGACACTACCAAGGGAGAAGGGGGGCTGGGGGGCGCCCGATTTTAGGCTGTACTATTGGGCAGTTGCCCTTCAATATTCTCAAGGGCTTTTAGACGGTAGGGTCCAGAATGGTGAGAGAGAGGGCTGCGTGAACATCTATGAAGCAGTATTGAGGAAGGAGGCAGAGAATGCCCTACTAAACACAGTGGAGTATGCCTACTACAAACACACTAGGTTCAAGACCCTAAGTGCGGTATATAGAATCTGGAAGGCTGTGGGGAAAAAGCAAGGAATTGGCAGAGTCAATAGGTATTTGAGGCTGTATACAAACAATGATCTTCCCGCAGATGTCTTCAGGGATTCAGTTGTGAGGGATTGGGATGGTAAGGGGATTAAGAAATTAGAGGACTTGTTGGATGTAAAAGGGGTGTTCTTACAGTTTCAGGACATTCAGACGAGATTTAAGATATCAGGTAACAATTTTTTTAAATACCTTCAAGTGAGGAGCTATTTTCATAAGAACCAGGGTGGTCCAATAGGGTTTTCACACTGTAGGATTATGGACTATCTGGAGAATAGCATATGCGGCACAATCAGGCAATTGTATGCAGAGCTCTATGTACTAAAAACAGATGATAGAGAGAAATAAGCCAATAAGTGGGTGGAACAAGTGGGGGCGCACCCTGAGGGTTTACAAGCTTCATTAGACTTAGGTCGGTCTGTGCTGTGCTCGGCGACGTTACAAACCCAGCACTATAAAACAGTCTATTCTTTGTACCACACACCGGCTAGAATTGCCCAGTGGGGGGGAAGCACTGGAATAACCTGCCCGAGGTGCAACTCAAATGGAGCTAATATTACACACATGTTTGCACAATGCCCATAACTCTATACCTTAAAACTGGCAATCGAAGAATTTTTGGAGGGCTCCTTGGGGCTGAAGATTAAATTAACGGATGAGCTGATAATGCTAGCGGTAAGGGTAGGGGATAATACCAAATACCCAGAATTTTTGTTTATGGTCACGGCAGTCCTCAGGATTATTATTGCAAGGGCCTGGCTAGACAAGACAGCACCTACATTCCAGACATGGATAGCAAGACTTCTCTCCACATACAATATGGAGAAAGCCATCTATGATAGAAAAGGCAGAAGGGCAAGGGCATTGGGGGGTAGGATTTGGTTTCTTATGGAGCAATGGAAAAATAGGGGGATATAGGCGTTATAATCTGTTTTTTCCCTGTTTTTTTTTCTTTTTTGTTCGACTTTTTGTTGCTCTTTCTCTCAAGTGATGGTTTTTATGTGTATGTTATATTTGTACTGTAAAAATGTATTGGATCAATTGGAAAAATGTGTGGGGGGGGGAATTTAATAAAAATATAAAAAAAAAAAAAAAGAAAGCCAGATCAACTCCTGAATTCAACTTAGACTTCTCAGCAAGTAGGTTGTACTTTCCAGGGACTAAACCAACAAACATAGACATGGCTGATATACATTAAAAGAGAAAGCATCAGCGCTTCTCACCAAGGGCATATAGAAACAAATAATAAGGTGGTCCCATTGTTAAGCAATTTGCAAAAAGCAATGTGGATCAAGTAACTATAGTTAGACCTTATTATCATTTTAAATACTACTACATGAGGTGATTTTAGGATCTTACACTAAGGTCTCTTCTAGAAAATAAAGAGCAAAATTGTGCTTTGAAATCACATGGGCCAGGTGTACTGGCCAACATATGATGATCTATGAATTCCACTATAATCTCCAATCATCATTTCTCTACGCGTACCTAGCACTCCTTCTGCTCCTTTACTTTTTCTATTCTCTCCCAATCGCTGCCCCGCTACCTTTATCAACCTTTTCCTCACTATCCTTTTCTGTTTGCTCTTAATCTACTCTGCTTTACTAGAACCTCTTCTCTCTAGCTTCTCTTCTCTCTTATTTGTACTTCTCAATATTTTTTATTCTTTTTCAAGCCTTCTTCTCCATAGACCATGTATGGCAACTGAAACTTTCTCCTGGCTGTGCATGGCCATTTGCAGAATCTGCCACCTTTCTTTGACCACCGTGCTTTTTGCACAGTGCCAGAAGTCTACCGCCCTAGTGGTCTCCTGAAACTGGAGCAGTCCCCTACGATTATGGAGCAAAGAAGTAAGTGCAGTGTGGCCATCATATCCCTGCAGCTGGTTGACAATTCTTGTTGGACAGGACGTCAGGCTGTATAGATTTGGTGGATTTTAATTGCTTTAGGGCAGACGACGACCCATTGACGTCCACCACATTACTTTCACAGTGCAGTGGACTTCAACTGGTCATCCACAGTATTGGAAAAGAAATCATTTCTGGTAAAAACACCAGAAACATTTTCTTTTCCAAAAGTTAATATACATGGGAAATGCTTCCCACGAGTCCCAAGTTTGATTTTTTTGTGTTGCTGTATTGAGCAGCACGCTGTGCGCACTGACATTACACCGCAAAAAAAAGTGAAAGCAAGCCATGTTAATGGAATCTGCAAGGGTCCACAAATATCCTACCACATACCCTTCCTACACTTCTCCTGATAGTAATAGTATCCTAATTGTGTGAATGAGCTATTTGCCTGTGACCCCTAAGGCACAAGCAAAGATCAAGAATTTGCCATGCAAATTGACCAATTCTTGCATTCCTGCATTATGGGTAGCTGCAGTATTCATACCAGGGCTCAGTCGGCACCTTGGAAAACTTTCCAGGTCCAGGCATTTCTGAAAACAAGGCACCTAGGGTAGTGTGGGGAAGTGCAGCCTACATGTATCTCAATATTTGTCTTACCGAGAATGCCTGTAAACACCAAACGTTGGCTAAATTACAGCGTTTCCTCACATTTCTGAGAAGGAAAATTGCAGAATATGTAAGGATACATAAAATTCCTACCACCCAATGTTCCCACACTTCTCCCACTAAAACGGCTACCCCAAATGGCCACCACATATTATGCATTTAGTACAATAATTAGTTAGGGCCTTATAACAGCAACCTATTTGCTATGACCGTAAATTAAAAAGCAGAATTTCAAAGGAGTCAATACATTTCAAATAGCAAATTCATACCACACAGATCTTAAATTACAATATTCCAAAATCATAAAATGTTAGAGACTTAACGGTGCATTGGACCTAAAGAGAGCTGCCCTGCCTAATCACTGCATACCATTGTGCAGGCATTTGCAAAGTTCTACCAAAATCTCTCTGCAAAAATAAAAACCACAGGACTTGAACAGACCTGAGGGAATTTATTTAAGAATGCCCCACAGAGACAGACTCACAAATAAAGATGGATATATTCTGGAGGAAGAGACTAAAGAAAAGAAACGCTAGTCGATGCCCTAAACCTTCTACAAAAAGGGAAGACACCCAGCCCTAATAGCTTCCCAGCACAATTCTTTAAGAACTCAGCATGTACAATAATATGGACACTTAAAGAAATACTGGAGCTGAAATAACCTCCCAGGTGCTGGCTCCATGACTCGCTGGGGTGGTTTGATCTATAGATCACTGGATCAGTGCAGGTTCATGCATCTCAGTTCCACCAGACATATATCAGACGCCTACATAATGCTCTTCCCCTGAAGGGGCATCTATAATAGCAAATAGCGTTAATGATGGTTGACATTAAAAAAGCATTTTTCTCTATAGGCTGATAATACTTATTCATACTTTTGGAAAACATAAACTTAGGTCCTACATTTCCTGTACACCAACCTGACAGGCAGGGTCCGAGTGACTGGGGTTGTGTTGGACGCCTTCACACATACTGCACGGTATTCGAGACTCAAGCCACTGCTCTTTGCCATCACAATAGAGCCTATGGTGGAATTACTTAGGGTGCACTTGATGGTGAGAGGTATCTTTTACCGGGGGTGGTGGACAAAGTTTTGTCATATGCTGATGGACTCTTAAGTTACCCTCAACATCTAGGTAATTCTGACTATGTGTGAACCACATTTTCGACTGATATTAACGTTAATATGCCTAAATTGGTTGTGTGCGTGATAGAGGCAGGGGAGGGGAAATTGCAGATGGTTTCTGGACTACAGATAGCCACCAAGGGTTTCAAATATTCGAGAATGTGTACATTGCAAAAGAAAATCTCCTATTGTGGGAGAAAAACCGAGTATCCCAGTAGATAGGAGTGACCTTCCTTCTGTTTACCCCATCTGTTATCATTGATGAGAAAGTCTTTCATAATCAAATTGTTTGTGTTAATGCGCCTCCTGTATCACCTTCATAATCACCCACACATAATTCCCAAGTCTTTCTTGGGAGTAGCAATGCGCTGATTAGAAATGTCTTTTGGAATGGGGAGTTTACCCCTATCACCATGGCAACATTGTAAAAGTCCCATTTTGATTGGGGGATTGGGGCTGCAGACATTGAGGCACATTATCACGCTGCTCACCTAATCTTGATAAATAAGTGGCTCAATGAGTCACAATCAGACAGACCATACACCACTGAAAGATGGGTGATGAGGAATACTAGCTGTCTACATGTTCTTTATGGTGAAAGATAAACTCCCACTAGCAACAGCAACAGTAATACAGTTATGGTATGAGATGTGGGGGAGTATTGGCTGGTCCAGGAGGCTGACAAGACAGACCCCTCAAGGGAAGCTCTTGCCTGTGCATGGGCTATAGAAAGGTTATGAACTTTTGTGTGGGGTACACAGTCTACCTTGTGCACAGATCACAAGCCATAATGCATTTGTTGGGTGACAAGGGCACTTCATCAGCTTCTTCAAGACTTATCAGAATTCTTTCCAAACTGCAAGAATATAATTTTGATGTCAGGTATATACCTGGTTGCACCAACCCTAGAGCAGATTATTTGTCCAGACATCCCATTGAGGAACAATCAATCAATCAATCAGCAAATTTGTATAGCGTGCTACTCACCCGCTAGGGTCTCAAAGCCCTGGGGGGAAGGGGAGTCCCTACTGCTCGAACAGCCAGGTCTTGAGTTGTTTCCTGAAGGAGAGATGGTCCTGGGTCAGCCGTAGGTGGGTGGGGAGGGAGTTCCATGTCTTGGCCGCCAGGTAGGATAAGGATCTTCCTCCGGCGGTGGTTCTGCGAATTCGTGGGACGGTGGCGAGGGCGAGGCTGGCGGTGAAATAGGAGGAAGAAATGTTTGGCAGTGAATACGTAGTTGCAAGTGTGGATGTGCTGAACAAATGTGGTGTGAGATGCCGATGTGGGGGGAGCTCATTGTTCCCTCAATAGGCAGAGTGGAGATGCAGTGGCTGGAAGAAGGGGTGAAAACACAAGAAAGCCTTGTTAAAAGTAAATGGTCTTCAAAAGACCTGTGAAGTACTCGGTGAGGCTATGTGTGTGCCCAGGAAGGAATTTCCAGCAGCAGGAAGGAGGCATGGCAAGATAACTCTGGATTCGAGCATGGCAGCACAGCAACATTTTCTAGTATTTTGCTGTTTTTACATATAAATACAGACAAAGGAAGAATTGTTTTCCGTCTGTATTTATATGTAAAATCTGTTTCAAAGGAAAACAGGGAGCCCTACTTATAATGAATAGTAGGACTTTCCGCATGTATCTTTTGTCATGTAAATATTATTTAAAACCTCATCTGAAAAATCTAATTTCTAATTTTCTAACCCTAAAATGAATGATCAGCTGTAAAGGGGTACCTTGGTTCACAGAATACTAATTGCTAGATACAGAATTTTCTCATTTGTTGATAGGTGAGACCTCAGGGAAATCAGATGAGGGTTGAGAGTTCTGGATAGATTTGGTGACTATCTGTAAGTCACAAGAATACCCATTCTAGGGTAAAATGTAACCGCTACCTGTATGCATATTTGTTCGATTTTCAAGAATGTCTTCAGAAGAAATCATAACACCTAATAGAAATTTCGACTATTTAAGTAAGGTCAAGCTGTTTGTTCAACATGGGTGGACCCCTGTAAAACATTTTAAAGGAGAGCTATGTTGTTTTTGCCATTTAGCTGAGCAGCGTACTATTGAAAATGACATCTTACTGAGAGCCGGGAAATGTATTGTTCCAAACGTGATAAGGTCAAAAGTAGTTGAGTCAGCTCACAAGGGACATTTAAGTACCAAGGGCAAACAAAATACTCTTAGGGGCTTATTTACAAACCCCTTGCACCACCAGTGAATCACTTTTAATGTGGGAAAATGTGACGTACTGGCAGCTCAAGGAGCTTGTAAATAAGCTGCTTAGATGTTATTTTTGATGGCCATATAGGGAAAGGGATGTGGATGATTTTGTCAATAATTGCCAGGAATGTATTTTGTCTAATAAATAATGGAAGTTTAAGGATACCCCTATGGTTGCTACACCGATGCCTCAAGGTGCATATTAGACCTAGATTTAGCTGGAGCCTTTGTGGTTTTGTAAAAGGGTAGGCAGATTTCAACCGATAACCTTTAAGTATTGCCCGGCGTTAGTCGCCTCTCATACCACTCGAAATTATCAAACAAAGAGGCAGGCGCTGGAGACTGGAAGGCAGGAAACAGAGGTTTATTCCGACGGAGCAGAACACGTCAAATCAGACAACAGGGTATCTTCTCGAGGTGCTCTAACCGCATCTCTGAGGCCTGGCCTCTTATACACAGGTTTATGGCTTTATTGTATGAAACATGTTCTTGTCAATACTTTGAAGTACGGAAAGACATCCTCGGAATCCCCGCTTCAGACCCGTTCCCACACACATTTACAGTAGAAGTCCCCACCCCGATCTCAGTAGGTGATGACTATCGCGCAGCTGGATATCCGCCGATTCCCGGAATGTGTGCGGCTGATCGGATCTCATGGGGTGGGGGCTTTGATCAGTAATAGATTCTTTGAAGAGGGACAGATTCCTACTGTAAGGGGCAATAAACTGTATCCGCAGGGCTAGGTGATGGCCTGGGATCGGGCCGGACAATCGGGCACAGAGGAAGGGAGTTCATCAAAGGATGTGTGATCATGAAAGGGACGGAGGGAGGTGTTAGCCGGGTACGGGATGTGGCTCCGAGGCAGGGCCGCGCTGAAGGGGTGGTTTATGGCCCAAGCATGTGAGAGCGGGGGCTGTCAGCATGCGGGGGATGCTTGCGGGGTCAGAGAGGGAGAGAGAGAGAGACGCGCTGGCTATCGGCAGTGGGCAGAGAGGCCATGGCATTCAAAATGGCTGCTACTTACGCGCACATATGAGCCTGAAAAGGGACAAGATGGCGCCGATAATGTTTACGTCGCAATCTAGATTTTAACAGTCCTCCCTTTTCAACATATCTAGCCAGCTTGTCAATCTATATCTATCCCCATCATATTACGGATTTCTACATCATACAAAGCTTTCATGCGTTCAGCTTCAAAGTCCAGAGTCTTAGGGCAGATACAGTTAGCAAAAAGTGAGCACAGGGGTGGCAAGCATTGAACGCCCAGGCAGAATCCACATATTACGACAATCGGTATCAATATGATCATAAACAACCTCCACCCCCAGTCCTTTACAGTACTCCAGAACCAACTCCCAAGCGACCATTCTTCTTGTTCCTGATGAACTTCTGAGGAAAGTCTGTGGAGGTGTTCAATGGCTTTGTAGACTGAGGGCGAATTGTCTGGTATGTAGGTGCAGCAGCTGGACCCAATGATACGGCATGCTCCTCCACGATCCACTAGAACAACGTCTAGAACAAGACGGTTCTGAAGGGCCACCAGGCGGACGGCCTGAAGCTCGGCTGTATTGTTTGTGAGGATGCCAGCTGTAATGTTCATCGTCAATTCAACTGCCTGGGTCAAATGTCGGATGGCACGGCTGTTCGCCATCGGACCCCAGAGTGGAACAAGTCCCTTCATTGCGTCCAGGAACTGTGCTCCTGTGGAGTCGGCTTGCTCAATGTCTCTCGCTCGCTTTTGTCGATGATGGTTTGCTGGGGCCACGTAGGTCGGAGGAAGGATGAAGGCAATGTAGCAGGTACCTCCCCAACCCTTTGGGAGCCATGTGTAGGCTTTTGTACCACAGACAAAGTACATGTTCGGAGAGGTGACAAAAGAGGGTGGATCAGTTGAGTCCAAAGTTCTGGTGATGCGGCAAGTGCTGTGGCCTACCAACTGTGTCCCAAGGCCTTCGATGCATACAAGGCCCGAGATGTTGACGACAGATAGGGCCACAGTCAGGGTGGCAGCTGCTCGTTTTTGGAGGTAAGAGGAGGTGGGTCTGGCTGGGTTGTTGAACACCTGATTTTCGACCCGTTCTTTGGCAGGGATGTCCATGTGAACAGAGGCATTGGATGTCAGAGGGCAAAAAGGAGCAGCAGTTCTTCCTGTTTTGTTCAGCCAGACCCCATGATAAAAGTGCGACATAGTTTTGCTGGAAGTGGCATTATCCCTGTAACTCTCTTGCAAGAGGATCAGCCAAGCAAGGCAGGAACCATGGATAGAGAAAAGTGAAGGGATGAAGGGGATGCAATGTCCAGTGGCATGTGGTATCAACCCACAGATCCAGCAATTTGTGGCATTGGCAGCAAGGTTGTGTTGGTGCAGCAACTGCACGAAGGAGTTGTTCCAGAACTTATTACGTCTTTCTCGGAGTTGAGGTGAGAGAGAGACCAGGTAGTGTTCTTTCATGGTGGTAGGCTGTGCAGTAGTTAGAAATGTCTTATGAGCTGGTGCGCTCTCTTCCATGTATGTATGTATGTATAAACCATTTTATAACGCGCTCTGTTACTTGGGAGTGTCCTGGCGCGATGGGGAAAAGCAGAAGAAGACAGGGCAGAAATCAGCTTAAGCCAGACTAGTGAATAAATTAGTTTTTAGATTTTTCTTAAACTGGGCTACACACTGAATGGAGCGCAGATGGAGCGGAAGGGCATTCCAAGCCCGGGCAGCAACCACGGATATGGACTGACCCCCTAGTCTAGATCGCCTAAAGCGAGGCAGAGTCATCTTGAACAGGGAGGATGATCTAAGAGCTCGTGTGGGGGCATAGAGGATGAACCGTTTCTTCAGATAGGCAGGCCCTTGGTCATGAGTTGCTCTAAACAAGAGCACAAGGGATTTAAACAGGATGCGTAGTGACACTGGCAGCCAATGAAGGCAGCACATGTGAGAGGGAACGCTCTTCGATCTCGGAACGTTAAACAGGAGGCGGACAGTGGCGTTCTGGATAACCTGCAGGCGATTAACCAAATAGGCAGGGATACCGCTAAACAGAGCGTTCGCATAGTCCAGCCTTGCTAGGATGAGAGCTCGGGCAACAGTCTCTTTTGCTTCTCTGGGAAGCAACGGAAAAAATCTTCGTAGCATCTCAGGGTAGCAAAACATGTCCCAGATAGTTTCTTTATATGGTCCTCGAATCTTAAGTCCTCCCCAAACCATATGCCGAGATTTTTTGCGGGACCTCCCATCACCTTGGGACTGGGAGTGTTAGGTGGCCACAGCGAGTTTTTAAAGCTGGAAGGGAAAGAACCATAGAAGAGGACCTCAGACTTGTCCTCATTGCATTTCAGCTGAGCCATAGTCAGCCAGCGAAAGACTGAGGACAGACAGAGCTGGACTGTTGTGGTATCCAGATGGTCATCTGGCCAGGTGAACAACAGCTGTGTGTCGTCAGCATATCCGATAATCTTAGCCCCGTACTGTTCCGCCAGATATACCAGGGGAGTGATGTAAATATTGAACAGTAGGGGACTAAGATTGGATCCCTGAGGGACCCCGGTGAGGAGTGGTCTGGGCTCTGAGGCATAAGGCGGCATCCAGACCTGTTGTGACCTGTCCGATAGGAATGAGGACAGCCAGGCCAGGGCGCACCCACCGATACCAATTGCAGACAGCCTGGCGAGGAGGAGTTCGTGCGGAACGGTGTCAAATGCGGCAGAGAGGTCCAACAAAATCAGGACCGCTCTGCCGCCACCGTCCAAGCACTCCCGGATTGACTCAGCCATTTCAACCAGAGCTGTCTCCGTACTGTAGGCCACCCTGAAACCTGATTGAGCTGGATGTAGAGCATTAGAGGTCTCAACGAAGCTCTCGAGTTGACGAAAAACCACTTTCTCACAGATTTTGGCCAGTGCTGGCAGAAGGGATATGGGACGATAGTTCCCGGGAACAGCAGCATCCAGCCCTGGTTTTTTTAAGAGCGGCAAGCTTTGCCTGTTTCCAGCCTATAGGAACCTCTGCTGAAGATAGGGAGAGATTCACTATCTGGGTGACCTCACTGCAGACAATACTAGCCACTTCTGCAAGTACCCGGGCAGGGCAAGGATCTGAAGGTGAGCCCGATTTAAGGGACTGGAGAAGAGGCAGTATGTCACTTTCCACAGCTAGCGAAAAGTCAGTGAACTGCTGAATGTCGCAGTGGCATGGCATAAAGGAGGGGCCAGCCACTGAGCTGGCCGTTGGCAGCGCAGAGAACAGGTCCTTCTGAATCTTGGCTATTTTGTTAATAAATAAATCAGACAATTCCTCACACCATTGCATGGAAGAAGGGAGAAGGGTTGAGTCGGCAGCAGGGGATAGGAAGCTTTTAACAATAGAGAAAATCTCTCTACTGTTATTATCCGCTTTAGCGAATCTCCCTGCGTAGTAGTTACCTTTGGCTGTCCTAATAGCGGTATAGTAGTTCTTTTGGGCTGTGCGTAGGGCGGACTTTGTCTGCAAACTGTACTCAAGTCTCCATGCCCGCTCCAGCTTTTTACATCCCAATTTCAGCTCCCTTAACTCGGGAGAGAACCAGGGTTGAGAAGAGGTGCGACAGAGCCTGGGCAAAGTAGTATGTTTCGTAGAGACATTGGCCGCCTGCAGCACCCACCCATTAAAGCCATTGACCGCTTCACCTAACTCAGGGAGGAGCGACGGGCGAGCTCTAAATAGGGCCTGGCCGAACGCACCCAGATTGACCTTCTGGGGATGGCCTCTGGGCAATGCAGCAGCTAATCTACCTGTACCCTCCACCTCCCATGAAAACCTAATGAGATCGTGGTCAGACCACGTCACTTTCTCTAAGCTTAATGCCTTGATGGGGAAATTAGAGCAAACTAGGTCCAGGAGGTGACCTCCAACATGGGTCGGAGAGACCACCCACTGTTTTAGCTGAGCTAAATCGAAAACTTCCTCCAATCGGCGGGCCTCCGTAGAGTCAGAGACATCTACATGGATGTTGAGGTCGCCAACCAGAAGGAATTTCGGGAAGCTCAGAGCCCGTGGCACTATGCACTCCTCCAGAGTATCAATGAAGTGGCGGACATGGCCTGGAGGCCTGTAGATCAATGATCCTCCCAAGGTGAAGTGAGGATTAATAATAAGGGAGAAGTGGAGAACCTCTCCATCAGCCACTACATCGGACTGCTCAATAGAGAAGTGCCACCCCTCCTTAAAAATTACAGCTAGGCCGCCCCCTCTACCTGTGATCCTATCAACTCTGGCAATCTTAAATCCTCTAGGGATAGCGAGTTCCATAATCGGAGCGCACGTGTTGGTAAGCCACGTCTCCGTGATGAAAAGGAGCTGAAGCTGGCCATCCACAAGTATTTCAAAAATGTCAGCTGCGTGTTTCACCATGGATCTAGCATTAATTAACCCAGCCCTAATCGACGTGGGGCCAGTTCCGCTACCTGATCGTGAAGGTAAGGAAGGCTGGGGCAGAAAACCACAGTTGGAACACCTCGCAATCGCGCAGTCCCGCCCCGCCCGCATACAGATACCCCCTCTAGCTGGGGGATTTAGCTTCAAAAGATCATTGCGAGAATACCTGATCCTACCAGGCGCAATCCGACCAAGGGGAGGACGGGCATGAAAGCTGGCCCTGGGCCCATCCGAGGCACGGACGGGCACAGACGGGCCCTCCTTTGGCGCTCCTTCGGCGCGCAGACGGCGTGCCTGCTGCGCGAGACCGCTGCGTGTTCTATGGGGCATCGCTATTTAAGGCCCAAGCCCCTCCCCGAGCTGGACCGCTAACTCCAGACCAGCCGGGGTCCGGGACTCACCAAAGATGGCGCCCGACCTGACCCTCCACAGCAATTGGCACAAGCAAGCTGCGGTGGAACGGGGCACAGGGGGGCCGGGAAGCAGCGTACAGAGTATTAAAAACGGTACAATTAATTAAACAGCACACAGCACAATTATTAAATCAATTGAGTGTAAAATACTGTTTTTAAAATAAGCTAATGCAATAATGCTGAGGAGAGCGAGTGAGCAGAAGAGAATCTCTCGCAGTCTGCTCGCCTTTCTCAAACGATATAGCAAGGTGCTGCCACCACCCTGATCAGTCGCACGGGCCCGCAGATTCAGATTCTATTTAAGGCCCAAGCCCCTCCCCGAGCTGGACCGCTAACTCCAGACCAGCCGGGGTCCGGGACTCACCAAAGATGGCGCCCGACCTGACCCTCCACAGCAATCGGCACAAGCAAGCCGCGGTGGAACGGGGCAGAGGGGGACCGGGAAGCAGCGTACAGAGTATTAAAAACGGTACAATTAATTATACAGCACACAGCACAATTATTAAATCAATTGAGTGTAAAATACTGTTTTTAAAATAAGCTAATACAATAATGCTGCGGAGAGCGAGTGAGCAGAAGAGAATCTCTCGCAGTCTGCTCGCCTTTCCCAAACGATATAGCAAGGTGCTGCCACCACCCTGATCAGTCGCCATGATCCATGATCCAGAGGGTAGTCATGAGGAGGAGGCAAAAGAGAAGGGCGATAAAGAGGGAAATAGTCTTTGAGCTGTGCATTTTGTCGGTCTTTGGGTTTCTGTAGTGGGTCTTCAGATGTCCGGTTGCTTCCATCATCTTCGTGTCGGGTGCTTCCATCATCTTCGTATCGGGCGCTTCCATCATTTTCAAGGGGCTCGGTAGCGGGCAGAACCACAAACTTCGTTTGGCTTCTCTCCTGGTAGCCTTAGTAGTGTTAGGCCGCCGCTCTGAGAATTGTAACTTAGCCAGTGGTCTGCTTAGCCGAAGCTCCCTCCTTTCGTCGCAGGTTATACCCTTCTCTGGATGGCACAGTGGGATCGGGGAATTCAGCCAGTTAAAGTGTCTCTGTATCAGGGTAACAGCTCAGGGATGGTCGGTCTTTGTTCAGGAGCTCTTCTTGGGTGGCCACGTCTTCGGTCGTCGTCAGGGTAGAGGAGATTTTCTTACAATGGTGTGCGTGCAGCCAGTGTTTCTTCCCTTCCACTCGAAGAGCTGTTCGGGTGGTGATCAAGACTTGCCAGGGGCCCGTCCACAGAGGTTCCAGACTCTTTGCACGCTGGAAGTTTCGGATTAACACGAAATCTCCAGGTTGGAGGTCGTGTCCGGGGCCCCTGGAAGCATCGGGGATGGCCTGCAGCACCTGTTGATGGATAACAGACAGTGTTTTAGTCAGATTGTACAAATAGTCAGACATTAGGACGTCCGGGACGTCGTGAATGGATGTCGGTTTCGGTGCAGGCCAAACGCTCATATGTCGGCCGAAAACGACCTCGTAAGGGGTCAAATGGTGTTTGGTGGGGGTGGAACGCATTGATAGCAATGCCAGTGGGGGAGCGTCTGGCCATTTCAGTCCTGTGGTAGCCACTATCTTAGCTAGTTTGAGCTTCAACGTGGCATTATGTCGCTCAACCAGTCCAGCAGATTGGGGGTGGAAGACTGCGTGAAATTTTTGTTTGACACCCAACCCCTTCAAAATGAGTTGGATGACTTCGGCTATGAAGTGGGGGCCATTGTCGCTCCATAAAATTCGACAAAGGCCATAGCGAGGGAAGAATTCCTTCAGTAATACCTTTGCGGTAGCAATGGCAGTGTTGTCGCGAGTTGGATAGGCTTCCACCCACTTGCTAAATGCGCACACGACAACAAGTACATATTTCAGACCTTGGCATCTTTCTAGTTGGATGTAGTCCATTTGTAGGACTTCAAATGGATGATTGGGGACCCCAAACCCTCCCCGGGGTACGACAGTTCTTTCCCGGGGTTGTGTTGCAGGCATATCAGACATTGTTGGACTAGGCGTTTAGCTGAGTCTGTGATCTTGTCATTGTGCCAAACTTTGGAGACAAGTTCGGCCATAGGGGCAGATCCTATGTGTGCAGGGGAGTGTGCCATGGTCAGTATGGGGATCAGGTATGAGTTGGGTAGCAACCATTTGTTCGTGTCTTTTGCCCGCCAGCAGCCTTCATCGTCTTTCAGTCCCATCCGTGCCCATTCAGTCAGTTCGTGGGGTGAGCTGGCCATTTGGATGTCCCTAATAGTTTCCCTAGCGTCCTTCCATTTTTCTGTTTGTGACCTGGTCACATACATGTGTGTCGTTGTCCTGTTCTCAGCTGTGGTCCGGGCAGTGATGTCGGCCAGTGCATTCCCCTGCCCAATGATGTCTGTCACCCTTTTGTGTGCCTGGCATTTGATTACAGCAAGTTGTTTGGGAAGGAGGACCGATTCAGTCAGAGCGGAGACTAGATCTCCGTGTAGGATGGGTGTGCCGTGTGAGGTCAGGAATCCCCTCTCCTTCCACAAGAGCCCGAAATGATGAACCACCCCAAAGGCATACTGGCTGTCTGTGTAAATATTTGCTGTCGTCCCTGCTGCTAGGATACACGCTCGTGTGAGGGCAATCAGTTCTGCTGCCTGTGCAGATCGTTGTGTGATGCGGGCGGTCTCAACTACAGTTCGGGCTGTGGTAACTGCATAAGCAGCTGAGGTGGTGCCATCGGGGAGTTTGATACAAGAGCCATCTACCCATAGTTCTCCGTCAGGATCTGGAAAAGCAGTGTCTTGGAGGTCAACCCTACTCCTGGTCTGTTCGTCCGTGAGGGTCACACAGTCATGTATAGGGGACACATTGGGGTCGTTCTCAGGTAGGGGCAACAAAGTGGCTGGATTCAGCGTGGTGCATCTTTTCAGTGTGATGTGGGGTGCAAGCAGAGTCAGTTCGTACCCAGTCAGTCGTGCACTAGTCAGATGCTGCGTCTTGGTCTGGTTTAGGAGGGTGTCAACCGCATGGGGCACTAACACCGTAAGGGAGTTCGAGAGCACGATCCCCTCACTCTGTCGGATAGAGATAGCAGTGGCAGCTACAGCTCGAAGGCAGGCAGGCAAAGCTCTGGCTACGGGGTCAAGAGTGGCAGAGAAGTAGGCACATGGGCGTTGCTTGGGGCCAATGGACTGAGTCAGGACAGACAAAGCGCACCCCTCCCTTTCGTGAGTGTAGAGGGAGAAGGGCTTTGTGTAATCGGGGGTTCCTAGGACTGGTGCGGAACAAAGGGCGTCTCGTAGTTCTTTGAAGGAGGATTGGCATTCGGGGGTCCAAGGGAGCGGGAAGGGGACATCTTTGGCCAGCAGGGAAAGTAGTGGTTTCACAATGAGGCTGAAATTTGGTAACCACTGTCGACAGAAGGAGGTGAGGCCTACCAGGGAGCGGACTTGTTTCTGTGTCTTAGGGACAGGGGTTTCTAGGATGGTCTGAATTCGATCTGGTGTAAGTTTCCTCCCGTCTTTGGACAAGAGATGGCCTAGGTAAGTGACCTGGGGTTGGCAGAATTGCAACTTCTTCTTGGAGACCTTGTGGCCATTTTCCGCGAGGAAGTGCAGGAGTTGGATGGTGGCTGTGACTGCAAGTGAAGTGGTGTCGGCCACCAAAAGGATATCATCGACGTACTGTATCAACACCACTCCATCCGGTAACTGGACTGCAACCAGCTGTCTTTTGAGGGCCTGACTGTAGATGCTGGGACTTTCAGTGTAGCCTTGGGGTGCTCTACAAAATCTATATGAGCGGGATTTTAAGGTGAAGCCGAAAAGGTAGCGGCTGTCTGGGTGGATGGGGATGGAGAAGAATGCGTTCTTGAGGTCGATTACCGTGAAGGTGGTGGCAGTGGAAGGAATCAGAGTCAGAATGGTGGTGATGTCTGAGACTACGGGGTATTGAGGTACCACTACTTTGTTGACCTCTCATAGGTCGATGATGAAGCGGTACGCTTTCTCATCTCCCTCACCCTGCTTCTTTACAATGGGTAGGATAGGGCTGTTGCACACATTGCTAACTACTTCCTCTACCACTCCTGCATCTATCAGAGACTGGATGATCTTTACCAATGCCTTCTCGCCCTCGGGCGATATCCGATATTGTGGAAGTTTTGGGAGCACTGCGTCCTGTCGAACAGTTATATGCACAGGGTCAATCAGCATGCGTCCTACGTCCGAGTCAGTTTTGGCCCACAGGTAGAGTGTCTGTGGTAGAGTGTCGAGTAGGGACAAGTCAGCGTCAGTGATGGAAAACATGCGTGGAGTGGGACAAGATCTGAGCAGAGTCGGGTTGTCGTACAGAATGACTCGAACCCCGTCTTGTGAAAACCTAATAGTAGCTCGGAAATGTTTCAGTAAGTCAAGTCCCATAATGGCATCGGGAGTGTTGGATGAGAGCAAAAACGTTGTGTCAGTGGTGTTATTTTCCAAGTCAAAGGAGATCAGTGTGGACAAGGGGTTAGTGGAGGGCGTTCCATCAAAACCTATTGATGTTACATGTGAGCCAGACAAGGGTGCCCTTGGAATCAGTTGTTTAGATAACGCGCTACGTGTTGCGCCAGTGTCTACCAGAAATGGAGACTTTGTACCCAGGACCTTAGCGGTGACATAAGGACCTTGCTGGTCAACATGGAGCTCGACTGGATCCCTCCCTTGCCCTTGGCAGTCCTATGCGAAGTCGTGGGCGTCGTCACAGTCAGACTGTTGGAACTGGTTCTGTCGGGGACGGTCAAATGTGTTCGGTCTGCCTGACCTGTCGGTGTTGGTGTCGTTTGTGTACCCTCGTCCCTGTCCTCTATTTCTTGACCCACCCGCTACGTCTCTTGTGTCCCTATTTTTGTTTGCTTCTTACAGAACCGGGCACTGGGATTTCCAATGACCAAATCCTTTGCAAAACGCACACTGGTTCTCATCGATGTCTTTACGTCCAGCATAGGGTGTGGATGCACGGTCTCTAGGGGGTGGATTTCTAGGAGCATTCGATTGGTAACTACCTTTGTACTGTTCCCTTCCTATTGTCACCCCTTGCAACTGTGCAATCATCACCCTTTCTTTTAGGTCCTTTTTCTTTTTCTCAGTCGCCCTATCGTTCTCATTCTTTTGATGTTCGTAGTACTGGGCCATCTGAAGGATAGCCGCAGGTTTGGAGGCCGCCCAACTACTCTCACTAGTCTGTAGTTTCTGTGAGACTTCCTGCAACAGACCTTTGACGTAATTCTGGACAAACAGATGATGTCCGGTTGCAGTGGTCATGTCCTGGCCACTGTAATCGGAGAACACCGTCTCAAACCGGGAGAAGTATTCTGATACGTCTGCCTGGGGCTTCTGGCGGCAGGCCGTTACTATCGACCAGTACACCTTCTTTTCTGGGATCAGGGTTTTCAATTTCTGGACGATCTTGTCTGGGAGGTCTAGAATGGATTTTAAAGGTTTCTGTCCAGGCTCTCGTTGCCTATCTATGCCATCGAGTTGTGACCAGGTATGTCCGAACAGCTCAAGGTGGTCGACTTTCCGGATTTGCTTCCACACATCAGCTGGCAGACATAGCCCGAAAAACAAATCGATGTCCGGGATCACTGACATAATATCGACGACACAAATATCGAGATACACAAATATCGAGTCAAAAATATCGATTGACAAAATATCGACTCCCTATCTTCAAACAGGTAAGTACCAAAATATCGACTCCAAAATATCGACTTACAAAAATATAGACTGTCAAAATATCGATTTTTTAAAATGTCTTAAAAGTAAGTTAAAACTAATATAGTAATAAATATATTTAATATAAACTTAGAAATAATTATTAAAAAAATATAATTTTAATAAATAATTTATCTAATTAAAAAAATTACATCACCAAAAATTACACACACACACATATATATATATATATATATATATATATATATATATATATATATATATATATATATATATATATATATATATTAAACATATTATTAAATAAACATATATAACATTTTAGAAAATGTTTAAAATTTATTGTTACAACTATAGTGAGTTCAACATTAGCAAAAGTGTTGGATAGCGTAGAGGTAAAATTTACTACTCCCACTCCAGTGGGTGCAACAGTAGGGAAAGCGCTGGATAGCGTAGAGGTTAAAATTACTATTCCCACTCCAGGGATGTATGACGTTACAACGCATACTTTTACAACGCCTACCATTACAACAAAACTTTTACAACGCAAAAACTTTTACAACGCATACATTTACAACGCAAGATTTTACAACGCATATACCTTTACAACGCATACCATTACAACATAAGTATTGGTAAGTATATAATAATTTTTTGAATATAAATTAATAAAAAATATTATAATATAATTTAATATAATTTAATTTTATTAAATAAATGTAATTTAAATGTAATTTTACTTTATTTTTACAAAGTACCCCTGTACCCCAAAAACCCAAAACTGACCCTGAACCCTAAAAATACCCCTTTACCCATAAACTGAAAACTGACCCTGAACCCTAAAAATACCCCTTTACCCGAAAACTGAAAACTGACCCTGAACCCTAAAAATACCCCTTTACCCAAAAACTGAAAACTGACCCTGAACCCTAAAAATACCCCTTTACCCAAAAACTGAAAACTGACCCTGAACCCTAAAAATACCCCTTTACCTACAAACTGAAAACTGACCCTGAACCCTAAAAATACCCCTTTACCCCAAAAACTGAAAACTGACCCTGAACCCTAAAAATACCCCTTTACCCAAAAACTGAAAACTGACCCTGAACCCTAAAAATACCCCTTTACCCAAAAACTGAAAACTGACCCTGAACCCTAAAAATACCCCTTTACCTACAAACTGAAAACTGACCCTGAACCCTAAAAATACCCCTTTACCCCAAAAACTGAAAACTGACCCTGAACCCTAAAAATACCCCTTTACCCAAAAACTGAAAACTGACCCTGAACCCTAAAAATACCCCTTTACCCAAAAACTGAAAACTGACCCTGAACCCTAAAAATACCCCTTTACCCAAAAACTGAAAACTGACCCTGAACCCTAAAATTAAAATATTTATCAATTAATCAATTATAATTAATTACCAATTATATTTTAATTAATTACCAATTAATAATTAATTAACAATTAATTCTAAATTATTATCAATAAATAAATTAACATATTTAATTAATTATAATTAAATTACTTCACACCCTATTCCCCTATAAACCCACAACCCGCTACAGAAAATAAATTACTAAAATTAAAATATTCATCAATTAATCAATTATAATTAATTACCATCTATATTTTAATTAATTACCAATTAATAATTAATTAACAATTAATTCTAAATTATTATCAATAAATAAATTAACATATTTAATTAATTATAATTAAATTACTTCCCACCCTATTCCCCTATAAACCCACAACCCGCTACAGAAAATAAATTACTAAAATTAAAATATTTATCAATTAATCAATTATAATTAATTACCAATTATATTTTAATTAATTACCAATTAATAATTAATTAACAATTAATTCTAAATATATATCAATAAATAAATTAACATATTTAATTAATTAGAATTAAATTACTTCCCACCCTATTCCCCTATAAACCCACAACCCGCTACAGACTTATATTACACAAAAAATAAAAATTATTATTAACTTACCTTAAATTCGATATTTTTGTTGTCTATATTATGTCTAGTCGATATTATGTCCATTCTATATTTTTGATTCGATATTATGTCCATTCTATTCGATATTAATTTTCTCTAGTCGATATTTTTGTTGTCTATATTATGTCTAGTCGATATTATGTCCATTCTATATTTTTTACTCGATATTCTGTCCAGTCGAAATAATTGACTCGATATTATGACTGTACACCGATGTCCGGTAGGGTCATAATCATCGAACCCAAGGCTGTGCCTAATTCAGTATAAAAGGCAGTGG
The DNA here is from genome assembly GCF_964261635.1 of Lissotriton helveticus. Taxonomy (NCBI): domain Eukaryota; kingdom Metazoa; phylum Chordata; class Amphibia; order Caudata; family Salamandridae; genus Lissotriton; species Lissotriton helveticus. The sequence continues at coordinate 1,546,622,082 of NC_136065.1, forward strand.
GGTTCTTTTGTAAATCAGGCAAGGATTTTCGGAAAGTCAGGATGTCTTGCCGATCCCATGGTTGGTAGACCCAGTTGTAAACTACTCTCCCTCTCGCATCTTGGTGGTTAATGTCATCATGCGTTCCCTGTCCTCTTGGGGGAACCCAGTAGGGAGCGGCCTCCTTTATAGGCATCATTGTGTCAGTTTTTTCTGTTCGAGGCTCGGTCGCTACAGGAGTCGTAGCGTTAGTTTCTAGCCTCTGTTCAGTGAGGTGGCGGAAAACTCCAAGCGTACGCGTGAAGAGGTCCGTCACATCACACTCGCCTTCATCTCCAATGTCAACTTTCCTATACAGAGTCGTTAGGCTCTCAGGACCTTTGTCTTGGTATCGATCCTCATAGGCATTGATGGTGTGATAACAAAATCGCACAACAAAGTGTCGTCTGTGGCTATTGGCATATGAGTTGTACATATCCGTTACGTATTCCTCACTCTCTTTTCATTCCACCAGTGTTTTCACTATCTTATCGATCCCTACTCGTGCATCTTTGCTTAATCGGTTTATTCTAGTGGAATCTTTCCTTCTAGTTTCGGGGTCATCTAGTGTTACTGCTTGCGCTGCGTTGAGTACAAGGGGCTCGGCCGGCGCGGAGGCCGTGAGGACCGAGGTCCTGGCACTATTCTCACCTGTACTTGGGGGCTGCGGGTGTTGTATTAAGGGTTGGGAAGGGGCATATGGAGGGGGCATGTAGATCAAGTCAGTCAAGTCAAAAGTTTTTATTTGTTTCGGTACTCAACTGAGGACCACAAATGTTATATAAAACAATTTACAGAAAGATTCATCACAAATTAATACAGTGTTAAAAATGATTTAAAAAATTTATAAAAATTATAACATACAAGTTCGTTTGGTGGTTGTTTACACACCAATATTAGTTCCTTTACTGTTAAGATTCTAGAGTTGCGGTATATGTGATCTAGATATCTTGACCGAGCTTTTACTACATTAGGGTTAGGGCATGCAAACAGAAGATGCTCAATGTTCTGATCACCCCCTTGACATAGGGTACATAGTGAGGATCCACCATTTGTCCATCTCGATGTAAATGTTAACACTGGTAGAATTCCTAATCGCAACATTATGATCGCCCTCCTTGCACCGTGTGTGAGGGAAACCCCTATGTATGGCTGTACCTGCTTATACTCCACTGAATCAGCGAAAAGTTTGTAAGTAGTTAAGTTTTTTACAATGGGCATGGTCAAGTTCAAAGCTCAGTTTAGGAGTAAAGCATTTTAAAAAATGTTTCAGTTGCAAGTTTGACCATGTAAGCAAAAGATCCGGACTGAGTTTGGCGATTTGTAGTGCCATAGTCATATTCTGATGAAAAATGTTTGTTTTGAAGCATCTATTTCAAAAGTCTCGATCTTTTGCAGGGAGCGTAATGATTCTTTTTTTGCATGAAGAAGGTTGTAGGCCCATCTGATGACGTTAGCAACGGCTATCGCGTAGGAACTGGTGAGTGAGAGTTCTAATCTTAGAGCTTGGACTGGTGTGGATTGTGAGACCTTCAAGATTTTTTTCAAGATTTTCCCTTCTTTTTCGTCCATATATGCCCATTGTTTTATAGGGATGTGCTCCGTAGCATAAGATAAAACAGGGGGGATTTTTACTCTGTATATTTTTAACAGTGAAGAAAAGTGCCTATTCCCTGTAGCTGAGTAGAGTCTTGAGAGGGCCCCAGCATGTAGTTCAGATTTTCTTTTTAAATTATTTATTTGCTTTGTGTTTTTTAGATTCTTTGAGAATATCCTACCAAGATAGGTGTATTCATCAGCTTCTTCAATCTTTTCTCCGCCGAGCCTCCAACAGTACTTAGCACTTTGTTTTTTGCCAGAGAAGGAGACTACTTTTGTTTTTGTTAAATTAGGGATTAGAAAGTTGTCCTTAGAGTAATTATATAGGATGTCTAGGAGCTTTTGTAAACCAAAAGGCGTGAGGTCCAACATCACGATGTCATCGGCGTAAAGTAAAGTGTGTATTCTTTGTGCAGCGATCTTCGGGGGCAAACTTGAACCTTGTTGTAATTGATGTGGTAAGTCACTGAGGTATAAAGAAAATAATATCGGAGCTAAAAGACACCCTTGTTTGAGTCCATTTGCAGTTTTAATTATTCTAGTCAAACCTTTTTCACGCCCCATTTGCACTTTGCACCACGTGTTAGTGTGGAGATTAATTATGATCTGCAGCAGTTGTTCTGGTATTCCTAATCTTCTCAGTTTGTTCCATAAAGTTGGTCTATCAACACGATCGAAGGCTGTAGAGTAGTCAATGAATGCTGCATATACAATCTAGGATTTCCGCACTATATATTTGTCAAAGATGGTCTGAAGGGTTGAAATGTTGTCGATGACAGAATAGTTAGGTCTAAAACCTGCTTGAAACATGGGAATTAAGCCTGACGAGAAGGCCCAGTCTTTTAGTCTATCTAATACCTCTGCGGCGAAGATTTTCCCTGCAGCGTCCATCAATGCTATTTGGCGGTAGTTCCCAGCTATGTTTTTGTTCCCCTTTTTATGTATAGGAATAATAATGCTCCCTTGCCAGGACTTTGGTATTTTCTTAGTTATAAAGATATAGTTGAAAAGGGGTGATAGCATCTGACTCCACTCCTTGGGGTCTGCTTGCAGAACCTTGATGGGAATTTGGTCAGGGCCGGAGGCACCAGTACTCTTCGCTTTTCGAATATGCATTGCTATTGAAAATGCTGAGGTGTAAGTGATCTGGGAATGAGTTTTTCCCATGGTGAAATCGACGACCTTTTCATCATGATTGGTTAGATTTGCCTTATAAAGTTCATTCAAATAGATTTCCCAATCACAGGGAGAGACCGGAATAGCCTGAAGTTTCTTTTTCGTGCCAGTTATTTTAGCAATTAGAGACCAATATTCTCTCTGATTGTATTTTTTGGCGGCTATTTGGATATCAACCCAATTTTTGTCTTGCAGCATTCTTTTGTGACAGTGCTTCTCTCTTCTTAGTTTGTTGTTTAGTTTGTTAATTTCTGCCTCAGTTGTTGGAGAATAGCTCAAATATTGTGCGCGTATGAGTTTGTTGAGTCTTTTAGCAGTTGGTGTACTCCGATTTTTATTTTTATTTTTATTATTCTTATTATTATTTGTTGATGAGTCCTGTTGTAGTTTGTCTAGAAGAGCACTTTTAAGTTTGTTGACTATGTATTCAAAATTTGTTATAGGGTCTTCTGAGTTTATTTTTGTTAGAAGTTGTGTATTTGTAATCAGATCGGTTATTTTGACCATGTTTATTGGAGTCCGGAATATCCGCCTCTGGTCTGCATTTATCAGGATAGTGCTATTATGAAATATAATCTGGTTTGTAGAAGAATGATTAGCCATCCATTGAGTGGATATTTGTAGTAATGCGTGGTCACTCTCTTCAGTGAAGTTGGAATCCAGATACACAACTGTCTCCTGTAGTTCCATAGTGCAGATTATATAATCAATGATTGAATAGGTTCCATTTCCTCTTCTAGTGTACGATGCCGGTATGTCGCCTTCTGCGTTGCCGTTCAATATCGTCCCGTTTATATTCGGGAGAAATGATAATAGCAGTTTGCCTCTTTTGTCCGAGTTGATTCCTATGGGAAATTTTGGAGAGGATATTTCCAGTGACTCTTCTTTATATAGATTTGTCCACTTTCTAATTTCACAGTTGGAGATTTTTCCGTTAAAATCGCCCATAATTAAATATGACAAGTGTGATAGGTCTTCTATTAACTGGGAAATTCTTTCCATTGTGTCCACAAATAATGCGTCCTGGTTTGTACCAGGTGGGGCATATAGATTGAAGAGCAGGAAAGCCTTTGGTGGGCCGAAATGTGTGTTTTTAATGATACCTTAATGCATTGAAGATTCTCAGAGTTGGTCTCAATGATCTTTTGATCCCATAGGTATTCCTCCCTGAGTAGGATTGCCAGACCACCCTTTGCGTGGCCCCGTTTAGTTGCTTTTGCCGGAATGTCATAAACGTAATAACCTTTATGGAGAAAAGATTTTGTTGCCCAGGTTTCCTGTAGAAACAAGATATCTGGTTGATTTATAGTAGCATCAGTTATTTTGTTTTTTGATTTTCCGGCCATATTCCACGAGATAATCTTCAAGCCTTTGTTAAACAGTAGGTTTTTGGTTGTTGATGATTTTATTGCTGTTTAACGACTCCGATACCCAGGCCCAAGATTTTGTAGTTTTTTTAGACTCTTGCACTTCTAACTCTTTACACCATACTACCCTTTCACCTTTATTGACTAAAATGTTCAGGGTATCCTTCCCTGTATAAATCGCCTTGGATCTTCTGATTCTAGGATGTTTTTGCACGAGCTCAGATTTTGCCAAAGAGGACCGTTGGACCTTTTTTTAGGTTTGTTTTCTTCCGGTTCAGACATTTCAATTACATCGTAACCACTTTTATGGAGTATCTCCTTTTCTCTGAGAATAATCCCCGGTAGGACTGATGACCAAAAGGATACCGTCGCTATCTTATTATTTCCTTTTTTGGGAAAGATCACCAGATCTATTTCTTTGCTGGTCAAAGTTTGCAAAGGTAGTATTTGTTGGAGAAGATTTATTATCCTTCCACGATTGAGTGGTACGTTGTCTATAGGAAAAAGTTCTTCGAATTGTAAAAGTTTAGATGGTTTTGTATCCCCACGTAAGGAGTTCTTGTCGTCTTCTTCTCCTATTATGTTGTTTCTATGACCTATTTCAGAGAACAGTGTGGACGGTAGATATTCGTGAGCTCTTGGATTCAAAATTTGAGCTTTCCGTGAGGTTTTTCTATCGCTGGTTTCCTCTTTTTTGTCCATATGTAGAATTGGAATTTCCTCTTGTCTCTCGCAAATTTTTTGAGATGTAGTTGGTTTTTGAAATTTGAGCTTACGAGTTTTCTTTTTTTGAATTCTTCTTGTCGGCTTTTTTCTCCTTTTTTTCCTTTCTTCTTTTTGAGTTTCTATTATTGTAGAGATTATTTCGCCTTGGTCAGCGTCAGGTTTGTATTTAGTGCTATTTTCCTGGTCATCTTTATCAGGGGCGAATTTGTACAACTCAGTTTTTTTGGTGGAGTTAGAGAAAATGGGATACTGTTTTGCATTTTTAGGGAAATCTTCTTTGAAGAGTTTCTTTAGGGAAAATATAGTAGTATCTTTTCGAATTTCCAAATTTTCCTTTGTTTGTTTTCCTATTTTTTCTATTTTTGATGTTTGAGTACTGGCATCACATTTTGTTTGTATCTGGTTGCTTTCGTTTATTTTGATTAGGTTATTCTTTTCCAATTGCGGCATATCAGTGATTTGTTGTTTTTTCATTGCCTCGACAGATTCTTTTTTCTTTTTCTCCTCCACTAGGAACGTTAATATACCAATTTGTACGTCTAAGGTTTGATCTGAGTTTTCCAGGATGTGTCCTAGAAAAGAAAGGATTGATTCCAAAATTTCCTGTAGTGAAAAAAGAGCCTTTGACATTGGATTTTCGTAGTTTGTATTGTTGACGTGTTTAGGAAAAAAAGGGTCCAGTGAGGAATCATGGACGAGATCAAGTTCTGGTAGTTTATTCTCAGAACTATTTAAAAGTTTGTCTAGGTTTAACTGTACTTCAGATATCTGTTCCACTGACTTCAGGTTAGTTCCTTGAGTTACATCAAAGCGATCTGGACTCCCAGATCGTTTTATTGGAGTTGAAGATGTTAAGTGGATTGGATCGTGATCCAGGGATTGTAATTCATGTACGGAGCAATTTATTCCTTGGTTAGTCTCCAGTACATGCACACTTTGATTATCAGTCGATTGTTGGTTCAGAGAGTGAAGCATTTTTTCCTCCTTATTTACAATAGGATCCGAGATTTTTTCCATTTCCGGGAGATAGGTAGGTAAATCCCTGTTTAATGATAAGGCAGAAAAGTAATTGCTAATTGCCGGGGTCCCAGTTATCCGGCCTTGTTTTATCGCTTTGTCAGAGGACAGCTTCTTCAGTACCCATCCGCTTCATAAATATGGTACGAGATCTTAATTTCTTAAATCCCATTAGACTATCCTGGAGTAGGTCTAATAATTATATACAAAAGTAATTTCTCGAGTATGTTTTATGTATTTGTCATTGAGACCTCAACGTAATTCACTGTGGCCCTTTGTGTTGGTCACAAGTACCTTATTGTTGCACTTACCACTGTGGCAGACGGATGTGTTACTTGTCGAATAGTTCCTCGATGCATTAAATGTGTAGCAGTAAATGTTAAATAGGGTGGCCCGTCCCGTCCTTGAACGTCCCCGGACGGCCACAGACGGCCCGCCCTTTGCCCGGGCTTCGCCCGGCGTCACGCGAGACGGACCTTAGGTTATGTTTATACTTGTCAGGGCGGCCGTGGGCGGGGCAGGCAGGGGGCGCAGACCGGATGTGAACAGGTCTCGCAGGGACTCCTGGAACAGTGAGTCCCTGCAGCGCTGCAGCGCTACAGCCCTGCAGCCTCTCAGCACCGCGGCGGCCGACCTGATGGTTCTGTCCGATCCGAAGGGGGCAAGCTGTAGGTATTCGCTAGGAGAGTTCCAACAGGGCGAGCAGATGAGAACAAGTGTGCAGGCAGAGAATATCTCAAAAACAATCAATGAGCAATACTAGTATTTTCAAACAATCAAACAATCGTTTCGCAATTTGTCGTGTTACACGACCTTTCCCGGACCGCATGGACAGTTTCTCGTCTTCCGCTTCCAGCGCCCGATCGTCCTCTATTCTCCGTAATTGCCGCGGCACTCCTGATGGTTCCCAGTCAGGACCGTAGATCACTCGAGAGAGAGGTCTGCTCGGAACCGGTGAAGTTCGGATGATCGGCTGCCAGACGAGGGTCTATCGGGCAGGTGCACTTCCCGATCGTTGCAGTCGTTCACTCTGTCGTCAGGACCTCTCCCACTGCATCCACGTGTTGCTGATGGGCCCCACGTTTGGGACACCAATTGTAAAAGGGTAGGCAGATTTCAACCGATAACCTTTAAGTATTGCCCGGCGTTAGTCGCCTCTCATACCACTCGAAATTATCAAACAAAGAGGCAGGCGCTGGAGACTGGAAGGCAGGAAACAGAGGTTTATTCCGACGGAGCAGAACACATCAAATCAGACAACAGGGTATCTTCTCGAGGTGCTCTAACCGCATCTCTGAGGCCTGGCCTCTTATACACAGGTTTATGGCTTTATTGTATGAAACATGTTCTTGTCAATACTTTGAAGTACGGAAAGACATCCTCGGAATCCCCGCTTCAGACCCGTTCCCACACACATTTACAGTAGAAGTCCCCACCCCGATCTCAGTAGGTGATGACTATCGCGCAGCGGGATATTCCGCTGATTACCGGAATGTGTGCGGCTGATCGGATCTCATGGGGTGGGTGCTTTGATCAGTCATAGATCATTTGAAGAGGGACAGCTTCCTACTGTAAGGGGCAATAAACTGCATCCGCAGGGCTAGGTGATGGCCTGGGATCGGGCCCGACAATCGGGCACAGAGGAAGGGAGTTCATCAAAGGATGTGTGATCATGAAAGGGACGGAGGGAGGTGTTATCCGGGTACAGGATGTGGCTCCGAGGCAGGGCCGCGCTGAAGGGGTGGTTTATGGCCCAAGCATGTGAGAGCGGGAGCTGTCAGCACGCGGGGGATGCTTGCGGGGTCAGAGACTGACTGACTGAAGTTTTTATTAAGCGCTCGAATGCCGCGGCGTCTTGGCGCTGTAGAATAAAAGGTGATGTGAGACAGATCAGGGCAGGGAGAACAGCCATGTTTTCAGGGATTTTCTGAATCTCAGTTTGGAGGCTTGTGAGCGAAGTTCGACAGGCAATGAGTTCCAAAGTTTGGAGGCCTGATTAGAAAATGATTTTCCACCCCAACGCACTTTCCGGATTCTAGGCACACAGACCAGGTCTTGATTAGCCGATCTTAGAGTTCGGTTGGGCACATAGCGCAGGAGAAGTTTGGCCAGATCGTCTGATCCTTTTCCGTGTACGGCTTTGTGGGCCAAGCAGAGGGCTTTAAACTGGACTCTGCGCTTAATTGGCAGCCAGTGCAGCTCTCGAATGGCCTGGGAAGTGGGGTGACGCTTTGGCAGGTTCAGGAGAACCCTGGCGGCCGCGTTCTGGATAGCCTGCAGCTTGATCAATTGCTTCTCTCCCGTACCGAGATAGAGAGAGTTGCAATAATCAACCCGAGACATTACTAGGGCAGCAATGACAGTCTTTTTTAAGGTGGGTGGAATAAAAGGCAAGATCTTTCTAAGTACCTTCATCATATGAAAACAAGCTGAAGTGACTTGGTTCACCTGCACTGTGCAGGAAAGGTTTTTGTCCAGTAAGAATCCGAGGTTTCTGACCTTCTCGGCTGGGATAGGACAGCAGCCGGCTTCCGGGGGCCACCATAGCTGACTCCATATCGAGGGCTTTTGACCGAATTCTATGATTTCAGTCTTCTCAGTATTTAGTTTGAGAAAGTTTTGGCTCATCCAGTTTTTTACACTGAGAAGGCAATTCCTGAAACGGCCTGCGGTTGCTTCAATGGAATCGGAGACCGACACTATGATTTGTGTGTCGTCTGCATAAGACACTAATCTCAAGCCATGGGATTTTATCAGTTTCGCCGAGGAGGTGACATATAAATTGAACAAGGTTGGTGATAATGCCGACCCTTGTGGGACTCCTCCGGGAAGAGTGAATTCCTCTGATTTAAGTCCATCCCAGTGGACTTGTTGGATTCTGCCTGTCAGAAATGATGCTAAGAGGGCTAGAGCGGCATCGGAGATGCCCAGATTTTCCAGACGACTTAGTAGGACCGAATGATTGACGGTGTCGAACGCCGCGGTTAAATCAAGTAATATGAGGGCCGTTCTTCCACCGTCATGTAAATGTAAAAAATGTACAGGAATTTATATAGCGCAAATCACCAAGCGGTTTCTAAGCGCTTGCTTAGGGAACCCGTCCTGGTATTCCCCTGTGAGATAACCCCGGCAGGGTATCCGCAAGGTGAAAGCCAGGCATCCCGCCGCGAGGGGCCGTTGTGGAGATTAAGCAAGCTATTGCCCAGAGTCGCAGAGTGTGAACCCGTGAATCAAGTAGGCACCAGAGCAAGAATTGTCGAGTCCATGGACATTTTTTTTTAGGACTCAAGACCCCGCCGAGCCGGGAATTGAACCCTGGTCCTGGGCTGACCTCTGCTTCCAGGTCTGCCTCCTCTAACCAGTGAGCCACACTTCTCCATGGTCTTCCTGATATCTTCTGTTGCCATGATAAGGGCTGACTCAGTTGAATGGCATGCTCGAAAGCCATGTTGCGTAGAGTCAAGAAGATTATTCTTCGTGAGGAAAGTCATCAGTTCTAAGTTCATGGCTTTCTCGAGGATTTTAGCTGGTAGAGGCAGACAGGAGATGGGCCGATAGTTTTTAGTTTCGGAGGGATTGAGTGAGTCTTTTTTCAGAATCGGGCGGATACAGGCCTTCTTCCAGATTGAGGGGAAGGAGTTCGAGCATATAGCCTTGTTTAATAGAGAGGTCAATACTCCAGTTATAGCTAATGGAATAGAATGCAAAATGTGCGGAGGGCATGGATCCAGTGGAGATCCTGATTTCATCTGTAGGAGAAGGTCCCCGACCTCAGACTCTTTTAGCATAGGAAATCTAGAAAAGACAGATAAAGTGGGAGGTGAAGATTCCTCAGTGTCCACTGAGAGGGAGAGAGAGAGAGACGCGCTGGCTATCGGCAGTGGGCAGAGAGGCCATGGCATTCAAAATGGCTGCTACTTACGCGCACATATGAGCCTGAAAAGGGACAAGATGGCGCCGATAATGTTTACGTCGCAATCTAGATTTTAACAGTTTTAACCGTCAAATCTAAGTGTTTGATAGTTATGATGGATTATTTCTCAAAGTGGATATATGGTGATTTTGTGTCTGAAACATCCACTCAAGGTGTAAGACAGTTCTTGGATTTTACCTTGGAAGGCTATCCTGAAGAGTTGGTCACCGATAATGGGATTTAGCTTGTGTCGGAAAGTATAGAGTCATTTCTGAGGAACAAAGGCATTAAACACTGTAATGTGGCATTGTATTCACCCCAAGCTAATGATGCTGTTGAGAGGGCTAACCGTCTTCTTAAGGAAGCCATTCAAATAGCTTTGGTGTGTGGCGTGAATGTAAAAAAATTCGTTCAGGACAAAAGTGTTGGCATATTACAATACTTCTCACACTGTGACTGGTGTGTCACCATTCTCCTTATTGACGGGTAGACTGTCTCATACCTGGTACGCTTACTTGGTAGGGAAAGAATTTGGAAAATATCGAACCCAGAGTAAGTGTAGCTCAGAAGAAAATAATAACATGCTATGAGAAGGCAAGGATTGTGAGTGCAAGTGATGTTCATGTGGGTTCTTGGGTCGTGTCAAAGGACATTAGATTTAGGAAATGTAAACTGGATTTCAACTTTTACGGGCCTTTTAAGGTTTACAGCGTGGCTTGTTTATCTGTGAAGTTGGAAGGTGGTAGTTGGTGGGCTAAGAGGAATTTGATTCTCTTAAGTTATTTTCAAAGCACCATTGCGAGAGATAAGTTGCAGCAACCTGGTAAGTTATTTTTACCACCTATTGGTTCTGTTTTGAGGGGTAATGTTCAGTAACAGCCTGTTATTGACCATGATCTTCCTATTGCTAGTACTTCTGAACTGAATAGATTTGATGTCAAATTGAATACTGATGTCATACATTCTGGCAATGAGTGAATTAATAAATATGATAATTGTACTACTACCAAGAGGGGTAGAATGTCTAAAAACAAAACTACTTACTAGCATGACTTTTCTGTGTAAACCTTTTTTCTGTCATTTTTAGGGCTTGCAAGAGAGCCCTCTTGTTTTATTATTGCAAAGGGGTAGAGGTGTGTTGTATTGCATTCTTATGTTTTTTTCTTGTGCAGCATTGCTAATGCTGTGTGTTCTAGTATGTGCATATTCTGAGTGTTGTTTCATGCTCTGCTTGCCTGCAAGGAATTATGGGTGCCAGTTTGGTAGTTGGGTGCAGGATCGCAGAGCTGGAAGGACGCTGGTGGATGGGCTCCGTTGCTATCGTTCTTCTTAATCAACCTCTTCAAATTAATCTGCTCACTGAGTGATGCGATTATTTGGTTACTCACCCACAACACATTTCCTAGTAGAGCACTGACATTCTGTTGGAGAACGACTATTTTCACGTTTAGATATCTGGGCATCCCTTCGATGTTATAACACCAGAGCATATGCTGCTAGTGTCACAGTTGCATGGATCATCCCCACTTTTGCCACTAAGAGCAGAGATGTGGATCTTGCAACTAGACCAATATAAATATACAATACAATAAATCCTGATGACGTCCGACTGCTTTACTACCTATTGAGACAACACAGACCTATTGCAAAAAGAAGTGATTACACCGAATAACACATGATCTAATAGTAGAACTGGCAGTTCCATACTCACAAGAATGGAAGATATCATTCAAGCTGCAAGAGAGAATAAGTATCTACGAACTGTCATTTAAACTCACTGACCTAACAGCTGGAAAACCTCATAAAAAGAAGAAGTCTCATAACGCATTTGGGCCGATAGGAGTTCCCAAGTGTCATAACAGGGGGCGTGGCCAAGATGGCGGCGAGATAGGACGTGTTTCCCTATCCCTCCGGCACCGCCAGCCATCAGCGTTGGAATATCGCCCTCCCTGATGCCCATCGAAGCTTACCACTGAGTGGGACGAAGTGCGCTGATGCCCTGGCGCTGATGATAAGCTCCTTTCCTGGTTTACCGGCGGCTTTCTGGAGTGATTCGGTCCGCCCGGTCCCGGCCTTGCTGCGGCCCGGCGGGCCTAGTGTGGGGTTCCTGCCGTGGTGAAGCCTCAGAGCTGCAGTGCCTGATGGCGCCTGGTTGAGGGAGTTAGTACCGGATCCTCCCTGGTGTGCTGCCCAAGGACTGGTGTCGGCCCGAAGTGGCTGCTGGCGGATACATGAAGAGAGGCGCTGCGAGGTGCCCGCCATTTTGTGTTCCTGACGGCAGCCTGTCTGCCATCCCTGTGCATCTGAGAGCGCCTGAGCAGGATTTGGCGTTGCTGATACCGGGAAGCCGAGAGCGCCGAGAGCGCCTGAGTGAGAAGTTGCCCTGGTGACATCGAAGGGCTGTCCAACCGGACCCGGCGGCTGGAAAGGGTCCGCAGTGCAGCCTAGCTCAACGACACGATCGGCTCCCCGGGGCAATTGAAGTGAGGAGTGGAGGGGCCGGCTGAGAGAGCGGGCTAGTGCCCTGGTGTGACAGGAAGCACGAGGCGGGGGCAAGGCCTGATGGGAGAGACTCGGCCAGTGGCCCTGGTCTGTGTGAGGGTGACCGGGCCTAATGATGGGCGTGGAGTTCGCCCCTTGAGGTGCCCGTGCTACAACACTTTTAGGCCCAGTCTGCTGCGCTTCAGTAATTAGGCGGCCTGTCTTCGGCCAGTAGGTCGGTGGGTGGTGTTTTCTGCGGCAGAGCGGAGCGCCGAGCTTCCTCGAGCTATGATAGTCCTGCCCCTCCTGCAACAGCACAGTGAGTATACTGTAGAAGCGACAAACTAGTAGCTGATACCTGTGGTGGGCCTCTTGCTCTCTATTTGGCTGCCCCTTGACTCTGGTGGACTTTGGCCTTAAACTACACTTGTGCCTACCCCCCCAGCTCGGCGGCGCTGAGACAGCAACCCTCAAAGGCCTGAAATCCTACCCTCGCACTCTGCATTGCCTGCCTGTACTTCGACTTCCAAGGTGAGGGAGACCTGCAGTTGGCCTGCCTGCGCAGTTCTGGTACCTCGTGTCTGGCCCTAAGGCGCGAGACAGCGCAGACGATAACTCAGCTTTATGTTATGTTATGTTATGTTATGTGCATACTCTTTTATAGCGCACGGCTACCCATGCGGGTGTCCCGGCGCTTTTGCAAAGAGATCAGAGACCAGTGTATCTGTTCAGCAACTCAGGTGGTCAGGACGATCATGCAGAGAAGAGCCACGTCTTTAGCTCCTTTCTAAAGGTAAAGAGACTATTGCCTTTCCGCAAAGAGATCGGAAGCCCATTCCAATGGAGGGCCGCTAAATAGCGGAAGGACCGGCCACCCATCCGGGCACGTTTGATGGACGGGACCGCAATCGTGGCTGATGAAGCCGATCGTAGCATCCTCCTTGGAGCATAAAAGGCCAATCTCTTTTTGATGTACGCAGGGCCTACAGAATGCAGGGCCTTGAAGGCCAAAGTCAGAGTTTTAAAAATAACTCTTTTAGAGATAGGGAGCCAATGTAACTCCTTAAGCAAACTAGAAGCTCTGGCTCTGCGTGGAAGGCCAAAGATTGCCCTTGCAGCAGAGTTCTGGACTATCTGCAATCTTGCCAGCAGGTATTTCGGCAGACCTACATACAGGACATTAGCATAATCAAAACGTGATCCAACTAATGCCTGAACCACAATTCTCTTATATTGCAGTGATAACATCGGTAAAAATTTTCTGAGCATTCTCAGGATGCTGAAGCATTTCCCTGATAATGCATTGATCTGAGATCTGAAAGACAGATCTACATCGCAGACCACACCAAGATTTTTGGCCTGCATTGATACCGACCCGGGAGGAAACATGTCCTGAGGCCACCAGGATTTCCAGCATGGGTCCGGAGCACAACCAAAAAAAAGCGACTCAGACTTGTCTGAGTTGCATTTAAGGCTATGTCGTTGGAACCATGCAAAAACGGAACCAAGGCAGTCCCTGATTTTTGCCCCATCAAACGCCTCTCCCTTCCTGCACGTGAACAGGAGCTGGGTGTCGTCAGCGTAGGATATGACCTGGGCACCAAAAGCCTCCGCCACCGCCGCCAGAGGGGCCATATAGATATTAAAAAGGATGGGGCTCAGAATGGATCCTTGAGGAACCCCCACCCCTATCGGCGGCATTTCAGCGGAGAACGGTGGTGCCCAGATCACCTGTCGGCGGTCCGACAAAAAAGATCTAAACCAATCCAACACCGTCCCACGAAACCCGATCTCCTGGAGTCTTAAATGGAGACCGTCATGTGGGACGGTGTCGAAAGCCGCCGACAGATCCAGCATGACTAGTACAGCCTTACCCCCTAGATCAAGCGTCTCCCTGATAGCTTCAGTGACCTCCAGAAGGGCTGTCTCCGTGCTATAGTTAGCACGAAACCCCGACTGAGTGTCATGAAGGATGTTGTTGCTCTCGATGTAGTTGGTAATCGAGAGCTGCACGTGTTTTTCAACAACCTTCGCTAGAGCAGGGAGAAGGGATATCGGTCTGTAATTAGCATGCGTCATGGGATCTAAATTTGGCTTTTTGATTAGAGGCAAAATCAGTGCATGTTTCCAAGCCGGGGGAACCACTCCCGTAGACAAAGACAGGTTCAACAGAGGGTTCAGCAGGCTGTTAACAGCTGCAGCTACTCTGCCCAAGAATTTAGCCGGGCAAGGGTCCATAGGAGAACCTGACTGAAGTCGAGATAGAAGGTCAAATGAAGTTGAGCAGGTCATTTGAGGGAAAACCGAAAGAAAGGGCATGGTATATTCACTCAAAGAAAGAAGTGTGGGACTATAAGCTGACAATAAAGGGTCCGGAACAGGAAAGGACTCCTGAATTGCCTTAATTTTTTGAGCGAAAAAAGCTGCAAGCTGCTTTATCCACTCTTCAGAGTGAGAGTGGGCAGGGGAGCAGGCGGCAGGTGAAGTAAACTCTTTAACTATTTTAAAAAGCTCTTTACTTGTATTGCTGGCTTCGTCTATTCTGTGTTCCAAATAGCTTTGCTTACTCTCAGCAATATGTTTGTGATAAGTTTTGATCATATCCTTATATCTTTGTTTATCCTCACAATCGTATTTTCGTCGCCAGAGCCTTTCAGTTTTCTTACACTCTTGGCGCATTTCTCTTAGTGAGGGGGTAAACCATGGAGCAGAGGCTAGGTGACCGACTGAGTTGACTGTCTTCACAGGGGCCAGTTCATCAAATCTGTCAGTTAGCCACTTCTGCACCGCCTCAAGGTCTGCCTCCAAATCGCCAGTAAACTCAGGATACCTTACCAGGTAGTCCCCTCGTGATGCTCGCCCTAAATAGCGTGCTCTGAATTGAATTGAATTGAAAAATAATTTATATTGCGCAGAACAATGACCCGCAGGTATCAAGGCGCCTAACAGAAGATCAGAGGAAGATCAAGAAAACTTAGGACCTTAGGCATAGGCTTGCCTAAAAAGAAGGGTTTTTAAGGCAGTGCGGAAGTTCTGAAGGGATGGGAGAGATCTCAGGTCCAAAGGGAGTTCGTTCCACCATTTAGGGGCAAGGGTGGAGAAGGCTCTGCCTCCCCACTTGGCTCTTCTTACACGGGGGCTGTCAGAAGCAGTTTACCAGAGGAGCGCAAGTTCCTTTGGGGGGCATAGAGGGAGATGATGGATCCTATTCCAGTATCACTCTTTTTAGCGATGGCTCTATAGGTCATACAAAGGACCTTAAAGCGGATTCGATGTTCCATCGGCAGCCAGTGCAATGTTTTCCTTGCTGCAGTGGCCGACGAGCGTCTGGGTAAATCCAGGACAAATCTAGCTATGGCGTTTTGGACTACCTGTAAGCGCTGCAGCTGACCTTTATTAAGTCCAGCATACAGCGCATTACAATAGTCCAAACGCGAGCCGATGAGAGCCACAGCTATTTGTTTTCTTGCCTGGAGAGAGAGATATTTCCTGACCCTCCGCAGAGTATGGATCAGGCCCCAACAGGTGGAAACAGTTCTGCTCACCTGATTGCCTAGGTCGAGGGCGGGATCTATTAACACCCCGAGATTTTTAGCAGAGGAAGTGGGGGAAGGACAAGTTCCAAGGGAGTCAGGCCACCAGTTGGCTGACCAGATGTTTTCTTTCCCCCCAAACACCATCACCTCTGTCTTCTCCCCATTCAGTTTCAGGGAGTTCCGGATCATCCATTGACCAACCGCCTCCATGCAAGATCTAAACTTGGAGGCGATTAGGTCATCGGAACGGGGAAGAGAGACGAGGATTTGAGTGTCGTCTGCGTACGAGACTACCTCCATCCCAAATGATCTTATTAGTTTAGCTAGTGGGGTAACATAGATATTAAAAAGGGTCGGGCTAAGTGCCGACCCTTGAGGAACCCCACATAGCAAAGGATGGGATGGAGATAGAAACTCCCCAAGCTTGACTCTTTGTTCCCTCCCCGTGAGGAAGGAGGTCAAGAGATCCAGAGCTGCGTTCTTCACCCCTACCTCCCTCAGCCGAGATGTAAGTACTGAGGGGGAGAGGGTGTCGAAAGCCGCAGTTAGATCTAGCAGGACCAGGAGAGAGGTCTGGCCCTCATCTACTGAAGTGCGGATCTTATCAAGCACGATGGTGAGGGCTGACTCGGTGCTAAATTCTTTCCTGAATCCGTGCTGGGAGGAGTCTAAACATCCCGAACTTTCGACAAAGGCAGCAAGATGCTTGTTAAGATAAGTTTCAAGCATCTTAGCAGGAGCAGGGAGCAGGGAAATAGGCCGGAAGTTTTTTAGGACCCCCGGATCCAAAGAGGCCTTTTTCAGAAGGGGTCTCACTACCGCCTTCTTCCACTCTGCAGGGAAGACGCCATCTCTAATAGCTAGATTCGTTATCTCTAGCAGCGGTGGTAAAAGGGTTTCCCTACACAGTTTGATGACCTTCAGTGGGCAGGTATCCAAAGGTGAGCCGGACTTAGTCTTGGCTAACAGAAGCTCCAGGTCTTGCAAGGCCAGCGGGGGAAAGGTGTCCAGAGTGCAAGAAGGGGAGAGTTCATTGATGGTCGGACACGTCTCTACGCTAGGCATAGAAGCACTAAGGACGACTCTTTGTTCCTCAAGGGCTAGGTGAATGTTCTGTATTTTAGAATGGAAAAAGGAGGCAATCTTATTACAGAGATCCTGCGAAGGGATAACAGGGTCAGGGACCTGCAATCTGACCAGGGAGTCTACAGTTTTAAAAAGTTCCTTCGGGGAGGAGAGCGAGGAAGTCGCGGTCACAAAGTATTCTTGTTTGGCCTGTAAAATTTCAGCCTTGTATTTTTTAACAAGAAGTCGATGAGCTTCCTTATTTTTGAAGTCCCAACTAGCGTGCCATAACCTCTCCTTTCTCCTCACTTCTTGCCTAAGAAGCCTAAGAGATTCGGAGTACCAGGGGGCGGACGGTCTCTTTCTAGCGCGGCTTCGGGATTGTTCTGGGGCAAGATGATTCAGGGCCTCGGTAGTGACCTGTTCGAAGTGGGCGACTGCGGTCTGTACGCTATGTAGGTCAGTATTAGCAAAGCTTGCGGCCCAGGGCTCTCCGCGTCCCTGCTGACCTGGGACGCTCCAAAATGGCGCTCACCCTCCTCTGCCCAAGGCAAGATGTCCGCCGGCAACCACAACCTCCCCAGAACCGGGTCCGCCAAACAGCGGTGGGTTTTTCCAAATTATGGTGCAAGGTAGGGGGCAAGCGGGGAGCTAAGAACAAGGGATAATAAGAAATAATAAAGTAAAATAAATCCAAAACGGGTCGTTAAAAATGTAAAGAGCGGAGCTCAGGAAAACGCGACCAGCGCGACCAACAGCGAGGTGCTGATGTGATTCTCAGCCTCAGGATACCTTACCAGGTAGTCCCCTCGTGATGCTCGCCCTAAATAGCGTGCTCTCCGCGTCCCTGCTGACCTGGGACGCTCCAAAATGGCGCTCACCCTCCTCTGCCCAAGGCAAGATGTCCGCCGGCAACCACAACCTCCCCAGAACCGGGTCCGCCAAACAGCGGTGGGTTTTTCCAAATTATGGTGCAAGGTAGGGGGCAAGCGGGGAGCTAAGAACAAGGGATAATAAGAAATAATAAAGTAAAATAAATCCAAAACGGGTCGTTAAAAATGTAAAGAGCGGAGCTCAGGAAAACGCGACCAGCACGACCAACAGCGAGGTGCTGATGTGATTCTCAGCCTCAGGATACCTTATCTCCTGATTAGATTGCTAGCCAGCTCACCTGCGAGAGCTGAACCTTCATAAGCCCAGATCGTTATCTCCCTTTGCATTGTTTGGAGAGTGCCTTATAGCAGACTGCGACGGGTCTGCAGCAACATGTCGTCAGCCAGAAGTAGAAAGGATAAGCCCTTGAAAGATCTTTTGCCAAAATCATCGGGCCACTCTGCCTCTCAACCGGATGCCAAGACACCACAGGTGGAGGATGACGATGCACCTGCAACCACTGCCTTTATGATTGAGTTATTTATAGCCATCAAGGAGGATATACAAGAGCTGCACTCCCAACTCTCATCGGATCTTAGAGAAGTTAGGCGAGATGTCGACACCATAGGAGAACGAGTGACGACTTTAGAGGAGCATGACCTGGGAAGAGAGGATGACCTACACCAACTTCAACAAGAGATGATCCGGCTCAAAGGCCAGAATTTAGATCTGCAGGCTCACGCGGAGGACTTGGAGAACCGCTCCAGACGTAATAATATTCGGATTCGGGCGGTTCAGTGGAAGGAAGAGGGGGACGACCATCGCGCTTACGTTAGCACCTTGTTCCAGCAGATACTCGGAGATGAAGAGGGTCAGGAGATCCAAATGGAGTTCATCGGGCGGGACTGCCATGCGGTGCTAAACCCCCCCCCCGGACATCCTTGTCTTTGTGCATGATTTCCGACTCAAGGAACGAATCCTCCACAAAGTAAGAGACCATAATCTGGTGCAATTCCGTGGTCATCAACCCGCACTCTATCAGGACTTGGCTGCCTCCACTCTGGTTAAGCGAAGGGAGTTTAAACCTATCACCAGTCATCTCCGATAGCAGGCCATCCCTTATTCTTTGGGTCACCCATTCCGCCTCATCTTCAAGTACCATGGCAAACTCCTGCAGATCCGCTCCCTAGAAGACGCCTATACCATCTTGGGTCTGGAGCAACCTCCTACTGCGCCAGGGAGTGATCACCCTCTTCCGCGATGACGCCGGCGCTCCTCGGAGTGGCAGCGAGTTGGAAGATTGTCACCTGGCTCCAAACCAGATACGTCCGCGAGAAAGCTGGAGAGAGAGGCGGCCCTTTCATCAGTGCCACAGGTGACCGACAACACTGTTGTTCCTTGATCCTCGCAGATTTGGCATCCTTCTGGGTTCATTTACTGGCGCTGGAGGGAGGGAGAAGTCCAACGGTGAGCAGTAACACAGCTCTTTGATGGCCGGAGTGGGCGCTCTGTGTTACATGGTTCGGACTATGACTGCGCCTTGCACCCTTGAACATCTGATCACTGAGACAAACTATTGTCCGATCTTTCAATTTCCTGTTTGTGCTTCTTTACTTGGCTGTTTTCCTACTATTGGTTTGGGGTTATTGGTTTGTTTTGTGTTTTCTTTGGGGCTCCGCATCAGTTCATAGGCAGGATTGGCGAGTACCTTAATTGTTTGAGATGACCTTCTCTATTCATGACCCTATCAAGCTTAGGCTGATCTACGTCCTTTCTTCCTCTATCAGTCACGATGGGTAGGGATTTCAAAATTGGGAGCTTGAATGTTCGGGGCTTAAACAAACCTGTTAAGCGCTCTGCCATTCTCTCCCTCTTAGAAAACTCTGATAGTGATATTTGTTTACTTCAAGAAACCCACCTCTTATCTAAAGATACTAAGCGGATGAGGGTTAGGTGTTTCCCATTGCAGTTATGGTCCTCGGGTTCGTCCAAGAAAAATGGGGTTGCAATCCTCTTTAGCGCACGCGCGCATTGCAAAGTACTTTCCACTGTGACAGATATCAAAGGCAGGTTCTTAGCAATCCGAGTGCAATGGGGGCATACGCAAATGACGATAGGGTCCCTATATGCCCCAAATGAGCGGCAAGAACCCTTTATACAGCTGGCTCTGTCTGAGATTCTTGCCTCCCCGGATACGGCCCTTCTGGTGGGAGGTGATTTCAACGTGGTAATGGACCCAGAGATGGATAGGTCGGAACAGAGATCTAACCAAATGGGAGCGCTGTCACAGGGAGGGAAACAATGGTTGGCTGATTGTGGATTGGGAGATGTTTGGCGTGTCCAGCACCCTAGTGAGCGCAACTACACCTACTTTTCAGTGGCACACAAAACATTTGCACGTTTGGATAATTTTTTTGCCTCCTCCTCTCTCCTTCCTCGCCTGCACACTGCGGATATCACCCCCGCTCCCTCTCAGACCATGCCCTCATCTCCGTTCTACTCACTTCGCACTGCCCTCGCTCGACGCCATCGGGTTGGCGTCTCCGCGACTCGCTTCTTCAGTCAGAGGAAGTCACTAAGCGAATTCGAGATACTATAGTTCACTATCTCTTGGAGAACGATCAGGGGAATACTCCTCTTGCTTCGGTTTGGGAGGCTCTGAAACTTGTGGTGCGGAGTGACTTTATTGGGATTGCGCCAACCTATGTGCGGCTACGCAAACAGAAGCGCGTGGAATTGGAAAAGGAGGTGGGTGAGTAAGAGGCAGTTCATAAACGCACCGGTGCACCGAGAGTCTGGAGGGAGTTAGAAACGAGGTGGCGCATGTTAAAACATTTGGACATAGATAGATCTGAACATGCCCTCCTGAGTCTGTGGCACAAATTCTATCTCAGTGGGGATAAAGGTGTGAGGATGCTGGCACACAGGCTCCGGGCACAGGCTCAGAGATCTGCGATCCAAGCCATCCGGGATCAGAATGCGGTGGAGCATAATATGGACGCCCTCATTGTGGACACCTTTCGGCAGTTCTATCAAAGCCTCTTTGCGAGGGAGGACGTCCGCCTACATGACTCCGGGGAGTATTTACATTCCTGTGATATTACCCCCTTGCTTAAATCCTTGGCTGATAACTTGGACTCAGCCATGCGCACAGAAGAAGTTATATCAGCGATAGCGCGGCTAAAGGTAGCTAAGTCGCCGGGACCGGATGGCTTCCCTGCACTGTTTTATAAAACATTCTGGGCTAGATGTAGGTAAATAGGATTTACCGATTCTAAAATACCGAATTTTACCGATTCGGTATTTTAGAATCGGTAAATCCTATGTAGATTCGGTAATTGCCATTTATTCCTATGGGCCTGGAGGCCCATAGGAATAAATGTCAATTACCGAATCGGTAATTACCGATTCGGTAAAATAGGGAAAGAGTCAAGGGTGGCAGGGTGTCACTTTGACACCCTGTTGCACCCCTGAATGGTGCTTGTGTGCACATGTGGCACACATACATGCCCAAAGGGCATGTATGTCTGTGACATGGCACAGGTGTAAATGCACAGATTTGCATTTACAGAGGTATTCGTTATTTACCACCAACTAATAGTTGGTGGTAAATAATGAATCCTTATAGCACAGAAGCACTCTTCAAAGTGCTTCCTACATGTCATTTACCGATTCGGTAAATACCAATCGGTAAATGATGATTCGGTACATACCGAATCAGTAAATACCAATTTGTTATTTACCAAATCCTCCCCTACATCCCAAATGCCCAATACCGGTCGGTAACGGCCGAAATTCTGTAATTTCGACCGTTACCGACCGGTATTGGGCCACCTACATCTGGCTCTCTGTGTGGAGCTGGCTCCACTTTTAACGAGGCTTTTTAATTCCTTCCTTGACACTGGGGAATTGACGCCTTCAATATCTGAAGCGGCAATCTCAGTAATTCTTAAACCCGAAAGGAACCTACAGATTGTGGGTCGTACCGGCCCATCTTGCTCTTTAATATCGACGCGAAGTTATTTGCTAGTATTTTGGCCTTGCGACTTAGTCCCCTTATGGACGGCTTTATAGACCCGGATCAGTCTGGTTTTATTCCAACGAGACAAGGAGGGGATAACACCAAGGGGCTCCTACACCTCATTGACTTGGTACATCGATCTTGCACTCAGGCCTTCTTGCTCTTGATTGACGTGGAGAAGGCCTTTGACTGCGTTGACTGGGAGTATCTCTTTGCAGTTCTACGAGCCTTGGTTTTGGGGTAAACTTCATACGGTGGGTTTGTTGTTTATACGCTTCGCCCACAGCGGCGTGGGGGTTAATGGTTGTAAATCGACCCTCTTCCCCATTGCCCGGGGCACGCGGCAAGGCTGTCCCCTATCCCCCTTTTTGTTTGCGCTCTACATGGAGCCGTTTGCCCAACGTATTAGGTCCAACCCTGATGTAGCAGACATCAACATTTGGAGCTGATACGCATAAAATTAGTAAATGTAAATGCCAGGCATCCAAGCGCTGCTGGGGCCCTTGTGGAGATTAAGCAAGCTATTGCCCAGAGTCACAGAGCGGGACCCATGATTAGACTAGGCACAGTGGCGAAACTTATCAGGTCCGGGGAGATTGAGTCCAAGAGCCGCCGAGGCGGGAATTGAACCCTGGTCCCTGGATAGACCTCTGCATCAGGGTCTGCCGCTCTAACCATTGAGCCACGCTTCTCCTCTAGTATGTATGCTGATGATGTCATCCTCTCCCTCACACAGCCTCGGTCAACTTTAGATTCCTGTCCAGGGAACTTCTTTCCTTTGGAGCCATAGCGGGGTTCAAAGTCAAGTTTATGAAGTGACAAATTCTTAATATCTCTATCCCCGGGGCTGAGGTCCAAGATCTACAGCAAGACTTTGCCTTTCAATGGGTCCACACGGACATCACGTATCTGGGCGTTCGGCTGACCTCATCCATCACTAAGACAACCGCCCTCAATTATGCGTGGTTGATGGAGCAAACGGTCAAGGCGCTAACCGCCTGGACACGCCTTAAACTGGCGTGAGATTGGCAGAGTTAAAGATGACGATGCTCCCACGCATCCTATACCTCTTTCAGATGCTATCTGTGACTCCACCACCAGGCATCCTTCGGAAACTGCAAAGACTCCTTAATATGTTTTTGTGGGATAATAAGAAACCACGGCTCGCGTCAGCACTGGTAACCTCCCCGAAAGAGAGGGGAGGGCTAGGCCTCGCGCTTGTGAGAGCTTATTACCAAGTGGCCTGTCTCCGCTACATCACCGAATGGAATAGGCCTCTGCCCAGCAAACATTGGAACTTTATGGACCAGACAGTAGCAGAACCAAACATATGGCGCGAACTGTGGCTTCCACGCAAACATAGAGCATGGGGGCCATACTCTTCTCCGGTCACCTCCCCGACCCTCACAGCATGGGACCAATTGGCGCGTCAGAAAGGATGGACCTCATTTCCCTCCCCTATCTCCCCTATCGTGGACAACCCCGACTTTCAACCAGGCTGTGCGTCCCCGACATTTCAACGGTGGAGAGAGGAGGGTTGAAAAAGGGTGGGTTCCCTTTTTGATCTTGACGGCCTGATTCCCTTTTCTCAGCTGCGCAAGGACTACGACCTACCGGCCTCAGACGCCTTTCCCTATTCACAGCTCACCCATTGGGTCACGCACTCTGAGAACTTTACTCTCATGTCCCATCCTTTGACGGCCTTTGAAAAATGGCTGATGTGTAAGAAAGATGACCGTAAACTCACATCTGAACTCTATTCTATGATCACTACGCACCCTAAGAAACACCGCACAAAGGCACAGACCAGGTGGGGGACTGAGTTGGGTAGGCCCTTAACGCAACAGGAATGGGAACACATTTTTTACAATGCGAGCCATACTGCTTCCAATACAGCGGGTGCGGAGTCGATGTATAAAGTGGTCACTTACTGGTATTATACTTCAGAGCGTATTAAATCTTTGGACAAATCCAAGTCAGACCACTGCTGGCAGGGGTGTGGCCTTACTGGTACTCTAGTACACTTGCTGTGGCATTGTCCGAAGCTGGTGCGCTACTGGGCAGCAATTCTCGATGTCATTGATGCAGCATTTCAGATCACATTGCCACGAGCTCCTGAACATACACTTCTGGGCCTTCCTCACTCTGGGTCCTACCCATTGAAATCACTGAGGGGTAAGCACATAGCCTTGGTACTGCTAGCGACAAGACACGTGCTCTTAGTGCAGTGGGGGTCTTCGACAGTCCCGAACCCTCGAAATTATATTCAGAGGCTCTGGCACCTATTAGCAATGGAGCGTCTTTCACTTAGCGTAGAAGGGAAGGGCAAGGAATATGCAAAATTGTGGGCCCCTTTCTTGCAGCTCCTTTCCAAAGACATGAGGGAAGTAACATGTCCGAAATACCTACAGATCTTGCAGCTCATACAATTAGATCCACCTGGTGCATCTGCTGACTGAATTGACAGTTATCAACTATTGGTTACCACACGGGAGTAATCGAAATGCGGTTTTCAACTGATGCGGTGGGTGGGTGGAGGGTGGGGTGGAGGGAGGTGGGGTTATTTTTCTTTTGTCTCTTATTGTGTTTAAAAGTGGTATGTATCTTCACTAAGGTGCCTTACGATCTTTCTGAGGTTCTAACTCATCGCAAGGTCATCCCCCGGGATGTAGACCTCAACTCTGTGTAATGCCTCTTGATCTTCGCTCTGCCGGCACCTTGATGTAGGCAGCTCAGCTGTGTAATTGTGATTTTACTACCACACAATAAAAATGATTGATTCCAAGTGTCATAACAGTCCAGGGGCAACTACCAATTTCAGAGGGATGGAAGGTTCTAAAAGCACCTTACATGGTAATGGCCTACTCACTGGACCTCAGCACGGTTTAATCTGCATGTGTAGTGCATTAAAACCTGGTGAAAAACAAATGTGGATACTTTAAAGGGTCTGCTTCCAGGAGTTAAAGCAGAAGTGTCTTAGTTCCTCAGATGTCGCATCACCTGAGACTTCTCCAAATATGATATTTCAGGAGCTCAGACTAGCACTAGGAGAAACTAAAAACAGGCTTCTGGATTCCTCCACTTGGTAGACACCTACTATTAGTTGTGCACCACACAAGAGTCTGAACTAGAAATAGACTCTGCAGACATGGGCAAACTTGTAGAAGGGCCGCTTACGCGATACCGTGGAAATTGAAAAAAGGAAATAAGGTAAAGACGCCCCTTATCTGATCTCACAATTATACTTCATGGCACTTCAAGAGAGGTCAGATGCTTTAGGCAGACCAGGATAGAGGGGCTCTGGAAAGTATAAGATCAGAGATCTGGAATATTAATCCATGCCTCACACTTTTGCTGATATAGCCCCAGAGTCGTTACAAATTTGAGGAAAATGGGTCCCCACATTTACTCTGCCAAGATGGTGTCAATGAGGCAGTCCGAATGGGCTTGGGGGGGAATAATAGGATTATATGAGAAATCAGCATGATTCACATTGACATAGTACATTAAAAGGAAGAAGCATATCCAGGGAACTCTATCACAAGAAAATACCTTATTGACCAATAAAATAAGGCTTATTATAAATCAAGACTTCGCAAGGCATTAATTAAAATTTTAGAAGAATCAATGGATGTAAACAAGGATCAATGAGAAAAATAAATCCTCCCCAGGTTTCACATTTCCTTGTAAGGACCAGTGGATACAAATCTGAGGCTTTGTGTGACAATGAATGATATGTGTAAATCGGGGCAAAAGGAGTTGGAGAATAGCCATGGTGAAGGTGGCAGGTGTTGCCACAGGCAGAGCCCCGAGCAGGCTTGATGAATCAGGTGGTCTACTTCAGACTTACATTACAATTCACACTACCAGCTCAGAGCCCTGTGACTTTCGGAGATTCATTGTAACAGCTTTGCTTTGTAAAGTGTTGAACTATGTCTTCTTTCGTTCTCAGCCTTCGCCACACCTACAGAAACAATGGCAGAGCATTACCTACCGAAGAGCAATGAGGCTGAGAAGAATTTAGAACATTCATATGAAATATATGAATAGAAATTGAAGAATGAGTGTACCACACCTGGGGACAGCCTTGGTGTCAAAATCTGTGCATTAATGTTAGCTGACAGCATAGACAAAGTCTTCTAGGCAGGCCTACATATTTCTGCCACAGGAATGCTTGTGATAATTGCAGTGGAAGCTTATTTTGAGTTAAACCCTGTGAGAACAACATACTTTCATTTTATAGCAAAGTCTGATAGCTATTTCCGCCCAACGCCCATCAACATTTGGCCAGTAGATGGTAAATATTTCATCCTGAAATGTACAAACAAGTGATAGGTATTCTGACAACATGCTTTCCTTTGGCAATATAGGAATTACATCTAGAAAAAACACAAGAAAAGACAAAGGCTGATTTAGGCGACAGTAGGAAACAACCTTTTGAATAAAGTGAGGGTTTCAATGAAAACAGCCTTTGGAGCTCTGGAGCAGTCTTAATGTAAGCGCTGCATCTAGATCATGTGATGGCTACCAAACAAAAGAGTGTAGGCATTATGCACAATTTTATAGATTGCCCACAACAGAAAGAAAAAATCAGAAAAGTCTAAAAGATTTCTGGTAAGTTGTTGATATTCCAGGTTGATAGGGCACTACCAGCCTGTAGTAATAAACATTCAGAGGAATCTGTGCAGTAGAAAGAATAATTCCCGTGGATTATTCCATGTTTGTCTGTGTCAAGGGTTTTACTCAGTAGCAACAGAAAAGCAGCAGGTGAAAGTAAATATCCAAAAGTTCCCAAAGCAACTACAAACAGGTTCACATTATCAATTCATTGAAGGAATGGGCGACAGTCAGATGAATTATGAAGACCTCATCAAACAATTCTCACCCAATGGCGCAACAAAATGAGCCTTAAGAGCATTAAACAGAACATCACACCCTACCAGGAAGAGGAAATACATTCTTGAAAAACAATCCTTATCTCATAATTTAGAGTGCTTACATAGGTGCCTTATAATGAATAGTAGGACTTTCCACAGGTAACTTTAGTCATGTAAATATCATTTAAAACCTCAGCTGTAAAGGGGTACCGTGGTACACAGAATACAAATGACTAGATACAGAATTTTCTCGTTGGGGTGATAGGTGAGAACTCAGGAAAATCAGATCATGGTTGAGAGTTCTGGATAGACTTTGGTGACTATCTGTGAGTCACAAGAATACCCATTCTGGGGTAAAATGTGACCGCTACCTGTATGCATATTTGTTCGATTTTCAAGTATGTCTTCAGAAGACAATCATACTCTTAGTACGAAATCATAACACCTAATAGAAATTTCGACCATTCCCCTATTGAAAAGAAGTATAGATGATTCACGGACTTCCAGCGGTGGCTCCTCTGCTATGGAGGAGGCGCATCTCCCCACAAATATTCTGATCTGCATTTTATTTTTCGTTTGCAGAGGCAAACAAAAAATAAAAAGTGGATAATTTTTAGGCCAAGCCTTGGCAGCACATTAGCTGCTCTGCGAGCCATGCTGTATTGGAGTATGTACTTGAAGCCCCGCCCACTCTCCGCCCATATTTGTCATTGGCTTATGTAATTGTCCTTTGTAAATGTTGGTTTCTGATTCGTTAATAGGCTTGTTAGTCCCTCCTTAGTACCACCTTGTCTTCGTTTTTAACCTCCAATGAGGACTAGCCCTTTTACTTTGGCTGTTTCACAGTACGTCTTCTTTAGTCTGTAAGCACTATTTCCTTTAATGAATTTCTCTGACTACAGGAGGGTCTCTCGTGCGCAGTTGCGACCACTGACTTGTTTATTTGACTCGTAGCAAACGGCGAGCTCTTCAGGGCACATGGGAGACAGAAGGGGGCAACTCAGCGATGTCTTCAAGCATTTTGAATGCAATAGGTCTTGCATTTGCGAGAGTTTATGCTATTGGCATTATAAATGACAATGCCTTTTATTTTTTATTTATGTTTTTCAAAACCAAAATATAAATAAAAGGCAATGCCAATAGCTCAAACTTGCGTAAATGCGAGACCCATTGCATTGCAGGTGATTGTTAGTTTTTCCTCCTGTAGATGAGTCTTGAGGGCGGGGCCACAGCACTGGGGGAGGAGGAGTGGTGAGCCATGCTGTCAGTGTGCATGACGGCTTGGCCGGTCTTCTTGGGACAGCCAAACCATCATGCGCACTGACTTCTGCCCAACCCAGCTGTGTTGCTGAGTGGAGAGACCAGCAGGCTCAGGCTCCAAGCTCCTGGTCGAACACAAAAAAGCCTACTCTGCCCAATCCTAATATGGCTCTCATGGTGAGAGCAGCATTGGGATTGGCCTCAGGGGAAGCTGGGAGCTTAAACATGTTGCCCAGAGGAGAAGACCAGTGAGCAGAGCGGCAAGCAGCAGATCAGCAGGTAAGGTTTTTAAAACTATTTTGTTTGTTGCCCCTGTGCTGCCCCCTTTTAGCTGCCCCACCCCCATGCTGCTTCACCACATTTCCATGACAATAGCCGCTACTGCGACCTGCTCTTGCTTATAAACATATATTAAAAGATAACAACAAATAATCAAACTGGCCTAACACTATAGCTTGCCTCAGTTACCTTTCACTGGACAAATTTGCCCCACTGCTTGGGAACCAGGCATGGATACTGCTGCCTGTTTAAAGGTACAAAAAATAATTCCCAGGTAAAAAATGTCCCTTTGAGTTTGACAAAGCACAGTCAAAATAAACATGTCTTTTCTAGCTTCTCTTTCTGCAATGGCGGAGGAGCGTCGCCCCACTGGCTCAGAGCCAGCAGTTGAAAAATAAAATGATATTCTATCATTGTTTTATTTCTCAACTGTTGGCTGAGCCAGCGTGTTTCGGGAGGGGCAGGGCTGGGTCATGGGAGGGGGGGACTGGTTGGCGCACTTCTAAGTGCACGTGTGTTTGGCCGGCCATCTTAAGCCGGCCATACACACATGCGCACTTAGGTTTCTCCAACCCAGCTGCATTGAACAGCTGGTTTGCCGAAACAGCACAGACTCCCTGTGTCTGAGCGGAGCATCAAACCAGCCCGCTCAGGCCAATCCCCACGCTGCTCTCATAGTATGAGAGCAGCAAAGAGATTGCAGATGGAGTCAGTTATGCTGTCCCAGTGTCTGCTGGGACCAGGAAGAAAAACACAGAGTCGCAACTTTAGGTAAAACTTCCTTTTTAAAATTATTATTAACCCCCACCCTCCCGCACACTCCCTCCCATGCTCCCCCCGCTCTCTCCACCCTCCTCAACACTTTTTGTTTGTGGTGGCCGCCACTGCTTCTTTGTCTGTAAAAAGTAGGATACTGGCTACCATGAAGCCAGGGACAGTAGCTAGAAAATGATTATACTATCTACCATGAAGTTAGGGACAGTACACAGTTTGTCAGAGCAATGCAGGCTTATCACAGTCACAGCCACAGGTTGTGTTCTGGTCAGCCGGGTGACAAGTGTCTTGTTTCTCCTGAGCAGATCACTGCATCAACACAACTACCATGCAGGTTTCAGTCCATTGAGCCTTAATGTTTGTACTCCTGGTGCACAATATGCACAATAGAGGTTATTACCGCTTGGCTGCGCCCACAACGCCACCTGGAGGTGAGATGTCTGTGGTCTCTCGGATGCCTCCTTAGTTATGACGCTTAACAAAACTGGCATCTGCTGTCTCAGACCTTAGACCTTATTCCACCTTTCCTGAGTCCGCTAGGGAAGCCAACAAGACTGGAACAATGGCTAGAGAGGCCGGGGAGGGAGGAGAGATGTGCAATCTCTCAATCCCCCTCCCCCCCCCCCGAGCTGCTCATCCAAACCTGTCTGAGTGTTAAGTCTGGTTCTCCTAGAGACCCGGCTGCCCTTAAGGTACTTAGGGAGAACAATACTACTATTGAGCCCTACATTAGATACCTCTTGGAGATGTCTTTTGTGACCTGTACAGTTACTGGCAGATGGAAAGAAGAGGTTGTTCTCCCACTACCCAAGAAACCCCATATCAGTTGCAAACAACTCGACAATCTGTGCCCTATCTCTCTCCTTCCCTACTTAGCTAAGGTTACGGAGAAAGTAGTGAATAAACAACTTATGGCACATGTTGAGAAACACCATCTTTTACATCTCTCTCAGTCGGGCTTTCGCGCCATGCACTCAACAGAATCGGCTCTGCTCTACGCCACAGAAACTATCAGGCAATGTGCGGATGCCGGGCAGACAGCGGCCTTAATCTTGTTGGATTTAAGTTCCGCCTTTGACACTGTGGCTCATCACACCCTGCTTCAGTGTCTGAATAAAGGCGGTGTCATGGGCCCTGCACTGAATTGGATGGAATCCTTCCTGGCGGAGCGCAGTTTCCAGGTGAGGCAAGGTTCCCATTACTCTAAAATCATCAAGCTAAAACAGGGGGTGGCGCAAGGCTCGGCCCTGAGCCCTACCCTGTTCAATCATTCTGTCACTCCTCTAGCTAAGATAGCGGACGGCTTCGGGATCAGGGTCGTGTCCTATGCCGACGACACGCAACTGGTGGTCTCCCTGACTCAGGAACAGGACTCGGCAGCCTCCAACTTCGTGGCATGTTTGCAAGAACTGGCATCATGGATGGTCAACAACTGCCTGAAGTTGAATGGCAATAAGACCGAGGTGCTTGTTGTGGGGAGAGCCCCGTCAGTGTGGTTATCGGCCTGGTGGCCCCAGAGTTTGGGACCTACTCCTACGCCTAGTGAGCAGGTGAAGAAACTGGGTGTGTGGCTGGATCCCAAGCTCTCCTATGAATACCAAACCAGGCGGGTTGTGGGTACTTGTTTTAGGGTCCTTAAGGGCCTACGTAAAACTCTGGATTTGCTGCCCGCTCCTGCTAGGAAGACTATGGTGCATGCCCTTGTAACATCTCGCCTTGATTATGGAAATGTACTGTACCTGGGCGCCATGGTTGAATGTTTGCATAGACTTCAATGTCTACGGATCGCAGCCGCGCGGCTGGTCCTTATGCAACCTAGGCGGGCCTCCTCAAAGAGGGATCTGGCGACCCTTCATTGGCTTCCCATTAGGCATATGTCATCGCATCTCCCAGGGCACGGGTCCTGCATACCTGGCTGACTTGATTACCCGCTATGCTCCCACAAGACAACTTAGATCCTGTAGGACGACGGGCTTGCTACTTGTTCCCAAGGTCCTGAAGGCTAGGATGGGGGTCGGTCGTTTCGTTGTCTGGCTCCTCAGAACTGGAAGAAACTTCCTCTGAGCCTCAGGTTAGAGGTCTCAGAGGTTAAGTTCAGGAAAGACCTGAAAACTCATCTTTTTCAGAGCTTGTAGGATCTCCTGAGCTGTCCAGCTTCTTCTGTGGTCAGGTTCTCCTGTACATAGCTCCTCATCACAGTGCGGGAACACACCAGCTGGTGTAACCAGGCGCTCTACAAATGTTCATATTATTATTATTAGTATTATTAGGAAATGGCAGAGTAGTAACTCAAATGGCGAACTCTAATTAAGTGATCTACTTGTGGTCCGCCTTACTGTACACAGCAAAATGTTATTAGTAACAAAGTGATCAGCAGGTACCTAAAACTAGATGCCCATGATTGATGATGCAAGATCCGTTCTTCCCACTTCTTAATGACATACCATTGCACCAACCTAGGCACTCTTGCTTCTTGCACCATCATGCTTACCTTAACTCTTCAATATTGACATCTTACTTTTGCATTCCACAGGCCATCTCGTCTGTAAGGAGAATGCTCAATAGTGTGCCAGCTTTGTGGTTCAACCCTGCACCAAAGACAGGTAATGCCTGAAGAATGCAGATCACATCCACTGCTGTACAGTATAATATTTATTTTCATAACTATATGTCTGTTTTACCTATGTGGTCCTCCCTATTTTGCATTTTTCAAGCCATAGGTAACAAATCGATTACATAATTTGGGAGTCAGGGGGCTGAAGATTGTTTACTTTTAGTAGCTAAACCGTCATGTTCCTTTCACAACATATGTGATGGGCTCATCAACTTGATTAATTTTGTGTTTGAAAATATATATATATGCCTCTTTTTCATCAGAAATGCGCCAGAAAAGAGTGTCAGAGAACAGCAATAAGGGAGAAAGATAGCTGCTTCCGGGTGTGACAGTGAAATTGTCAAATTTATTTGAGCTGTGAAGGCTGAAATGACAGAAGTTACTTTAGAAAAAAATAAATGACTAAATAATTCTGGAATCTTCAATTGTGGACAACTCAATGCCCAAAAAATGTGCTGGCTTGAAATTCCCCTTTAAATATGCTATTGATCAAATTTTTGACGAGTGTTATTTATCCAGACATTGATTCTTAGAATAAGTTGCCAATACAGATTCTAAATTGCTGCAACATTTGTTATTGCACAATCTTCATTTTTTACAGGTTCCTGTAAGCATATATGACCATGGCATTTATAAAGGCAAGAGGTACTTGAATTAAAATCTCATTTCGATATGTCAGCAAACATTTTTAAATATTTGAGGCTTGTTATGTTATTGTGGAATAGCATAAATGTAGTAGTGGCAACCAAGTTATTGCTCGATGCTAAACCAACTCAGCTGGGTTGTGCCTGACTCTGATGTGTAAAGCCTCACTCGATACCTATCATTCTAGGTGAGACTTATTAAATAGTTTGCACAGCTCCGAAAATTTGCATTTTTGTATCCGTTTCATAGTTGATTGTGTACTATTGCAGAATTCCATTTCGTGCACCTGTATAGCTATTGTGTTTAGATTTCATCACATGACATCATTGGAGCCCTGTGTTTGAAAAGATACACAATTGTGTTCTGGGCACGAATGTGTTAGCTTTTATATTCAAGGGGATCTCCTTGTTGCTTAATTCCGCGATCTGACTTCTGATTCAGGACGAGTGAAGATTTCTTTCACAACTTGGTGCATTTGTGGTGAAGTGTCTGTACTTGATCAATGTCAGAGACTAAAGGCTGTACCAGGCTCCATGTGAGAGCCCAAGGGATAATTTCAAATCAATTAGAGACTCAAAGGACTGTTTTTGTGCAAAATTGAATGACTTTTGATTTTGTCCTGGTTGGCAAGAGTGGAATGTGTACCATTGTAGGATCCGAATTCTACTCTTTCATACCAAATGTTATGCATCACCATATTGATCACCGTTGTCCTAAAGTTAAGGAATTACACAAAATGAATGATGGCTCTAGTCTTGACGGATGGAGTCTATGGTCTAAGTTAAATGGCCATCATCATCAACTTTTCGGTCATGTATATTGCCATAAAAGAACAATAAAATGACATACAAAATATCATAATCATGCACAGTGTAATTTATCCATCTGAAGAAGTAATCATATTACAATAAAAACAATCATAGAAAATAGGTTGTCGTCAATTTTCAATCAAAGAATAAATCTGTCCCAATTCCAAATTTATAACACATATTTCTTCCGTAATTTCAGTGCATGGATAATAAAATGCAGGACTGAAAAACCTATCGGAGGAGACTCAAGGCGCTGTAGGAAGAGCAAACCATCTTGATGTGTATTAAAAGATCCACAACTTAGAATGGGGCTGAGGAACCGTTTTCTAAAAGAATACAGAATGCAAAATAACATAAAGAGCTTTCTTGCCTACCTAGACACCCCAAAGCATGGACAATATGGTAATGAGGCAAACCCGGTGCCTGTAATAGAAAAGGGCCCTAGGCAATGTATCATATTAACTCTCAACAGTGTAAGATAAAATCTTAGTTCAGGCTCCTTTACCCAGACTAGATATGTCTCCATGCCGTAAATAGTTGAAAGTGTCACGTAAGATTGAACCAGAACCATATCAAGTGCTTTCATTATCCTGACATTTTCTTTATGTGCGAAAACCTTTTTCTTAACCAGCTCCTTAGAATGAGAGCTGATATTGCCTGTACTTTTAATGAGGCTGCTCAGTCTCAGGTCTTGAAGGGTGTTTTTAATATATTTGGGCCATTGGATGGCTTACATATTACTTTGTTCTAAACAGCCCTCCACTATTCTGCGTGTAAAGCGCAATTCAGATGTGGACCAAATCTTGATCCCTAGCAGAATAAGAGCTAAGTCTACTAAGTCTTCCAAGAAGCCTACTCCCAATTTGTGATGAGATGTGAAGCTTGGTGTTGATTTTGAGATCTATAGTAGCCTATTCAAAAATGTATTCTCCATAGCCTGAAGGGTCCTCACAGCCATATACCCCCACACACCAGCCCCATATGTACCAGCAGAGAGACATTTACTTTTATAGACCATAATTATTTCTTTAGGGGGCTTATGTCCTAGTTACTTGGCGAACAGAAAATAGATTCACATGATGCCTCTATCGACTAGTACATCTGGATTATTAGTCTTTCCCAGTTCATGTTAGCATTAAACAGAATACCCAAATAGCTAACATTCAGTGTCTTTGAAATAGGAGTCTCCTAGATAAAAAAAGTTTTGAGAATGGGTATTTTTTGGGCCACAGGTCAAAATGTAAAATTTATATAATGGACCTTCTGTTTCTGCCCCTGCATAAAATTATTAAAACTATCTAAAAGTGCATGTAATTCCTTTGCAGTGTGTGCTAATAAAACCGCATTGTCAGCATACATAAGTACGAGGACCGAGCGGGAGCCAATTTTGGGGATGTCAGATGCAAAGGAGGGTAGGAAGGAATCTAAGGCATTAAAATAAAATAAAAAGGAGCCAACATGCAACCCTGTCTAACCCCACAAATAACTTGAATGGCGACGTGTGGTCACCAAGCTGAGTATATCGTACACGCATATGAGTATCTCTTTGGAGGTATCTTAAAATATCCAGTAGAGGGGTCAGCCCCTGCTAACCCCATGATACCCCACAATTTGTCTCTGTCCATTAGGTCAAAGGCCCAGGAGAGGTCCATATTAGCCATATAAATGGCTCCTGTCCTGGCCTTGAAATATTTACCCAAAATCAGGGATACATTTAAAGCTTGTTTGGTGGTGCCCAAACCCGGGCAGAACCTGTATTGTGTCTCTGCAAAGAAGGATTTTTCTTTTGTCCAGGCTTCTAATTTTGCCAGAATCGCCATGCCAATTTTTTTAGAGAGGAATCTAGCAATTAAAAAGGCCAGTAGTTTGAAATGGGGTCGGTTAGTTATACCCTCTGTGTTTCTTCGCCCACTCCACGAGGACTGGGAGAGCTAGGTCGATAAAAATATCCCATTGGAACAACACTTTAGAGTTTCACCCACGATACCGGGCGTTATTGCCAGTTTTCACAAAGCGATACGCCAAGTTTGTATTCCGGCAGTTTATAACTGCACAATCCCCCTCTATTAATGTTGATGATGGGCCAATCCATCCAGCTCTCCTCACCAATATTATGTCATCGTGCTCCCAGATGGCAAAGGCAGTGTTCCGAGAAAGCCAATGATAGACTTTATTTATTAGTTGAATGGCATATTTTCAGGGCTGGGAATGAAGATTACTAGAGATAGTTTTGGCTGTTTTTATTGTTACATATTTTGCTCTATGAACTCATTAGAGTTTGTATGTTTCATTAATCTCTTTATTATATATTCTTCCCCTGAATTCTACCTCACTTCTCCAGAGATTGAAGATAATATGAACACAACTCTGGTTATGACTCAATTAAATATTCTAATATGAGGATTTGAAACGCAAAACAGACTTATGATAAATAATGTATTCGATGTGCTTTGAAAATTGTGCTACAAATAGTGCAAAAGGAAGGGATTGCAGAATAATTTAGTAATGTTGCCTTAGCATAACTGTAATAGTGGCAGCTATGTTCTTGCTCAACGTTAAACCAATGTTAACAAGTTGTGCCCTACTGCCATGTAAATCCTAGTGCTCACACCTGACACTGTAGGTGAGAATTCTCGAATAACCTGCACAGCTCTGAAAGTTTACATTTTTCTATGCGATTGGTGGCTGTGTGTGTACTATTTCACAGTTTCAGTATCGTCACCTGTGGATCACTGAAAGAATATCGACGGACAGAATATCGATCATCAAAAATATCGTTGAGAAAATATCGACAGTCAAAATATCGAGTTTCTATCTACAAACAGGTAAGTACAAAAATATCGAGTTAAAAATATCGTTTACAAAAATATAGTTGTAAAAAATATTGTATTTACTAAAAACAGTGTTAAATTAAATTAATATTAATAATTAATTACTAAAATATACTTAAAATTACTTAAATTAACTTATAATAATTAAATAATTAATGAAAGTTAAATAAATATTTTTTATTTCATATTTATTAAACATATATATATAGTAATAAAATATAATAAAATAATACCCAAAAACTGAAAACTGACCCTGAACCCTAAAAATACCCCTTTACCCAAAAACTGAAAACTGACCCTGAACCCTAAAAATACCCCTTTACCCAAAAACTGAAAACTGACCCTGAACCCTAAAAATACCCCTTTACCCAAAAACTGAAAACTGACCCTGAACCCTAAAAATACCCCTTTGCCCAAAAACTGAAAACTGACCCTGAACCCTAAAAATACCCCTTTGCCCAAAAACTGAAAACTGACCCTGAACCCTAAAAATACCCCTTTACCCAAAAACCCAAAACTGACCCTGAACCCTAAAAATACCCCTTTACCCAAAAACCCAAAACTGACCCTGAACCCTAAAAATAAAAACGATATTACTTCACTTACCTTAAAAACGATATTTTGGCTGTCTATATTCTGTCCTGTCGATATTTTCTCCAAACGATATTTTGGAGTCGATATTATGTTCAAACGATATTTTGGAGTCGATATTATGTCTGTGCACCTTCACCTGTATGACCCTTTTTTTTTTTTTTTTATTTCAAAAAATTTTATTGAAATGAATAAGGTAAGTTTTGCATATACATGGTATACATTAGTGCCCGGTGGTGGCCAGAGCACGAGAGAGAGAAAGAAGAGAGAGAAAAAGAGAGAGGAGAGGGGGGGGGGGGGGGGGCTATTGTTTTAGGTATTCGTCTAGAGCTGCCCACATGTTCTCTTTGGCTGTATGGTTCGCTGCCTTGTGTTTGGCAGTGATGTTGTCTGCTGCTCGGAGGAATGTTACCCAGTTGAACCAGCGCTTGAAGGTGGCTTTGCTGGCGGACTTCCAGTACTGCAGAATATTTTTGACCGCTGCCGTTAGGAGCATGTCAACCAAATCTCGCATTTCTTTGGATTCGAGTTGTGGCTCTAGGAAGCCGGTGACTATCCCTGCAAGCCCTCTTTGCATCTGGCAGCCAGTGATCGAGTCTATTAGGTCGTATACTTTTCCCCAGAACGCTTTGATTTTGGGACATTCGTATAGCATGTGGGCCAGGTCTCCCCTTGCTGTGTGGCAGTTCCAGCACTCGCTGTTGTCGGTGGCACCTACTCTCTCTAGTTTCGCCGGTGTCCAGTGTAGTCTGTGTAGTACCCAGAATTTAGTTTGTGCTAGCTGTGGTGTGATCTTGTTTTTGGACGCCGATGTCCATAATTTGGCCTTCTCTTCTTCACTCAGTGGTCTGCGGATGGTTCCCTCCCAGAACGCTATCGTTTTGTCATTAAGGGTGGTGGTGCGTGGTGTGGTTATTTTGTAGATCTGCGCTGTTTGGTGGCCTGTTGCGTTGAGGTTCTGTGCGTACTGTATGATGGTTGGTTTGTGTTTGGAAAGGTTTGCCTTGGTGATGGCTGCTTTGATTCTTAGGAACTCGTAGAATTCCTTGTCTGGCAGGCCAGTTGTGTGTTGGATCATCTTGTAGGTGAGTGGGTTGTTCCCTGTCTCTAGTTGCGCCGGTGTGGTTATGCCTCTGCTTAGCCATTCCTTGCTGCCTAGCGTTTTCCCTTTGTATGTGATCTTGGAGTTGTACCATAATGACTCCCATTTGGAGTTCCTGATGCTTACTTCTAGTTCTTTATCTAATCTTAGTAGGGCTATTTTCGTGTTCCGTATTATTGAGTTTTTGGCTTCTGGATGTTTGTTTGCCGTGAGGGCCATTATTGGGTCAGCTCCACCTAGAATGCTCCTCTCTAGCTCGAGCCATACTGGCACATAATCTAGTGTTGGCGCTAACCAGTGTAGCCCTTGTTTGGCCAGACATGCTGACTGGAAGACCTTGTAGTTTGTGAGGTTCAACCCCCCTTGTTCTTTTTTCAGCCTGAGTTTTGCTAGACTTATTCTGGGTTTTTTTCCCCCCCACAGGAACAGGTTAATGGCTTTGTCAATTTGTTTGTGGAAGTCTGTCGTTAGTAATAGCGGTAGCATGGACAGGGGGTAGTTGAGCATTGGGGTGATCATCATCTTAACCGTCTCTACTCTCCCCCACCAGCTTACGAATTTGGGTCCCCAAGTGTCTAGTTTCAATTTGATCTTTTTCAGCATTGCTTCCTCATTATGCTCTAGTGTCGATCTGAGGTCTTTCCCAAAGAGGAGCCCCAGATATTTTAGGGGCTTAGTTTGCCACGCCAGGCCTGAATTGCCTAGTACTGCTCTGGTGGTGTGGCAATTCATGGGTTTGCATTCTGACTTGTCCTTGTTGAGTTTATACCCTGAGACGCTTGCATATTCCTCTATTGTTTGTACCAGTGCCCCGATTGATTCCCGTGGGTTGTTTGTGGTGATGAGTATGTCGTCCGCATAGGCTGCGAGTTTGAAGGCCTGACCCTCCACTTCCACACCTGTGATCTTCGTGTTCGTCCTGATCATGTGGAGAAGGGGTTCGATTGCCAGAAGGAATAGTCCTGGCGACAGGGGGCAGCCTTGCCTTGTCCCTCTGCTTAGGGTGAATGATTCCGATGCAGCTGCGTTCACTACCACGCGGGCTCGGGGGTTTTTGTATAAGGACATTATCATTCCCCTGTATTTGTCTCCGAACCCGAATTTTCGCATGCATTCATTTAGGAATGGCCATGAGACTCTGTCGAAGGCTTTTTCTGCGTCTAGTGCAATCATCACTGCCTTCTCTGTACTATTTGCCGTGCGGTTTATTAGGTGGCAGAGCAGTCTCGTGTTGTCCTGCGAGAGCCTATTCCTCAGGTATCCCACTTGTGTTTTGTCTATGAGGGTGGGTAGGTATGCGTTTATTCTGGCTGCCATGACTTTCGCATATATTTTACAGTCAACGTTAATTAGGGATATCGGCCTGTAGTTTTGCGGGAATTGTGGGTCCTTCCCTTCTTTGGGGATGACAATGATGTTTGCCTCTGCCATAGAGTCTGTCATCCTTCCTTTCTCGGCGCACCCTCGGAATACTCTCACTAGTATATCACTAAGCTGCTTTTGGAACTTTTTGTAGAAGGCCACTGTAAATCCGTCCGGGCCGGGGGCTTTGTTGGGTTTAAGTGTGTCTATGGCCCTCTCCACCTCTTCTTTTGTTATGCTCTGGTCTAGCGCCTCACTTTGTTCGTGGCTTAGTTTGGGTAGGTCAAGCTTCTGGAGAAGGTTCACCCCTCCGTCTGCCTTTAGTGCTGTGTCTGCTGTGTAGAGGTCCTTGTAAAACCTCCTGAATGTTTCGAGGATTTGTTTGTTCCCTGTGTGTGTTATTTTGTCTGTGTCTGTGATCGCTGCGACTGAGTGTTGCCTCTGTTTGGCTTTTAGGTAGCCTGCTAGCGCCTTCCCTGCTTTGTTGGCCGAGCATAAGTTTATGGATTTGTATTTGTTTATCCATGTTGATGCTCTTTCGCTTAGCAGATTGTTGAGTTCATACTTCTTCTTCGTTAGCGCCGTGAGTGTGTTCCTGTCTAGTATGTTTGCGATGTGGTTGTTTTCCAGCTCCTTTATCTGCTCTTCCAGTTCCTTTATGTGTTTGCTTCTTTTCTTGTTCATTCTTGCCTTGATGCTTATGAGCTTCCCCCTTATTGTAGCTTTGAGTGCGTCCCACAGCGTCCCCTCCTCTGTGTCTTTTGTGTCATTGAATCGGAGATATTCTCTAATCGCTTCCTCAATCTCACCAATGTTGGTGGGGTCTTCAAGTATGTCGCTATTGAGACGCCAGCCCCTGCATGGTAGCTCGTTGTGTTTCCCGCTAATGGAGAGAGAGATGTGGGCATGGTCTGAGACTGTTATCGGGCCTATTTCAGTGCTGTCTATCAAGTGTGTGTGTGAGCTTGACATGAGGATGTAGTCTATTCTGCTGTATGAATTGTGTGGTGTTGAGTAGAATGTGTACTCCCTGGAGCTGGGGTGCTGTAGTCTCCATGGGTCCGCTAGCCCAAGCTTGGTGCAGAGGTTTTTGAGTATGCTCTGTTCTTGTGTGGCGTGGCTAGTTCTATGTGGATGTCTATCTGTCGCATTGTCCATAGCCTCATTCATGTCTCCTGCCATTATCACCAGTTCTCCCAGTGGTAGCCTGCTTAGCTCGCTCTCTACTTCCTCCCAAAACTTCTTCTTTGAGGCGTTTGGCCCATAGATGTTTGCTATGTGTATTACTTCCTCCCCTCTCTTGATGCTTGTGACTAGTCTCCTGCCCTCCGTGTCTGCTGTATTGCCCATGGCCTTGAATTTCCCCTTCTTGCTTATGATGGTTATCACCCCTCCTTTCTTGTTGATGGCTGGTGAGCAAGCTATTTCGCTTATCCAGTTTGCCTTAAGTTTGTTAGCGTCTTCTGTCGTTACCCTGGTTTCTTGGAGCACGTACACGTCTGCTTTGAGTCTGTTCAGGTAATCTAGTGTTTTCCGTCTCTTGATGGGGTGGTTGAGGCCTTTGACGTTCAGAGACACAATCTTGATGTCAGATGTGATCTGAGCTAGGCCCTGGGTGTTATGGGTATTCATGGTGACCCTATGGACTCGCCGCTCCCGTGGTTATGCCCTGTGTGCGATCTCTGCTTCTGGTATGGTCTCAACTTCCACCTCCTGACTTCGTGCCCCCCCTGGTGTCTGGGTTGGGATAGGGAAGTGTGTGTCAATAGGTGACGGGAAAGTAGGAAAAAAGAAAAGAGTACATAGCCCCACCAATCAAAGATTGTCCACGCTGCCTGTTCCGCCCCCCTCCGTCCCCTCACCCCCCGCCCCCTCACCCCCCACCCCCCTGTCAAAGTACTGTAAACGTGCGACAGCAGCGGTTCTCCGCCCTCCGCCTCCCCGGACGTCGGATCCCTCCCCGCAACCTTCATTATCAAGCTCTGGTAAAGGATATCTTGGCCTTCGTGTTCTCAGTCTGGCCCAAAGTACAAAAAGTTCTGGGTGTGTTCTTGTTCCAAGTTAGATCTCATGCCCAGTTCTGGACTTGCTCTCCTTTGTCTTAGCTAGTACTGTAGTCCTTTATCTTGAGGTAGGTGTGTTTATTTGCTTGAGGTAGCCATGTTGATTTGGTCAGTGTCTTATCAGCCCTGTTGCTTGACGGTGACTCTAGCCGTGCCCTGCTGTGCCATTGTCGCCTGCCTCCGAACCGTCTGAGGACGCTCTCCTTTTTGCCGTCCCTGGGCTTCTCAGATCCATTTCCTCTTGATCTGGCCTCCGTAGGTATTCGCGTAGCTCTGTCGGGTCATCAAAAGTTCGTGTACCTTTGCTGTCTGTTATCCTCATTCTTGCTGGTCCTACGAAGCTGCAGGTTATCCTGGCTCTTTTCATGGCTTCCCTCAGGGCTAGGAATGCCTTCCTTGTCTCTACTGTGCTCTTGGAGAAATCCTGTGTGATGACAATCTTTTTCCCCTTCCAGTTGAGGGGTTGGCCTTTACGTGCGAGGGCAAAAATGGTTTCGGTGTGGTTGGCTCTCAGCGGTTTGCAGATTATTGTCCTCGGGCCCTTCATGTTTGGTTGTTT
The DNA here is from genome assembly GCF_964261635.1 of Lissotriton helveticus. Classification (NCBI taxonomy): domain Eukaryota; kingdom Metazoa; phylum Chordata; class Amphibia; order Caudata; family Salamandridae; genus Lissotriton; species Lissotriton helveticus. The sequence goes on from NC_136065.1 coordinate 1,546,663,640, forward strand.
TATGGCAGGCACTCTGTAGGCTTTGTCTATTTCGAATGTTCTTTCGAAGTTAAGCCCGGTCAGCTTTGGTATTAATACTTCAAGTAGTGCCGCGCACGAGCCTGCTTCTTCCTCTTCTCCTTCCGGTATGGCCAGGAGTCTAATGTTCCCTTTCCTGTTTTTGTCTTCTTGTTCTGCTAGCGTTCTTTGTAGGTCACTGGATACCTTTGAGATGTACCGAACATCCTTTTCCATGGTCACCGACTTGTCCTCCATGTCGCTAATTCTTCTCTCTGCCTCGCCTACTCTACCAGCTATCTTGCTCTGGTCAGCACGTATTGCTGTAAGCTCTAGTTGTACATTGTCCATGGAGATTTTTGTGGCCTTTGCTAAGTCGTTGGCTTCTGTTATTTTCTTTAGGAGCAGATCCATCGCTGTCTCCGTGCTCTGTAGTGTCTTCAGCTTGATTGGTGACTCTTGATTTGTTTTGATCTTTTTGATTTCGTTGGCCGTCATTCCGCCCAGACCTTTTATCTTTTGATGTGCGTGCGTCCACCCCTTTTTGTGCTGGTCTGTTTGTTGCGTCTTCTGTTTGGGGCTGGGTTTGCCGTGCGGCCTGGCTTCCTCTGGCTTTGCTGTGTTTCCGAAGGAGAATCTGCTGGGCCACTTTATTGTCCTAGTTCTAGTTCGCCCTTCCGCCAGGGCTGCTTCCGCGTAGTTGCTTCCTCCTCCTTCGCTTCCGCTCGCTTCAGTATGTCTTGGTGGCCGTCCTGAGTTGCCGCGTTTGCGCTGGGTGGCCGTGGGTGCTTTTACGAGCTGTTACGAGCTGGTAGCAGGCTGTAGTATTTACTTCTCTTTCTACGCCTTCCTTTCTTGTGTGGAGCCTCCACCCTCCACGTTGACGCTGTGATCTGTTTGTGCCTCGATAGCTGTAGGCTCAGGGTCAGCGCCCGCCGTGCACACCTTCTTGGCTGCCTTGTAGGGGTTCGCCGCTGCCCCCGACCCGGCACTTCTCGGGGTAGCTTCAGGCTCCAGGCTTCTGCCCCTTCGTGCGCCGCTATATTGTACTCGAGGTGGAACCCTCTTGGCTCCTCATAAAACCGTTTGAGTATCGACCTTTTGAAGCTTGTTGGCTACTTGGTACAGTACTCGCTTCTGTTCCCGTGGCCTCTCTCTCTGTCCCGCTTCGCACTCTGCGTGCGTTCTTCTCTGCCTCGTAGCTGGTCTTCTCCTGCCCCTCTTAAGATGGCCGCCGTTTACCCTACCCCCGTTGTCTAAGTGTGGTGGGTAGCTGTTGTGCACTAGTTCTGCTCCGCCTGTGCGTCTGTTTCTTTATTCTCTCCGTTAGCCTTCTATTCGGCTCTGCTCGCTTCCCGCATAGGCGCGCTGCTCTCCGGGACTGTCTCCGGCTTATGCCCCTTCCAAGATGGCCGCCGGCTCGCTTTAGAGACCGCTCGCGCTTCCCCTTTGCTGCCTCCTCGCTTAGTCGCCTGTTACCCCTTACAGCGGCTTACTTGCTGGGTTCTCCTGTTCTCCGGTACTCCAGTTCACAGTCCCTCTTGATCGGCGCTCACGGGGCTGTTGTTGTTGTTGTTGTGGGGCACTCAAGATGGCCGTCTCTCTCACGGCTTCCACCGCTATTTGGCCTCTGTTTCTGGTCTTGCCTCGATCAGACACCGTCGGCCTTGCCCTCCACCTTCCGCTCGGCTCTCCCTTGACCGCGCTGCCTTGACAGGCTTAGTGTCGGGTTCGCTGCTTCTGCGGCGTTGTTGTTTCGTTTATGGCTCCGCCATCTTGGTCCGCCGCCCTCGATTCTAGCCTTGTAGGGAACAGGATTTCGGCTTTCCCCTCCTTCGGCGCAGTGCTTCAGACCTGCTCTCCACCTCTTCTTCTGTGCTGAGTGTTCACGCACACCTCCTGCCTTTTGTGCGGGAGTCTGATCCGGTTTCGCCGCTTAAATCGCTGGTTTAGTGTCCGGGGTGACGGAGCTCCGAACTTAGGCAACTGCCTGCGCTGCCATCCAGGCCACGCCCCCCTAGGTCTCTTCTTTGACTCCAAACTTAACTGGTCCGCTATGGTTACAAACAGAACACATTTACTGCAAAGAAGTATAGTTGCCCTATGGAAATTCGCCTCTAAATATGGCAAAAAAAAACAATTAGAGAAATGGTAGAAATATATCTGGCAAAATCCGTAGCCATAGCTACCTATTGCACACAAATTTGGGACACAGCTGAAGTGGGTGCTTTGCAGAAAGTGGAGGATAAGTTTGTTAAAATGTTGCTTTCAGTTAATCCGGCTTGTTTGAATCTGATCGCTCATAAAGAACTTGGCCTCCCTTTCATTACTGATGTAGTCAAACTGGCCCGCTTCTCGTATGGTTGGACATCTGGAAAAAAGGGACTTTTTTGGGCTGAATCAAGCTGTAATAAAAAATATAACTAATCTTCACTGGGCCAATAGGATTCACTGGCTAGTATACGCCAGGAAGTGTCTCACAGATTTGGGCTCAGCTTTTGCTGTACACAACACCCTGTAAATGCTTGTCTTTTTCTAAGACTAAGCTGAGAGAGCCTTCATTAAAAAAATGTGAGTTAGAAAGATGGTAACGCAACCAAAATAAAGTCATAGTTATACGCACAGGCCATGATTCATATCTCTCATTTGTTACTAAAAATATGCATCAATATCTTCTAACAAGGATGAGGTTACATTTTTTCCACTCATGGCAGGATACCTAGTTCATGAACATTCATTAAACAACTTATTGCCATGTCCCTGCGTATGACCCTTTTATATCAGTTTTTTCAGGTGAAGAAAATGTAAATTCTGTGTGTGCTCGATTCAGCTTTTATGGGGTCAGCGGTCCATCTGCAACCTCTTTTCGCCAGAGTATGTGATTCAGAGGCTGTTTTTCTTTTTGTCAATAAACATTTACAGAATATGTGTGCAGAGTTCTCATGTTATTACGCTTACCGACCTTGGTAACGTTGACATTTGTACTTCCACCAGAAGTATGCTAACACAAAACAAAGTTCATATCATGAATGCAATTTTATGATTAAAATGCTCTTTCACTTCTTTAGCATATTCACAAGGCAAAACATCATATCGGCATGATTGCTTCTATAATTCTTTATGTTTGAGGCGTACCTTTGTTGTCAATGCACTGACAGGCCTGGTGCAGATCTCATTGGCAGCGGCAGCTGCAAGGGGTGGCTAGGACCATTGGAGTGGACTCCATGAGCACTCTCCTTGGGATCCTTTTCTGCTCAACCCAAGTGCATAAAAGATGACAGTCTATGTCCTCTGGTCTGCCATGTTCGCGTGTGCTCCATGAGTTCAGTCTCAACAGGGGCTGCTCTGAAGGGAAGGATGGGCCTTGTAGACAGTTCATTTACTATCTAATGTTTGTGTGTGGGGGGTTCGCATGTGTCTGTCCTCTGGCGCTAGGGAGGATGGAGGGGGGAGGAAACATAATGTCATGTCACTCTTGAACTGGTTTAAGGAGCTGAGGAGTCACCGCTCCCTGTTGTCTATTTATGTGGCGAATGCCCCTAAATGAACTGTCCCTTGGCACTCACTTGAATATTTGTACATTTGTTTACCAGTGCAAAGGGGTTGATTTCAGCAACATGGTAAGGTCAAAAGACTTAGAATACCCTGTCTGGGGTGAGGCTTGCGCAGGCTGAAAGCTTTCTTACCAATGGAAAATATAAGCAAAATATAGAGGTCTTTGGCGTGCGCACCCAGACAAGCCCTGGATAGGGCCGCGGGGAAGTATATGACTGCACCCCTTGTCGCTGGAACTCTCTGAACTCCCTCCCAAGTGTGCCCTTGCAAGACACTCCAAATGAGTGCCACCTCTGGTGTGGTGCACAGTTGCAGACTGACTGACAGCAGCTGAACACACTACCTGAGGCCAATTTGGGCCATTGTGCCAATGTGCTTGCTTCTGGAATGTGGAACAGACATTCACATTACAGCAAATCCTCATTTGAATGGGGCCACTCTCATGTATGTAGGTATGCATTCTGCCACAGATGGCTGGGAGATTAATGAAGCATGTAAACATTTTGTTTCATTTCCTGGACCATATTTGGCACACTGGACAGTTACATTCCTGCCAGAGTGACATACTGCAGCGCACTGATCCTAGCCTGGGATGACTACAGGTGGCTGTGTGAAAAATGCATACCAGTGATCTTGTTTTATTTCAATCAAATAAAGAACGAAAAATCGCTAGCAGGTGATATACTACCACCCAAGAGAGAACAAAAGGCCTCCAGTGACTAAATGTCAGCCCAGAGGGGGTTCACTGAAGTGGAACCATCTGGCTGTGAGAGAGGAAGAGACACAACACCAGTGTAAGAAGGTGCAAGCAATGCAACTACTTCTGACTACAAAAGAACAAGAGAAAGTGTCAAGGACGTCTTTTAAGAGTCACCAGTAGTCGCAACTGCGACCCCATTGCTTGATCCCTGCGACCCCTGTCACTGCCTTTGTGACCTCTGGTCTAAGAGGTGGTAGAATCAGTGCCAAGAACACATGGGTGACTCTGCATTCTGTATTTTCAGCCCGTATTTCTTTATACTAATAGTGACTAATGTCCTATTAGTCACTATTAATGTAATAAAAATTGGAGCAGTTAGCTGGAATGAAACCTTTGATGGCATTTGTAGAAAGTAAACATGTTTTTATGTGTATGTTCTGTGCAAGTTTGCGGGTGAGAGTGCGTTTAAGTTAGAGAGAGCATTACATGTGTGAGCTTAGGTTTGTACTACTAAGCATGTGCGTGTGAGTGAGAGTCAGCGACAGGTAATGAGTTAGATTGTGACCCAGATTACTAGAATTTGACACAAGGCAACGCTGCACCAAAGATGCTGCGCTGCCTTGCTTCAAAAGGAGATACAAAAAATAAAGCATTCTACTAAGATATGGTGTACTATTTCTCCATGTGTGCTAGTACACTTTTGTCAGCCAAGTGCCAATGCACACGTCCTTGCACTGTGGGCGTGCGTTAACAACGGTGCAAACCGTTGGTGAAACCTGGCCAGAGTGTCAATAAATACAAGGCAGGGCATTGCTGCCCCAAAGATGCTGCACTGCCTTTCATCAAAAGGAGATACAACAAATAAACCATTCTACTGAGATATGCTGCACTCTGTTTGTCCATGTGTGCCAGTACACTTTTGGCAGCCACGCACCAATGCCCCTTGCACTATGGGTGTGCGCCAACAATGGTGCAAACAGTTGGTAAACCTGGGCCAGAGTGTCAATAAATATGAGTGAGTATGTGTGAGATGGAGTGAATGCAAGTGAGGGAGTGAGAATAAATGAGTTTAAGGGTGTGTAAGAGTGTGTGAGAGTGATGTTAGGGTCACGTGACATGCTTTCCTGGAAATACATAGAGTCAAGGGTCATATGGTGTCTCTTCCTGGACTGTCATTGAGGTGGTGATATTTCCGCTACCCCAGGTATTCTGGTGAATTGCCGCCGATGGAAAGTGCTAGTTTTGCGCCCTGGTCCTTCCCATTGAGTTATGTTATGTTATGTTATGTTAAAAGAATTTGTTGAGCGCGACTAACACCATTAGGTTTCTTGGCGCTTATGCTGAGGGAGCAGTGGAGAGAGCATGAGACAAAAACTAAATGTAGGACTCAGTGAAGAGAAGGGTTTTGAGGAGAGATCTGAATCCAGAGTATGAAGAAGACAACCTAAGAGAGAGAGGGAGGGAATTCCAAAAGGTTGGAGCTAGAAATGAAAACCTAAGGCCACCATGTTTTTTCCTCTTAAATCTGGGAACTGATAGCAGTGCCATCTGGGACGACCGGAGATTGCGAGGAGGAGCATACGGGTGGAGAAGAGAGGAAATGAAGAGAGGACCTTGGCCTGCAAGAGATTTGGAGATAATGCAGCCAAGCTTGAACTTACAGCGAGCAGATACCGGAAGCCAGTGGAGACTTTTTAGGAGAGGGCGAACATGTTGATCTCTAGGTTGGTGGTAGATCAGGCGAGCAGCCTGATTCTGAATCAACTGTAGTCTCTTAAGTTGGTAGTCAGGTATGCCTACATACAGTGCATTTGCGTAGTCAAGCCTATGAGTGCAATGTGTGTGGGGCACATGAAACAAATCTGCAAACTCAATTGACCGCTACCCGCGGCCCATCACTGAGCTGACCTTGTGAACCAACTTCAACTGCGACAAAGTACCACAGATCAATATGAAAACCGAAAACAGCAACTATAAAACTCAAAAACATAATTTGGAGTAATGAGGCAACTGCCTTTATCCAAAACACACTACTGTCAGAAGCCATCTGACAGACGAAGAGAAGACCCAGACTTGGCGTCCTCTTTCTTGTGCTGGACACGCTGTCTGCCTGTCCTCGGTCATCCAGATCCCTTGGGAGCTATTTTGCGGTGAGTGTTTACATCCCGCCCCCCCTCTACAACTCCCAGTTGGGTCGGGCGCGACCAGCTTAGGCTGGGCGATGACCCGCCCGTTGGGGGGGGGGGGACCACAGCTCCTGGGGTGCTGGGATGGCGTCACCCCTCCCGGACCGGTCCAGGCGGTGCCGACCGGCGAGTGGGCGCAGAGACGAGGTTGGCCGCATGCCCCCCCCCCCCCCGCCCCCCCCTCGGCAGGGCTTGTTGGCCCAAGCGGGAATCAGGGTTTGCGTGCGATGGCTCTCGGGGTGCCACCGGGTTGGATGGCGATAGGGTTGGCTGCCCCACATGTGAGCGGGAAGAGCGGGATGCTTCTCATTGCAGTCCTCCTCCCGTTGCCAGAATTCCGCTTTAAGCGGACCTCTCATCCTTGGGCACTGACACGAGATCTCTGGCTGCAGGCTGCCCGTACGGGGACTGGGACGCGAGCGTTGCCACGACCCCTTGCCCCTTGGCGCACTCGGCTTGCGCAATGGCATGGTGATGAGGGATCACCCTTTCGGGGGTTCCGGTTGCTCAGCCGGGCGGCCAGCCTGCTGGGCCTGAGTTGGGCTTGTTCAATAGCAGTCGCTTGGGGTCGCGCACAGAAGCATCGTGGCTGAGTGGTCTACGCCACCGTTTGAAAGCTCCATCGCGCAATAACCACTCCACGCTGTCAGTTTAGCGTAAAAGGCCATTTATTAGGACAGGGTTGACAACCAATCAACTTAACACAAATAAACAGTTAACAATCCCCAACCTCATATCTTCCAACCATCATCCACTCTCGTACTCCAATTACTCAACTTCCAATTCACACCACGACCTTTTCACTTATATCATTTACTTCCACACTTCTCTTTCAACCTCCTCCAGCATCTCCAGCCATCGCACCTGCCATACCCCCATCCTGCACCTGTATCCCCCTCCCCGGAAGGGTGATTATGCCCGTCATGGACTCCCCACCCCTCCCAAGTACTGCAAAGACACCCCCTTTCAACCCGTCCTAAACTGACACGCTTCATAGACCGAAAGAAAAAAAAACCTTCCCCACTCCTAAAACTGTAGAGTGGGAGGGTGGTCAAACTTTCCTGACCTATACCCTAAGGCGCTGGGGACAGGAAGAGGAAGGACTTCCTCCCCTGCCCCCTTATAACTCTAGCCCTAACCCCACCCTCTAACACACCCCCTACACTACCTAACACCCTGTCCCATCTATCGCGCGAACTCCCCAGGGGAAGACTGGTCTGCCGACCTCACTTCCCCTTATGCCCAGGTTCAGTCTTTCTCTGCCGTCAGTTACCAGCTCAAAGGTGGTCAAAGCATCCTTATGCATCATAGGTTTAAAGCATTCAAGAAAGCTATTACAGGATCCTTTTCAACGTGCCCTGGTATCCCTAAAGGTGTGGATTGTCTCATGACTTCAGCTTTGCGAGGATAAACTCGTGTGGAGTTGCCTCGGTTCAGTGGTCTTCATTTAATTAGCCTCCATGGCTACAGTTTCAGAGTTTTCATTTTCCGTTATGTTCAGGTATAGCTCGCACCAGCCAAGGTGACATGACTACAGATTATGCAAAGGCGGGTAAATAAAGCACCTTATTTGTGGTTCCCTCATATAACAAAATCCTTTGCACCGCGTGGAGCTGTTACAGTTTAAGTCACTTGGCATTCGGTTAATGTTATCCAGCCAAGCCAAGGTCACATGACTGCTGATTATGTGATGGCAGGTAAAGGAAGCACCTTATTTGAGGTTCCCTCTTATAGTGCTTATCTTTGCTCTTCTCAGGTGCGTTTTTCAGTAACCAGCAGCACTAGGATGTTGCATTCAGCCGCTGTTCCCGAATTGCTTTGAGGTAAAAGCGTGATCAAGAAAATAATGGGATCGGATTGTAGTCCGAAATGGCGGGCACCTGGGAACAATTGAGGGGTACTATTTTGTGTTGTGGCATTACATTGCTTTTAACGTTTTATTTAATTCTGCAGATCCCTTCTTCCTGGTTTAATTGTGGCCTAACTCTGAGCATTCTAAGCACAGTTAAGTTGTATTTTTCTATATACTAGGCAGCTGCGTATTTGCACAAATGTATGCATTCTGTTTCGGTGCTCCCAATGCTCATCTGTAACAGATGACTTGTAGTTTATCCTTTTTTCTGAGGCTTAATAAATGCCTTGTGTATCTTTCACTTTTTGGCCTTTCTTGTCTGTATATTAATTGTGCTCAAATCGCTTTGGGTCAAGATCTGCTCCATAAAACTGAAAACAACATACTTCCCTCCTATTAGAGACTGCTAATTTCTAATAGCAAGAGTGTATGTTTTTTAGTCTCTAAGAGGACATGGGTTTGTTTTTTCATTTTTATGGAGCAGAACTCGGCCCAAAAGTATTGGAGCGTTTTTACAAGGGCATCCATTACACAGGGTCACATTTGTGTTTTCCTTTAGGCAGGGGAAGCTTACGTTATTTCGGTATGTCGAACAGATGCCAGACATCGATCCTGGGGGCATATTATCAAGGAGGTTTATCTCCGCTTTTTTGGCTTTAAAAGCCAAGAAAGCGGAGATAAAATTATCTCCCTATTACCAAGCTGTCGCTAACACCAGTTAGCGACAGCTAATAGGAGATAGCGACCATCTTGGGCCCCGCTTTGCATGTCAGTGATATTTATCACTAATGACATGCAAAGTGGGCGTGCCAAGATGTTAGCGACTGGAAACAGTCGCTAACATCGCTATCTCCTATTACCAACTTTTGGAGATATTCGCGCTAAGCGCGAATATCTCCAAAAGCTAACACCTGCCCTGAGCAGTTCTTAGCCATGTTAACCAATGGGAGGTGGATAACATGGCTAAGAGCATTTGCTCGATAATGCATGAATATCGCTGACTTTTCAGCGATATTCATGCAATGCGGCCGTTTTTTATCGCATTTGCGATAACTGCGATAAAAATCGCTGATGTGCGGCGATAATTTTTGTCTCTAAACAAGTTAGAGACAAAAATTATCTCTATTGGTTGGTAATATGCCCCCTGGTTCCTCGGTTCTGAAGAAAGTAGTTCTGGCCATAATGGCAGATCTTTTCGAGGTAGTATCTGATAGTTCGTGCAGGTATGATGCATGCTTGTCTGTGCTACCAATTTATTAGGTAGAAACACTGATAAAGGAAAGAAATCAGGGATGAAACAGAAACAAACAGTGAGGTAAAGGGAGCGGATAAAAGAGACAGGAGGTGGAATCATGAGGAAGTTGCCTTTGTATTTGGCACCACCCGAAGTCTAATAGTGCCGGCTATGGGCTTCTCAGAGACATTTTGGGCCTCACTACTTATTATTTTACAAACTAAGGGGTCATTTATGATGGCGGACGGATCGCCACTGCCATGCAGGCGGTGGCGATCCGTCCACCATCCTTGCCCATCCGCCACCTATTTCCCCCCCCTAATATAATGGCGGGGGGACCGTGGCAGATGGGAAGACCGTCCGCCGCTTTTCCGCCGCGGTCGCAAGGCGACCGCGGCGGAAAAGATCTAATATGGTGGCGGTGTCTATCAGACACTGCCAGCCATATTAGGATCGGCTGAGGGGAATGCCTTTCCGTGGTGCCAATGCCGCCACGAAAAGGCATACGGTCCTTGCTTTGGAGGCCTGTCGCGGGCCCCCAGGGTGAAGGGGGGTGGGGGTGCACAAGGGGGGTATCTATGGTACCCCCCTGTGTTTCAAAATACAATATGGCAGGCACCGCGCAGTGCCTGTCATGTTGTGCTTTGAAACGCACAACATGCATTTTTTGCATTGCGGCGGGCGGTGCTTTCAGCACCGCCCGCTGCATTGTAAAAAATGCGGGATGCACCAGCCACAGTGGCGGGTGCATCCTAATTCGAGGCACGGGACATCCGCCCCTGTGGCGGACGGTCCCGTCCTCCGACAGGATGGCGGACGGACTTTGTCCATCCGCCATCCTAATTGACCCCTAGGCACTGCCTCACACACCTTGTAAACCTTGCTGGCCGCTGACACTCTCCAAACCCATTGACGATGGCCTACTCTGTGTAGGGTGACCAGGCGTGCCGGATTTGGCCGGACAGTCCCGTTTTTCGGCAGCTGTCCCGGCAGATTTCAGGAAATTTAGCGCATCTCCCGGTTTTAGAGAGGGTCGACTGAAAACGGCAGGAGGTGCTTTTTATTTTTTATAAAGCAGGGATAGTTAGCAGTTATTTCAGGAAAGCAATTGAATTAACAGGCAAGCTACTGGGTTTAAAAATTGCATTTTATGTATGGTTTGACTGCCCATTTTGTAATTCTCGGCTGAGGAGCGCTGTCATTCTGTGTGCTCCCTTGAAATAAAACGTGTAAGGAATGTGTTTGGGCATTAGAGGTGTTTGCAGAGTATGTGAGGGGTTACCTGGTTTGCAGTTGTCAAAGACATGTGGCTTTACTGAATATGTTTGGTTTGCCAAGAGTGTGCAGGTGTCAACGGGGTCCACCCTACTCTGTGGACCCCTGTGACACCTGCACACTCTTGGCAAACCAAACATATTCAGTAAAGCCACATGTCTCTGACAAACTACAAACCAGGTAACCCCTCACACACTCTGCAAACACCACTAATGCCCAAACACATTCCTTACACGTCACTGATCCAAAACACAATCAACCATCCACAGTCTACCAGGCACTGCAAGATCCACTAGATCAATAAACTCTGATGAGCTTGCTGCCCACTGTAAATCTGCCCTCTCCTCCCAAGCTGACCTGGTTGAGGTGCACTCAATCACCGACGCTTACAATTCAACTATCTCCGACATCATGGATAACATTGCTCCACTCCAACAACAAAAATGCTTCAAGAAAGATATCCAAACCGTGGTATAATGACAACTTAAACATAGAATACCACAACTTAAGGGCAGCTGAACATTCCTGGTGATCCAATCCCTCCTCTGATCAACTAAAATTCCTTGGAGAGACCGGGAGCTCTTACAACAAACAAATCAAGAGTGCTAAGGCTGACTATTTCAGATCCCAACTGGATCAAGCTGCAACCGCCCCAAGAAACTTTTCGAATTGGTCAAACAGCAACAGTCATCGGTCCTAACCACATTGATCCTGGTGGCAACCCACCTTCATGCAATGATTTTGCCGCTTTCTTCACTGAGAGATCAAGACTCATATCCATTGACCTCGCCTCCAAGAAGGCTCTATTACCTTCTTCCAGTTCAGCCTCATCCATTGACCCCATTGAAAAGCACAATTCGACCACCCCAAACAACAAGAACAATGCTTCATGGGGCACCTTTACCCCTTTTAGTGAAAATGACATCTACAAGTTTCTGCAGAATATTAACCCCTCCAACCACTTCAGTGACCCGTTGACTTCCTCCATCTTCAAAGAAATCAAGCTTGCTCTCATTCTCACCTGGACAAGGATCGTTAACACTTCTTTGCTTCAAGGTACGATCCCCGAGTGTCTAAAAGCAGCTCAGGTATCTCCAATACTAAAAAAAACTAACGCTGTCAAATCTGATCTCAATAATTTCCGCCCCATTTCCAACATCCCCACCTGAGCAAAGCTCTTAGAAAAATGTGTAAAATCCCAACTTTGTGCTCATATAGACAAATACCAACTCATGGATCAACATCAATCCGGCTTTAGGAAGGGTCACAGCACCGAATCTGGTCTCACTCACGTAATTGATGACATTGTAAAAATGCTTGATCTAAATGAATCCTGCTTCCTGATCCTCCTGGACCTTTCCTCTGCTTTCAACACCGTTAATCATGACAACCTCCTATCCATCTTGCAAAACAGAATGGGTTTCTCGGATCAGGTGCTAAAATGGTTCTCATCCTTCCTACATCACAGATCACAAAGAGTCAAGGCAAACCATTCTCTCTCTAAGCCTTCTCCTGCCCTCATGGGGGTCCCTCAAGCGTCCGCTCTATCTCCTATTCTCTTCAATCTTTTCTTAGAACCTCTTGCAAACTCTCTAACCTCCATGAACATTCTTTTTCACATGTACGCTGATGACACGCAACTCTATCTGAAAATGTCATCCACGGAAAACATCATCTCGCTCCATACCACCTTAACATCTACTCAAAACTGGTTTAATGAGAACCACCTCCTACTTAATACTTCCAAAACAGAATTCCTGTTCATCTCCCCTCCGAACCACAACCCCAAACTAGACCAATGGTTGACTCACCTCACTGCTCTCAATTGCACTCCTCTTGTCGTAGACTCAGCCAAGTCACTTGGAATCACCTTGGAAAAGCACTTAAATATGAAAAATCATATCAGCAACGCATGTAAGGGATCAAATCTCTTGTTGAGATCACTCAGAAATATCAAACCTTTCCTTCCACTAAATAATTTCAAGCAGGTGGTCCAAGCGATTGTCCTGCTGAGGCTAGACTACGGCAGTGCTTCCCTCTGTGGTCTTCCCAAAAACGCCCTGGCACCACTAAGAGCTTCGCTAAATGCTGCAGCGAGACTGGTTACAGATACCAAACGAAACAAGCATATATCCCCTGTACTAAAATCGCTCAAATGGCTGCCCTATGAAGCACAAATCCAATTGAAGATTACTGTCCTGACGCACAAAGCTCTCCACTTCAATACCCCCTTCTACCTGGCTCAAAAACTTGATCTATCTTGTGGAGAAAGAGCCTCAAGAAGTGCCTCGACCTTCCTCCTGAAACCACTCATACTTAACAAAAAGAGATCTTGTCACAGAGCGTTTTCAGGCACTGCCCCAAAGAAATGGAACTCCCTTCCACCGGAAGTACGCAAAATCTCTACAGTGTCAATGTTCAAATTGGAAGCCAAAATATTCCTAACTAGCAGCCCGTCCCGACGTTGTCCGGGTATGAATTGCTGCCGGACAGTAGTATATTGTTTTGTAGGATTTTGTTTTGATAGCATTTCTTATCTGTGACACGCCTGTGAAACGCTCCGATTCACAGTGCACTGCTGATGCACTTAAGAGTGCGCGTTCAGTAGTGTGTGAACTCGAGTTTCCCTACTTTATTTTTCCTTGAAATATTATATAGCGCAAACTCGACAACATGGCATGAGCACAATTTACATTACAAAAGAACACATTCATTTGTGGTAGGCACTGGGAGACAAAGCGATTTGCCTGGAATCACAGGATGTTGAGTTGATGCCGAGATTCGAACGTAGATCCCCAGCTCTAAAGTTCGCAATTCTAGAACTTGTGGCGAGAGGTGTGTCTAAAAGTGTATGTCGGTGGTGGCCATCAATGAGAGAGACCAGTGCATTTTTCAAATCGGTGGTGAAAAAATATGAGTATGTTGCTGGAGATGTGGGCCGCCGTGCCAGCAATGTACTTACCGGGGGAGGGTAAACACCCATTATTCCGCAACTTTCTTTCCGCATACCATCACTCCGCATACTTTCATTACGAAAGTACCATGACTCCGCAATGCCATTATAACGCATTGCATTACATGTTATATGCTTTTACCACGCATACATTTACAACGAAATTCCTTGTAAATGCATGAATGGTAAAAGCATGTTTTTTTTTTTAAATGTTTGGATAAGGTAAGTATGGGTATAGGGGTATATGTTTTGGGGTACTGAAGTATATGTTTTGGGGTGTTTGGGTATTTTAAGGGTTCAGATATAGTTTTGGGTTATGGGGTACAGGGGTAGTTTTAGGGTTTAGGGATAGGTATGGGTTTTGGGGTACAGAGGTATTTTTAGGGTTCAGGGCTAGGTTTGGGTTTTGGGGTATAGGGGTATTTTTAGGGTTCAGGGTAGGTTTGGGTTTTAGAGTACATGGGTATTTTAAGGGTTCAGGGCTAGGTTTGGGTTTTGGGGTACAGGGGTATTTTTAGGGTTCAGGGCTAGGTTTGGGTTTTGGGGTACAGGGGTAATTTAGGGTTCAGGGGTAGTTTTGGGTTTTGGGGTACAGGGTTATTTTTATGGTTCAGGGCTAGGTTTAGGTTTTGGGGTACAGGGGTATTTTTAGGGTTCAGGGGTAGGTTTGGGTTTTGAGGTACAGGGGTATTTTTAGGGTTCAGGGGTAGGTTTGGGTTTTGAGGTACAGGGGTATTTATAGGGTTCAGGGCGAGGTTTGGGTTTTGGGGTACAGGGGTATTTTAGGGGTTTAGGGATAGGTATGGGTTTTGGGGTACAGAGGTATTTTTAGGGTTCAGGGCTAGGTTTGGGTTTTGGGGTATAGGGGTATTTTTAGGGTTCAGGGTAGGTTTGGGTTTTAGAGTACATGGGTATTTTAAGGGTTCAGGGCTAGGTTTGGGTTTTGGTGTACAGGGGTATTTTTAGGGTTCAGGGCTAGGTTTGGGTTTTCGGGTACAGGGGTATTTATAGGGTTCAGGGCTAGGTTTGGGTTTTGGGGTACAGGGGTATTTTAGGGGTTTAGGGATAGGTATGGGTTTTGGGGTACAGGGGTATTTTTAGGGTTCAGGGGTAGGTTTGGGTTTTGAGGTACAGGGGTATTTTTAGGGTTCAGGGGTAGGTTTGGGTTTTGAGGTACAGGGGTATTTATAGGGTTCAGGGCTAGGTTTGGGTTGTGGGGTACAGGGGTATTTTAGGGGTTTAGGGATAGGTATGGGTTTTGGGGTACAGAGGTATTTTTAGGGTTCAGGGCTAGGTTTGGGTCTTGGGGTATAGGGGTATTTTTAGGGTTCAGGGTAGGTTTGGGTTTTGGGGTACAGGGGTATTTTTAGGGTTCAGGGCTAGGTTTGGGTTTTGGGGTACAGGGGTATTTTAGGGTTCAGGGGTAGTTTTGGGTTTTGGGGTACAGGGTTATTTTTATGGTTCAGGGCTAGGTTTGGGTTTTGGGGTACAGGGGTATTTTTAGGGTTCAGGGGTAGGTTTGGGTTTTGGGGTACAGGGGTATTTTAGGGTTCAGGGGTAGGTTTGGGTTTTGAGGTACAGGGGTATTTATAGGGTTCAGGGCTAGGTTTGGGTTTTGGGGTACAGGGGTATTTTAGGGGTTTAGGGATAGGTTTGGGTTTTGGGGTACATGGTATATTTATTGGGTTAAGATGGGTTAGTGTTTAAGTGTGTTGGGGGATTTTAAGGAGTAAGGGTGGGTTATGATTATGGGGTGCAAGGGTATTTAAAGGGAGCAGGGTGGACACCCGGAGCTGGAATGTACAGAACCTGGGAAGAAAAAACAATGAAATATTGGGCACAGCCCTCTCTTTTTTTCCGTAATCCCGCACCCCGCACACGCTCACGCCCCCAGCACACGCCCACAGCACACGATATGAGACATGGCATGAAGGGCGGAACGTACCACATGCCTCCAGCGTTTGTCACGCCCCCAGCACACGCCCACAGCACAACGCAGACACGCCCACAAGGGACTACTTTGTTGGCACGGTTCTTTTACCTTTTAAATGTATATGTTTTTTTTTTATTAAAGACTTTATTCAGCACCAAATACAATGCACAGCAGTGGTCAACAAACCAGAATAGCAGATGTGAACCAACTGGCGATACAATACACAACCAACGGAGAAGATTAATGCAGTAGCGGAAAAGTCCTGGTCGGTTGGAGCAAAAATACAGAGTGCCATTTTTCAATACAGGAAAGTCGTAAAGAATAAAAAATGAACGAAGTGCATGAAAAACAAAAAAAACACAATACAACAAAGGAAATGAAATCAATAAACATGCGAGAATCAAGAAGGCAAGTCTGGCAGCACAGAACAGGTACATAGTTAGAATGTCGTGGTGGTCATGGACATAGCCCACGCATCCTGGGACGGGTCCGCTAGCACAGTTCCCCACTTAAAAAGGGGCGAGACTCCACAGTTGGCAAGCATTACGCATTGATACATGCCGGCTCCCACAACCACGACCAACTCCCCCATCCAAAGCAGACTACAGTACAGAGCCCAGGTTGGTGAGTGGAACGTCAGATGGCGTTAGGCGCGCGGCAGAGCCGCCTACAGCCTAACCCACCCCCTCTGGGACAATGGAATGAAGGGATTGGGACTGTGCCTTCTGAGTCCGTTTTTCAACATAGCTGCGATATGGTCCCCATATATCCGTTGGACGGGAAACTGGAGGGAGCAAGGCCGAAAATTCCACGCTGTTAACATTGCAGTGGGCCACACTCCTTAGCCATGCGCCAACCTGCGGAGCGCGACGAGCGCACCAGAGCCGCGCAATTTCCCTCTTGGCCAGAAGGAAGCACAGGGATGCTAGTCTACGGAGAGGGTGTGGGAAATTAGCAACGTAGCCCAACAACGCAATTTCGGGGGTAGGATACAGTGTCATGCCCAGTATTTCACCAAGAACCCTATGGACTTCCAGCCAATATGTATGTATCCGCGGGCACGTCCATGACAAGTGGGAAAAGTCAGCATGAGGAGAGGCGCATTTGGGACAGCAGTGCGGCCTGTTAGCGTCTATTTTGTGAGCAAGCGCAGGGGTGTGGTATATCCTCCGTAGGAACTTGAAGTGAAGGAGTTTGTGTTTACTATTCATGGACACACTTTTGGTGACAGCGCAGCATGCCTCCCACTGATCGTCAGAAATCTGGATGCCCAAGTCCCTCTCCCACGCAGCGCGGTGTCAAAGGAGGGAAGAGATGCCATGCATAGTCTGTATAGCCGTGACACCACGTGAGTGCCTGCCTGAGTTTGTATAAGAAACGTGAGCGCAGGGTCTTCAGGCGGAGACAATGGAAATGTGGGGAATTCAGTGCGCAGCATGGACTGGAGCCTGGTCAGGGTGAAGGCGTCCATGAATGTGCGGTCATCGAAGCGGGCGTCTTCCGTCAAGGAAAAAGCATGCCCCTCGGGGAACAGGTCACCAATCGTGTGCAACTGAAATTTGGATAGCGTGCGGCCAACTATCGCCTCTCCAGTGATGGGGAGCCAGTGAGGGTTGGGGAGGGGAAGCGCAGAAGAGTACAACCTATCCATGCGGAGTAATCTCCGTAACTTATCCCAGGCCCAGCTCGTAGTGGAGACAGGTTGTATGTCTTGCGGGTCACGGGGAAGCCCCTATGGGAAGTATGGAGCGGAGTGGCACCGGACGTGCCGTATCAGCCTCCGGCCGCAGAAAGGGAATTCTGGCATCAGGGTGAAACCAGGAGTGTGCGTATGAGCACTGCGCCACCAAGTAGTAAAGGTGAAAATCCGGCACCCCGAATCCTCCCCGTTCATAAGGTAATGTCAACGTGCGCCAAGCCACACAAGGGTTCCTGCCGCCCCATATCAGGCGCAGCAAGGCAGAGCGAAGCTGTGTGAAAAAAACCTTAGTAAGAGGGATCGGAATGTTGTTGAACAAATATAAAAAACGAGGGAGGACAACCATTTTGACAATGGCAATCCGGCCAGCCATGGACAAAGGAAGACGGAGCCAACGCTCCATATTATCCTCCAAAAAATCCAGGGCACGCCCATAGTTTAGTCGTACAAGGGACACCGCATCAAGATGGATGTGTATTCCAAGGTACTTTTAAATGTATATGGTTGGCGTCTGCATAGCCTATGTCCTTCTGCTGCAACTGCCCTTTCCAACGCTGTATTGGGTGTTGTGATTGGTGCTGTGGTTCCTGAGATTACCCGCCTCAAAGGTTTGGGCTCTCTCTTTATTATATTAGTATAGATGAACAAATTCTTACCCTCAGAGGAATTGGTGTTACTTGCTTGTTTTTCATTGTTCCTACTACTAACTACTATGATACCACTTTGTGTTACAGCTCTTCTCTACTGCATACGTTTGACCCTTACCTGTCGACCGCCCACTCTTGCTGATTGAGCTACCCTCAGGGGTACATTTATCCTGTAATCTGTGAATTATTTTTTTTTCCTCATACATGGTACATGCTGTGGACATTGCCTGGCATTTTTCTCATTCCTCCCATGCATATTGTAAAGCACTCTGATATCCCTTGGGATCTTGTTCGCGCTATATAAAACTTTATAAATAAATAAATAAACTAGTCTCTGACACTTACCACACCCCAATGGCTCCAGCACAGAGTGCAAGCAGCACTGGCCTGTCACCCTCTGCACATCCCTCAGATTTCCACATATTGGAGTAGTGTGGCTCACTGGTTAGAGGCGGCAGGCCTGAGAGCAGAAGTCAGCCCGGGACCGGGGTTCAATTCCCGACGCGGCAGGGTCGTGGACCTTGGTCAGCGGACTCGATAATTCTCGCTTCGGTGCTTACTCTAATCAGGGGTTCCACTCGGCAACTCTGGGCATTAGCTTGCCTAATCTCCACAACGGCCCCACCTATTCCGGGGATGCCTGGCTCCACCTTGGGGACTCCCAGCAAGGGACCATCCCACAGGGAAAGCCAGGACGGGTTCCCCAGAGTTATACAGCGCCGGGACGCCCCGTTGCTGGGGCAGCTGTGCGCTTTACAAGTATACTACATTTACATTTATATTCAGCAGCACTGTGCCAGATTCAAAATGGAAGGTCTCGCTTCAGTTTCCTTCCAGAAAACTAAAAAGAATAATTGCAGAAACATCATTTCAGGAGAAATTAAGGTGTTTACACAGGCTTTGCACTTTGTAATAAGTGCAGAGATTTTAAAGTGTCATAACAAATGAAGGCAAGTGAAGTCAGTCAAATTACTTCTGTGCTCCAGAATTGAGCGATATAATAAACCGAGCGAAACTTGCAAGATTCCCATATCATTCTTATTACTGACAGAAACCAAATATATCTACTGACAGTATCTGCATATGAAAAGTTCACACCTCTTATACTTTCACAGATATAAATGAGGCACCGAGGTACTGACGCTCAAGACAGCGGGTGAAGCAATGAATTAAAAGCATTAACTATACATAATGTGTGTTTTTAAAACATTGATCATTTGAATTTAGAAAATATGTCAAACGGCATGGGCGAACAGAGCAAACAGCTGTTCTAATAAAGCACCCAGGACAAACATCTGAGCCTTTCTCACTGACTCCGTACAGGTGGAGAATAGTTTTATTTGTTGCGGAGCACTACAAATTAACAATCAACAAAAGCAACAGAATTCATGTGTGATACCGGAAAGAAACCCACCTGAAAGCTTTACAATAGTGAAGAAGGGAAAAAAAATAATGTCAAAGCTGAAATAACGTGACGTGCTTTAAATGGTCAGTATTGTAGGTTCATTAATCACAGGCTGCGACATGGTCAGCGACTAGCTGCCGCCTCCCCCCCAATCCGGCACCCAATACCCAGGAACGTGGACACGAGACGTCTTTACTTTTTGGAAGGCGGGCGCTAGTCGCCCGGCCGTATTTATTAAAGTATGAAATTAAAAAGGTTTTTAATTGCATAATCAACAATTTATACAAAAATTCAGCAGGACATTTAGATACATAATTCTTAGCAACAAGTTTGAGAGCCTGACTTTAACAAAACTCTAATACATGTTGTTTCCTAACTTAGACTAAACATCCTCATCTTGAATTTTTGTACATTTCTGGCCATATGGCAGGGTCACTACCGGTGTCAGGTCCTACAAGCTGCGCCTCCCCTCTAGATGTGCGCATGCGCAGTGTTACCCCGGGAATTGCCCGGTCTACGCCCTGAACTCCATTTACCCACTAAAGGAGGGCCCTTACTCTGCGCCGGTGGCGTCATGAGTCCACGCGCGCGGGGTGGCTACCAGCCTAAGGAAAGCGTGAACTACTCCTACCCGCGCTCCCTTGCCTATTACCTTGCCCCTGGAGTTCTGGGAGTGGCCCGCAGGCCCCTCCCCCTGGGCGGGAACCTCCATAGGATGATGCCCGCCCCCTCAGACCTCAAATATGTGCTCACCGATAATGACCTTACCGCATGCCCCATACCTAATAAATACGACGACCTATGGGAAAAATTCTAAAGGACAGCTACACTGGCTAATAAATAACAGTATCAACGTATGCTACGAAGGGAAAAAAGGCCTAAAGAGACTTGGCATCACATATAATACACTTCACACATCATTTGCTAAAAGGGGAAAAATTCCTAAACAAGAGCATCACAAAATATACCAACAGTTCTATCTCTACTACCCTGTGAAACCTGTGGAGCGTACCTCCAAACTTACCAATCAGCCAGACATAAGAACTGCTACAAAACTTTTTGTTCCAAGGGATGGTGGGTGGGAAACAAAGAAGCCCCGAGCGCGGGGCACACCGTCTCAGCGAGGGAGCGTCCAGGGACAAGGGGGTCTCCTGGGCGCTCCCTACCTCTTTATTCCCGAGGGGCCAGGTGGCCCCTCCTATAGCCCGCCCCCCCTGACCCGGACCCACTTCCTAGGATCCGGGTCAGGGAGGCCGCCAGCCAATCGGCGGTGGGCCGCGCCCCCCAGGGCACGCCCCCACCGCCGAATGGCGACACAGGGGACAGGGGGGGCGACGATCGCCGCGCCGCCATGCGTGCGGGGGGGCCGAGGGCCCCCCCTTTTCACATGGTCAGCGACTAGCTGCCGCCTCCCCCCCAATCCGGCACCCAATACCCAGGAACGTGGACACGAGACGTCTTTACTTTTTGGAAGGCGGGCGCTAGTCGCCCGGCCGTATTTATTAAAGTATGAAATTAAAAAGGTTTTTAATTGCATAATCAACAATTTATACAAAAATTCAGCAGGACATTTAGATACATAATTCTTAGCAACAAGTTTGAGAGCCTGACTTTAACAAAACTCTAATACATGTTGTTTCCTAACTTAGACTAAACATCCTCATCTTGAATTTTTGTACATTTCTGGCCATATGGCAGGGTCACTACCGGTGTCAGGTCCTACAAGCTGCGCCTCCCCTCTAGATGTGCGCATGCGCAGTGTTACCCCGGGAATTGCCCGGTCTACGCCCTGAACTCCATTTACCCACTAAAGGAGGGCCCTTACTCTGCGCCGGTGGCGTCATGAGTCCACGCGCGCGGGGTGGCTACCAGCCTAAGGAAAGCGTGAACTACTCCTACCCGCGCTCCTTTGCCTATTACCTTGCCCCTGGAGTTCTGGGAGTGGCCCGCAGGCCCCTCCCCCTGGGCGGGAACCTCCATAGGATGATGCCCGCCCCCTCAGACCTCAAATATGTGCTCACCGATAATGACCTTACCGCCACAGGCCAGCATTGTTAACCGACGATCTGGCCTCCCCCTGCCTAGACCTACCCTAGAAAGTTCTCACTTTCGCAAAACCTTCCAACCAGGCCCTGACATCATCAGACCACAGGACCCTTCCTCCCTCCGTCAAATGGACTCCCCTCACCAGGTAGAACCAATACACCCATGTTGGATCATCTGCAACCGAGGGGGGGCTTGAAATACTTTGTCCCACTGTGAGTTGATCCTCTTTATCGAGTGATTCAACGCCCTGACCGAGTCCCTGCCACCACGGGATAAGTTGAGGTCCTACTACAGTGCCACCCGTGCAAGTCCTGAAGACCCCCCCACAGTGGAGATGGACTCATCAATGAGTATTCGCCTCCCCAGTTAGGCCAATTCAGTCCCCCCGAGGTGAAGTATCACCACTGACAGGGGGTCGGGCTGCTGAGCTAAAAAGTCCCTAAGAAGTTCCTGAACTGACCATGGCACAGACCCTCAAACGAACTCTTCCCTGTCCTGCGTCCAGCCTGTTGCTTGTGCTGGCACATTGTGGCTCCTCAACATCTGGTGATGAGTTCCTCCCCTGCGTGACAGGTTTGAGAAACTGCAAGAACCAGGAAAAGACCAAGAAAACCTGGGTGACAAATTCCCACTTCCACCTTAAGGAATGGGTAGCACTTACACCTGCCAGCAATACCTGGGCCCTTGGTGTCCTCTTTCTCGACGTATGCTTCCTTTTTGACGTCCACCCGCTGCTGATGTTGCGGTGTGGAGCACTCCTCAGATATCCGCCATGGACCCAGCCGTGACTGACGTAAGCCCCCCTTGGGCTGTCCACCTGTTGCCGCTGTTGTGATGTGGAGCCCTCCAGGTATCCACCATGGACCCGGTCATACATAAATGGGAAAGATAGATACACACCATTAGTGTTTCCGGCAATACCTGCTGTACACGCGTCAGACTTACAGTACCATCAGTTGCCAACTTTTAGATAATCTTAGTGCCATATTACTACACATTAACACGTCGACAGTAAATGTTAAGCATAGCCTCCTTTTGTCTCTTTGCTAGTGCAGCATCTATGTCGTTAAGCATAGGATCAGCGCCGCCCTAACCATGGTAGGCTGTAACATTGGCTTCCTATTTTTACAATCATTGTTACCCAAGAAAGTTGTGCCGTAGGCGAGGACATTGCCTCTTAATCCTGGTTTCCTACCCACGTCTTTATGCATAGGATCTATGTGTAAAAACAAGACAGTCTACTTAACAGTGCAGCACCACAGTCTTTAGCTAAAAGATTTAGCACAGCCCCAACCCCGCCAGGCCATAAGCTGGCCCAAGGACCCTTTCCGCTCACCACCTTGGCTTCTGGGAAATATCGTCCTAGCCACCCGGACAAGATCACATGCCTCCCCAGACCTATGTGATCCCGCAACTAGGCTCTTGGGCACCTTTTAGGTGTGACATCAGGGTGTGTATAGTTATCAGGACCCCAAGTAGTCTCTCTACCGGCCCTAGGCCCTGTCTCAATGCCATTCGTGGTTCCCCTACCATATTATTAATATATAGCTTTGGTACACCCCTAGAGCTCAACGTATATGGTGCTAAATCACTGTGTGCTATATAAGTTTACACACCGTAATTATTCGCCTCTAATCTCATCATAGGCTCAACGTATATTTGTGCCAATTTACTTGTATGTTAAATAAGTTTACTGACTGTAGTTTCACGCCTTTAGCCTCGGAAAGGAATTAACGGGATGTGTTTTAGAACTAATACCTATATAGGTTATACACCTGTTCTTTTCCATTTACTCATTCATGGTATTATAAATTGGTAAAACAAGCTGCTCTACATTCCCAGAAAGACTTAGCCTGAAGGCAGCACGCCAAACAGCTACCCATAAGATAGCTCACTAATAATGTTGACTTTACCTATCATCAATGAATAGTCACTTGGACTGGTGCAATGTCCCCCCCTTAGAACAGTGAACATCACCTCAGATGTCCATTACCTTTACAATGAAACACGTCCCTTGTGTGACTTACTGCTTTGGCTTGCCACGGAATGTGGTACCTGGGCAACTGGCTTTCTCAGTCTAGTCAAGCCCTACCCTTAGATGTGTATTAATCCCCATGAGGACCCCAAGAAAAGGGGGGGATACCCTATGCGTGAACCGTTCCACTATTATTCTAACTATCCCCTCAGCAGACACCAATGATAGTAATTCTCGAGTGTCAAAATTTGACTTATGTCAATGGCTGTTCCTCACGTACGATCAATAAGCAGCAACCCTGGCTTGGATAAAATATTTGAAAGTGTGTGTTCTGCTTCTGATACGTGCCCTGTTCCATTACAATACAGTGGATTCCCTGGAAACGCTAAAAAATTGTGGGACCTTGGTGGGATGCCTACCCAACATTGTTTGTATAGTTGGCCCTCAATACAGCTGTTACTACTAGGAAAGCAGCCGTATAACCCTCCTTCCGCTATCCAGACCGTCATCATTGTGTGGTGCCCTCCCTAAAGTATCTTGGCTGTGAGCCCCACACCTAGATGTAAATACAAAGGAGGCGAAACAAAGGCACACAGCTGAATCCTGCCTCCCCAGTACCTAAAAGAGGCATTGTATCGCCCTTTTTCCAGTGCCGCTGTATGGGAATATGCATGCACTGTCCAAAATTGCCAGTTGTGTTTTTCCGTCCGAGTACTTACTCATATTCCATTTTAAAAAACCCACCATTTTCTTTTTTATAGGGCTACTCGTCTCAATGCAGGGTGTCAGAGCACTTCACATTACACATACGCCTTATACATAGAAAATTAGATTGTGTGTGTAAACCGATGAACAGTGTGTGTTACTTAAGACCCGGGCCACTGAAATTATGCGGCAATGACGGATTAAATTGAAGTAGCAGGGCTTGCTAAATTATGCAGCATAATGCGGCACCTCTTTGGGTTAGTACTAGTTCTTTATTCTGCCACAAGTTCACATCTTGACACTACCTGGATAAAAGGTCTTATCTTATAAGTATTAGTCTAACACCCCAACAACACACCACATGCCTTTGAAAGGTGAACAGTCAGCTTGTGCAAAGTGCATTCCGCTTCCTAGGAACATGCGTTTCTAGTAAGTTTTGTTCAGTCTGCGCTAAGGACGACTTGTAAATTATGCAGCAGAAGATGTAATATGTGGCAAATGTAGCCAATCCAGTACTATGCGAAAAAATTGCAGTGGCAGCAGAATCACATAACGCCAGTGGGCCTGCATGAGATAGTGAGGGGTACATGATGCAGGAGACACACGTCCTTCCTAGCTCACTGTGCAATGTTAGCAGGGTTGTGACACTCTCCATATGTCACACGCGTGGTTCCCTCCTATTATTGATTATAATGTGTTTAAAAAACACCATTGCCAGAACCCGGGATCGAACCAGGGACCTTCAGATCTTCCGTCTAAAGCTCTACCAACTGAGCTATTTCGGCACCGGCTAGCCCACGTGGAGGGAGTTTCCTACATGCGGCCTTCCGCGGCATAGGATATTTAAATACAGGACGGAGGGCGACTTCTATGTAGCCTAACCCTACCCCCGTCCCGTATTCCTCATGCGACCTGCCTCCCTCCGGCTGTCCCGATCAGGGATCCCGCGCGGGCTCACAGGGGAAACCTCTCTCTGTCCCCTTTCCAAAATTAACCACATAACCGAACCAAGAGTGCAAACCTCAATCCCCCTCCCCGCCTGCATGAGCACCACGGCCGATGGCTCACCTTGAATTCCCTGAGCCCGTGTTAAGCCCACACCCGGGCCCTTTGCCGGATCGGCGTTGTCCCTGGTTGCCGCTGCCCTCCCGGAAGCTCTCGACATCGTCCGGGCCTCCGACTCTCCTTGTGCCATATCTTGCTCCTGTACCGCGTAGATCTCCCGGCTTCCGGCCGATCGCGACAGCCATCAGTCGATACCTGTAATATAAACGAGAAAGTGAATAAAACAAAGAAGCCCCGAGCGCGGGGCACACCGTCTCAGCGAGGGAGCGTCCAGGGACAAGGGGGTCTCCTGGGCGCTCCCTACCTCTTTATTCCCGAGGGGCCAGGTGGCCCCTCCTATAGCCCGCCCCACCTGACCCGGACCCACTTCCTAGGATCTGGGTCAGGGAGGCCGCCAGCCAATCGGCGGTGGGCCGCGCCCCCCAGGGCACGATCGCAGCGCCGCCATGCGTGCGGGGGGCCGAGGGCCCCCCCTTTTCAGATGCGCGTGCATGGATCTGCAATCGGCATCGGTGAAAGGGGCCAATCTTTGGATGGCCTGGGATAACAACTTCAGATCTTCAGGTGCTCGGTTTCAGCACAGGTTTAAGAATAACCCCCGTTGGTGGCCCAGGGCTACAAATGAGTAAACTGTACGTTTTCAGAGATTAGCTCTGAAAGACACTGCAGATAGCAGTGTCTTTTGGGAGCCGTCTTCGCCCGCATCTGCGGGGACAGTAGGCGCTTCGAATACATACAAACGGAGCCTCGGAAGGCAGCCCTAGTGTTAGGAGAAGAGAGCGGAATACGTCAGATTATGGAGGCCCCCAAGCCTGCAGCCCCGTGAACTGAGTCCAGTTCACGGGGAGTGCTAGGCGCGCTGAGACTGTGCAAGCAAGTTGCGAGGATGCGCCTTATGATGAAAGCATCATTTATTTGACACGAAGACTGAGAAAACCCCACATTTTACATCCACTTGATAGGTCCAAGCTTCCCAGCAGCACTAGAAGCATAATCCCGTGAATGGAACACTTACGAGATGTCAGGCCCTCCAATGTGACGTCACAAGGCCTAGGGTATGTGCAGAGGGGAGGCCTCTGCAGCAGCAGAGAATCGAGAGACCTATGTTGGGGAAGAATGTGGGTAGGAAGGGATATTCTTTCAGGTTCATCGCACGATCATTAGTCACTTCAGGGCCACAGGACCCCCCGCCCCAACATATACAACATCCCGCAAATAACACACAGACACAAGTGTTAAGATTGGGAAAAATTGCTGCAGGTTTATTGTTACATACAACATTATGTAATCACAGTGGGTTATCTTACGGACGATCAAAGGGCAGGCCGCATTCTCGCCACCTGCCCGCCTGTTGAGCCAATCAGCACAGTGGCGAACCACCCAACTGCTGCACCATTATGGTAATAAAACTACACACGCCCCTTGCGGGGCGTATCTAGGCAAACCCCCGGTTGCACAGGCCCACAACCGCCCGAAGGACTACTGGGGCGCCGACACGAGTTCCTGGACCTCCCATGAGGTTCCAGGTTAGGCTCTGGCACCCCTATGTGCCCGCTGAAGTACATTGTTGCACCTCTCAGCTTCCGGATCGCCCTGTAACTCCGCCTGCAACGAAAAAGGAACACATTAAAAACTCCCTTATGAGCGCCTCCCCCAAGCAGACACTCTGGGTAAGAGGTAGGGAGGGAAAAGAGTGTCCCCCGACGTGGAGCACGCAACGTCCGGAGCGGCAAAGAGGCCTGAGATATGGCGAGAGGGAGAGATATACCCCCCTCTCCCTGCCTGCCGCCCCCGGACGTGCGTCACTGACCCGCCCACATCCCACAGAGCAACGCCTGCCCTGGGGAGGAGTGGCTGACCTTATTCCGGGATGGGGGCAGCCCTACGCGACTAAGGGCCCGCCCTCCTGATGGCCACAGGGTGGCCTCGGGCAGGCGCATAGTCACTTCAGGGCCACAGGACCCCCCCCCCCCCAACATATACAACATCCCGCAAATAACACACAGACACAAGTGTTAAGATTGGGAAAAATTGCTGCAGGTTTATTATTACATACAACATTATGTAATCACGGTGGGTTATCTTACAGACGATCAAAGGGCAGGCCGCATTCTCGCCACCTGCCCGCTTGTTGAGCCAATCAGCACAGTGGCGAACCACCCAACTGCTGCACCATTATGGTAATAAAACTACACACGCCCCTTGCGGGGCGTATCTAGGCAAACCCCCGGTTGCACAGGCCCACAACCGCCCGAAGGACTACTGGGGCGCCGACACGAGTTCCTGGACCTCCCATGAGGTTCCAGGTTAGGCTCTGGCACCCCTATGTGCCCGCTGAAGTACATTGTTGCACCTCTCAGCTTCCGGATCGCCCTGTAACTCCGCCACAGCCCGGCCGGCGGCCACCGTCGCCGTCCGGGCCCCCCACCACTTCGCTTTATAGGGAAACCTGCAACCCTTGCTCTGCAGAGCATTTTGTCGGTCCAAAGAACAAGACCAAAACGACAGGTGAGCGGTGGACCCTTTCCACCTAAAAGCGACCTGATCCTAGACATGAAAATTACATGCCTGAAGTAAACCAGGCCCCTACTGCCCCTAATCTGCAGATGCCCCGGGTCTTTTTAATGCTTCGCAACCATAGTGTAACCATACCCGGTTACCTGAAGTCATACTTCCAGGTGAATGACAAAGTGATGAGGAGGGGCCCCTACTACTGAAGGTGCTTCGAATCGAATAATAGGCATTCCAGCACATGCCCTGCAACTCAACCACACCCTTCACAACAAGCATCAGCAGGCTAAACCCAGCAAGTTACAAAGCAGGCTATACCCAGCAAGTTACAACTCCTGCTGTACGCCGTTCTCCGCATAACATGGAGAAAGTGTGCTTACAATGACGCTTGTGCAGCTATACACGAAAGCGCACAGGGGCATTGAAGGGATAAATACATATTACACTAATACCTGGGCGATGACTTTGCATTTGCCAATACTGGATTGAACAGGGTATTAACAGCAGGCATCACCTGCCCTCTCGGGTTTAGTCCGGACGCAGCTTAGGCCATGCTACCTGTAGGTAGCTTGTCTGTAAGAATGACTTAAGACCACCACCATGGGATTGCTGGGACAGAACCAAGTGCCCCCTAAGATCCCGACCTGCAACATGACACGCCCGCTGACACCACAAGCCCACTGAAGCTAGTCAGCAAATACCCCAGAGAACGAATCCCTCTACAGCAATAGTGTAGACCATCCCAGGTTCTAGAGGTAATACCCCTGGAAGGGCCCAAGAGATGAGGGGACCTCCCCTGCTGATATCGCTCCCTGATCAACCATAGTAGAACCAGCGCATGACACTGATACCCACCACACACCTACGCCCAAAGCATCAGCAGACTACACCCAGTAATGTACTACTACTGCTGAAATGCTGTGCACAAAATACAACTGTAAACTGTCCTTTGTGTACACATGAGCAACTATCCTCAAGCAAAGTACAGCGGGCTATTTTAAGTGCTCGGTGCAAAATAGTATAGCTTGAGTGGAGGACTCACATTAGGTAAACAGCCGATAACACATGCCCCCTGGAAGCCGGCGACTGCTTAGACCCTGCTGCCAACAATAAATAGCTTGTCTAAAAAAGTTGGCTGACAACCCCGGCCAAGGGATAATAAGCTGAACCAAGGAGTTCCACCTCTGAACTAATCAGCATATACCCCCGGGCAGAATCCCTCTACAGCAATAGTGTAAACTATCCCAAGTGCGTGAAGGAGGAGGGCAGAGAACGTATCCCTGCCCAGAGGCCGAGGCAGTTGCCCAAAATCTTCTAGCCGGCCAAGGCCACTCAAGCTGACATAGGACTGAGTAGATCCTACGCAGTGCTCACTCTATTTACGTGAGACTGAAGGGGAGAGCTATCCCTCTGTCTAAGAAGTTGTGCAGCTGAGTTCCATGCGGATCATACTCTGATCCCAGAGAGGAGCTAACAGCACGTCCAGTCATCTCGACCTGACTGAGCTATGCAGCATAACCTACATCTTAAACGTTAATGCCTGCACCGGCATCCCACTTATTCCAATGAAAATGGCGTAGCGAGCCCGTGATATCGGACCGCCACGAGTCGTGGGCCTCCTGTACTGCTGCCCTCGAGGCTCATACACCTAAACAGCCCAACGCTTGCCTGATTCCTGCAAACAGCCATTATCGCAGGCCAAGGCCCCGGCACCACTGTATCAGCGTGAGGCTGACGTGCGTTGAGCTTCCTTTTAAGTGCTTGTGCTTCTAAACTCATAGAATACAGGCGATTACCGTAGGGAAGATACAGGAGTATATGTTCCTTGACTAGTGGGATGCACCTTCCTTAAATATAACAGGGCTAAAGTGAAAAAGCAGGCTCCACATGCTCACATGCTTTTCGCCTGGAGACAGCTTGCTCCCTACGAACTATAAGACCGCATATATGAGTAGACCTGAACCACCCACATGAGGGATTGTTAAGACTGGTACAGGTTTGCCACCACGACGTGGAGGCAACAAACACCAAGCCAGCTCCAATTGGGAGGAGACTGACCTCCGGTACCTGTCAAAGGCATGCCCCCGCCTACCGGGCGGACAACACCTATCCTGCCCTAGTTAGAGGCTCCCAGGACCTGCTGCACAAAGTGACCTCAGGAGAGAGACCAACCATGCTTGCAGCTGTCAAAATGGCTAGCCCTCCACCAGCGAGTGTGGCAAGGGCATGCCAGAAAAGGGGGAGACTGGCAAGTAATAAGTTGCAGTGCCTATGCTATATCATGCCCCACATAGCCTGTCTGAGATAGTACAGCAAGGAGCCTGCTAAGCACGGGAACAGCTACTGTCTCTGCAATGAATGCTCCCCGGACTTGCACAAGTGCGACCACTGTTAGCGCTGTGAAAGACAGTCTGCCTGCATGCAGTCTCTTACCAATATTCGTACATAGACTGTTAGAACCTGCCCACCTGTCACTTTCTCCGTCTGTAAGCACTTTTAACTCCTGCATGGGATAATATGATCGAGCATGTCACTGTGATCCCAGTACTTTGCGTATGCTTTACAAAGGTATTCAATGGTGCTCCCAAATAACGTTTTGTTCCCTAGAACGCGCCGGACACCTGTGTTAGACAAAACTGTGGGCTAGCCTAGTGTGCCGCACCCTTGTGGGATCTCTGGCATTACCCCCCGCAAAGAATTTGTAAACGCAGCCTCTGGGCGTGACTAACTTAATCAGAGCTGGTCGCGGCCAGAGATAACCAATCAGCATCCATGGCCCTGCTAGTCCGGTACGAAATTAGATTGTACCAAGTGCCTTCTCGCAAGGGGTTGGTGAGGCAAGCAAGCTACCCTCCAGCGCCACGTGTCATACAATACATGTAAACCTCTCCATGTGCATAGAGGCGTGTGTAACTCGCCCCTAGGTCACATATCCTCATGTGATGGGAAGATAGCTATACCCTGCAACCTCCTCTGTGAGTCGGCATGAACGAACACAACTAAGCCCACTTTCCTGCCCACCAGCATCAGAGGCGGTGGACTAACTACGTAGGATGACAGAACGGTCAAGTAGGCAGCGAAAACAGGGAATGCAGTGGCGCGGGCCACCAGCACCACGCTGGCGAGCAAGCAGCCTCCTGCTGTGGAAAAAATCATGCCGCCACTACCTGCAGACACACTGTATCCTGCAATGGAGGTTGCAGCAGGGACACACTAAACACTTTCCGAGCGCCCAGGCCACGGGCCCTAGTTATCGTGGTCACTCGGGACCCACCCCGTCCCCGATGTGAGGGCACCATCATATAAACTACTTCCCCCCTGCGTGGGAACTGCCCAGGGAGACAGGCCCAACTGACCCCCTCCCTCTACCCGAACTGAGGGTGTGCTGCCGCCGTGTTAGGAAATGTAATGGACAGGACCTACCATCTCTCTCACCTGCTTCAATGTGCAACGAAAACCCCGGGACGCAACGTCCATCCGAACAAGAACAAGCTCCCAAGACTGATAACTGCAACCATGAGGAGATCTACCAAGTTGACTCGCATGCCAAGGAGCAGCGCAGTGCATATGCTCCAGGGCACACTCTATGCCCCGTGGTGGAACATTAATGAATGAAGCAGTCCTGTGAAACAAACTTGCCTAAAACGGCTCTCCCAATGAAGCGTATTGGTGTGTTCTTTCTGACCCACATGCATTTTTTGGCATGGGCATGTGGGCTCTGGCCCGGGGCCCCTGCCAATAAGGGAGGCCCGATGGTACGCCCTTTCCGTTCTGCAGAGTCTATCCCTGATGTCCTCAAATCATTTAATTAGGATATCATCAAACCCTATTCCTTTCATAAACTCAATGTGAGTTGCATGGGGTATACTATAGACCGTTGCTGGAGATGTTGTGCTTGAAATCAAAACAACAACCATAAACACGTTGCTTTTAGACGAAACAGGAGTGCGGAATGCGAAATGGCCAAGAATATATGCGATATGCTGTTACCAGATTGAAAGCATAGTATCTCCTAATAATGAATGTAAACACACATATATGAGTTTGTACCAGTGTGCCTGTTCACCGACAGGAGAGCGAATAAAATGCTGACACTGGAACATAAATTCAAAGCTGTTTCGCACCGGGGCCCCCAAAACATGTCTGGCCCAGGGGCCCCTCAACTCTTAAGATGTCCCTGTTCTGACCATAGCGTTAAAGTTGTGATAAGACTGCCGTGAAACCACATCATATGCGATCCTACACCCTGGAAAACAGCGCACAATTAATCTATAAAAGGAAATGTTACCACGAAGGAACAGTGGAGCAGCGCCAACATTGGCGTGCCAAATCACGGCGGAATGTCACATGGATCGAACTAACATCTGAACCGGCCAACTGTATGTCCTGACCTGGCCCCATCAGACCCCTCCATCCCCGAATAAAAACAGGTTAAACCCGTGCGACAAACCCAAACGAATGTGGCAAGTAAAGAATAGAGGGAGGTCACTGAACATGAACCCTTGCAATAGAAAAGGAAGGCTGGGACAGAGTATAAGCAGTTTACAATAAAGAGTTGTCTTCCTAAGCGTGCGAACCGAGGATGCCGCATACAGTCTCGCAATGATACATGCAGCCCTGCCAACTCTTAGTTACCTCTTGTCTCTCGTTGCTAAAAGAGTCACTTCAGCCTCGTGTCATTTAGCGTATGCTTTGTAACTTGTACACTTCCATAATTCACCGCAGCGCGTGCCATTCCTACCTGTTATGTAGCGCTCTGAAGACCTCCGTGAGGAACTGCTCAACGCAATTGCATGGACGATAATAAAAGCAGGAAAACGGATGGCCAACACACGCGCCATAATTAATGACAATCAAGCCACTGCACTACCATGCTTGGTAGGCGCTACATAATAACACGCGTATTTGGAAAGCACTCTTCACACAGAGATCTCTAGGCACTGATAACAGATGTACATTGTTACCCAGCTCTTGGTACTCTTTTTATCAACCTCCGATGGATGAAGGCTGAGTGTACCCACCGGTATTCGAGCGTGTGACCAATAGGGACGAACACATGACCCTGCAAAGGACGCCTGAATCCACTGTGCCACAATAACCGGTTATAAGTAGACCACCGCAAAGACAAGGCACAGGGCCGACGTGCGAGAGGGGCCCAGCAAGCAAGGAAATTAGGAAATAAAGCATTACCGTTTTAGGGGAAGCCACCGCATGGTGAGACCTCAATGGGGCCACCACCCTCGACCGCTCGATACCGAGGCAGAAGAGAGAAGCCCCCGGCCCGCCCGCTCACCTGGTCCCACATTCCACCCCCCCAACGTAGGGCCACTACGGAGTACACTGCCCCTCCCGGCAAAGGCTGGGACATACCAACCACAGAATCCGAAAACAATATTTAATTATATAAGCATTTGATATGCGCGGACCTAACCCGCAGCCCTCAAAGCGCTTCACAAAAGAAACAGAACAGATACCTGAGAGAAACGTTACACATGAACAGGGCTCAAACACATGGAAAGAGCAACAGGCATCGGGCCTAGCGGCGGACACCACGCCACGACGTATAGCGAATCGGTACAGCGCCACGGGCCTCGCTATCCTATAGTCTAATGATACTCTACACCATAGTAATACTGACACCAGTAATATAATTGCTCACTTAATAGGCTTACAAACCGCGCTGCAAATACATAACAAATTGCGAAGACACTCATTTTGTGCACAATAATATTAGAGCTGCTGAATGGCCACACCTCATCACTCATGAGGTTGAAACACGTGGCACAAGCATAGGATCGCTCCTACTGAGCACATTACTAGGAAACTGTACACGAGGGGACAGGAGCAGGGGATACCATTAAATTGGCTGCCGATCCAGGGACTGCGCCGAGACCAGAACTAAGCCCCTCGGGCCCCTTATACGGTTACTGTACGTCACCTACTTAACTTAAGTTCTGAACATTTGCAATAATCCCCCGCAAGCACCGCATAAACAATATGAACCCGATTCAAGCGCTCGGCTGACACCCACATTGTACAGATGAGCAACACGAGGGGAGGCAGGACGACAACGTAGCAGAATGACCATCAAAGGTTTCACACAAGAAATATCTATATATATACACTGTGCACGGTAATACCCCGCTGCGTACAAGCATATCCTGACAAATCACAGGCTTTCCGACTTCCATACTGAAGGCCTAAGTAGCAGCGACCCGGGAAGACAGGGCCGCGGGGCTAGGAAGAAGTGAAATCGGCAGACCATAACATTTGCAATAAATGGAAAACTCGATCATCAAATACTTGAAACATGGTGGCATGCAGCCCGGAGGGGCCACCCGGCAAGCAGATCCACCCGACCCCGCCATACACCCCCGGGGGGGCACGAGGAGCAAAGCGACCACACCTGCCCGAATTTGCCCTCGGGGCCCAGGCCAAGACATTCGGGGACGCACCAACAGTCCCAGGACTAGGCACAGTGTAAGGCCCCATGCGCATGCACTCTTGTAGGTGGACCCGCGGGCCTCAAACCTACACTCCCCGACCCCTGTCCCGCTCCCCTACCTCCGAACGCCCACGGCCTCCATTAATCTACTTGCGCAAGGCCATGGCAGGAACTGGGACAGTGCCCCCCACGGGCAAACCCCAAGTGGAGGGACCCTAAATAGGCCGAGGAGAGGGGGGGCAGGCCCGCAAACCCTAACCCCCAGAGGGTAAAACTCACCGCCAGAGACGCCACCCGCCGGCGAAACAACAAATCACCGACGCCAGACCAGGCCTCTGTACAGTGAAACAGAGGCACACCACACGGCGTCAGGGTCAGGGGAAAAGAGTGTCCCCCGACGTGGAGCGCGCAACGTCCGGAGCGGCAAAGAGGCCTGAGATATGGCGAGAGGGAGAGATATACCCCCCTCTCCCTGCCTGCCGCACCCGGACGTGCGTCACTGACCCGCCCACATCCCACAGAGAAACGCCTGCCCTGGGGAGGAGTGGCTGACCTTATTCCGGGACGGGGGCA
Source organism: Lissotriton helveticus (assembly GCF_964261635.1). NCBI lineage: Eukaryota > Metazoa > Chordata > Amphibia > Caudata > Salamandridae > Lissotriton > Lissotriton helveticus. The sequence goes on from NC_136065.1 coordinate 1,546,698,396, forward strand.
GCCCTACGCGACTAAGGGCCCACCCTCCTGATGGCCACAGGGTGGCCTCGGGCAGGCGCATTTTATGACTAAATAATTGGACTTTCTCAAGAAATTGGATAAACCCGTGGCCTTGCATGCTCCCCCTGCTAAACTGAAACATGTGGCTCAGTGCCTCAGTCATAAAGGGGTGACGTATGATCACACGTTTAAAAGTCTCTATTGTGACGTTCCCTTGGTATAAAAGGTTGGTAATCAGGCAGATGCAACATTGCACTCAAGGACACCTGATGGGGAGGACCACTTCTGGAGATTAGAGCCCTGGACAGTGAGAGGCCGAAACTGCAGAGGTTTAGCAGGCTCCAAAAAGGAAGGGGTGGCATACGGGGTGGGAGTTTGAAGTGGACAAGGTGAGTAAATAAGCCAAATGAAAACAAACTGAACTGAACTTGAAAACAAACAGAAAACCAAGTTGAAACTGACTTGAAACTCCAATTCTCTTCCTTTCATTCACTTCTCCTCCGTTCCATTCTCTTCCCCTTTTCCCCCTTCTTCATTTCCGATCAACTTCCCTGCCCTTTACCTTTCTTTTTTTTTTTAACTCTTTATTCACAACTGTAGAGTATCGGCACCAATCTGTCAAGTCATTCACATTCCATAGTACAGTCTTTTCCACATTTTCTTCCCAACTCATCAATACGGTCATATACATGCCCAATACAGTATAAAAGCAGCAGATAAAGAAATACAGGGTTACATTTACGCGATAACCTTCCCCAATCTACATTTCTATGAAAGCGCTCGCACGGCCATTGGTACATTGCATAGTGCCTCTGCAACAATCAAAACCCCTGATCCTCCCCCCTCCCCACAACTCCCACCCTAGCCCGTACGTCTCCAGACCAAATTTCGTCCATACTATACCACTCCGTCGTAGTGGGTCAGACCAGAACAGCACAAATTAGAGTCACAGGAACAACACCCCCACTCCAGCGGGCATTGGTTACCGGTATCATTCGCGTCAGCAGACCCCGTACCGTATCACCGGACCTGTCACATCCGGCTTGTGCGGCTAATTCGGTTCGTGCGTCACAGGATCTTTGCGACTCGTTGGCACTTGCTTTCGAGGAGAAGACCGCTAGGATCCTGGAGGGCTTAACACACCCCTTACCGGTGGCTTCTAGTCCGGGAGCTCCGGCTGACTTGATCAGTCGACCTCGGACAAGTATGGCTGACCCGGGTTTGGGAGCTCCGGGCAGGTCGCCTAGTCGACCCCAGCCGATCGGCGTGGGAGCTCCGGTGGAGCGGCCCAGTCGACCCCAGACGGGCAGTGTTGTCCTTGATCTGGGAGCTCCGGGCAGCTCACCCAGTCGACCCCAGCCGATTGGTGTGGGAGCTCTGGCGGATCTGTCCAGTCGACCCCAGACGGGTATCGTCGCCTTTGGTCCGGGAGCTCCGACAAGTTCACCCAGTCGACCCCGGCTGAGTTCTTTCCCCTCCCCTTCCTTTGAGGAATTTTGTAAGGTTGCTCATTCGGTGTTCTCAGGGTCTCCGCTTGATCCGCTGCCCCCCAAGTTTTGGAAGGCCTTTCATGCAGAACTTTTTCGGCCTTTGTTCTCGATCTGTCTCCAATCCATGGAATCGGCGGCGGTGCCAGAGTGCTGGAAGTTAGCAGTAGTGTCACCTCTGCTAAAAAAGCCAACCTTGGATCCGGCCTGTCTTTCTAATTATAGGCCGATCTCCTTGCTCCCTTTTCCGATTAAGATCCTGGAAAAGTGGGTGACCCGCTCTCTCTCTGGCTTCCTGGAGAACACCGGGTGGTTCGATGAGGCCCAGTTTGGCTTCCGCCCGGGACATGGGACGGAGTCCGCGCTGGTGACCGTGTTGGATACTCTTCGTTCACGCGTCGACAGTGGTCGGGCAGCCTTTTTAGTGTTGCTCGACATGTCGGCCGCGTTTGACACGGTCTGCCATCGGACCCTGGTAAGGAGGCTGGAGGAATGCGGGGTCACTGAGGGAGCTAGAGATTGGCTGATATCCTACCTTGGTGGCAGGCAGCAGCTGGTTTCACTTCCGCCATTCAGCTCTGAGCCAAGGAGTACAGGACAGGGGGTTCCTCAGGGCTCGGCCATCAGCCCTATATTGTTCAACCTGTACCTCCGCCCTTTAGTCCAGCTAATAAAATCTTTCGGTGTCTCGGCATTTAATTATGCCGATGACACCCAGCTGGTCTTTTCACTGGAAGGGCACAAGGCGGTCTCGCTGGATACCTTCCATCGCTGCATGGCAGCCACAGCGGACTGGCTACGAGCTAATTCCTTGCAATTCAATAGCTCGAAGACGGAGGTGCTCCATTGTTCTACTGACCGGATTCCGCGGGCACTCCCTGAGAACTTTTGGCCCAGCACCTTCCTCGAACCAGTGCTGGCATCGGATTCAGCCCGTAACTTGGGGGTTATGTTTGGCCCTAACTTACAACTCGACATACACGTCAATAAAACCACTGCAACGTGTATGATGCTGTTACGCATGCTACGCAAAGTTCTGCCTTTTCTCCCCGCCCAAGCCAGGCCGGAAGTAGTCCGTGGGACCATACTAAGTCGTCTTGACTATTGCAACGGACTTCTTCTGGAGGCTCCAAAAAATCTGATAGAGAAGCTACAGCGGGTGCAGAACATGGCCGCCAAGCTGGCCCTCTCCAGTCCTAGGTCCAGCTCTTCCACTCTCGCTCTACGAGATCTGCATTGGCTCCCGGTGGGTTTGCGGGTACAGTTTAAAGCGGCATGTTTGGTGTTTAAGGCTGTACACCTTTTGGGCCCCGTCCCTCTGCAAAACATGTTTGCGTGGTACTCGGCTCCACGGCTTCTGCGGTCTTCATCTGCTCACCTTTTGGTGGTTCCAAGGTTTCAAAGAGTGAGGATGGGTGGCCGCTCCTTTAGCGTGGCAGCAGCCAAATTCTGGAAGTCCCTCCCACTCTCTTTGAGGAGTCACAAGGACTATTTTCCATTTAGGAAGGCTTTAAAAACTCACTTATTCCCAAAAAATGCTTGAGCGGTTATAGTGGTTAAGGTGCATGGTTCCTGATCAAAGCGCCAGGATGCCCTCTGGGTGACAGGTTTAGCGCTCTATAAATATATTAAATAAATAAATAAATAAATCTCCATTCACACCCCCTCCGTCTGTGAAATTGCCATCTCCGTCTCCTCCAGTTCCAACAGCATAACCTCCCAATCCTGTGCTATAGGATACTTTCTTGGCCCTCTCGTCTCCTCCCGTCTCAACACTGCGCTCTCCACCTTGCCCCACTTCAGCATCTCAGACTGCCATATAGATACCCTGGGCGTTCTGGGCGACTTCCACCTCATCGTAATGACCCTTATCGCTAATAACATGGCCAGATCTAGGAATTTCAACTCAGCTTTTTGTTTTTTAGACCATTTGCGGGACCCCACCAAGCAATATAATGCATCCTCTGGGACCGGAAGGGAGGTCACAGCACGCAGTGTCCGACAAATTTCTCCCCAGTAACTACTCAGGTGTGGACATGCCCATACCATATGGAGGAAGTCAGCTTCATCCGCTTTACAGCGTGGGCAGCAGTGGGGGGAGTCGGGAAACATTCTATGCAATCTTTGTGGGGTAAGATACGCCCTATGTAGTATCATGGCCTGTATAAATTTAAATTTTATGTTCCTCGACACCCTCCTGGGATGCTCAAGTATCGTCAGCCAAGCTTTATCCGTCAGTACCCCTCCCGTGTCCTGTGTCCATGTGTCTCTAAGTGTGTTGAGTGGGATTGCAGCATGTTCCCTTATCCCCATGTATACCCATCGTACTAGGTGGCCCCCATTTCCCATGTGGTATATTAAGTGGACCAATGCATGTCTCGTGGGTTGAAGCCTCTGTGGGGCCCAAGTGCATCTTATGTAGTGGGACACCGCAGCGTGCAGCAGGTACAGTCTCTGGGGGGCCCCCGTGTCCCGCAGGAAGGATTCGTGGTCCATCAGGATGTCGTCCCCAAAGAAGGCACCTACCTCCTCCACACCAGTCTCTGCCCAGGATCATAGTCTGTATTGCATACGTCTACCCTGCGTTGATGGGATACCTAACAGGGGGATATTCTCCGCAAAGGGTACTGTATTTGAGGTGTATGCCAGCGCCTTCTTCCAGCACAACTGGGCTGTGCTCAACAGGGGGTGGCAGTCCGGGGGGATTCGACCCCTAGGCAGCAATAAAGAATGTAATTCTCCCTGCTCCAACCGGTCTGTCGTGAAGTCTATTTCGTGGAGGTTTCTACCCGCTACCCACCCTGCGAGCCACTGGAGTTGACTGGCGTAGTAGTACCCTCTAAGATCAGGCACTCCTAGGCCTCCCAATCTAGTCCCCAGTTGTAACTTTCGGAGACTGATACGCCTACGCCCCGTACCCCAGATGAGAGTTATAAAGATCGTGTTCAGCGTGTTAAATATCTGTTGCAGGAGAATGACGGGCAGATTGACGAAATAATACAGCATGCGGGGGAGCATAACCATCTTGGAAATGGCGATTCTGCCCATAATGGATAGGCGGTACAAAAGGGGGTGGTGATGGACGGAGCATCTGAATCAATCAAACATTCACACCCAGTCAAAAGATCTGGGCTTAATCCATCACCGTTCTTTAGCCCACTCTGCCACCCCAGTTCAGACATGGCTATATGCAAATCAGTCTGACCCTGTGCCTCATGGGAACAGTCCAGCCCTAACTGCCAAGCCATGTCTTCCCTGGACCGGAAACAAACTTCCGAGGACCGGTTTCTGGCATTCCAGCCGTCTTCAGCCCGGCTTGCTTGAATCCAGTGGCAAAGTGAGCAAGGGACTCACGTCTGAGCATACCCTGCCACACTTATGGCGGCCAAAAGCGGTACAAAAGTGGGTGTTGATGGACGGAGCATCTGAATCAATCAAATACTTTTGTACCGCTTTTGGCCACCATAAGTGTGGCAGGGTAGGCTGAGACGTGAGTCCCTTGCTCACTTTGCCACTGGATTCAAGCAAGCCGGGCTGAAGACGGCTGGAATGCCAGAAACCGGTCCTCGGAAGCTTGTTTCTGGTCCAGGGAAGACATGGCTTGGCAGTTCGGGCTGGACTGTTCCCATGAGGCACAGGGTCAGACTGATTTGCATATAGCCATGTCTGAACTGGGGTGGCGGAGTGGGCTAAAGAATGGAGATGGATCAAACCCAGACCTTTTGACTGGGTGTGAGTGTTTGATTGGTTCAGATGCTCCGTCCATCACCACCCCCTTTTGTACCGCTTTTGGCCGCCATAAGTGTGGCAGGGTATGCTCAGACGTGAGTCCCTTGCTCACTTTGCCACTGGATTCAAGCAAGCCGGGCTGAAGACGGCTGCAATGCCAGAAACCGGTCCTTGGAAGCTTGTTTCCGGTCCAGGGAAGGCATGGCTTGGCAGTTCGGGCTGGACTGTTCCCATGAGGCACAGGGTCAGACTGATTTGCATATAGCCATGTCTGAACTGGGGTGGCGGAGTGGGCTAAAGAATGGAGATGGATCAAACCCAGACCTTTTGACTGGGTGTGAGTGTTTGATTGGTTCAGATGCTCCGTCCATCACCACCCCCTTTTGTACCGCTTTTGGCCGCCATAAGTGTGGCAGGGTATGCTCAGACATGAGTCCCTTGCTCACTTTGCCGCTGGATTCAAGTAAGCCGGGCTGAAGACGGCTGGAATGCCAGAAACCGGTCCTCGGAAGCTTGTTTCCGGTCCAGGGAAGACATGGCTTGGCAGTACGGGCTGGACTGTTCCCAGGAGGCACAGGGTCAAACTGATTTGCATATAGCCATGTCTGAACTGGGGTGGCGGAGTGGGCTAAAGAACGGAGAGGATCAAACCCAGATCTTTTGACTGGGTGTGAGTGTTTGATTGGTTCAGATGCTCCGTCCATCACCACCCCCTTTTGTACCGCTTTTGGCCGCCATAAGTGTGGCAGGCTATCCTCAGACGTGAGTCCCTTGCTCACTTTGCCACTGGATTCAAGCAAGCCGGGCTGAAGACGGCTGGAATGCCAGAAACCGGTCCTCGGAAGCTTGTTTCCGGTCCAGGGAAGACATGGCTTGGCAGTTCGGGCTGGACTGTTCCCATGAGGCACAGGGTCAGACTGATTTGCATATAGCCATGTCTGAACTGGGGTGGCGGAGTGGGCTAAAGAACGGAGATGGATCAAACCCAGATCTTTTGACTGGGTGTGAGTGTTTGATTGGTTCAGATGCTCCGTCCATCACCAACCCCCCCCCCCTTTTGTACCGCATAATGGATAGGGGCAGGGACGTCCAGAACCCCACACTGCTGCAGAGTCCAGTAATGGCTCTCCGGATATTACCCTCAATCTGATCCTCCGACTTTCTGTACACCTGTATGCCCAGGTATTTGAAAGTAGTCTGTTACACTGGGACTTGATATTCCCCAAAGTGGAGGAGGGGGGGGGGGGGGCACGGCCGGTCTCTAAAGTAAAAACCATTGGATTTGCCTGGATTGATGGCTAATCCGGACACTTCCTCAAAGTGGCAAAATACGTCCGCCATTTCAGTGGGATCCTCCTCTAGGTCACGTAAGTACAAAAAGATGTCGTCCGCATAGATAGAAATGAGGTGATGTGTTCCCCCAGTGATATACCCCGCCGTTCTCCATGCGTCCGAAGGGTTACGGCCAAGGGCTCCAACGCTAAAACAAACAAAATCGGAGACAGGGGACAGCCCTGCCGGGTGCCTCTGTATATAGGGTAACTATCCGATATATAGCGGCCAGTACGTGCACGAGCCGAGGGGTCCACGTAGAGTAATCTTACCCATTTCAACAAGCGATCTGGGAAGCCAAAACGCCTCAGCGTTTTAAACATGAACGTCCACAACAGGGAGTCAAACACCTGTTTCAGGTCCAGTGTTATACAGCCCGCCCGGGATATTCCTGTGGCGTAGCAGCCATGAGGGCATGAAGCCTACGTGTATTTCGGGACGTGCTTCTTCCCGGGAGAAAACCACACTGATCCGGGTGTATCAAATCAGAAAGGTGGGATTATATCCGTAAGGCAATGGCCCTACTGAGGATTTTGCATTCTGTTGAGAGCATAGACAGAGGTCTATAATTAGTCAATTCAAGTGTGTCTCTCCCCGGCTTGGGTATCGATATGACCAGGGCCTGCATCGTAGACGTGGGCAGTCGACCCTCCTCAAACGCCACCTTGTATATCTTTTCTAGGACCGGTACTAGGATATCTGAGCAGGTCTGATAAAACTCACTGGCAACCCGTCCATGCCTGGTGTTTTGTTTCTATTCAGGCACCGTATGGCGACCCGAATTTCCCGCTGTGTTATAGGACCAGCAACGTCTTTCCGAACACCCTCAGTTAGGGTCGGAAAAGGTATATCCCGCAGGAACTCTGCCACTCGCTCCGGGTCCTCCATGAGGGAGGGAGCGTACAAGGCTTGTAGGTGGGCGTGGAACGCCCCGTTGATCCCGGACTGCGTGTGGACTATGCTGCCCGCTCCTTTACGTATCTGGGTAATCACCGGAGTATCCGGGCAATCTCGCTCTAGGCGGGCTAGTAGGGTACCGGACCTGTCCGTCTCTGCGTGTTGCCGTCGTAGATATTCCCTATGGTCAATGACCCGCAATGACCCGCAATATTTCCAGGATTTCCGCATGGTTGATATTCCCTGCTTGCAGTTCCTCCCGTTTCTCAGGGTCCAAACTGGCTTCTCTTTCCAGTGCTTTTAGTCAGTTCTCGACTTCACAGAGTCTCTTATGAATTTCTTGTCAGTTGTCCTATGGCGGCCCCCCTCATTACCACTTTCATAGCATCCCACACCACCAAGTTAGACGTCGCAGAATCCCAATTTTCTAGAAAATACCTGTTTAGGGTATCGGACAGGGACGTTCGAAAAGGGCCGTCCTCCAAGAGCCTTGGGTCAAGTCACCAGGTAGGCACCGGGGTCGGTACTCTACCCCAAAGGAGATCAAGAGTCAGTGGTCTATGGTCAGAGAAAGCTTTGGCTAAATATTCCATACTGCCAGTCTTCGCCACTAAGGAACCGGAGCACAGAAACCTATCTAGTCGTGTGTGCAAGTTATGGACAGGGGAATAATACGAATACTGCTTATGGGTCGGGTGTAACTCTCGCCATGCATCCACTAGTCCCCAGCCCGAAGCCCAGGCCGTAAACACCTCCGTCATTTTTGTGACCCCAGCCGATTGAAGGGGGGCGGGGGGCGACCTGTCTAGATCTATGTCTAATATCATGTTCCAATCTCCTCCCAATATCCATGGGATGTCGGCCCAGTCGGACCACACTCTTCTTATCTTACCCAAGTACGTCTCTTGGTCGAAGTTCGGAGCGTATATACTGCCTATGACTAACAGCGTGCCATCTAGCGTTCCCTTTACCATTATGTATCTCCCTCGGTCATCTACTCTCCTTTCTATCTCAACAAAGGGCGTCCCATGTCGGACCCAGATAGTTGCCCCCCTGGAAAAGGCAGAGTATGTTATGGAGTATGTAGTGCCCCTCCATCGTTTCCTCAGTGTCTGCGCCTCTGCTGTCGTTAGGTGCGACTCCTGCAAAAAAGTGATTTGTGCCTGTTGTCTAAGTAAGAACGCGTGGATGCGGTGCCTTTTCTGTATTGCACCAAGCCCACGCACATTCCAGGTGGCAAATTTATACGTTCCTGATCTTTCAGCCATTATCTCCTGTTATCTGAATCTTGAGTGCTGATAGGACTTTCCTGTTATATTCAGTGAGTGTAAACCTGGAGACCCCTGCGTTCCCTTCCCCGAACAGAACTAACGTTCGCAGCATTGTAACGGTGCTGAGCCAAACATAACATTTATAAACAGAATGAACCAAACATGCTTGAATTCGCTATTGGGGGGGTGGCCTAGCGCTGCTCTGGCCATGTTAATTGCCCTTTTAGGGTGCCTTGGGCTCTACGGTGAACCAGCCCGGGGGCAACCATTCCAGGATGCTGTCCTTCGTTGCCATCTGAAGTTCCTACTGTAACAGGGGGCATATGAACTTATATAGGGGAAACTGAACAGGAAGACCTCACCTCCGATCCTCCTCCCCCAAGAGGGGAGTCCCCTTCGCAGTCCAACCCCCTAGAAACATATAATTACAATTCCCCGATCCCCCGGATCCCCCCTGCATCTTAAGGTTACAAATAGAACTTAGTTATCATCAAAAAGGATACTGAATGTCATCAATCGGTCCGCCCAATGCAGACCGGTCACCACAGCTTATCAATTGTCCAACAGTTCGTCCGCCGCCCTTGGTGTGACTGTTGGGAATAAGACCATGCTATGTTCCGAATCAGAGTTATTCGTGCTGTCCTCCGTGTCCGTGCTGATCTTCTCCCTCTCCTCCCGAAAACTACCCACCAATTCAACCAGGTCTATCTGTTCTTCCCGTTGTTTCTCCTTTGATGGGCTGCGATTCGCCGGTCTCCCTCCCAGGGCATTGGTGCCTCCTCCGGTCAGTCCCGGACCTTTCCCCGCGCCGTCGTCGGTCGCATTCCAAGTGGTCCCAAGGCCTCCATCAATGTCCATTACGTCCAGCCTCTCCTCTACGTCCGCCGGACTCTCAAAGAAATGCGTCTTTTTGTCATACACAATCTTCAACCGGGCTGGGAACAATAGCGCGTATGTCAGCTTGGCCTTTTGAAGTCTCTTTTTCACCTCCTGATATGACGAGCGTCGCTTTTGTACTAGGTTGGTATAATCCGGGTAAAGAGACACGCGGCAGTTCTCATATTGTATGAGAGATTTCTCTCGCTTTTTGGAGGAGGGCACCCCGGTCCCGGTAATTCAGTAATTGTACTATCAGGGGGTGAGGTGGGCGTCCCGGTTTGGGTCTCCCAGTGGGGATGCGGTGCGCTCTTTCCACACAGAAGTGTGCTGATAGGCCTTCTGCAGCGATATGGTCCCGGAACCATTGTTCCATGAATTCCGCCGCATGTATCCCCTCGCAGCTCTCCCGAAGGCCAATAACGCGAATATTGTTGCGGCGGTTGCGGCCTTCTGCATCCTCCGCGTGGTCCAGTAGTGACGTTACTTGCTGCTGCAGCCGCTGAATCGACGTCCTGTGGTCCTGTACCGCCGGGGTGAGGTCGGCGATCGCTAGACCCTGGTCTTTGACCTTGTCAGCCAGTTTACCATGGTCAGCCCGCAGCAGCGACAGGTTGGTAGTGAGGGTCCCGAGTTGCCGCTCCATTGCCGTCCTAGAATCCCTGATTTCTTTCAAAATCAGGTCCAGTTTGTCTGATTGTTGACCCTCAGCAGTGGTCGACCCACCAATTCTGGAAGAGGCTCCGCCACTTCCCGTGGCCGGGGCAGGCTGCATCCCCGCCATGTCCTCCCTGCTGTCCTGCGTCTTCGCCCCTTTGCGGACCATATCCAATGCGGCCAGTTGCTGACCAGCCCTCCGCAGCCTCAGGCAGCGTTTCTCTAGGGGGGTCTCCACGCCTTCTCTCGCCGCAATCTCACGTCTCCTGGTCTCCGCCACCTCAGTTTTCCGTCCCAGACTCGCCCACCATCAAGTGTCCGGTCAGGGCAAGGTCTCCTCTCAAGGCGTAGACCGTCCCGGCCACACGAGCCCACAGTCCCGATGTTCCCCGGCTGTCACCACACGGTCTCCCCGCCGGTCTCTAGGGCCAGTCAGGGGCAAAGAGAGAGGAGAGCCCAGTGGGTGGAGGGCATACAGGGGGGGAAGGTGGAGCAGGCAGTCCCCTCAGGCAAGGAAGCCAGGTTCCTCACCATTCAGTTATAGGTGCAGGCACCGCTATTAACAAGGCACCAGCTGCAGGAGCCTCACACTCCACAGCCCACTCACGGATCTCTCTGAAGCGCTGCCGGGCTGGATCCCCAGTTGGCCTGGTGCTCGGAATAGTTCTGGGTCCCTCCCCGACTCCCAGGGCAAACCCTCCAGTGCCGCCCTTCCTCCGTGTCCTCACCGCCACTCACAGTGCTCCGGTCCACCACCCCTCGAGATAGCAGCCGCTCAGTGATCAGGGCGCGTTCCAGCGTCCGCTAGGCCCGGGACCAGACGCCTCGATTTTCATCCGCCTGGGCGACTCCGGATCCGGCACTCACTTCACTCCCCGGCTTCTCCCGTGGAGGTAGGCCCCAGTGGGCCCGGGAATCAGCGGGGGACTCTGCTGCTCGCGATTTCACCCAGCTTCACGTCGGGATCTCCGGGGGGTCTCCGCAGCAGGATCTGAGCCACAGCGGGTTTTATTGGCCCTCCAGGCGGCAGAAATCAGGATTTTGCCCCCAGGCAGTACCGGAGCTCAGGCTTCAGGCAACCACCATCTTGGCTGGCTAGCCACGCCCCCCTCTACCTTTCTGCCTCCTCTTCCTTCCAATCCCTTGGGAACCACCTTCACTACACTTTACTTTCCCAATCTCTTTCTGTTGTATTCTTCACGCCTTTCCTTTCCTTTCCTTTCCTTTCCTTCTTCCTCTCCACTGCTTGTCTTTTCTTTACCTTCCCATCCTTCTCTAGCTCCCCTTCCATCCTCACCTATCTCTTCTGTCCTCCCGCTTCGGCCTGTTCCCTTCAACTCCCAGTCCCTTCCCTTCATTTCCCTTGCTTTCCATTTGCTTTCCTTCTATCCCTTCCCTATATCTCCTCTCCTTTCCTTTCCTCTCCTCTCCTCTCCTCTTATCTATTCGATCCTCTCTGCTTTTGCCCCTATTCCACACCCTACATTTCTCTTTCCTTCACTTCCCTTTCCATTTGCGTTCCTTCCCTTTCATTCCCTTCCCTGTCTCCTCTCCTCTCCCCTTTCCTTCTCTACTTCTCCCCTTCTCTACTTTGTTTTCCCCATTTCTCCTCTCCGCTACACTTCCCTTCCCTTGACTACCATTCCCTATAATCTCTGCTCTCCTTTTCTCCCATACCCTCCTCACTTTCCATTTCCTTTACATACTTTTCCCTTCCCCCTGTACATATCCTTCCCGGATCAATGACATAATATCGAGGGACATAATATCGACTATCAAAAATATCGGCGACAAAATATCGACAGACAGAATATCGACTTTGTATCTACAAACAGGTAAGTACAAAAATATCGAGTAAAAAATATCGTTTACAAAAATATAGTTCATAAAAATATCGACTTTATTAAAAACAATGTTACATTAAATTAATATTAAAAATTAATTACTAAAATATACTTAAAAATACTTAAATTACCTTATAATAATTAAATAATTAATTAAAATTATTTTAAAAAAAATTACAATCATATTTGTTAAAACATATATATATATATATAGTAACATAATATAATTAAATAATATCCAATATTATTACCGTAGGATAGCGGAAGTGTAAAAATTACTATTCCCACTCCGGAGAGTGCAACAGTAGGGAAAGCGTTGGATAGCGTAGGGGTAAAATTGACTATTCCCACTCCAGAGAGTGCAACAGTAGGGAAAGCGTTGGATAGCGTAGGGGTACAAATTACAATTCCCACTCCAAAGAGTGCAACAGTAGGGAAAGCGTTGGATAGCGTAGAGGTAAAAAATTACTATTCCCACTCCAAAGAGTTCAACAGTAGGGAAAGCGTTGGATAGCGTAGGGGTAAAAATTACTATTCCCACTCCAGTGGGTGCAACAGTAGGGAAAGCGTTGGATAGCATAGGGATAAAAATTACTATTCCCACTCCAAAGAGTTCAACAGTAGGGAAAGCGTTGGATAGCGTAGGGGTAAAAATTACTATTCCCACTCCAGTGGGTGCAACAGTAGGGAAAGCGTTGGATAGCATAGGGATAAAAATTACTATTCCCACTCCGATGAGTGCAACAGTAGGGAAAACGTTGGTTAGTGTAGGGGTTAAAATTATTATTCCCACTCCAAAGAGTGCAACAGTAGGGAAAACATTGGATAGCGTAGGGGTTAAAATTACTATTCCCACTCCAAAGAGTGCAACAGTAGGGAAAGCGTTGGATAGCGTAGGGGTAAAAATAACTATTCCCACTCCAGTGGGTGCAACAGTAGGAAAAGCGTTGGATAGCATAGGGGTAAAAATTACTATTCCCACTCCAGTGAGTGCAACAGTAGGGAAAGCGTTAGATAGCGTAGGGGTAAAAATTACTATTCCCACTCCAGTGGGTGCAACAGTAGGGAAAGCGTTGGATAGCGTAGGGGTAAAAATTACTATTCCCACTCCAAAGAGTGCAACAGTAGGGAAAGCGTTGGATAGCGTAGAGGTAAAAATTACTATTCCCACTCCAGTGGATGCAACAGTAGGGAAAGCGTTGGATAGCGTAGGGGTAAAAATTACTATTCCCACTCCAGTCAGTGCAACAGTAGGGAAAGCGTTGGATAGCGTAGAGGTAACAATTACTATTCCCAATCCAAAGAGTGCAACAGTAGGGAAAGCATTGGATAGCATAGGGGTTAAAATTACTATTCCCACTCCAAAGAGTGCAACAGTAGTGAAAACGTTGGATAGCGTAGGGGTAAAAATTACTATTCCCACTCCAGAGAGTGCAACAGTATATCTATCTATAAAAAATGAATTAAAAGTAATTACCAATTTAATATAATATAATAATGAATCAATTAAAATTACAAATAATTTTTACTATTTGTTACCTATTCAAATTAATTACAAATTAACAATTCATTAATTAACAATTAAAAATTAATTAACAATTAATTAAAATTAAAAACAATTAAATAAATTGAATTATTTAATTAATTATGAATAAATTACTTCCCACCCTATTAACTCACAACCCGCTACAGAAAATAAATTAGTAAAATTAACATAATTAGCAATTAATCAATTAAATAAAATTAATTGGCAATTAAAATTGAATTAATTACCCATAAAAAATTTATTAACACGTAATTCTAAAAAAATACCAATAAATATTTTTACATATTTAATTAATTATAAATAAATTACTTCCCACCCAAATCCCCTATAAACCCACAACCCGCTACAGAAAATAAATTTGTAAAATTAACATAATTAGCAATTAATTGCCAATTAAAATGTAATTAATTACCAAATATAAATTAATTAATAATTAATTAAAAATGAATACCAATATATACATTTACATATTTAATTAATTATAATTAAATTACTTCCCACCCTATTCCCCTATAAACCCACAACCCGCTACAGAATTAAATTACGCAAAAATAAAAAAAACAAAATGCATTAATTAAAATTAATTATAACATAAATACACACTTTTCACACATATAATAACATAACAAACACTATAAAAAATTCGATATTATTAAAAATTCGATAATTTTAATAACCCATATTATATACTTCGATATTCTAACTTTCTATATTTTTAACATTCAATATTACATTACTTACCTTCAAAACGATATTTTTCATGTCTATATTCTGTCCATTCGATATTTTGTCCAGCCTATATTTTGTACTCGATATTATGTCCATTCGATATTTTGTAGTCGATATTATGTCTGTTTACCATCCTTCCCATCTCTTCCATCCCCTCTCCTATCATTTCCTGTCAATCACACCTCCTTCCATTACTTCCTTGTCCTTTTCCCCTTCCCATCCCATCCCTTCCATTCCTTTCCCCTTCAGTTCTCTACCTGACTTTCCTACCTCTCCTCTCCTCTCTCCTCTCTCCTCTCCCCTCCATCCTCTCCCCTATCTTCCCCTCTCCACTCGCCCGCTCTCCTCTTCTCTCCTCTTCTCCCCTTCTCTCCTCTTCTCTCCTCTGCCCTGCTCTTCTCTCCCCTCCTCTCCCCTTCTCTCCTCTTCTCTCCCCTTCTCTCCTCTCCTCTCCTTACTCCTCCCCCTCTGTCTCCTCTTCTCATCTCTTCTCTTTTCTCCTCTTGTCTCCTCTTGTCTTCTCTTCTCTCCTCTACCCTTCTCTCCACTTCTCTCCTCTTCTCTCCTTTCCCCTCCTCTCCTCTCCTCTCCTCTCCTCTCCCCTCCTCCCCTCTCTTCTTTTCTCTTCTATCCCCTTCTCTCCTCTTCTCTCCTCTCCTCTTCTCTCCCCTTCTCTCCTCTTCTCTCCTCTTCTCTTCTCTCCTCTCCCCTTCTCTTCTCCTCCTTTTCTCTTCTCTTCTATTCTCCCCTCTCCCCTTCTCTCCTCTCCTCCCCTCTCCCCTTCTCTTCCCTTCTCCTCTGCTCTCCTCTCTTCTCCTTTCCCATTCTCCTCTCCTCTTGTCTCCTTCCCTCCCATACCTACCTTTCTCATCTCTCCCTTTCCTTTCACCTTGCTTCCTTACTTTTCTATCTCTGCTTGACTTTCCTACCCCCTTCTCCCAATTCCTTTCTCTTTATTCCTTCACTGTGAAATCTTCTTCTCTTCTGTCCCTCCCCTTTCCTTCCCTTAGTTTCACTTTCCTTACGTCACCTTCCCTCTCTCTCCTCTTCTCTACCATGGCAGCTGGTCCCCTTTCTCCTCCCTGCCCCTACTTCACTTCACTATCGCTTGCCTCCTCTCCCCACCATCACCTTCCACTTCCCTCTCCTTCCCTTGCCTCCCCTCACTATCCATTCTATCCTTTCCCATTTTACCCCTACCCTTTCATTCCTCTTTTGATTTCTTTACTACATACAAAGAACGGCGGCAGGGTATATCTTGCTGCACAAACTACACGTATTATTCTGTGTACTGTCTAACAACCAATGGCCACCTCCCAAAACCAGCCACCTACTATGGTTTGAAAAACAACATAGAAATGCAAAGACTGGGAGAGGCATTGTTACGAGAACACAAGTTCATAGGGTACAAATCCCACAAATAATGCACAAAAATGATGACAGAAATGCTGAGTCTTTCACTTTTTGGTTTTGTAGATACTTTTATTCTGTATTGAACATACAACAGCCAACGCGTTTCACCCTTGCAGGCTTCTTCAGGGCAAAGAAATAGTCCACACAATCCACAAACTGTAGTCCATATGATGCGATCTCAAGTCAAAAGGCACTGTCTCAAATGCTTTAAACTTTACCACAGAGTCTGCAAAAACATATTTATTCCATATGCAATGGTCCTAGATCACTGTCCCATTCCGGGAACAGACTATGTTGGGTATTACGCACTCGATCGCCGGCCTCTTTTCACGGCCATCCGGTGCAATTGTGTCACTTCAAATGTCTTCTCTTCTCTTCTCTTCTCTTCTCTTTTCTTTTCTTTTCTTTTCTTTTCTTTTCTTTTCTTTTCTTTTCTTTTCTTTTCTTTTCTTTTCTTCTCTTCTCTTCTCTTCTCTCTTCTCTTCCCTTCCCTTCCCTTCCCTTCCCTTCCCTTCCCTTCCCTTCTCTTCTCTTCTCTTCCACTCCCCCTTTCCATTCCCATTCCCCTTCCCCTTCACCATCCCCTTCCCCTTCACCTTTCCTTTCCCCTTCCATTCTCTTCCCCTTCCCTTCACTTTCCTTCTTGTCCCTATCTCTCCCCTCCCCTCTCCTCTCCTCTCCTCTCCTCCCCTGACCTTTCTTCTCTATCTCTCTAGTAGTCTCCAATGCCCTTCCCTCTTGTTGCGACCCCCATTTCTTCCCTGCCTCTCCTCTCCTCTCCCATTCCCTCCATTCTCTTCCCTTTGCCCTTCCCTTCTCTCCCATTCCCTATATCTGCTCTCCTCTTCTCCCATACCCTCCCCAACTTCCATTTCCTTTCCTTTCCTTCCCCCTTTACATACCCTTCCCTTACCCCTTTATATAACCTTCCCTTCACACCCCCTCCTTCTCTCCCCTCCCTTTTCATTTCCTATCATCCTCTCACAGCTCCTTACTCCTCTACTTCCCCGTCCCTTCTCTTCCCTTCCATTCCTTTCCCTTTCAGTTCTCTTCCTCCATTCCCTATCTCTCCGCTCCCCTTCTCCTGCAGTCCTTTTTCTTTTCCCATATTTTTTTGTTCCCTACCTCTTCTATCCTCTCCCTTCTATCCCTTCCCTCCTTCCAATACATATACTATCTCTTATATTCTTTTGCATTCCATTCCTTTCCCTTCAGTGTTACTCTTCTCCCATTGCCTCCTTTCCACTTAATTCCCTTTCTCTCCTGTCCTCTTTTTTACCCTTCCTTTCATCTCAAATCCTTTCCTGTCCCTCTCCTCTCAACACTTCCCTCCGCAACCCACCCTTCTCAGTGTCCCTTCTCTTCTCTCCCTTCCCTTTCACCTCTCTTCCTTACTTTCCTATCCATGCGTGTCTCTCCTTTCCCCTTCTCCCACTTCCTTTCCTTTATTCATTTCTTCCCTAGCTCTTGTATCCTTTTCCCTTCTGTCCCTCTCATTTCCTTTCTTTTCCTTCCCTTCCCTTTGTTCCATTTCCTTCATTTCCTTTCCTTCCCTATCTCTTGTCTCTTCTCCCCTTCACTGCCTTCCCCTCCCCTCTCCTTTCCTTCTCTTCTTGTCTCCCCTCACTATCTCTTCTATCCATTCCTATTTTACCTCTTCCCTTTCATTTCCCTTTTGATTTATTTCCCTTCCTGTACCCTTCCCTGTTCTTCTATTCTCTTCCCCTTCCCATTTCTTCTCTTCCTTCCCCACCTTTATTTCCCCTCCCCTTCCATTTCCTTCCCCTTCTCTTTTTTCTTTTCCCTAGCTCTCCTTTCTCTTCCCCTGACCTTTCTTCCTGTCTCTCCAGTGGCCTCCTCTACCCTTCCCTGTCGTTGTGACCCCCATTCTTTCCCTGTCTGTCTTCTCCTCTCCTCTAGTCTCCTCTCCTATCCTCTCCTCTCTTACTTTTTGTTCCATTCATTTAGTTTCTGTTCCATTCTGTTCCATTCCTTTCCATTCCCATCTCTCCCTCTCTAAATTACCTTCTGATCCTCCCCCTTCCTTTCCTCCCCTGCTTCCCTTTCCTTCCATATCGCTTGTCTCTTCTGCTCTCCCCTTACCTCTGCTCCCCTCACCTTCCTTTCCCTCCTCACACTATCGCTATCTCTATCCATTCCCTATCCACCCTTTCCTTTCCCTTCCTCTTTCCTTTGCTCTTCCCTTCTATTTCCTATCTCTCTTCTCTCCTCCTTTTCCTTCCCAATCTCCCCTCTCCCCTTTCATCACCGTTCCCTTCCCTAAATCTCCTCTCCATTCACCTTACCTTCCCTCTCTTCACTTCCCCATCTCTCCTCTCTTATCTCCTCCCCTTCCCTCCCCTTCCCTCCTTTCGCTGTCTCTCCTCTCCTCTTTTTTCCCTTCCTTCTCCTTCCCCCTGTTCTCTACCCATTTCTTTCCCTATCTCGCCTCTCCCTTCCCTTCCTCGTTACTCCTCTCGTTTCTCTTTCTGTTCCTTTAACTCCCCTTCCTTAACTCCACTCTTCTCCTCTCCATACCCTCCCCACCTTCCATTTCTTTTCCTTCCCCCTTACCATACCCTTCCCTTCTCTGCCACTTCTTCTCTCCCCTT
This sequence comes from Lissotriton helveticus, assembly GCF_964261635.1. NCBI lineage: Eukaryota > Metazoa > Chordata > Amphibia > Caudata > Salamandridae > Lissotriton > Lissotriton helveticus. The sequence continues at coordinate 1,546,716,789 of NC_136065.1, forward strand.
TCCTTCCCTTACATTCCATTTAATTCCTCTCATTCTCTGCTCTTCTCTTCTTTCTTCTATTCTCTCTTCTCTCTCCTCCTCGCCTCCCCTCTATTCCTCTCCACTACTCCCCTCTATTCCTCTCCACTCCTCCCCTCTTCTCCCCTCCCCTCTGTTCCTCTTTCCTTTTTTCTTTCTCTTCCTCTCCTCTCTCTTCTCCTCGCCTCACATCTTTTCCTCTCCCAGCCCCTGTCATTCCATTCTCTACCCCCTGCCCTTCCCTTCATTGTCATTCCCTATTTCTGCTCTCCTCTTCGCCCGTACACTCCTCATCTTCCATTTACTTTAGTTTCCTTCCCCTTCACATACCCTTCCCTTACCCCTTTATCTACACTTCCCTTCTTATCCCTGTCTTCACTCCCCTCCCTTTTCATTCCCTATCATTCATCATGCATCCCCTTTCCTCTTTTTCTACTTCCCCTTCCCTTCTTTTCTGTTCCCTTCTCTCTTCCCTTCTATTCCATTACCTTCCCTTTCAGTTCTCTTCTTTAATTTCCTATCTCTCCTCCTCTGCTTTCCCCTTCTCCTGCTTTCCTTTCCCCCCATTTCTTTCTTCTATACCTCTTTTATCCTCCCCTCTTCTGTCCCTCCCCCTCGCTCCCCTTTTTACACCATCTCTTATATTCTTTCTCATTCCATTCCTTTCCTTCCTTCCATATCTCCTTCCGTATCGCTCTACTGCCAGCGACTCCTCTCCCCTTCCTTCCCTATCCATCCTATCCTAATTTCTACTGTTCCTAACCTTTTCAAATCCTTTCCTATCCCTCTCCCTTCTCTCCTCCCCTCCCCTCCTCTCCTCTCCTCTCTTCTCTTCTCTGCTCTTCCCTTCTCTTCTCTTCTCTTCTCTACTCTCTCCTCTTCTCCCCGCACTTCCTTATTTCATCTCTCTTCACCCATTCTGCTCCCTTCACTACCCTTAGCGTACTTTTCCCATCTTTCAACTCTTATCTGTCATGTCCTGATAAGGGGGGCGACCGACAGTAGGGCGTTAGGACCCTGTGGGTCCTATGGGAGAGTGACCAGGTCGTCACCGGACACCAGTTCCGGTGACGGGACAGGAAGAGGACACACAATGACCAGGACAGGGACGAGGACGGACGCACTGACGAGTAGCTGTACAATATGCTAATAAAGGATAAACCCTACTAACCTGTGTCCTGTGCTTGATGTGCCGCCCAGCGAATGGCTACAACATGACACTGGCGACGAGGGAAAGAAACGGATCGACGTGTGTTCAGCACCATCGTGAAAAAAAGAGGTGCGCACCCTGGATGCGCCGCAAGGAGATGGAAGACGGGAAGAGCGACGCGGGAGCCCACCAGACAACGACGGTGGAAAGATGCAGCAGAGTGCGGTAAGCGCTGAGAACAAGCGCGGGCCTTTGAAAAGAAGGCGCGAGGTCCCGCGAGAGCTTAGGAGTCTCGGCGGCCATCACTAAGTCAGGCGGCTGAGCCAATGAAAGTGGGAAACAAATGAGGAGGCCATCATGAGGTCAGGAAAAGCGAGAATTCGATCGCGAAATCTCGCGAGAGAACGGAGGCCATTTTAAATGGGACATTGGAGAAAGAAGCCATAAGAAACAGCGGGGCTGCCATTTCAAGGCCAGGCGAAGAGGAAAATAAGTGAAAGAGCATTAAAGAAGAGACAATTAAAGAACACAAAAAAAAAAAGGTAAACAGAGGGAGAAAGGGACTAAAGATCCCCACAACAAAACAACAAAGAAGAAAAACAAGGGGCAAAAGAAGATAAAAGAGAAGAAATAAGTACAAAGACAATTAATGAAAAAGGAGCACAACATAGCATACAGAAAGAAATAGAGACTCAAGAAATGATCAAAGGACAGAACAGAGCAGCCATTTCAAAGCCAGGCAAAGGGCAAAGGAGAAGAAGAACATAAGACAAGGTGAATTAAGGAGAACGCGAGCAAGAAGAAAAGATAGAAAGAAAAAGAAGATAAAGAAGAAAAGAAAGATAAGCACGAAAAAGGCCTGAAAAGGGAGACAAAGGAAATAAATGTCTTGATTGAAGAATAAAGGATAAATAGCGGGCAAAAGAGCGCACAAGTGGAAAAAGAGCAATAAGAAAAAGAAAGAAGACAGTGCAATAAGAGAAGAGAAAAGAAAACAAAAGGAAAGAAAGCAGAACAACAAAGAGAAATAAAAGGACAAAGATTGCAAAAGGACAAGGAAAGAGCAAAAGAGAAGTTACAAGGCAATAAAGAAAAGAAGAAAGAAGAAAGAGGAGTAAAATAACGAGGAAAGAAGGGACAAAAGAAACAGAAAAGAGAGAAAAAGGAGACACAAAGACAACAAAAGAGACACAAGAAAAGGAGAATAACAGGAGAAGAAGAAAAAAAGGACACAAAAGGGACACAAGAGAAAAGGGCAAGGAGAGCCTAGAAAAGGCTAAAAGGACAAGGAGAGCCTAGAAAAGGCTAAAAGGACAAGGAGAATAACAGAAGAAGAAGAAGGAAAAAGGATACAAAAGAGACACAAGAGAAAAGGACAAGGAGAGCCTAGAAAAGGCTACAAGGACAAGGAGAGCCTAGAAAAGGCTAAAAGGACAAGGAGAATAACAGAAGAAGAAGAAGAAAAAAAGGACACAAAAGGGACACCAGAGAAAAGGACAAGGAGAGCCTAGAAAAGGCTAAAAGGACAAGGAGAGCCTAGAAAAGGCTAAAAGGACAAGGAGAATAACAGAAGAAGAAGAAGAAAAAAAGGACACAAAAGGGACACCAGAGAAAAGGACAAGGAGAGCCTAGAAAAGGCTAAAAGGACAAGGAGAGCCTAGAAAAGGCTAAAAGGACAAGGAGAATAACAGGAGAAGAAAAAAAAAAAAATAAAGGACACAAAAGGGACACAAGAGAAAAGGGCAAGGAGAGCCTAGAAAAGGCTAAAAGGATAAGGAGAATAACAGGAGAAGAAGAAGAAAAAAAAAAGGCCACAAGGAGGGCCTAGAAAAAGGGGTAAAAAGGAGCAACACGAAAAGACATACCGCAGGAGAAAGAACAGCAAAAAGAAAGGACAAAGACATGCAATGAGCAAAGTGGACAAGCGCCACCAGGGAAATAAAGGAAAGAGGCACCGCAGGGCCAGGACTAATGATAACGGCTGTCTACGACAAACAACGAATAACAAGAAAGAGATAGCATTTCAAGGACAAAGAAGGCGGAGAAAGAAGAAATGGCAGCGACAACTGCAGCCACATGGAAGGCAGAAGATAGAGGACAAGGAAGCGATGGAGACACTAGATTCACGAAGGGCATGCAGTAAACAACAGAGACTCATTGAAGAAATGTATAATGACAAGTACTCTCTCTCTCTCTCTCTCTCTCTCTCTCTCTCTCTCTCTCTCTCTCTCTCTCTCTCTCTCTCTCTCTCTCTCTCTCTCTCTCTTTTCGTTCTTTCCCCTTCATTAAGGTAACTGTGAATGTGGGCTGTCAATGGTGGGCGACAGTGATTATGATAAATGTGTCATGAACATTTGTTTACAACAAGGGGGGAGATGTCATGTCCTGATAAGGGGGGCGACCGACAGTAGGGCGTTAGGACCCTGTGGGTCCTATGGGAGAGTGACCAGGTCGTCACCGGACACCAGTTCCGGTGACGGGACAGGAAGAGGACACACAATGACCAGGACAGGGACGAGGACGGACGCACTGACGAGTAGCTGTACAATATGCTAATAAAGGATAAACCCTACTAACCTGTGTCCTGTGCTTGATGTGCCGCCCAGCGAATGGCTACAACATGACATTATCCTCTCCCACTGCTCCTCACCTTCCTTAACCTTCTCTTCCCCTTTCCATAACGTTTACTTCTCTTCACCTCCTTCCATTCCCTCTCCTCCCCTTCCTTTTCATTTCATTGTCTTTCCTCTCCCATTCCCTTCCCTTCCTTTTCTACCTCGCCTTTCCTTTCCTTCCCTTCCCCTCCCTCCCCTTCAGTTTCTTCCATCCTTTTCCGTGCTATCCCCTGCCCTGCCTTCCCTTGCCATCCTTTTCTTATTTCTCTTCGTTTCCTTCCCTTCATTCTCATTCCTTATCTCTCCTCTCTTCTCCTCTCCCATACCCTCCTCACCTACCATTTCCTATCCTTCCCTTTCCCTTTACATGTCCTTCCCATCTCCCTTTCCATACCCTTCCCTTCTCTTCCTGTCCTTCCCTCCCCATACTTTCAATCTGGCATTCCTCAACCGCCCCCTTCCAGTCTTTATCTCCTTTCCTTTCCTTTTCTTTTCTCTCCTATCTTTCCCTTTCCTCCACTCTTATCCCCGTTCCTGTCCCTTTCCCTCCATTCTTTTCTTCCCTGCCATTTGTCCCCTCTCCCCTTCTGTCCCTCCTCCCCCTTTCCCTTTGTGCATCATCTTCCTATGCCTTCCCTTCCCCGATTTCTTCTTCCAGCCCCATCTACTGTTCCTTCTATATCTCTTCTGCCTCTCCTCTACACTTCATCCCCCTTCCCTCTACCTTACATTCACTATCTGTCCTCTCCTCTTCTCTCGTCTCCCCTCTCCTCTCCCCTTGCCCTCCCTTCGTCCCTTCCCTTCCCTCACTTCCCTGTCCATTCACTTCCTTACTTCCCTATCCTTCTCTCCACTCCTCTTCTGCCCCCTTTTCCCTTTCCCTTCATTCTTTTCCCCCTACCTTTTCTATTCTCTCCCGTCCCTCTCTCCTCCTCCCCTCCCTTTCCTCCCCCCCCCTTTCCTTCCCTACAGGCCCCTGTGTGTGATTACAGAGCCATCACTGATTACTCCTTTTTTGTATAAATATCCCACTGCCTCTTTGGTTGAGCAGGTGCTGAGTAGATGCCTATATGTTGTAGTCCAAACTATAATTATAATTTGCACATCTATATCTCACACTTTCTCCTCATCACACTGCTAGGTGCTCTTCCCCAAAACAAGAGCCCTATTGTAGTCCTTCACAAAGCACCCACCAAAACTTCTCACATAGGGGAACAACAATTACAACAATCTGCCAACCGCATACTTTCCCATGATGTAGCTCCCACCCATGGGCACCACACAAAGTGGTATGAAGCACTATATAATTATTACAAAACAATTCAAAACGTAGCCCTGTACTCATAACCTTATGTGCTGATCCCTGTACTCAGCCCAGCAACCTTAACCCTGTGTTCATAACCCTGTAGCCTTAGATGTGCACTCTTAGGCCTGTAATCTCAAGCTTGCATCCAGTTGGCACAACCTATGTCTATATCCCTTAGTCATGTGTCCATAACTCTGTACACTTAGCCCTGCACTTTTAACCCTGTGCCCATAACCACGTACTCTTACACTGCAGCCCTTGCCATCTAGCCACCACCATGCATCCTGTACACTGTAACTGAAGTCCTGTGTCCATAACTGTATTCTTAACCTCATATTCTGAACCCATAACTCTTATGTCTGTGTCCATTTATTTATTTATTTGTTTATGCGTTTTTATATAGCGCGGACTTTACCCGAAGGCGTCAGAGCGCTTCACACAAGGAACAGAACTGTTACATGCGGAGAACATTACAAGTGAACAAATTACAAAAGCAGACGTTAAGTTACATGAGGTAAAAGTGACAATTGTGAGCAAACAAAATACATGAGGTAGCAAAGGTGCCATGAGGAAAAAGTGACAAGTGTGCAGGTTATAAGAGAAAATAAAGTACAAATAGAGGTATAATACTGCAAAATAAGCTAGACACTCAGGCACAAGAATAAACGTAACGTAGGCAATGGTGGCACTTGTGCAAGTATCAAAGGTAAACAAAATGTGAGAGGTAGCATACTGTATGTTACAAGGGAAAGTGGTGTGTGCAACTTACAAAAAGGTACCAAACACAAGTACAAGGATCATACAGCTGTGAATGTTAATCACTCCAACCACAAGAACACACTAGGAAGGCACTTCCATAGTCAAGGAGAATAGAATTTTCAGTAAAATGAGGTCTTCCTTCAGATAATAGAGTGGGCGTGGATTACTTTTGGAGGTGTTTTTGGAGGAGGAGAACTTTGGGGTCTGTTTTGAAGGCCTGGGAGGAGGCGGTGGTCCGGAGCTGCGGCGGAAGGGAGATCCAGATTCTCACCGCGTTGCCTGAAAAGGATTGTGCCATCGTTCTTTCCTTCTTGAAAGTGGGAGGTTCAAGCAGAAGATTTTCCGCATTACGTGATGGTCTAGAGCCTCCAGAGAGTTTCAGTTTATTCGACAGGTGGTAGCGAGGAGAGGAGGAGTGCAAGGCTTTGTGGGTGATACAGGCAGTCTTGTAGATAGCTCTAGCCTCAATTGGAGGCCAGCGGAGGGTGGATAACAATGGTGTGATGTGGTCGCTTCTTTTGGCCCCATAAATGAAACGAGCTGCTGAATGGAAAACAGATTTAAGGGGGGACAAGTGGGATTTGGGGAGGCCAGTAAAAAGAGAATTGCAGTAGTCAAGTCTGGAGAGGACCAGCGATTGCACCAGGTTTATAAGGTCCTGCTCCGGGAAGAAGCGACGGATACCCCAAAGAAGGCGCAGATGATATCGAGCAGACTTTGCAATGGAATTGATGTGGGGGATTAGATTGAGTTTTTTGTCGAGAATGACACCAAGGGATTTTGCACTGTCGGCAATGATGGGTTTCGTGTTAAGTAGATTCAACTGATCCATCCATGATTGCACCGGGGGAGGAGAGATTGAAGAGGAGAAGAGGAGGAATTCGGTTTTGGAGGGATTCAGAATAAGTTGATGAGTAAACATCCAGTTATGAATGGAGTAGAGCGTAGAGCTTAGGATAGAGAGATCGTGAGTGGAGGCAACCTTGAGGTAGATTTGAGTGTCGTCAGCATAGAGATGATAGTGGATCCCGGATTTACTTAGATTTCCTAGTGGTTCTAAATAGAGATTGAACAATGTGGGTGCAAGTATAGAGCCTTGAGGAACACCTTGACCTACCGCCACAGGAGATGAAAGACTGTTAGCTATTTTGATCATTTGGGATCTATCAGAGAGGAAGGAGGCAAGCCATTTAAGCACAGTGCCCTCCATGCCCATTCTCTGTTTAAGAATGTTGAGGAGGGTGTTGTGATTGACAGTGTCAAAGGCTGCAGAAAGGTCAAGGAGAATTAGAAGACAGGACCCCTCCGAGTCGAGGATCCTCAGCGCGTCATCAACCACTTGCAGTAGGGCTGTTTCAGTGTTGCAGTGTTGAATGAAGCCAGACTGGAAATTGTCAAGAAGATCATTGTCCTTGATATGACGAGAGAGTTGTTTCGCTACACATCTTTCTGTAATCTTCACAAGAAAGGGTAAGTTAGTGATGGGGCGGAAGTTGTTGAGGTCAGACGCATCAGCAGTTGGTTTTTTTAAGAAGCGGGGTGACCTGCCCAGTTTTGAAGGAGACAGGAAGGGAGCCTTGATAGAGGGAGAGGTTGACCAGAGTGGTCCAGTAGGAGAGGGAAAGGGTATAAAAGTAAATGGCACTGGGAATGGGGTCCAGATGATGGTTGGAAGGCTTTGTTTTGCGGATGCACTTGAGAAGGGCATCTTCAGATATGGAGTCAAAGTTTTGCCAAATGGCCAAGGAATTGCACTCCTATGGAGGGGTAGGATGAGCGACCTGATCCACAAGTGATTTCACTTTTTCGTCGAAGAATATAGCGAAATCCGCTGCTCTCTTTGCAGAATCCTCCAACTCGGAGAATGGGGGAGAGCAGTCAGGAATCTTGATGAGATCGAATAGTTTTTTGGGTCTATTTTTGGCTGAGTCAAGGAGGGTTTTGAAGTGCGCCGCTTTCCCAAGGAAGATGTGCTTGTGGTACTTGGATCTTGCGGAGCGAAGCGTGGACAAGTTATCGGTGGAGGGCACTTGCCTCCATTGTTTCTCCAGGAATCTTAGCTGCTTCCTTTCTTCATAGAGGGATTTGTTGAACCAAGGTGCTGAGGGGGTGGGCCTTAACCTTTTGCTTTTGAGTGGAGCGACGTTATTGATTTCATCTGCAAGAACTGTGAGGCATTGGGAGGTGAGTTCGTCAACATCTAGGTTTGGGTCTAGCCTTGGAAGTGATAACAAAGCTGATTCACAGATGGGACCGACATCAATATTTTTAACATCACGGAACCAGGAGATAGCCCTCTTGGGTTGGCCAAGTGTTATAGAGTGTGATCGTTGAATAGAGAGTGGGATGAGGAGGTGGTCAGACCAGTCTACATGAATAGGGGTAGTGATGGAAAGCATGCCTGCTTTAGAAATAACAAGGTCCAAGATTGAGCCCTTAAAGTGTGTTGATTCTGTGCAGTATTGGATGAGATCGTTTGCAGAGAGGAAGGTGGCCAGGGAGTTTGCGGAAGAGTCTTGCGGTGAGCCCCAGTGGAGATTGAAGTCACCCACGAAAGTCTGATTGTCACTTTGCGAGTATTGGTCACTGATAAAGTCAGTGAGTTCCTCCAAAAATGAAGGGCCACTACGAGGCGGGCGGTAAATGACATGGAATCTAAGGGGTGAACGGTGGTGCACTTGTAACTCAAGAGAAAGGCATTCAAAGGTGTGGAAGGAGCTGATAGGAGAGGCCTTAAGTTGAAGGGAGTTTCTAAAGATGACTGCAACACCTCCGCCCGTGCTGTCAGTTCTGTCATTCCTAAGTATAGAAAAGCCTGTAGGTAATAGGAGATCAAACATAGAATGCGAGGTATCTTTGAACCAGGTTTCTGTGAGGAAGAGCATGTCAATATTGTGGTGGGTGATGGTATCTGAGATTTCAAGTTTGTGTTTTACTGCAGATCTGCAGTTGTGGAGCAGACAGCACAGCTCTGTCAGGACTGTATTGGTGATGGGGGCACTTGGGCTCTGAAGGGTGATTGGGATGTTGTGCTTGTGTGGGGGTGCTCGGGAGGGTTTAGGTGGATGCTTGGTTCTAACAGAGGAGATGGTTGGAATAGAGTAGATAGTAGGGTTGCTAGGGTATGCAGGTTGAGGAAGGACGGCGTTCAAAGGCTTGTGCGAGTTAACAAAGTTTGCAGACGACTGATTGAGCTTGGCTAAATTGGGGTGAGGGGGCAAGGTGCATCTCGTGGGAAGTTGGGAAGGAGTGGGGGTGCAAGGAAAGGTGGAAATATTAGAGCTTAGAAGTGAAATTGCAGCTGTAAGCTGGGAGATAGAGGTGATAAGAGAACCTAGCTTATTTTCCAGCGAGAGTAATACAGAGCACGGAAGGTTGGGTGGATCGATGGAAACAGGGGGGGTGAAATTGGTGGTGGAAGGCAGGGAGAGGTGGGGGGACAGGAGATGAGTTGGGGTGTAGGGTTCAAAAGTGGGGAAAGGTGGAGGTTGAGAGCGGGAGTTAATGAATTGGAGGTTAAGGGAGAGTTGCCTTTGTTGGTGTTGCAAGAAGGAGAGGAATTGGGGATAACTTTAGGGGGAGAAGGGTGTGGAACACAGCGGTAGGGAAGAAGGAGAGCGGAGGTCTGTGTGGAGTCATGGGAATGAAGGAGGTTTGGGAGGAAAAGAGGTGAGGTGGTTGTGGAGGGCATATCAGGTAGGAGAGGTGGCTGTGAGGGAACGGGCATCTGGCAGAGTGGGGGGGTGGAGAGAAAGGGAAGTTGGGGAAAGGAAGTGGTACTGTTGGACCCGAGGGAGGTAAATTGACAGGGTTACCAGGGGGGGAAAGGGAGTAGCATAGCATTGCTGGGGGAGTGGGAGGGAGGAGAGAGATGCAGTGGGATTGTGGAGAAATCAAGGTGAATAACGAGGGGAGGGGGTGGTGGACAGGAGGTATGGAAGAAGGGATAAGGGGAGCGTAGGGAAAGTTCACTGGGGGAGAAGGTTGGAGGAGAGGTGGACTAAAAAGGGGGGTGACTGGAAGGAAAATGGGGGAGGAGAAGAGATTGGAGTACCGGGATGATGCAGATTGGACGAGGAGCGCATTAGCTAGCGGTGAGGCTGAAGTGAAGTGGGAGGGGGCATACTGTGAGGGGGGAGGAATAGGAGAGGAGGTCACAGGGGAGGGGGAGGGAAGAGGGCCGACCTGTGATTCTTGAGAGTTCAGCCAATTGGAGTGTAGGGGGGTCAGGGGAGGAGAGAGGGAGTAATGGGTGGAGCTAGAAGGAGAGTCGGGGGGAAAACCCGGTCGCAGAGGAGGGGAGAAGGGAGGGGAAGAGGTGGTCAAAGAGCGAGAGACAGGTGTCATTGCCTTGGATCATGACAGTACCGTTGTTATAGACCCTGTACCCTTAGCCCTTTAACCAACACTATATACCCATAACCAAGCATTGTGCACCAATACCATGCATGTTCTGACCTGTATTATTATGCATGTACCCATAGCCATTAACCTTGTACATCCAGCCCTGTAGCCATAACCCTGTAGCCTTAGTCTTGTATCCTTGTCCCTGCACCCATAAGCCTGTATCCTTAGCCCTGTAGCCATAACATGGACCATACTTCTAAAACCATATACTCCTCACCCGATATTTTGTTACTTTAGCCCTGAAACATGTGCACATACTCCTACTCTCATAACTGGGCACCCTCATCCATGTACCCTCTAGCCTGTATTATTATCACTCTACAAATGACCTTTAATCTTGGACAATTAACCCTGTACTGGTACCTTTAGGCCTTCATCCTCGTATCCTTTGTCCTGTATTATTATTACGGCTCCCTGTTTTCCATTTTTACTGATTTTTACAGATAAATACAAGACAGAAAACAATGTGTTTTCTGTCTGCATTTATTTTTAAAAGTGGATAAATACAGAAAATTGTGCTGCTATTAAGTGACTCTCCGTGCTGTCTATTATGAATTATAGCATAACAGCTGAGCAGATGGACAGCATGGGAAATTAAAAAACAGGATGACATTTCATTAAATAACAGCATGTGCCAACATACATTTGTGGTATAATGCTAGTATTTACCAGTGGATGTATTGTTATGTAATATTTGGCAGTTTATCTAGCTAAAACATGACAGATATCACTCCTCTAACCTTGGAGGAGGTGGCAGCAAGGTGCACTTTTTTAGGAACATACTGGGACTTGGGCATTCGAGGGTAGGAGATGGGTCTCCTGGAGGAGAACAACATCAGTGCCATTCACATGGAACCAACACAAAAGGGATCAGCCCTTTACTGGGGCATGTAATCCCTGGACATTCAATGTCGGTAATGTTATTATGCAAAGTGCTCTTGGGTCTACACTAGTAATAATGAGATGACAGCATGTTGCTCCTCAATTGTATTGTCAGTGAAACGTAAGCCAAGGAGGTTCTTCTGGGCCATACCAGGCCCGGGAATACCAGCACGGACAACTCTGGAACCAACTCCATCCTGCCAACTGATTGTTACATGATCTAGCATCAAATAAGTAACTTATTCTGCAAACAATACATTTAACAATAAGCAATTTTAGAACAAAGAAACATCTTAACATATTGCTTATTCAGTATTAATCAAAGACAAGGGTGTGGATAGAGATAGAAACGGAAATTAGAAGTATAAGGGGATTCCAACCCATCTGCTTTCAATCTTTACCATATTTCGCTTGGTGCTAACCAGTACTTGGACAATAAGGCCTTATCTAGAAGTGTGACTATAGTATGTTACAATTCTCGAGCGGATTTTCTTCAAGGCAAGCATCTTAAGTGGAATCTAGCTCAGCCTTGATGGTCCAAAAGTCAATTTTTTGGGTCTTCTTGGTGGCTTTCCTCCTGGCTCTCTGTGGTTGCTTTTTCTGCCATTTTGGTTCCCGCTCCTTTGTTGTGTTGCCTCGACCATCCACTGCCACTTCTGGTCCCAAGTTGAAGGCTGTGATTGTCTCTTTTCTCAGTCAGGAATATTGACACATGGATGATGGCATAGCTCATGGAGACGCTGTCTTCTTCCTTCCCTACCATGTAAAACATTCTAGAATGCAGTCCTGGTGCTGATGCTAGGCCAATAGAAAGAGGATCTATTGCGCAGGCACTAAAACCAGGGAAACTATTTGTTTCTTCTAGATGTCTAGAAAATGGAGTTAGACATTTTCCAGTACGTTTCACAACAGCTCCCCTCGCCTAGAAGCTTCTGAATCCCCACCAGTTCATGTGGCCATGAGTCTGTTTTCTTCGTGCTGCTGCTTTTCTTCTCAGATTTGCTCCTTTTCTTCTAAATTCAGTCCTTTTCCACTTCATTTTTGCTCAACTTCTATTCTTCCTTGGCCAGAACCCTCCACCTCATACATCCTCCTAAAAAAGATTTTTGCATTTGGTGTTTCTAGATCATCAGCTGTTTTTCAGCATCTTCTTCAATCTGAGCTGTTGCCTCATCCTCCAGCTGTCGCTTCTAAACCATAATCATCCAGTCTTGACATTACTGACCCGTAATCATCCAGTCTTGACATTACTGACCCGTCGGCTCATCGCTTGGAATAATTCTATTCCAAACTCTGAGGTACCTGCTTCAGGCCATTCACAACTGTTCCTTCGTTCATGACAATTCCTTGCAGTTGGTGATGGGGAGATGTACTATTAAAAGAAGCATCTGTTAAGGACATTCTATCACAAGACTTATTCAGACCCACTTCAGTCCACGGGTAGTTGAGCAGAGCAGGTGTTGTGGATTATTCTGCAACTAGTGTGGTGTTATTTTGTGACATATTCACTCCAAACGTACCACTAGAAGCTCCATGGAGTGACTGACAGGAGGACTGAGGTGCATTAATCATGGTCTCACTTTCCCGCTGGCCTGGTTGTACTGGGTGGGGTTTGTGCACAACATGTTTTGTATTTCAGTTGAGCAATCGTCTCCGCTTTCCGTGGCAATAGAGATTGGGTCACTGGTGTGTCCAGTGTTGTATCACTTCTGGCCGCTGCTGTCCTAGTCATGGGATGGCTGTGGCTCCCAGGGACAAACAAGCAAGCCTCTTACTTCTGCGAACAGCAATGACGTCCACCCGTCTGTCAGCGCCACTTCCTCATTGACGGCTGCCTGTGTTGAAACTTCCTTCTTTGTGCTGCAAGGGGTGAGCGAGACCGGGCAGATGACATCAGCAAAGGGCCTCTCGGCCCATGTGTGATGTTTAGACTGCCAGCTCGTCGGGATCAGATACTGCCAGATGTACCAGTGCACCCCAGGCATTTGCTGTGTGACCCCAGCCGTAGTAACTGGGTTTCATACAACGGGAGTCTACAAGGAGAGGAAGGAATGACAGCTCCACACTGAAATCGGAACTGATAGCCTTCTCATTGAATTACTGGACCAAAGAGTAAAACAGTGGGATGCCACATGCAGTATAACAAGTTCTCCACTTTCTGTTTTGGTGGATCGGAGGTGACTGCAATAATGCCAAACCTTCGGGTATCCTTCCTCTGGTCTGAAAATAGCTTTTTTTTGCATTCAACCATAAGCAAAATTACTTTTTCTTGTAAAAGGATTAATCTTTTTTATTTTTGGGAAATTGATATATTGCCTCAAATGCACCTAAAAGATTTTCAGCCTCCTCTTCTTAACTTCCATTGATGCCTGTCCTCTACCACACAGGATCCATTAGGATCACGGTCGGATCGCCACAGCCCGCATGGCGGTCGCGATCCGCCCGTGATCCGACCCCGCCCGCCACCCATTTCCCCCGACAGCCCATTTACCCCCCACGATATTACCATGGTGGGGGGACCGCAGCGGATGGAAAGAGCGTCCGCCGCTTTTTTGCCTGGTCAACGAGTTAACCGGGCGGAAAAGGGTTTAATATGGTGGCGGTGTCTGTTAGACACCGCCAGCCATATTACCATGGGTGCGGTAACACGCCTTTACGTGGCGGCAATAAAGGCATGCGGGAATAGACTGCGGGGGCCCGTTGCGGGCCGCCAGGGACTCTGGGGGGTGGGGAGTGCACATGGGGGGTACTAAAGTTCCATGCACAACATGGCTGGCACCGCACGGTGCCTGCCGCGTTGTGCATGGAAGTGCACCACATGCCTTCCTGGCATTGTGGTGGACGGTGCTGAGTGCACCGTCCGCCACAATGACAGGAATGCAGGATGCGCCCGCCCCTGTGACGGGCGCATCCTAATTGCCCCCACGGGACCCCCGCCCTTATGGTGGGTGGTCCCGTTTCCCGATAGGATGGCGGGCGGACAAAGTCCTCCCGCCATCCTAATGACCCCCTTAATCTTAAATTAGCTGAAAATGTAGCTACATCCAAACACATTTTACAGAATTGTCTTTTTAGGTTGAGCCTGTCAGAAAACGCAAGCCTTCTATTACAAAAACATACTGAGGGCTTACCAAGAACTTGTTGGAGCTGACACAAGCCCATGCTCACCCTTAGTTGTCCTTATTGCCATTCTTATTTGCTTGCTTCTTATTCAATGGCTTTCCTTGTCCATCTTGTGTTTGTTCTTACCCTGGAGCAGAGCCTCTTTAACATTCTCTTGAATGGCTAACTTGTGTCTTTCCACTGCTCATGTTTAGGAAACTACAGACCATATCATCAAGAACAGGCGATAAAATTATCGCCGCTTTATCTGCAGGAAACTGCCGCTAAAGCGGCGATAATGGGCTTGATAATGTGTCCTTGTGAATTTCTATAGCAGCCCAGGTTCTGGTGTTAACCTAGGCTGCGATGGGAATTCACAAGGGCATATTATCAAGCCCATTATCGCCGCTTTAGCGGCAGTTTCCTGCTGATAAAGCGGCGATCATTTTATCGCTGTTCTTGATAATGTGCCCCTACTTTTTTAGGTCGAGCGACCTATCTCAATGCGCATGCGCATTGAGCGGGAGCGAGATATATAGGGGCTTATCGAGAGTTTACCGAACTGGCGATTCCACTGGCGATTTCTTGCAGTGCATGTGCTTTTTAGGTCATTGCGCAAGCGCAAGCCCTAAAAAGCGCGTGCACAATGCCACCAGCCGCCTGCCTGCCTGCCTCGCATTACCACATCAAAGGCAGCCCTCCCAGCGCATTTCTCACCCCCTAATTATTCACAGCCGGTCGGCCGTACTTTCAGTTTCACGGCCGCGTCTCCTCTTAAAACTTGTTTAACTTGTTTTTTTATCTTGCCTCCCGCAGCGACGCAACTTAAGATCCCACGCCCCTTCATGAGAGACCAAACGGAGTTCTTAAATGTACACCAAGCAGGGTTAGGCTCTGGGGTCATGCACTCCTCATCGCCTGGGCGTCGTGCTTCATGTTTGAGCAAAGCACAGCGCATACAAACAATGGCGGGTGAGGCTTTTTTTCCTCACAGCAGGCTCCCTTAAATTTCAATTACTCATGGGTTTTTAACCAGCTCTGCACTTGCGCTTCAACAGCAGTGCCGCTGCATATGTTTATTTTCAGCACCTTTCACTTTCAACAAGGCGGCGCATGCCTTTCTTTCAGTATGGCGCTTTTTTAAAATCTTGCCTCCCAAAGCAACACGACTTAAGATACCACGCCCCCTCATGTGAGACCTTCACACCCTCATCGCCGCTCTCCCCGCTCCGCCCCCTCCCCTGCCCGCCGTGTCGCATTTCTCCTCCCCCCTCCCCACAGCAATGCCCTCCGTCTTGTTCTACTCCGTCGGCTGTTCCTTACCCCAGTTTCCCTTCCTCCTCGCCTCTCCTATTTCTTTATCTAAGCCCCTCGTAATCACTATAATACAGTCCACGTTGATTGAGCACAGGGTCAAAGAAAGGATTATTGTCATTATAATGGAAATGAAAACAAGGCATGCGCAACCCACCATCTACAACCCTTACATTAACATCGGTCAGTGATTGGTACAAAATAAGTACCCCTCTGTATATAATAAAAATGTCATAGTGCTGTGCTACATTTAGGTGTGCCGGTATAAATATTTTCTGGCGCCCCTCGTTTCTAATGCCTCTCAATCTCCCCTCACTCTCTCACTCTCCCTCTCTCCGTCTACCTCTCTCCCTTTCCCTCACTTTCCTCTCTCCTCTCACCCTCTCCTACTGTGGAAAATGACTAAAGTCGGTATACATAAGCGGCGTTCATTTCTGTTCACCATAGCTACTGTTGAGCGTAAAGTAAAAATCATGAAACATTGGCCACACCATCTTGTCCCTTTTGAGGCACCTTCGTGCGCGTAAGTGGCAGCCATTTTGAAAACCATGGTTTCCCTGCCCAGCGCCGCTAGCTAGCGCGTCTCTCCCTCTGACCTCGCAAACATCCCCCGCACGCTGATAGCCCCCGCTCTCCCATACCTGAACCATAAAACTCCCCTTCAGCGCGACTCTGCTTCGGAAATGCATTCCGCTCCCAGCCAACACTTTCCCATCCTTTGATAAACCCCCTTTTTCCTCTGTGCCCAATGGTCCTGCCCGTTCCCAGGGCGCCACCTGGCCCTGCGGATACCATTTATTGGCCCCCTTACAGTAAGCAGCTGCCCCGATTCAAAGGATCTCTGACTGATCAAAGCCCCCTCCACCCCATGAGACCCGATCAGACACACATTCCGGGAGTCGACGGGATGGCCTGGTGTGCGATAGTCATCACCTACTGTGACCGGGGTGGGGACTTCTACTGTAAATGTGTGGGAACAGGCCCAAAGTGAGGATTCCGAGGATGTCTTTCCGTACATCAAAGTATTGACAAGAATGTGTTTCATGTAATAAAGCAATAAACCTGTGTATAAGAGGCCAGGCCTCAAGGATGCGTCTAGAGCACCTCGAGAAGATACCCTGTTGTCTGATTTGACGTGTTCTGCTCCGTCGGAATAAACTCCTGTTTCCTCCCTTCCAGTCTCCAGCGCCTGCCTCTTCATTTGGTAACCGTGAGTTGGGTGAGAGGCGGCTAACGCCGGGCAAACCTTGAAAAGGGGTAATCGACCTGATCTGCCTAACCCTTTTTCTACACTTCTCTCTCTCTCCTCTCTCCCCCTCTCTCTCCTCTCTCCCTCTCTTTACCTTCCCCCTGCTCTCCTTTTTCTCCCCCTCCCCATCTCCCCCTCTGCTTGCTCTCCTTTCTCTCCCTCCCTCCCCTCTCTCTCCCCTCCGTCCTTCGCTCTCGTCCTCCCCCTCTCTTCTTACCCTCCCTCTCTCCCTTTCCCTCACTTCCCTCTCTCCCTGTCTCCCCCTCTCTCTCTCCCCGTCTCCCCCTCTCTCTCTCCCCGTCTCCCCCTCTCTCTCTCCCCGTCTCCCCCTCTCTCTCTCTCCTCTCTCCCCCTCTCTCCCTCTCTCTCTCTCCTCTCTCCCCTCTCTCTCTCCTCTCTCCCCCTCTCTCTCTCCTCTCTCCCCCTCTCTCTCCTCTCTCCCCCTCTCTCTCCTCTCTCCCCCTCTCTCTCTCCCCCTTTTTACCCTCTCCCCCTTTTTACCCTCTCCCCCTCTCTCTCTCCTCTCTCCCCCTCTCTCTCCTCTCTCCCCCTCTCTCTCCCCCTTTTTACCCTCTCCCCCTTTTTACCCTCTCCCTCTTTTTACACTCTGCATCACTCTGCATCACCACATCATCACTCTGCATCGCCACATCATCACTCTGCATCGCCCCAGCATCACTCAGCACCACTCTGCATCACCACATCATCACTCAGCATCACCCCAGCATCACTCACCATCACCACATCATCACTCAGCATCACCCCAGCATCACTCAGCACCACTCAGCATCAGCACATCATCACTCAGCATCACCCCAGCTTCACTCAGCGCAACCACAGCATCACTCAGCGCAACCACAGCATCACTCAGCGCAACCACAGCATCACTCAGCACCACTCAGCATCACCACATCATCACTCAGGATCACCCCAGCATCACTCAGCGCAACCACAGCATCACTCAGCGCAACCACAGCATCACTCAGCGCAACCACAGCATCACTCAGCGCAACAACAGCATCACTCAGCGCAACCACAGCATCACTCAGCGCAACCACAGCATCACTCAGCGCAACAACAGCATCACTCAGCGCAACCACAGCATCACTGGTTCAAATATGTTCTTTCAATGTTTCAAGCTGTTTTCAAGCTTTATTACAAATCACAAAAATATGTTAATATTTCACTTCTGTTCTTGGATTTTCATCACAATAAAAAACACTGAACATAATCTTCACGAAAGTTATTTACAAAAGTTTAAGCTATTGACATTAC
Organism: Lissotriton helveticus; assembly: GCF_964261635.1. Lineage (NCBI taxonomy): Eukaryota > Metazoa > Chordata > Amphibia > Caudata > Salamandridae > Lissotriton > Lissotriton helveticus. Next base: position 1,546,734,866 of record NC_136065.1, read on the forward strand.
AAATTAAATAAATTATTTAAATATTAAATATTTTAAAAAATTAAAAGCCATTGTTAATTGTATTAACAATACATCTAAGTCACGTAAATACAAAACATGTTGCATTACAAATGCTATAGGTGTCACATTTGCGAAAGTTATAACTATTGGCATTGTAAATGACAAAGCTATTAACTTAGCTATTTTAAAAAACAACACATAAATAAAAAAAAAATCATTTATAAGACCAATAGCTCAAACTTTCCTAATGCGAGACCTATTGCATTTCCAATGCTTGTTCTCTTTGGTTAATTACTCGATCAGAGTACATCTGTTTTCCAGCTCTTTTTCTCTTCTGTTTCTCATCCTCCCTGCCAGTGAAATACCCACCACCTCACTCTGTTTGCACTCCACCTCATGGCTCCTCATGTTGCTTTCTCCCTCACATGCTTCTGCCATGCCCCATGTTGCTGTCTCCTTGAGGTTCATCCCCAACCACAGTGTTGCTCTCTCTCTCTCATGCCTCATGTCCACTTCACTTAGCTACCCCCAACCCTCTCCTCTCACCCGCTCTTCCTTAGGCCCTGCCATTCATTTTTTAATTATATTTTTGGGGAAGGATCATGCAAATAATTGCTGCTGTCCCTCCTCAAAAGCACTTTCACACAAGTCACGCCGGCTATCATGGATAGGTCTATAAAAAAAAAATAAAGAAAATGGCATCCATGTCATTCTCTAGCTCCTCACGTGTGGTGATGAATGGATGTGCCTACAGAATGATGAAGCCGCCAACACCGCCCATGTCATTGTTTCTTTGCTAAAACTAAACAGCATTGGCAAAAATATTGCTTTTTAGCACTGCTGTCCAGCATCACAAGAATCATTAACAAAGACAGTAGGGGAAGGAGGAGCCAAGATGGCGTCCGGAGCAGACCTGTAGGCTCCCGGCTCCTTCAGCCTGTTACCGTCGCTCCGTGATCCTGGCATATATCCTGATGCATTTCACTACCGGATGGAGAGCGGCGCGGCGCTGATTCCAGAGGTGTGATCCTGGTCTCTCGACCTGCCCGGTGGCCGGAGATAGCCGCGGTGATGCCCGCAGCCCGGGAGCCCGTCTGCGCAGGGGCTCTTTGCCGTTCCCCGGAGACCTGATGGCGGCCAGGATACCTTATCGGCACTGAAGACCTGGGCTCTGGTGGGGACCTCACGGAGCACTGTCTGTGCTGCGACGCGTGCGGCGATTGCAGAAGGAGGCCAGGAACGAGCACTTATGGAGCTGAGGCACCCTATCGCAGCACATCCTTTGTTTGGGGCAGATACGGACGGAGAGTGTTGCACGGCCATGTTTGATAGCCTGTGCTTGCCAGGCCCCGCGCCTCGCTACCCCCTATGATACGGGGCGCCTCTCCGCGCTGTGTGCCTTACTGGTGCTGTACTTTATAAATGCTTTAGCCCCGCAATGACGCTCGCCTGGGCCACGACTATCCTGTGATTTCCCCGGACTTTCGCCGTGATGGCTTTGTTGGAGGCACCGAGGTATGGGGGAGGGCGCCCGTCCCTGTCACTGGCCTGTGTTACCCCGCCTGCGACGGGGTCAGATTCTCAAATACCCCCCTTGGGAGGTGAGAGCCCGGGGCTTCAGCCTGCAATTTCTCTCACAACCCTCCTGACTGCCCTGCATGTCCTCCGCGCTGATATGCGCCTAGGCTGCCAAGTGCTGTGGAAGAAGCTGGACGACATGGCGTCGTCGCTGCGATGGGACTGCAATATACTGACCCCGCCACGTCTACCCTCGTCTCCGCTTGCGCTTCATTGCGATACAGTGCTTCCTTCAGCCTGCGGGACAGAGGTGCTCGCTCCCGAATTGACCGGTGCCCGAGATTGTCTGTCTGCTGCCTTTACCAGAGATACTTTGTTTCTCCTTTCACCGGAGAGTGTAACATTGTTGGACTGCTCGTCGCGAGTGCCTTGGGGCATTTTTACACCGTTGTCGACCTCATCACGGGCCCCTGGATTGTGCCCTCCAACTTTGCATTCAAAGAACTCGTATGCTCTGCAGGTTCCTAGGGAACTCACTACTACAGCTGATGGAGTTACTGTTGGATCTCGACGGCCGTTTTGTGTTCCTGCGACACTCACACTCTCTCTGTTGCCATATTGTTTCTCTGCTTCGCTGTGGCTCAGCCTGGTGGGATTCCGACGCTCGGGACAGGGTTGATGACTTTTTCCCTATTGACACTGACTGTCCGCTTGGTTGTGACCCCGGACTGATGCATTGTTCGATGTGTTGATTATGCATTCTGTGAGACTTCTACCTATTCCGTACTGTCTCTCCTGTTCTGTGCGCTGGCCTCTCCCTTCATTTCAAGTCGCAAGTATTGTGTTCTATCATTTTTGGTTCCTCTCTGTGGGGCGACTGTTGTTTTGCGGGCGGGTTGCTCGGGGACGGAAGATGCGGTTGATGGCTATTGAGCCTATATTTGTTTCCATATTATTCCTATGTTGTGGAGGGGATCGACACTTATGGAGGGTTATGTACTGTCTAATGGGCCGGGGGTTTGCCTGTGAAGGGTGGCGTCCATTTTATTTCTCTTTGTCTCTGCACTGCCTGGGGCGGCCATCTTAGTCTTTGCTCTGGTTGGGGCGGGTTTCGGGCAGGTACCATGATGTAGTGATCGTTTGCAACTTATATGACACTAGGGGGTCCCGGGTTTTCACTTGCATTGGCCTATTTTCTGTGATTTATACCTATGGCGCCTTTTTGGCGCGTATCAACGCTTCAGTTCTTCACATCTGTTTTCCTTCTTGTTTCTCCTGACACCTTCGATTATGATTTGGGACTGCTCATATCCGGTTGTCTATTTTACACATGGGGGGGTGTTTTATGGGTCCGGTTTGCGCTCTTGTGTACCGCATTTGTAACCCCCTTGTTTTTCGGCCTGTGTCCTTCTAGACTCTAATGACGTCTGTATCCTTTTTGGCTGGATGTCCGGGAGATCTGTTATTTTATTGGCTCCTCCCCACCTTCTTCTTTAATGGGGATCCGGGAATGTCTTTCCTTGCTCCCTTTATCACTTGTGAAAGTTTTTTCTTTACCTTTTCTCCTCTTCATGAGTGAGAATCTTATTTCTTTTCTTTTCTTTTCTTTTCTTCTCTATATTTCGGGTTCTTTAAAGGGCGACAGGCACTTTACCGGGGGGGGGTAGGCCGTAGCCTCCGGATTGTTGTAGGGTGGGGGGGTGGATTTAGTTTTTCTTTTTGGTTTCAATGGGCCTTGTTTTTTCTATCGTTTCTGCGCTTTCTTGTTCCTTTTTCTGCTCTGGGTCTGACAAGGGATTAGTGGGGAGTGGGTGGCACTGTAGGTGGTGCGTAAATGTGTACTGATACTCCTGCTGTTCGGCATTATATTGCAATACCGTGGAATGTTTATCTCTACTGTTGATCTTCATTATGCTACCTACCCAGGTTGTGAAGTTATTGTATGGACTCAGCTCTTCTTGCATCTATTCTTCATTGATTTTCTTTAGATTAAATTTAAAACTTAAACCTCATTGCTCCTACCCTTGGCGACGTGTTCTTGTGTATTGTGACTGCTACTGATTGATGCTATATTGTTTGATGCCGCTGAGGAATTGCATTGCTTACATTTTGTGCCTACAGTATCGTGGCCGGCCTGCTGGTTGTAGGCCCGTATTTGTTTTTCTTTTAAATGCACAATAAAGGTTTTAAAAAAAAAAAAAAAAAAAAAAAAAACAAAGACAGTAGGTGAGACTTATTAGCTTTTCCAATGCGTGTTTCTTTCGTAAATACAGTTTATTTGACCCTCAGTCTTTGCCTTCAGATCGCACTTCTCCCCCTTATTATCCAGACAATACTCTGTTAACAGTGTTTCCTTTATAGGAAGGTTCACAAAAACAGAGATGTGACAAAACTAATATTTTGCAACTCAAATACCTGTTGAATTTGTAATTTATAACAGTCTCCTTTTCAAAGCCTTTATACCCTCCCAACGCCATTTTCTTCTTCTCGTGTTGTAGTACCTGTTCTTCTATCACAAATTATTTGGCAAATCAATGGTTCCTTAAGACAACAGTTGTTTTATTCAATTTTAGGCCTAATTCCTTGTTCTAACAGGATCCTTTCCCTTCAAGTGTTCAGACAACGAGCTGCTCCCTAGTGTCATTTCACAGCTAGTTCTGGCTTGACCGCACACCTTTCTGTAAAAGCTGTTATTGGCAATTCTTTACAATATGATTTTAGCGGGCATTGGCTCCACCCAGAGGAGTATTTCCCTCTCGCTTCATGCCATTGGTTGTTTGTTGAACATTCCACTTCCTAAAGAGTTGTTGAAATGCAATGAGTAAGGACTACTTTCTTTTGCGCATTAAAGCCAGGCTCTTGACTTTGCCAGTTCTTGCAATTGCTACAATGGCTCTTAAGGTTGAATCAAACAGAGGACACCATTTCATGAGCTTGCTTCCTCACACCAGAGACAGAAATCACTGTTTATTTTGCTGGCTTAAGGGTGGACACTTAGAGGAGGTGCTAGGTCTGTTCCAGGCCTCATTGGGCAGATCTGAAATAGTTACTTCTGCTGGAATGCTCGGCTGAGCACAAGGGTGTTAGGGAATAAAGGGAATATCAGGTACTCTCAAGAAGGGTGTGTATGGTGCCCTTTCTTGAGTAAACTCTGTGCTCATTTGTGTGGTTATGCTTCTCATGTAGTGCATCAACTATATTGGCAATCAGTTTAAGTCCCACTTAGTGGCATACCCTGAACTGGTGTAACACCCTCCCATCCCAAACAAACTTTGGTGAAGAGGGCCCTAAAATGTCACTGAGGCTGGCCACCTCAAATATATATTGAAAGGGTTAGAGCAGGAGCCTATTAATGGGAACGCCCCTCCCCAGTACAGCGACAACTGAGACAGCACAAGCTGGACTTGTTGACTGATTAAGAAGAGACGATGTCATCAGAAGAGTAATATATCTTTATATCAGACTATGGGGCATGGCTGAATCTGGATCTCAGGGGGTGCTAAGGAGTGTTAATGCCAGTTGGCAGTAATAGCAATGTCTACAGTGCCTCTTGGTGCTACTGGGGAAAATTGTTTGGAAGAGGACTATGTTATGGATCTTAAAGAGGCCCTCCAGCCTGTAGACATCCAACACCAATCTTCTGCATGAAAGGAATTTTAAGGGGAGAACCTAGTGGAAATAAGCCAGCTCTCTCCACGAAATTCTGCATCAAAAACAATCACCAAAAACAAGGATTCCAAAATGCCCCTCTGCTTGATGTTTGGTTGGGTTTTGAGACATGTTGTAACATTATTGACTGGATGGCCCCGTCGTTTGGATGTTTCATGTTTTTCCCTTCCACACCAGGGTTTTCAAAGTTAGAAAGGGACACTTGCCTAAGATTATGAATAGTATGGGGACCTGTGAAATATTAGAAGAGAACGAGAGCACAATATCAGTACCTGAGGTAAGTACATGGCAAACTTCTCAGCGAAGAGAATGGAGCATCCCCTTTGCACAGAGCATTTCAGTGCAGACGGACGAGAATATTTTTTAACAGAGGGTCATATAGAAATTTGATTCACAAAGATACAGGCTCAGGATCCATATCTCTGTAGACAGGGCGCTCTCATTCTTTTTTTATGAGAGGAGTGGACATTTGTAAAGAATATATATAACCTTGGCATTAACTAGTACTGTAGATAGGCTGACTTTAGACACAAAGATATGAAAGATTGTACATCAACCTGACAGGCACTTTCTACTCAAAATCCAGAGACCTCTACAGAACTGGACTTTGGTTTATGTTAACTTTAGTGAGCCCCAAAGTGAACTTCTAGCAATCGCTGCACAGGCTAGGCCAGAAATGACCGTGGTGCAAATGTGTTACTTTATGCTTGAGGGAAGACTGTCAGCACTGAACTATGTTGGCCGAAAGTTGGGCTAATGTGAATGTCTGATCACTGTAAATCCCCAGACTGGGTAAAGGTTGTTTGCAGTGAGACCTATTGCCAATTGGAAAAAAAATATGGAACAGGCTTAATTTGTAAGTGCAACATAGGTTGCAGCCTGCACCTGTCACTATACATAGGTTGGACTGGGTACATATATGCCATTTCTTTCCACTCATTTGCATATGTACTATTAAATAGAAAACTAGATGTTATCTTCCCCTTACACTGGAGTCAGTAGAGTTCAAAGATTCCCAAAAATCGAAAGGTTGAAAACAAAAGAAGGGAGGGGCGATACAAATATTTCATTTTGATTGTAAACATATATTTATGGCAGAAAATGGCTGGATTTATTCCTGCTACGTATCCTGAAAAAGGTAACATAACAGGAGTAAATCCATATACTTCGGCATAATTTTATGCCTTAAATGCCTGCAATTAAATTGGTGTAATTTGTTCACAAGAATTGTGTAGTGGGCAATACCGAGAATGGTTAGGCCAGTGCATTTGTGAATGGTTTCTGAGCATTCACAGACATCTCTAAAGAACACCAATCAAGGGCTGGAGTAAACCCCTTTCCAGTGTGGGAAGGAGAAGCCAACTAGGCCTGGTCTGAATTTTAATTCTGCAAGCGGGATTGAAACATTTTCTTGCCAGATTTCACCAATCGCCTCATGGCGGGATTGTTTTCCTATTCGAGCAACAAAATGACAACTGGAACAATGTGAGGCTTTAGAATGTGAGTGAGGTTTGGCATCCTCTAGCATGAGTTCCGGTGTTGTGTAATATGTGGTATCCCCACGATAGCCTGTATCCCCTGCTCTTCGGCACTTTTCGGAAATGAAACTCAGCCCGGGCAGGTTCAGACAGAAGCAGTTGATCACTGCTCGGGCTGAGTGCAGGGATACACGATTCAACAGGAAGCCAAACTCGGATCTGGCAATAAATAATCACAAACTTTTACACGAAGAGAGACAGACAGAAATAAATAGAATGAACCGTAATGGAAGTGGCAATTAAGTTAATAAATGTGAACGCAAAGAAACTATTGCTGAAGCACATCGAATTGTAACGAAATAACATGAGAGGAAGAGAATAAAAACTGGCAGAGGTTCAAATAAGGGGAAAAATAATATCAAAACGAGCGAAAGATTAAAGGGTAAAGGTAAAAAAAAAGGCAATAAAAAAGGCAAAGTATTAAAATATAGAAAAGAAAACGGTTTAGCCTAACGGCTAAGGCGCTCGACCTCGGACCTGGGGATCTTGGTTCGAGTCTCGGTTAAGACGCCAAAACTTCCTGTGATTTTGGGCAAATCCCTTGATCTCCCCGTGCCTAAAAATGAAAGTGTGTGTCCTCATGTAAAAAAAAAACGTAACTTGTGCTGTGTAAAGCGCTCTGAAAAAAGTGTTTTGATTTTCATATAATGAATATGTCAGAAGGTGTTAATTACAAACATAACGTGCACAATAAGTTAAATAACAGTGCATGTTTAGTTTGACTCATACAACATAGTTGACATTTTACCAGCTGCTCTATCTTTTTGTGTCCATGCTAATTAAACAAGCATTGGCAACACAATCGGTCTCATACTTTTGTGAAAGTTAGAGATAATGGCATTGTAAATGGCAATGTTTTTTACTTATTTTTTAGGATGAGCCTGAGCAGCAGCGCATGCGCTACTCTGTGGCATGATGTATTGGAGCATGGAATAGAAGCCGCGCCCACTCTCCTCTCGTATTTGCCACTAGCTTTTGTCATTGTCCTTCGTATTGGCTTGTGTCATTGTCCTTCGTAAATGGTGGCTTCTGATTCGTTATTAGGCTTGTAAGTCCCTCCTTAGCACCGCCTTGTCTTCATTTGTAAACTCCCATGAGGACTGGCCCTTTTACTTCAGTTGTTACACGCTACGTCTTTTTTAGTCTTGAAGCTCTATTTTCTTTAATGAGTTTGTCCTACGTCAGGCACAACACGCTTTCCTGCTACATTCAGTGCGCCATGCATGTTTTCACTTTCCGAGCAGCCAGGGATAATGGGGACCGCTTCTTTGAATAGGTCTTGCATTTACAAGAGTTTGAACTATTGGCATTGTAAATGACGATGTCTTTTATTTATGTGTTAATTAGCAAAACAGATAGATAAAAGTTATTTTCATTTACAATGCCATCAGCTTAAACTCTGGCAAATGCGACACCTACTGCATTGCAAATGCTTGTCATACATGGTTCCTGGTGCACACTGGTGGCACACATTCTGATGTTCGTTTCTCACCTTGCTGGTTTTCTAACCCAGATACTGGCGTACGCTCGTGTCTCAGGCTACACAGCACATATTCTGGGACTAGTTCCCCTACTGTCTTTGTTTGTACACGGATCCTGGTGCATGCTGGGGGCTCACAGCATCAATTCTGGTGCCAGCTACCTACGTGGCAGGTTTTTGTACAGGAATTCTGGTTCACGCTCATGTCACTCACTGCACAGCACATTCTAATGCTGGTTTTCCACATAGCACGGCAGGTTTTCCTACACAAATCCATGTGCGCGCTTGTGTTGCATGCTGCACAGCACACTCTAATGCTACTTTTCCACATGTCTGGTTTTTATGCACAGATTCTGGTGCAAGCTCATGTCTCATGCTGCACAGTACACACTAATGCTGGTTTTCCACAGGGGTATTTTTGCATGCACTTATCATGGTGCATGCTCGTGTCTCATGTAGCACTGCACATATTTTGATGCTGGCTTTCATACACGGATCCTGGTGCACGCTTGTGTCTCGCGCATCACAGCACATTCTAATGCAGGTTTCTCACATGGCTGGCTTTCGCGCACGGATCCTGGTGCACGCTCGTATCTCACGTTGCACAGCACACACTAATGCTGGTTTTTCACACGGCCAGTTTTAATGCAAGGGTCCTGGTGAACGCTCATGTCTAGTGCTGCACAGCAAACTCTAATAATAGTTTCCCACATGGCTGGGTTTTGCATACGGAGACTGGCGCATGCTCATGCCTCACGCTGCATAGCACACTCTAATGCTGGTTTCCCACACAGCTGGTTTTCGTGCACAGATCCTGGTGCACGCTCATGCCTCACGCTGCACAGCACACTCTAATGCTAGTTTCCCACATGGCTGGTTTTCGCACATGGATCCTTGTGCACTCTCATGCCTCACGCTACAAAGCACACACTAATGAAAGTTTTCATACATGGACCCTGGTGCACGCTCGTGTCTCATGCGGCACAGCACACTCTAATGTTGGTTTTCCATAATGCTGTTTTAAGGCACAGGTCCTTGTGCACACCTTAATGCTGGTTTCCCACATGGCTTTTTTTCATGCACGGAACCTGGTGCGCGCTTATGCCTCATGCTGCACAGCACAATCTAATGCTGGTTTTCAAATGAGTTTCTCCTACCGCAGACAGAACAGGCTTTCCTGCAACATTCAGCGCGCCATGGGTGCTTTCACTTTCCAAGCAGCCCTGGACAATGGCGGCTGATTCTTTGCAAGGGAATAGGTCTCGTATTTACAAGAGTTTGAGCTATTAGCATTGTAAATTACAATATTTTTTATTTATGTGTTAATTACAAAACAGATAAAGAAAAGGCATTTTCATTTACAATGCCGATAGCTTAAACTCTCGCAAATGCGAGACCTATGGCATTGCAAATGCTTGTTTTTGTTTGCAGTGGAGTGATCACTTGGAAAAAGAGAGTTAGAGCTATTGGCATTGTAAATGTAAATATTTATGTGTTATAGAGTAAAGTCAGTGTATGTGGTTTGTAGTGGAATTATGTAGCTACCATCCAGGTAATGTGAGCATTTACGAAGCAGAGGTGCAGTTAGGATAGATGGGTTGGTGGAATGATGGCTATTTGTATAAATGCTTGGATGGATGGACAGCTGTATGAGTACATGCATGGATGTCTGGGTGATCAGTTGAATGAAAAGATGGTATGTGATGCATGGGTAGGAAAGTTAAAGATGGTTGGTATGGAAAGAAAAAGATGGATACATATAGAAAATATTTATAAAAAGGAAAGTTTTGTACATTATTGGACCTTTGGTCAAGACTGTATGATATATCAGGCTACATTGTGGCCAAGATCTCATTAAACATAAAATCCCATTTACAATTCAGAAGTTGGTGGTGGTTTGGTGCCGTGACGCCGAAACTATGCTTCTGTCAGCTTCTTGGATGCCTGCTTAATCTGCAGTCTTCCAACACAGTATTACATTTGGACGCTGGTTTAACCCATTCAAATCTTAAATGCTGTGTTCCATCAAACCTTACAAGAGACAGTTACTAATTATGACTGATGAAGTAAAAGTCTGATGACTGGTCCCATTGATAGAACTTGCATGTGGTGTTCTGCAAGTTGCAAGGACACATTGACAATGCCCTGTTGATGAACACAATTATGCCACTCTGTGGCATTGAGACTGCTAAATATAGGCCTATATGTAAACTCTCAGGTGCATGTCATACACACAAAAGGCATGCTACATGTTTCCGGAGCCTTGCAACTTGTACCCGTGTGAGGCCAAAGAAGGGATGGCATGACTGGCACAGCAGGGGCAGCATTACAGTCTTTTTGTTCTGAGGACTGCAACATTTCCGAGTGAGCCTTCACAGCAGCAGCTTCCCAGTATCTCTGTTGCTTACTCGATTGTAAGACCAAACAAAAGATATCATATTCCGGGGCCGCATTACAGATGACTGCGCCAGCACTAATTGTCACTGTGCGCCAGATTATGCTCCCAACGGCCTTACAGAGGATCAGTCTGTGGGGGGTGTGGCTGGACGCCGATGGAGCGGGGAGCCTGAACCGGAGCTCCTGCGAGTGATCCCCCATCACAGCCCTTCCTGCCCGATATAGAGGGGCCCTTCACCTAACAAAGTCATCCCCGGACAAGTGAAGATCGGGGGAGCAGGCAGGAATCGAAAATCGGGGCGCAACAGCTCACCTTCACTGTGAAATGAGCTGAAAGGAGGTGACGCGGGATAGCCTAGTTGGCGCTCGCTCTTCGAGCTACAACTCTGAGGGAGCAATGGGTGGCCGTCTCCCGCACAATGGTGATCCGAGGGGCGATCTGAGCTGGTGGAGCGCTGGATGAGCAGGACTTCGCGGTCTCCAGAATGAAGAGGCGGGAGCTGGGCTTAGGTGGAGAGGGAGAAGCGGCCAGAGAACATGACACCGAGGACCTGGGGGTGACCTCCGTTGCAAAGCCAGGTACCGAACGGATAACCGGCGCCAGTTTGGAGCGGGGGCCGCTGGGACTAATGCACGTGCTGGGGGCTCCGGACAGTGAAGAAGCAAGGAGGGGAGGCAGAGGTGCCCTGAGCCATTGAGGGTCCGTGTGTGGAGTACTGCGGGGCAGCCGACTGAGAGCGGGGGCCCACCTACCAGGGTCTAGGTGCCCGGGATACTCAGTGGAGCTGGTGGAACTGGCTGCATATCTGGGAGCCGGCAGTGTCGCTAGTGGAGGGCGCGCACCTCCTAAGCCTGGGACTGAGACGTGGGTCGGACCGCCTCAGCTGAGATCACAACCCCCACCATTCAAGCGACTTGACAGATGGAGAGCAGGGGGCTGCTGCGCATGGAGCTGTGAGGAGAGGTGGCAGCGGGAGGTCTAGAGGATATTGGAGTGGCGAGGAGGGCCGGGACACTGTGACTTTGAACTTCTGGTGGAGGTGCTCTACGACTGCAGCAGGTGACGAGCTAACACCCACACCGATGCGGGCTGAGTGAGGGGAAGAGGCCCAAGAGAGACAGGGACCGGGGTTGGGGGCTTTGCCCGTACCGACATACTGAGCAGCCACATGACCTCCGGCCACATTGATCGAATGCCACTTGTGTGGAGAGTGGGGAACAGGTGCCGGGTTAGATTGTTCCCTTTTCGGGAACTCCTTGCGGCATCGCTTCTGCGCTGCCCCCGTGCATTGCATTTGGGCTCCACACCCCACGTGCTTGGACTCGACTGCCCTTGCCGCAGGAGAGGACTATATAAACCCGAAGTGGGTACCCGCTGGTGCCTTTACTGATCGGACTGCTCCACACTGTTCCAGGTATGGGGAGAGTCAACAAAATACGTACGTGAGGTGGAGCAGCGAGAATCAGTGGGCGAAGACAATTGGGAGTCGTGCATCGCCAGTCCACTGGATAAGGATTGGGAGAAATTACTCGAACATGCAGCCAAAGTCTCCAGAAATGCCCGCTATGACCTGATTAGCTTTTATACATTCCACCATGCTTATCTCCGTTAAATCGGGCTCCTTCACCGACCCTTGTCCTCCAGCTGTACTTTTACCAGACATTGAACAGGTTGCACCTGTTCTATCTAGCATCTGTAATGCTATGTTTATTTCAGGTATATACCCCGCAACCTAGAAGAAAATCATCATAAATCTGTTGCTAAAAAAACCAAACCTAGATCCATCTGACACTAAGAATTACAGGCCAATAGCCAGCCTGCCTTTCCCAGCCAAAATCTTTGAAAAGGTGATGAATACTCAACTCTCTAAGTACATTGAAGATCATCATCTGCTAGACGACACTCAATTCGGTTTCCGTAGGGACCATGGAACCGAGACTGCACTCTTGATGTGGGAGGTGCGGCCGTTCTCATGCTACTTGACCTCTCAGCAGCATTTTACACGGTCTATCACACCATCCTGATCGACCGTGTCACCAAAATGGGCATCCAACATAATGCAAGAGCCCGACTGACTTCTTTCCTCATCAACCGCACCCAGTCGGTAAACCTTGGCACTTTTTACTCTGCCCAATTGTCCCTCCCGTGTGGGGTGCCGCAAGGATCATCCCTAAGCCTGACATTTTTCAACATACATGTGTCTGACTTAGTCAGAGTCATCAAGGCACACGGGATGGGCCTAACATCGTATGCTGATGATGCGCAACTGGTGCTGTCTATATACAATGATGGTGGTAAGGTAAGGTAGCAGCCAACTTTCAACAGGGCATGCTGGCCATTAGCAGTTGGATGTCCAGCAATTGCCTTAAGTTGAACTCTGATAAAACAGAGGTTATGACTTTCGGCAAGTTGTTCCCCATCTGGTCCTCTGCCTGGTGGCCGTCCTCACAGGATCCCCTCCTCTTCCAGTCACCAAGGTCAGGAATCTGGGCGTCATATTTGATGACAGGCTGACATTTGCTCCTCATGCTAATTCGGTGGTCTCAGCCTCATTCCATAAACTGTGAATGATCAAAAAGATTCTACAATTTTCACCCTTTACCGAGGGTTAAACTTTGGTCAGTACACTTGTTATGTCCACCATCAATTACTGTAATGGGCTTCTTGTGAATGCCCAAAACAAGGTCATTCACAAACTACAATCAGTCCAGAACGCAGCGGCCAGAATGCTCTCAGGAACCCACAAATATAAGCCCATCTCCCAAGTCATTCAGAAGTATCATTGGCTCCCTGTGAAAAATCGCATAAAGTTCAAGGCCTTGTGCATTGCGTACAAGGCTATACGTAACATTGGACCTCAGTTTTTAATTGAGAAGCTAGCTACTTATATTCCTAATAGGGCCCTTCACTCCTCTAATGCATTTCTGCTTAGGGTGCCACGTACCAAAACTGCCTCATGGGGCGACAAACGCTTCATCGTCGCCACTGCAAAACTCTGGAACTTCCTTCCATTAAATATCAGATCATGACAGTCTTTACTAGCATTCAGGAAAATGATAAAAACCTGGCTGTTTAATCAATAATCCCCTCCGCTCTGGTAGATGCTGCTGTCCTCAGCACCGAGACACTCACGGGTATTTGCGCGCTTTATAAGTCTCATAAATAACTAAATAAATATCTAACCCCAGAACGTATTAACAGATATTTTGCAAGGGAGGACACCCGATGCCCGAGATGTACTACAGTGGGAGCGACCTACATCCACATGATGTGGAGCTGTACTTCTTCAACACATTATTGGCAGGAAGTGACACAGGATACGGCTAGGATCACGGAGAGGGTAATCCCATGCACACCTACACATGTACTGTTGAGGTTGTTTTCACACACAGACAAAACTAGGACCACAGACGGGTTCCAAGGCCTCGCCTTTGTCCTGGTGCAGGGGGAAATCACTTGTAACTGGAATGACCCGAGAGGCCCCAGTGTGCAAGGTTGGAAACGGGAGCTAGTAACGTGGGCATGATGCGAGAGCAGGGTCCTCTTGAGAAATGCGAGGCAAGGGATAGGCAAGGAGGAGAGAGCCAGGGCTTGGGAAACGATGATGGGCGACATGCAGTGAGACGGACGGGAGTCTGACGCTTCTACCCCTGAGAGACCACCACAATAGGAGCATCCCTAGTGACCAAGGCAGGATGAGAGGGCACAGGGGGATCCCAGACATTGAGGGATATATACATTTCCATCACAGGGGAGGGTACATACAGAACAGGGGGCACCCGCGAAGGGCTTCCACAGACGGTCAGACACAAGAGAGGTAACCTTCAGAGCTCTAGGGATACAATGGGGAGACATTCTGGGACTTTTAGTTTCTCTTTTAAGATTGACAGTATGGCTGAAAAATGTCAGCATACAAAGTGCTTTTGTAGTTTAAAAGAGAAGACTGACTGGCTTGGGAACACTAAAAGTGCTTTGTGGCAATGAATAGTGTTATGGTCAACAACCCAAAGAGAATCCAGACGTTCAAATACCTGCAGTGCAAGCTTCAGTTTAACACATAAAAGTTACAGTCAGAGTTTATAAGTGTGTTGCTTCAGGTGCAAAGGGAAGGGCAGGCCAATTTCAAGGGGAAATATTGCAAATTAAAAAAAACTGAAAGCTATAAAATATCCTTAGCCTTAATATGTTATTTGGTTTTAGGTGGTGGATACTCCCTATACTTAGTCTGGTTAGTGACTAGCAGCCAATCTTGGGTGCTACTGGTTACAGCACACTCTCCCTTTGCTCTATAGCATTTTGTATTTCACATTTAGAAAACATTTGAAATGGGTAAGTAACTAGACAGTTCCATATTGTTTAAGTGAACAGAATATTTTTTTCTAACAATGCGTACCAATCTTTGTGTTTTCCAATATCGTTTTGTATGGGGGTAGCAAACAAAATTGCTCATGCATTAGTATATCTTTGTCCCCAGGTTTCAAAGGTTTCTTTTTAGACACTGACCAGTGACCTTTTATTTGTTAGATGCCTACAGTCTTGATATAATTTCACAGCTTTCACATCTGGTTCATTTGGATTATACCAAATATAATGGCCTGTACAGCCTAAAATATTTGGTAGCCCCTATTTTTATGAAGATTGAACTTGCCAGGATACAATTTGACATAGCATTATGTAGGCTCCACGAACACATTACTTTTTCTACCAGATAGAATCTTTGCTTGAGTTTTCCAATATCTTTTCCGGAAGTGATACCACATATTACAGCTCATGCATTTCTGTAAAATTTATTTCCCCTACTTTTCAACTCAAGTTGCCTTTTATTTGATAGCAGACTGAAGTACCTTTTCATAATTTGTCTTTTCATACCGTAAGCTTTCACATCAGGGTTCTTCTGGGGATATTAAATATAATGCTTTACAAGGGCTGTAATATTTGGTGTTCCCTCTGTTTCTCGGGTTAGAGCTTACCAGGACTCAATTTGACATGGCATATTTTGGGCCAGAAGAACACAGTATATTGCTGCCAAATAGCACCCTTTACTGTGTTTTCCAACATCTTTTACTCTGTGGATATCACATATTACTGCTCCTGCATTGCTGTAATTTCTGATATTCCCTACTTTTCAACAGGTTAGCTTTTAGCCACTGACCAATTCAAGTTACCTTTTATATGATAGTAGATTACGCTAATTCTTTGCATTTTTCATTTGATTCCACAAGCTTTCACATCTGGTTCCTTTCGGGAATATCAAATATAATGCCTTGTTTGGGCTATAATATTTGGTATCCCTTATATTTCTTGGGGTAGAGCTTACCAGGATTGCATTTGACATGGCATTCTGTGGACAAAGTATTTTCCTGCCAAATAGCACCATTCCCTGTGTTTTCCATAATATTTTACCGTGGGGATACCGCATATTACATCTTCTGCAGTGCTGTAATATCTAGAATCCCCAACTTTTCAACCATTACCTGTTAGCCACATATTAACTTAAGCTGCTCTTTATTTGCTAGCAGACTGCTACATCTTTTCACATTTTTGATTTCATTGTGCAAGCTTTCACATCTGGTTCCTTTGGAGGATACCAAATATAATGTCTCATAAGGGCTATATAATATTTGGTATCCCCTATGTTTCTCGGGATAGACCTTACCAGAATTCAATTGGACATGACATTCTGTTGTCTGGGTGAACAAAGTTTTCTCCTGCCAAATGTCATCCTTCCCTCTGTTTTCCATATAATTGTACTATGGGGATGCCACATATTACAGCTTCGGCATTGCTGTAATATCTGGTACCATATATAATGGACTCTACCGCCTATAACATTTGGTATTCCATGTGTTTCTCGGGTAAGAACTTACAAAGATTCAATTTGATGTGGTCTAATGTTGAATGGCTTAGCACAGTATTCGTTTGCCAATAAGCACCCTTCCTTTTTCTTCAAAACATCATTTACTAAGGGGGTACCAAATATTTGGGCTCAAGCCATGCTGTAATGTCTCGCAACCCCTACGTTCTATGGGGTACCCTTTAGCCATTTACCACTTGAAGTTGCCTTTTATTAGATAGCAGATTACAGTATCTTTTCCCATTTTGTACATCATTCCGTAGGAATTGACATCCAGTACGCTTCGGGTATACCAAATATAATAGCCTATGCAGCCTATAATATATGGTATCCCCAGTGTTTCTCGTGTTAGAATTTATCAGGATTCCGTTTGACATTGCCTTATGTTGGCTGGGAGAGCACAGCATTTCTATACCAAATAACATCCTTCCTTTTGCTTTCCAACATCATTTACTAAGGGGATACTAAATATTATGGGCCACACATTGCCATAATATCTTGTATCCCCTATGTGTCAAGGGTTACCCTTAAGCCATTGACCAATTGAATTTGCCTTCTATTGGATAGCAGACTACAGTATCTTTTCAAATTTTGTACATCATTCCACAAGATTTTGCATTCGTGCCCTTAGGGGATACCACTTATAATAGCCTATACAGCCTAATGCTGTGGCGCTAGGGGCCCCTGTACCAAAGTCGTGGCAAGGGGCTGTTATAATTCCTGTGCACAAGAAAGGCGATAAAACATTGCCTGGGAACTATAGGCCTATTAGCCTAATAGACACGGTACAAAAGATGATAGGGAAAATGACCCTAGACAAAATAATGATCTGGGTCGAAGAAGAAAAGATCCTGTCTCCTTTTCAAGCAGGCTTTCGTAAGCTAACTAGCACCACAGATCAGATATTTCGCTTCACTTTACTTCATTGGAAGACGGTCCTGCTAGGGAAAGGTAGCCTCTATGCTGCTTTTATCGATTTACGAGCAGCATTTGACTTAGTTCCTCGGTCCCAGCTGTGGGAAGTCTTAAGCCAGATGGGTATGCCGCTGGAAATTTTATCATTAGTGATGAGGTTGCATGAGTCAAACCACACAAAAATCCAGTGGGGGGGGGGGCACGGGCAGGTCACTACCGAATTCCCAGTTGTGCGCGGAGTCCGGCAGGGATGCGCCATGGCCCCACGCTCTTCTCTCTGTATATCAACGGGGTTGTGGAGCGTATGCTGTTAGGATCTGTAGATGCCCCCACCCTGGCTGGAGTGAAGATCCCGATCCTATTATTTGCAGACGATACGCTTATAGTTTCCAAAACCCCTAGTGGCCTACAGAGTGCTCTGAAGATTTTCAAGGGTTTTTGTAATGACCGCGGGCTTGAAGTTAATGTAACAAAGACAACGCTCATGGTCTTTAATCCCCATCCCAGCTTTAAAGGGAACTTTTTTATGGATGGCCAAAAGGTGGAAATGGTGTCGGACTTTGTCTACTTGGGCATGCATATAGCAAAGGTGGTTAATTGGGGGAAGCACATAGAAATGGCAGCTCTTAAATTCCGCCAAAATGCAGGTGCTATAACTGTTGAGCATAGGAAATCTTTGACAAAGCCAATACAGCCAGCACTCCAAGTGTACGAGGCAAAAGCCCTCAGCTCAGCTCTTTACGGAGCTGAAATCTGGGGCTATGACAACTTAGTCTCATTAACACTTGTTGAAAATAAATTTCAGCGAAATCTTGTCGGTCTCCCCAAAAGTACACCCATGAAGCCTTTGCGCTATGAATTAGGTAGGAAAGCACTTTCGGACATGGCCAGATTACGACCTATATTATACTGGCGTCGTATCTGGGTCACCCCCGAACTTGTGAAAGGAGTCCTAGTTTCGGAATCTCAAACAATTACAGATTCGGGCTGTGAAAGATCTCGAAATTTCACGAGTAGGGTGAAAACCGGGAGGAGAAAATTGTTCGTGGTCGGGCGGGTACGCCTGAAAGTCCACGGAGTGCTTTACCTGGTCTGTGAGGTTCTCCCTCTCTTAGTTTCCCGGCGCCGTGTATCGAAGACGGACCATCTTCGATTCCGAAACTAGGACTCCTTTCAACGCCCCGACTGGGGTTATTTACCCTTATACGTATTTTCACGAGCAGACCTTTGCTTTTCTGACACTAACCAGAGTCTACACACTGACCGGCCCTCCCCCTCTATTTTCGTTCTCATCAAACACCGGAACGTTACTATTCTGAACGAGTACATCCAACCCTGAAAGCCACTCATTCCAGGTACAATAGCCACTAGCCCTGAAGATTCGCAGTTTGTTCCCTGCGATGAAACACGTGTTGGCTTATGAAATGGAACAATAAACAGAAGTGACTACTCTGAAAACAGACTATCTATCCACCGACGTTTATATTATTGTGCATATATACTGATTCTCGAAGTTCTACTAAATGTTTAGATTTCTGTATTAAGCTGTACCAATGCATTAGAATAACTCAGTTGTACTATCAAAATATTATCTACTGTGTTTAGTGCAGGGGCACTGTTGTTCATATTCTAAATTGTGGACCAGCTTCCTGGTCCATTTCTGAGTGGTTGTGAGGGATTACCGCTCGCCCCATTGCCTACACTGTTCACTTTCTGTATCTATCACCTAGCGGCCATCCAGGTGTTGCGCCCAGTTATTCTGGAACACTAAAAGACCTCAGTAGTTGTTTTGGTCATTTCAGTGGCAGCTGCCAAATTCTTGGGGTGGGCATGGGCAATTAGAAGGAAATTTGTATCCTGAGCTGTGACCAATTTTATTTCTGTTCTTATGAGAGTCATTTTGCGATTTTATGTGTCTTGCTTGTTTTATTGCTGTTTTTTAATAGTCTATCAAAAGGCTTTGTACATCTATTTTTAGAAAAATTGCTCTTTTTTTAACTTTTAAATTGAGCCATATCTATTGTAGCTTGCAAATATATTGTACATAGAACAAATCGGTTGTGCTTTTATGAGTTTTTATCTCGAATAAAGCAAATTTGACTGACTGGCCTATACAGCCTATAATATTAGGTATCCCCAGCGTTTCTTGGGTTAGATGTTACCAGGATTCAATTTCACATCCCCTTATGTTGGGTGGAGGAGCACAGTATTTCTATACCAAATGGCACCCTTCCTTTTGCTTTCCAACATCGTTTACTATGAGGATACCAAATATTATGGCTTACTCATTGCTTTAATATCTCGTATCCCCTGTTTCATGTGTTACCTTTTGAGCCATTGAATATTTGAAATTACCTTTTGTTTGATAGCAGACTACAGTATGTTTTCATATTTTGTACATCATTCCACAAGGTTTTGCATCCGTACCCTTAGGGGATACCTACTATATTAGCCTATACGACCTATAATATTTGGTATCCCCAGCGTTTCTCTGGTTAGAACTTACCAGGATTCAATTTGACTTTGCCGTATGTTGGATGGGGAAGCACAGTATTCCTATACCAAATAGCACCCTTCCTTTTGCTTTCCAACATCATTTACTAAGGGGATACCAAATATTATGGGTCACACATTGCCATAATATCTTGTATCCCATATAAGCTATTGACCAATTGAATTTGCCTTTTATTTGATAGCAGACTACAGTATCTTTTAACATTTTGTACATCATTCCACAAGATTTTGCATCCATACCCTTAGGGGATACCAACTATAATAGCCTGTACGACCTGTAATATTTGGTAACCCCAGCGTTTCTCGGGTTAGAAGTTACCAGGATTCAATTTGATATCGCCTTGTGTTTGATGGAGGAGCACAGTGTTTTCATACCAAATAGCACCCTTCCTTTTGCTTTCCAAAATAATTTTCTATGGGGATACCAAATATTATGGCTCACCCATTGTGTAATATATTGTATCCCATATGTTTCATGGGTTACCCTTTAGCCATTGACCAATTGAATTAGCCTTTTATTTGATGGCAGACTACAGTATCTTTTCATATTTGTACATCATTCCACAAGATTTTGCATCCGTACCTTTAGGTGATACCAAATTTAATAGCATATACAGTCTATTATATTTGGTATCCCCAGTGTTTCTCAGGTTGGAAGTTACCAGGATTCAATTTGACTTCGCCTTTTGTTGGATGGGGGATCACAGTGTACTGATACCAAGGAGCACCCTTCCTTTTGCTTTCCAACACCATTTACTATAGGGATACCAAATATTAGGGTTCACGCATTGCTATAATATCTAGTATCCCATTTGTTTCATGGACTACCCTTGAGCCATTGAATAGTTGAACGTGCCTTTTGTTTGATAGCAGACTACAGTATGTTTTCACATTTTGTACATCATTCCACAAGATTTTACATCCGTACCCATTGGGGAAACCAACTATAATAGCCTATATGGCCTATAATATTTGGTATCCCCGGTGTTTCTCGGGTTAGAAATTACCAGGATTCAATTTGACTCCGCCGTATGTGGGATGGGGAAGCACAGTATTCCTATACCAAATAGCACCCTTCCTTTTGCTTTCCAACATCATTCACTAAGGGGATACTAAATATTATGGGTCACACATTGCCATAATATCTTGTATCCCCTATGTGTCATGGGTTACCCGTAAACCATTGGCCAATTGAATTTGCCTTTTATTTGATAGCAAACTACAGTATCTTTTCAAATTTTGTACATCATTCGACAAGATTTTGCAACCGTACCCTTAGGGGATACCAACTATAATAGCCTATACGACCTATAATAGTTGGTATCCCCAGCGTTTCTCGGGTTAGAAGTTACCAGGATTCAATTTGATCTCTCCTTATGTTGGATGGAGGAGCACAGTGTTTTCATACTAAATAGCACCCTTCCTTTTGCTTTCCAAAATAATTTTCTATGGGGATACCAAATATTATGGCACACCCATTGTGTAATATATTGTATCCCATATGTTTCATGGGTTACCCTTTAGCCATTGACCAATTGAATTAGCCTTTTATTTGATAGCAGACTACAGTATCTTTTCATATTTGTACATCATTCCACAAGATTTTGCATCCGTACCTTTAGGTGATACCAAATGTAATAGCAAATACAGCCTATAATATTTGGTATCCCCAGTGTTTCTCGGGTTGGGAGTTACCAGGATTCAATTTGTCTTTGTCTTTTGTTGGATGGGGGATTACAGTGTACTGATACCAAGGAGCACCCTTCCTTTTGCTTTCCAACACCATTTACTATAGGGATACCAAATATTATGGCTCACGCATTGCTGTAATATCTAGTATCCCATTTGTTTCATGGGTTACCCTTGAGCCATTGACCAATTGAATTTGCCTTTTATTTGATAGCAGACTACAGTATCTTTTCAAATTTTGTACATCATTCCACAAGATTTTGCAACCGTACCCTTAGGGGATACCAACTATAATAGCCTATACGACCTATAATAGTTGGTATCCCCAGCGTTTCTCGGGTTAGAAGTTACCAGGATTCAATTTGATCTCGCCTTATGTTGGATGGAGGAGCACAGTGTTTTCATACTAAATAGCACCCTTCCTTTTGCTTTCCAAAATCATTTTCTATGGGGATACCAAATATTATGGCACACCCATTGTGTAATATATTGTATCCCATATGTTTCATGGGTTACCCTTTAGCTATTGACCAATTGAATTAGCCTTTTATTTGATAGCAGACTACAGTATCTTTTCATATTTGTACATCATTCCACAAGATTTTGCATCCGTACCTTTAGGTGATACCAAATGTAATAGCAAATACAGCCTATAATATTTGGTATCCCCAATGTTTCTCGGCTTGGAAGTTACCAGGATTCAATTTGACTTCGCCTTTTGTTGGATGGGGAGCACAGTGTACTGATACCAAGGAGCACCCTTTCTTTTGCTTTCCAACACCATTTACTATGGGGATACCAAATATTACGGCTCACGCATTGCTGTAATATCTAGTAACCCATTTGTTTCATGGGTTACCCTTGCGCCATTGAATATTTGAAAGTGCCTTTTGTTTGATAGCAGACTACAGTATGTTTTCACAATTTGTACATCATTCCACAAGATTTTGCATCCGTACCCTTGGGCAAAACCAACTATAATAGCCTATACGGCCTATAATATTTGGTATCCCCAGTGTTTCTCGGGTTAGAAATTACCAGGATTCAATTTGACTTCGGCGTATTTCGGATGGAAAGTACAGCATTCCTATACCAAATAGCACCCTTCCTTTTGCTTTCCAACATCGTTTACTAAGGGGATACCAAATATTATGGGTCACATATTGCCATAATATTTTGGACCCCCTATGTGCCATGGGTTACCCTTAAGCCATTGAACAATTGAATTAGCCTTTTATTTGATAGCAGACTATAGTATATTTTCACATTTTGTACATCATTCCACAATATTTTGCATCTGATACCCCTAAGGGATACCAAATATAATATCCTGCGGGGCCTATAATATTTGGTATCCCCAGCATTTCTCTGGTTAGAAGTTACCATGATTCAATTTGCCATTGACTTATGTTGGCTGGAGGGGCACAATATTTCTATACCTAATAGCACCCTTCCTTATGCTTTCCAACATCATTTACTATTGGGATACCAAATATTATGGCTCATCCTTTGTTGTAATATGTCGTAGCCTCGATGTTTCATGTGGTACGTTTTGAGCCATTGAATATTTGAAATTACCTTTTGTTTGATAGCAGACTACAGTATGTTTTCACATTTTGCACATCATTTCACAAGATTGTGCATCCGTACCCTTAGGAGATACCAACTATAATAGCTTATACGACCTATAATATTTGGTATCTCCATCGTTTCTCGGGTTAGAAGTTACCAGGATTCAATTTGACATTGCCTTATGTTGGATGGAGGAGCACAGTATTTCTATACCAAATGGCACCCTCCCTTTTGCTTTCCAACATCATTTACTATGAGGATCCCAAATATTATGGCTCCTGCATTGCTGTAATATCTCGTATCCCTTATATTTCATGGGTTACCCTTTAGTCAGTGACTAGTTGAATTTGCCTTTTGTTTGATAGCAGACTACAGTATCTTTTCACATTTTGTACATAATTCCACAAGATTTTGCATCTGTACCCTTAGGGGATACCAACTATAATAGTTTCTATGGCCTATAATAGTTGGTATCCACAGTGTTTCCCAGGTTAGAAGTTACCAGGATTCAATTTTACTTCGCCTTATGTTGGATGAAGGAGCTCAGTATTTCTATACCAAATAGCACCCTTCCTTTTGATTTCCAACATCATTTACTAAGGGGATACCAAATATTATGTCTCACGGATTGCCTTAATGTCTTGTATCCCCTATGTTTCATAGGTTACCCTTTAGCAATTGACCTATTGACTTTGCCTTTTATTTGATAGCAGGCTATAGTATCTTTTCATATTTTGTACATCATTCTTAAAATTTTTGCCTCCGGTACTCTTAGGGGATACCAATTATAATAGCTATTACGCTCTATAATATTTGGTATCCCAAGCGTTTCTTGGGTTAGAAGTTACAAGGATTCAATTTGACATCGCATTATGTTGGATGGAGGAGCACAGTATTTGTATACCAAATAGCACCCTTAATTTTGCTTTCCAACATCGTTTCCCATGGGGATACAAAATATTATGGCTCACGCATTGCTGGAATATCTTGTATCCCCTATGTTTCATGGGTTACCCTTTATTTATTGACTAACTGAAATTGCCTTTAGTTTAATAGCAGACTACAGTATATTTTCACATTATGTACATCATTCCATAAGATTTTGCCTCCGGTACCCTGAGGAGATACCACTTATAATAGCCTATACAGCCAATAATACTTGGTATTCCCAGCGTTTCTCGTGTTTGAAGTTACCAGGATTCAATTTGACATCGCCTTATGTTGGATGGCGGAGCACAGTATTTCTATACCAAATGGCACCCTTCCGTTTGCTTTCCAACATCATTTACTATGGGGATACCAAATATTATGGCTCACGCATTGCTGTAATATCCCGTATCCCCTATATTTCATGGGTTACCCTTTAGCCATTGACTAGTTGAATTTGCCTTTTGTTTGATAGCAGACTACAGTATCTTTTCACATGTTGTACATAATTCCACAAGATTTTGCATCTGTACCCTAAGGGGATACCAACTACAAAAGTTTATATGGCCTATAATAGTTGGTATCCCCAGTGTTTCCCAGGTTAGAAGTTACCAGGATTCAATTTAACATCGCCTTATGTTGGATGGCGGAGCACAGTATTTCTATACCAAATGGCACCCTTACGTTTGCTTTCCAACATCATTTACTAAGGGGATACCAAATGTTATGGCTCTCGCATTGCCATAATATATCGTATCACCTATATTTCATGGGATACCCTTTAGCCATTGACTAGTTGAAATGGCCTTTTGTTTGATAGCAGACTACAGTATCTTATCACATTTTGTACATCAGTCGACAAGATTTTGCATCTGTACCCTTAGGGGATACCAACTATAATAGTTTGTATGGCCTATAATAGTTAGTATCCCCAGTGTTTCCCAGGTTAGAAGTTACCAGGATTCAATTTTACTTCGCCTCATGTTGGATGCAGGAGCACAGTATGTCTATGCCAAATAGCACTCTTCCTTTTGATTTCCAACATCATTTACTAAGGGGATACCAAATATTATGTCTCACGCATTGCCGTAATTCTTGTATCCCCTATATTTGATAGGTTACCCTTTAGCAATTGACCAATTAACTTTGCCTTTTACTTGATAGCGCACTATAGTATCTTTTCGCATTTTGTACATCATTCTTCAAGATTTTGCCTCCGGTACACTTAGGGGATACCAATTATAATAGCTATTACGGCCTATAATATTTGGTATCCCCAGTGTCTCTCGGGTTAGAAGTTACCAGGATTCAATTTGACTTTGCCTTATGTTGGATGCAGGAGCACAGTATTTCCAAAGCAAATAGCACCCTTCCTTTTGCTTTCCAACATCATTTAAGGGGATACCAAATGTTATGGCTCTCACATTGCCATAATATCTCGTATCCCCTATATTTCATGGGTTACCCTTTAGCCATTGACTAGTTGAAATGGCCTTTTGTTTGATAGCAGACTACAGTATCTTATCACATTTTGCACATCAGTCCACAAGATTTGGCATCCGTACCCTTAGAGGATACCAACTATAATAGTTTATATGGCCTATAATAGTTGGTATCCCCAGTGTTTTTCAGGTTAGAAGTTACCAGGACTCAATTTGACTTCACCTTATGTTGGATGCGGGAGCAAGGTATTTCTATGCCAAACGGCACCCTTCCTTTTGCTTTCCAACATCATTTACTAGGGGATACCAAATATTACAGCTCACGCATTGCTGTAATATCTCTTATCCCTATATTTCATGGGTTACCCTTTAGCCATTGACTAGTTGAATTTGCCTTTTGTTTGATAGCAGACTACAGTATCTTTTCACATTTTGTACATAATTCCACAAGGTTTTGCATCTGTACCCTTAAGGGATACTAACTATAATAGTTTGTATGGCCTATAATAGTTGGTATCCCCAGTGTTTCCCAGGTTAGAAGTTTCCAGGATTCACTTTTACTTCACCTTATGTTGGATGCGAGAGCAAGGTATTTGTATACCAAACGGCACCCTTCCTTTTGCTTTCCAAGATCATTTACTAGGGGATACCAAATATTACGGCTCACGCATTGCTGTAATATCTCGTATCCCCTATATTTCATGGGTTACCCTTTAGCCATTGACTAGTTGAATTTGCCTTTTGTTTGATAGCAGACTACAGTATCTTTTCACATTTTGTACATAATTCCACAAGATTTTGCATCTGTACCCTTAGGGGATACTAACTATAATAGTTTGTATGGCCTATAATAGTTGGTATCCCCAGTGTTTACCAGGTTAGAAGTTACCAGGATTCACTTTTACTTCACCTTATGTTGGATGCGACAGCAAGGTATTTCTATACCAAACGGCACCCTTCCTTTTGCTTTCCAACATCATTTACTAGGGGATACCAAATATTACGGCTCACGCATTGCTGTAATATCTCGTATCCCCTATATTTCATGGGTTACCCTTTAGCCATTGACTAGTTGAATTTGCCTTTTGTTTGATAGTAGACTACAGTATCTTTTCACGTTTTGTACATAATTCCACAAGATTTTGCATCTGTACCCTTAGGGGATACTAACTATAATAGTTTGTATGGCCTATAATAGTTGGTATCCCCAGTGTTTCCCAGGTTAGAAGTTACCAGGATTCAATTTTACTTCCCCTTATGTTGGATGCAGGAGCACAGTATTTATATACCAAATAGCACTCTTCCTTTTGATTTCCAACATCATTTACTAAGGGGATACCAAATATTATGTCTCACGCATTGCCGTAATATCTTGTATCCCCTATGTTTCATAGGTTACCCTTTAGCAATTGACCAATTGACTTTGCCTTTTATTTGATAGCGGACTATAGTATCTTTTCACATTTTGTACATCATTCTTCAAGATTTTGCCTCTGGTACCCTTAGGGGATACCAATTATAATAGCTATTATGGCCTATAATATTTGGTATCCCCAGCGTTTCTTGGGTTAGAAGTAACCAGGATTCAATTTGACATCGCATTATGTTGGATGGAGGAGCACAGTATTTGTATACCAAATAGCACCCTTAATTTTGCTTTCCAACATCGTTTCCCATGGGGATACAAAATATTATAGCTCACGCATTGCTGTAATATCTTGTATCCCCTATGTTTCATGGGTTACCCTTTAGTTATTGACTAACTGAAATTGCCTTTAGTTTGATAGCAGACTACAGTATCTTTTCCCAATATGTACATCATTCCACAAGATTTTGCCTACGGTACCCTGAGGTGATACCACTTATAATAGCCTATACAGCCAATAATACTTGGTATTCCAGGCGTTTCTCGGGTTAGAAGTTACCATGATTCAATTTCTCATCGCCTTATGTTGGATGGCAGAGCACAGTATTTCTATACCAAATGGCACCCTTCTTTTTGGTTTCCAACATCATTTACTGACGTAATATCTCGCATCCCCTATATTTCATGGGTTGCCCATGAGCCATTGAATAGTTGAAATTGCCTTTTCTTTGATAGCAGACTACAGTATCTTTTCACATTTGGTACATCATTCCATAAGGTTTTGCATCTGTATCTTTAGGGGATACCAACTATAATACCCTATACGGCCTATAATAATTGGTATCCCCAATGTTTCTCGGCTTAGAAGTTACAAAGATTCATTTTGACTTTGCCTTATGTTAGATGCGGTACCACAGTATTTCTATACAAAATAGAACCCTTTCTTTTGCTTTCCAACATCATTTACCAAATATTATGGCTCTTGCATTGCTGTAATATCTCGTATCCCGTATGTTTCATTTGTTACCCTTTACCCTCTACCCATTGACCAGTTGAAATGCCTTTTGTTTGATTGCAGACTACACTATCTTTTCACATTTTGTAGATCATTCCACAAGATTTTGCAGCTTGTACTCTTAGGGGATACCAAATGTAATAGCCTATATGGCCTATAATATTTGGTATCCCCTAGGTTTCTAGGGTTATAACTTACCAGGATTCAATTGGGCATGGGTTTTATTTTGGCTTGGTGAGTACAGTTTTTTTCTGCCAACTATCACCCTTCTTATTGCTTTCCAACATAGTTTATTATGGGGGTACCAAATATTATGGTTCATGCACTGCTGTAATATCTTTCATCCCCTATGTTTCATGGGTTAGCCTATAGCCACGGACCCGTTGAAGGTGCCTTTTATTTGATAGCAGACTACAGTATGTTTTCACATTTTAAATCATTGCACAAGATTTTACATCCAGTAGCCTTGGGAGGTACCAAATATAATGTCCTCTACCACCTATAATATTTTGTATTCCCTGTGTTTCTGGAATTAGAAATTACCAGGGTTCAATTTGACATAATCTGATGGTGGATGTGTGAGCACAGTATTGTTCTTCCAACTGGCACCCTTCCTTGAGTTTTCCAACACCTTTTACTTCTGGGATACACAGATTACGGCATATGCGTTGCTGTATTATCTTGTATCCCCTACTTATCAAGGGTTACCTTTTAGCCATTGACCAACTGGAGTTGCCTTTTATTTGATACCAGATTGCAGTCACTTTTTGCAATCATGATTTTTTTTTTTTTTTTTTTTTTTTTAATTGGATTTCATTTCACAATCTTTCAAATGTGTTTCCTTTACGGATACCAAATATGATGGCCTATACAGACTATAGTACTTGGTATTCCCTATGTTTCTCTGGTTAGAACATATCAAGATTCATTTTGACATGTTCTTATATTGGCTGTGTGAGCACAGTATTTTTCTGCTAACTGACATCTTTCTTTGAGTTTTCCAACATCTCTTACTATGAGGATACTGAATATCATGGCTTATGCAAGGCTGTAATATTTGTATGCCCTACTTTTTATGGGTTACCCTTTATCTATTGAATAACTGAGATTTTTCAAGCCAACTGGCACACTTCCTTGAGTTTTCTAACTACCTGTTGCTATGGGGATACAACATATTAAAGCTCATACATTGCTGTAATATCTTGTATCCCCTAATATTCAAGGCTTACCTTTTAGCCATTGACCAACTGGAGTTGCCTTTTGGGTGATACAGATTGAAATCTCTTTTCACATTTTTAATTTCATTCCACAAACTTTCACATCCGGTTCCTTTGGGGATACTAGATATAATGGCCCATACGGACTATAATATTTGTTATCCCCTAGGTTTTTAGGGTTATAAATTACAAGGATTCAATTGGGCATGGGTTTTATGTTGGCCTGTTGAGTACAGGATTTTTCTGCCAACTAGCACCTTTTCTTGAATTTTGTAACATCTGTTAGTATTGGGATTCCAAATATTGCAGCTTTTGCATGGGCAATCATATATTGTATCCCATTACTCTTTAGCCATTGAATAACTAAAGTTGTGAGAAGCCGGGTCAATACATGGTGCTCACTAATGTAAGTGTAGCACCCTGCACTAACCTGGGCGACCCTTATGTTGATTTTAGGGGTTTAGATAACCATATAAAGCTCTCTAAGTGGTAGCTGTGGAGAGCAGCCTTCAGGCTTAATCTAGGAGGAGTGCAACACAGCTTGGCTCACCAGTATCTAATAGTTTAGTATAGGCTAAATGAAAAAGAACCACACTGTGTACTTATAAAAATAGATATTTATTAAATCACTCACTAACAGGTTACACTATCTCCCACCCAAAGAATTTAATACACACAATACTTTGGACATAGAATAGCAGTTAGCACCAACACACAGTGGACCCCAGAAGGGTGACAGACCATATATCAAATTAATGGGAAGTGAACCACGACCTAAGGTGAGACTGGACCCAAGAGACGTAGAAGAGTCAGGGACCCAAGGAACCACCCCAGGTGAGAGTTGAGGAACCCCCCCAACGGTCAGGTAAGAAGGAATACTTGACCATACACTCTATACTGATCAGCGTACGTCGCGGTTGCAGTCTTACCACAAAAGGACGAAAGAGTCTGTTGGAACTCAGAAGTTAGTTCGAAACGAAGAGTACCTGAAAGCATAGGAGACAGAGTCTAGGCCACACCGGGACATCCAAAAGGCACGGAAGAAGGCCACTCGAGTTCAAGAAAGCAAAAGGTGAATGAAGAGGCTTCAAGCTTGTGTACACTGAAGCGATAGCTCTGACTGAGCCACAGCGTCCAACCAACTGCGTCAGCATGGGTCACTTATAGCGGGGACAGATCGTCAACAGGACCTCTCAATGTGTACGACTCTGTTTGGCACAAGTCAGTTAGGGTACCCGGTGATTGAAGCGTTGTAGAAACACTGTGCACAGGGGTTTGGTTCCGGGAAGTTCTACGAAGGATACTGGTGTCAACTCGACGGATCGTACAGCTCAGGCCTCGAGGGAATGCAGAATCACCGCCTGTGTTGTAGAGCCTCTTGGAGTCCATGGGAGCCCACGTTCTTGATGCAGTGCCTGGGAAATTCCTTTGGATCTCTTTAGATGTCCACAGGCCCAGGACAGTACCTGTATGGAGCACGGCCACTGATGTTGTAGCGATTAAGTAGGATGATGAGGCCAGAAGTTGACAGAGTCTTCTCCGTTGCAATCTTTTTCCGGAAGCAGAAGGACAATGCGATCAGTTCGGAACAGTCAGCACGACTCGGCCAAGATGTCCAGACGGTCAAAGAAGAAGTGGATTTGAATCTGAATCGAATCCCACAACGAATCTAGGTGCCCTCACAAAGGTAAGCCCTTAAGTACCCTAAGGTGAGGGTTAGGATGATTTCAGAGTCCCTCCCCAAGAAGGGGTCAGGCAGTGGGGAGGATACTCCCATGTCCTTTGTCCAGTTTTGCGCCAGAGCGAGTAGCCAACTGTTGCTTGATCTTGTTTGAACTGGAGTATGCAAGGAGGGCCCCAAATGTTGCCTTCTAGCAGACTATGTGACGCTGGCAAGAGCTTCCGCCCCGGCCCAATACACAAAGTCCTGTCTGGGAGGTGGTCACACCTCCCTGCAACAGGAAACCTATTGTCCTACCTTCCCGTGTCCCCTCAGCAGGAGGGCAGAATCATGTCTGTGGTCGGCAGCAGCCCTAGGTTGCTGTCGGGCTCTGTTAGATCAGTCCTGGGAGAATAGAGGGCCTTCCGGAGGGGCCCTACTGTGGATGTAATCAGACCTCCAACACTACCGTGTTGGGCTATGATTCCAACCTGTTTGATACCAAACATGGCAGGTTCGTTCCAGCCAATTTAGAGATGGTCATTGCGCAATGACGCAATGCCCCTCTATATGTTATATGCAATTACAACCTGGGAGAATGGACTCCATATGGCGCCGGGGTGTCCTGCTCATGCGGGGCACCCTCACACTTAGAACCAAGCACCCTGCCCTCAGGACTGAAATGCCTGCTAGAGGGGTGACTTATGGGTCTCAAGTGCAATGAGCTAGAGATATAACGAAACTTACATCTCTCGTGAGTGGTGCATGCACCAGCTCACACAGGCTGCAATGGCCGGCCTGTAGTGGTGGTTTGGAGGGTCCCCTCTGGGTGGCATAATAGATGCTGCAGCCCATAGGGGACCTTTGGGGTACCCATGCCCAAGACACCTTAGTACCATATACTAGGAACTTACAAGGGTGGCCCAATAGCCAAATAGGGATGTACCGAGGTACTTACCATAACCATTTTGGGGAGATAGCACAGTGATTGGGGTCCTGATTACCTGGATCACAGTCAGACTAGTCAGGAAACAGTTGAACACCAGCAAAAAGGGGAGTGACCATGAAAGCAGATCCTACTTTCCTACAGCAGTTTATAGAATTAAATAAAATATTGATAACATTACACAAGCTTTCACATTCATTTCCTTTGAGGGGGCCCGGCGACACCACATGCAACTCCAGCACTGCACTGCACACACCAGCAGCCCGAACCTTGTAGAGAGTCTGGGGTGACGGTGCACTGTCTAGCTTTCACTTGGGGTTGATACCAATGCTACCATGATTGTGAAGCCCAAAACTGCTAATATCCCCAGCCCAGGCATTGAGGATGCAGCGGACCTTTCCACCGCCCCCTGATGATGGAGGTGGCACTCTGAGCCACTCTCCACAGTCACTCTGTCCAATTTGAATAGATATTGCACGCAATTCTGGACACATAAGCTGCTCTGAAAACCAAGGTCGATGCAGTCTCCTTGGATGTGAACCTGCTCTGTATGGATCACAGGAAACTGGTGGACTATGTGGATATGTCAACATTAAACATGATGCAAACCCAACTAAAGGACATGAGGGCTGAGGTGGCCTTTCTACATCGGAGGATACAGAGGGCTGCTCGAGGCATACTAATGTCCACTTCTTGGGATTTCTGGAGTGCTTGGAGAGCCTGAGTATGGAACTCATCCTTGAAAAGTGGTGGATGACCAAAGTGCTGACAGGCAATATACCCACGTTCTTGTCTGTGTAGAAAGCACATTGTCAACCTGGGAGGTCGCCGCCACCAGGGACCCAGCCAAGTCTTGTAATTGCGAAACTACTTAAGTAGAGGGACAGAGACTTGATGCTGCCTATGTTTTGGATGAAAGGTAACTGACACTTTAAGGGCAGCCTCATCACTGCTTACCCAGATTTTACTGTGGAGTTGCAGCATCTTTGCAACTCACATATGATGGTCATGCAACACTTCTGGGAGCTAGGCCTGAAGTATGCTCTTCTTTATCCTGATAAACTTAAGGTGATCGATGATGAGTGAGCCCATTCTTTCTTGACTCCTGGATATGCATATACCTGGTTGCATGCTAAGGGAATTGTGAAACCTACAACCGATGACCGGAACTCTGGTAAATAGCTGACGTTGCAGCTGATGCATAGGAGGAGCGGGGAACCCAGAGCTGGCCCTTCATGGCATAGGCAGCCAGGGAGAGAGCACAGGCAGGGGAAGTGGTGCTGCAATATGGCCAATCAATCAATCAATCAATCAATCGGGCAATTTATAAAGCGCGCTACATACCCGCGAGGGTCTCAAGGCGCTGGGGGGGCTGCAGCTAGTTGTCGAAGAGCCAGGTCTTGAGTAGTCTTCTGAAGGTCTGAGGATCTTCTGTCTGCCGTAGGAGGAGACCGAGGGAATTCCATGTCTTGGCGGCACGGTAGGAGAAGGACCTGCCTCCGGAGGTGGTTCTGTGGATGCGGGGGACGGTGGCTAGAGAGAGATCGGCGGAACGGAGTGTCCTGGTTGGTGCGTAGAATGACAGTCGGTTGTTGAGGTATACTGGGCCTGTGCTGTGAAGTGCCTTGTGTGCGTGGGTCAGGAGCTTGAAGGTGATTCTTCTGTCGATGGGGAGCCAGTGCAGGTTTCTCAGGTAGGGGGTGATGTGGCCTCGGCGGGGGACGTCGAGGATCAGGCGTGCAGAGGCATTCTGGATTCTTTGGAGTCTGCTGAGGAGTTTAGATGGGGCTCCGGCGTAGAGGGCGTTGCCGTAGTCGAGCCTGCTGCTGATGAGGGCGTGGGTGATGGTTTTTTATGTGTCAGTGGGGATCCATCTGTAGATCTTGCGGAGCATGCGGAGGGTGTGGAAGCAGGTTGAGGAGACTGCGTTGATCTGGTTCGTCATG
Source organism: Lissotriton helveticus (assembly GCF_964261635.1). Classification (NCBI taxonomy): domain Eukaryota; kingdom Metazoa; phylum Chordata; class Amphibia; order Caudata; family Salamandridae; genus Lissotriton; species Lissotriton helveticus. Next base: position 1,546,768,532 of record NC_136065.1, read on the forward strand.
GTGAGCTTCGAGTCGAGGATGACTCCCAGGTTGTGTGCGTGGTTGGTTGGTGTAGGGGCGGTGCCCAGGGAAGTGGGCCACCAGGAGTTGTCCCAGGCTGAGGGGTTGGGTCCTAGGATGTGGATCTTTGTCTTGTCCGTGTTGAGTTTGAGCTGGCTTTCTTCCATCCAGTCGGCGACTGCCTTCATACCGTGGTGGAGGTTGGCTTTGGCAGTGAGGGGGTCATTGGTGAGGGAGAGGATCAGCTGGGTGTCGTCGGCGTAGTAGATGATGTTGAGGTCATGGAGTCTGGCGATGCGTGCAAGTGGAGCCATGTAGATGTTGAAGAGCGTCGGGCTGAGGGATGATCCTTGTGGGACACCGCAGATCGTCCTGGTGACTTTGGATTGGAACGGAGGGAGGCAGACTCTTTGGGTTTTGTCGGAGAGGAAGGAGGTGATACAGTCCAGGGCCTTGTCGCGGGTCCCTGCGTCGTAGAGGCATGTGTGTAGTGTGTGATGGCAGACGGTGTTGAAGGCGGCGGAGAGGTCCAGGAGGATGAGGGCTGCTGTCTCATCTTTGTCAAGTAGGAGTCTAATGTCGTCTGTGGCGGCGAGGAGGGCGGTCTCGGTGCTGCGGTGTTTGCGGAAGCCTGACTGGGAGGGGTCGAGGATGTTGTTGTCTTCTAGGTATCGGGTGAGCTGGGTGTTGGCGATCTTTTCGATGACCTTCGCAGGAAGATGGGCCGGAAGTTCTTTAGGTCGCTCGGGTCTGCCTTGGGTTTCTTCAGTAGGGAGTTAATCTCGGCGTGTTTCCAGCTCTCAGGGAAGGTCACGGTCTTGAATGAGAGGTTGATGATGTTGCACAAGTGGGATGCGATGGAGCTGTCGGCCTTGTTGATGATGTGGTGGGGAAGAGGGTTGGTCGGGGCGCCTGAGTGGATGGTACTCATTGTTTTGATCGTGTCCTCAGTAGTGACGCTAGTCCAAGCGGTGAGGCGGTCGTGGTCGGTGGGTATCGATGGGGCCGTGGTGGGGTTGGCGGGGTTCGTCTGAGGGTTGAAGCTGTCGTGAATGTCGGTAATGTTGCGGTGGAAGAAGGCAGCGAGGGCGTCGCACAGGGCTTGTGACGGGGGGATGTCGTTGGTGCAGGAGCTGGGGTTGGAGAGGTCCTTCACGATGTTGAAGAGCTCCTTGCTGTTGTGTGCGTTGTTGTCGAGGCGGTTCATGAAGGCGGCCTTCTTGGTGGTCCTGATGAGATGGTGGTGGTTGCGGATGGCGGTTTTGAGAACTGCGTGGTTGTCAGGAGTTTTCTCGTTTTGCCAGGTTTTTTCCAGTCTCCGACAGGTGCGTTTGGAGTCTAAGAGCTCCGGGGTGAACCAGCTGGCTCTCTGTCTGTTATCTCTGTGGGCGTGTTGTCTTGTAGGGGCTAAGGTGTTGGCGCAGTCTTCCATCCAGAGTCTGAGGGTGCGGGCTCCCTCCTCGAGGTCGGTGGGGTTGGTCGGGGGTTGAGTGCGAGCTGTGTTTGCAGTAGTTCCTTGGTGATTTTGCCCCAGCGGTGCCCACCGATCTGTAGGGTGCGGTGATGTGCGACGGGTTTCTGGAAGGTGAAGTGGACGCAGCGGTGGTTGGTCCAGGTGAGTTCGGAGGCGTGGCTGAAGACTGGAGGAGAAGATAGCATCGAGCGTGTGGCCGGCGGTGTGGGTAGGTGTCGTGACGATCTGTGTCAGTCCGAGGGTGGTGAGGTTGTCAATCAGGGTGGAGGAGTTCCTGTTGCTGTTGTTTTCCAGGTGGTAGTTCAGGTCGCCGAGAAGGATGTAGTCGGTGGAGGTGAGGGCGTGCGTGCTGATGAAGTCACCGATGGAGTTGCAGAATTAGGGGCGGGGTCCTGGTGGTCTATAGATGAGGGTGCCTCTCAGGGTGGTCTTGGGGTCCTTGTGGATCTGGAAGTGCATGTGTTCGGCGGCGTTGAGGGTGTCGGCAGTGTTGGTGGAGACCCTGATGGCATTCTTGTGGAGGATGGCGATTCCTCCGCCAACTCCGTTGGTACAGTCTCTGCGGGTGATCTTGTATCCATCGGGGATGGCCACTGCGATGTCTGGGGCGGAGGCTTCGTTCATCCAGGTCTCGGTCAGGAAGGCGATGTCAGGTGATGTGGAGTCGAGCAGGTCCTAGAGCTCTACGGCGTGTTTGCGAGTGGAGCGGGTTTTAAGCAGGATACAGCGGAGCTGGTTGGGTTCCGTTGTGGCGGTCGTCTCAGCGTCTACGATGCAGGAGAAGCTGCAGTTCTGACAGGTGAAGGGGCCATGGGTGCGCATGGGAGTGGCCTTGTGGCAGCTGGAGGGTGATCCAGGGGTCGTGGCGCTGGGCGCGGTCCAGGCGCGGACGGCACAGACAGGCTTGCCTTAGGCGCGCTTTCGGCACGTCAGCGGCGCGCCCGCTGCGCGCGGCTGCCATATATGGCGCGGTGGGGAGGGAGGCTCAGCTGGGAGGCAGGGGAGGAGGAAAGGGACACGAATGAGGAGTAGGGGGGCGGGGCCGCAGGGGAGCAGCGTCGGGAAGCCTGGAGGCCGGGTAGGGAGGGGGACAGCGGGGAAAGGAGAGGTGGAGCACCGGGGAAGCGGAGCTGGCAGAACGGCAGTGGAAAAGGCCGCAGGCGGTCAGGCAGTCACACAGCAGTCAGGGATATAGAAGAGAAGAGGGTCTGGTCACGAGTAGGCAGGCAGGCAATTAGGCAATCCGGCGGAGAAGCGCAGGCAAGAGCAGAGGTCACAGGAGACAACGGCGGAGCTGCAGAGGGAGGGGAGCGACCTACCAGAGGATCAAGGGTCGCAGAACTCTTTTGAGGGGTTGCAGTCAAACCGTGTCTCTGACAGTCGGATACTAGTGGCTCCATGGCCTCTGCTGGGGCGGGCTCCCAGGAGCCTGAGTTGACGCCATGGCTGGTGGATGATCTGCCATGAGGGGTAGGGTCTTGTTCTTCGCTGTGGGGTGGAGGTTTGTTCTTTGCAGTGTGATAAGTGGTGTGGACTGCTCACTGGTGACTAAGATTGGTCCCCAGAGCAGTAACACAATATATATATCTCTGTTTTATACAAGCAAATTCCTGATCGTAAGTCAATGAGAAATTTAAAAATTGATGACATCAAGTGTTGCAGTCTTTATTCTCGTATTCTGTTATGCTCAAGAAGACTTGTTTACACACAAATTCTGTTCTCTGACAATTTGTGTGTTAACAAGTCTTCTTGAGAACAACAGTATACAAGAATAATGACTGCGGAATAACACTTGATATCATCAATTTTTCAATATTTCAATTTCTCATGGACTTACGATCAGGAATTTGACTGTATAATACAGAGATATATATATTGTGTTACCGCTCAGGGAACCAATCTTTGTCTTTCTTTAGCAATTGCCTGCAATTGTGAATTAACAGCATGGGGTAGTGGCTGTTTTGAGTTCCCTTTTGATGCAACTTTTGTGAATCTGGTCTTAGATATTGAAACCATCAGACTGTGTGCATCAGAGACCTCACTGCTTACTGGTGACTATTGGAAACACCTTGGGGCCTCATGAGAGATTGTTGGGCAGCCAGCTCATTGGAGACGGCCCATGTGTCCAGGAGCCCTGAACTCTCCAAAGAGGACATGTATTTTATTACACATTTCTCTGTGGTTGTTGTTAATTCGTTCAATGTTTATGGCTGGTCACTCAGAGGAGTCCTGGTCAGGGAGGTGGGGTTACAAATCTTGTGTTTTCTTTTTACACAGAGATGAAGTTTCCTATATATAATTCAGTGGTATGGCCCTGTACTGTACTGGTCTCCTGATTGTCGATGGGGCATTTGTCGGGACCCGCACACTGGAGTTGTGGGAAATGGGAATCATGCAATACGATGCAGAACTACTTACCACCATACCCGATGGGCACACCTACAGGCCATATGACCGCACACTATATCTTGCTAAACTGGAATGTGAAGGGCATGGCCACTACCACAGAGATGTACTGGGTGCATACATATCTTAAGCGGTGTTACACACATATAGCTTTTTGCCGGAGATGCAGTCGACACAGGCAGACTTATAAAAAGTCCATGCAAAATGGAGGGGGCAGGTGTATAGCACTACGGCATCCCATACGCAAAGGGGTTCATGAGATAGATTGCCCCGGGGGTACCAATTGTGAAAGACATGCACAGAGTTGACACTGAGGATAGGTAGTAGGTGGTGGAAGGACAAATGGATGGTGCTCCCCTCATGCTGGTGGTTGTTTATGCCCCAACACTATTCACTCTACTTTTTTAGGGCTCTTCACCCCAGCTATTTTCCGGGACTCACACAATCCAAACACATCAGGCAGCAACTTTAATTGTGTTCCAGATGTTGCCCAGGGCTGCTCCACCCCTTCGCTGAGCGGCACTATGTGTGTCAGAGTGCCACAATACTTTCAGGACTCGATGGTTAACAAGAGCGTGTTTGATATGTGGCGCTTGCACCATGTGGACACCAGTGGCTTGTTTTATTGCCTGGTCCATGACCTCCAAACTAAACTTGATCTTTTTCTCTGCAACGAACCATTGGGCACGAAGATAACTGTGATGGAGTCCTTGGTGCGCACCCTCTCAGATCACTGCCCACTGCTGATGACATTACAGCTCTGGGTATTCCAGACCAAGGTACTTCAGAAGCCCCCTTCAGGGAGGCCCTTTCAATACTAATTACACAATATTTCGAACTTAACACAGGCACCACCCCCTCCAGGGTGCTGAAGTGGGATTTCCACAAGGTGGTCATCAGAAGGCAATGCATTGCCACTACGTCAGGGGGTACGTAAGGCCCTGCACACGAAGCTTCTGGACATGGAGCGGGAGTTGACACTACTTGAGACCAAGGTGTCATGGTGGGCCGATAGAACGGAAAGACACAAGCAGCTGAGAAAGAGTCACAGGGATCTAGATGCGCAGTAGGGGAAACATGACTATTGCCCTTCTCCATGCGGAAGGGAGCGTTCGGACAGGCTATTGGCATGGCTTGTTAAGAGTGCCAGGCATACCCATCAGTAGGAGCTATCAAGTTGGGGGGGGTGGCATGGTGGTTAATACACAAGTGGCCATTATTGCCGCTTTTGCAAAGTACTATCACTCCCTGTATGCAGCTGTAGACAGCCCTCGTTAACCGAATGAAAGGGTTTCTTCATGGGCTACTCTTACCCTGATTGATTCCACTCTAATGAGCTGAACTGGATGAACCCCTTCAGATTTATATGATACGGGTGGCTATAACCCAAATTGCATGAAATAAAACTCTATGTACGGATGGAGTTACGCTAGAATATTATGCCACCTTCAGTGCACACCTTTCCCAGATTCTCTTTGAAGTTTTTGAATAAGCTAGAAAGAAGGGTCAGCTCCCAGACGCGCTCCGTAAGGTGCTGATAGAAGTGTCAAAACCAGTCCAGGATCCCCCCCCCGAAGTCCCCTGATATTGGCCGTTCTCCCTATTAAATGTAGACTATAAGATATTAGGGAAGGGCCTTGCTAATTGGCTGTTTCTAACACCCTAGCGTAAGTAGATCAATGTGGGTTTATTCCAGAATGCAATTCTTTTCGCAACATACGATGACCACTTCATCTGATGAAATCTGCCTTAAGTGAGACGGGGGAATAGTTGGTGGTGTCGCTTGACTTAGATAAGGAGTATGACATACTGGGGTGGGATTACCTTCTGGCAACTCTGGAGGAAATCGGCTTCAGGTCGGTGTACCTTAATTAGATATGCACTCTCTATAAGAACCCGATAGTACAGTTGATATCTGACAGCTTTGACATACATAGCTGCACCAGTGAGGGTTGCCACCTATCCCTGTTGATTGATTTGTATCCTGACCATGGAGCCCCAAGCCTGCTGCTAGAGCTTGCAAGTGCAGCTTTGGGGTCTCCAAGTACGTGACAAGCACCATCTCATCTCTTTATAAGCACATGATGACCCTATCTATCTGTATGATGCCACTGTCACACTTACAGCCCTCATGGAGACCCTGGAGGAATTTGGAATAGTATCAGGCTTAAGATTGCATTGGTCTAAGTCTTGCCTGTTCCGCCTCTCTCCAGTTCATGAGTATAACAGGAAGGCCCTGCTACGGTTTGGGCTGGAATAGCACCTTGACATGCTGAAGTACTTATGTGTACAGATCTACCATTTGGATAATGACTTGTGGAGGGCAACGTTAACATGGGTAGGGTCCCAAACTACATCTGTAAATCCCTCCCTTATGGTTGTCCTTGCAGCTGTCCCCGCTGGGCTGGCGGGTAATCGTCAAAATGCTTATCTTATCATGACTCCTGTATTCTATGCAGCGTTACCACTTTCACTCACCAAGCGCTTCATTCAGGACCTCCATGGTCTCCAGCTGGAGCAGATATGGAGCTCAGGCAGGAGACAGGTGGTGCTCTTCATACTCTAGTGCCTGCTTCATGAGGGTGGTTTAAATTATGAGTTGTACTATGCAGCAGCTCAGCTGCAGTGGCCGATGTGCTGGCTGGGCACAGCCCCTTGACCGGAGAGAGAAACTATTTACAGGCTCCTTAGTTGGACACATATATATGTGGCTGTTGGACCCCAGGGCTCACCCACCACATGAGACGTATCAAATAAAGATAGGCCATGTGTGCTGGCATGCATACGAGCAAGGCAACGGGTCCCATCCTCCATACTCCCCACTGATCCCACTTTGACGGTTGTTGGCACTCCAGGAGGTGACCCAACAACAACACAACATGTCGCCTTGGAGAGAGGCAGAGATTGACCAAATGGGTGACTTTTTCATTGTGACTGCACTAATCCCCTTTTGGAGATTATGGACACGTATGGCATTGTGGCAGGCCATTTCCTGATATATCATGGCAGACAGCATGCGATCACTACACTACACCAACACTGCACCGAATCCTGTCCCAAAGAAAAATATTATGGCCCTTAATGTTGCATTGCACTCGTCCCATTGTGAGTCGTATGACAGGGCTAAAGACCGATGAATGGCGGACCTCGAGATGCAATTCACAGACAGTCTCTGGACCCAGGTGTTACAACATGTAAAGGGGGTTTCACGTAATCCACACTTCTATTACACACAATTTAACTATTTGCATCAGGGACACCTCACACCGAAACGCATCAAGCACCTGTTTCCTGCAGCATCCTCTGCATGCCCTAGATGTAGAGCAGATGAGGAAGGTTTTTGACCACATGGTCTGGGAGCACCGGGTGATGGAGCGGCCCTGGAGAGAAGTCACAGAATTACTTCCACTTTGCTAGAGCACTTGGTCCTGCTGATCCTGGAATCATGCCTACTAGATCTTAGACCCAAGACTAAGAGAGATAAGTACTTTCATTGATTCCTTGACCTAGCCATAATACTCTTCAAACGGCAAATCATCATGTCCTGGAAGGCTCATACAGCCACTGATACACCCTGTTGGCTCTCCACATTGCTCAAATGGGCAAAAGCTGACCTGGATGTCCTTACATTGGCACGTAGACATGGAGGGGGGATTCTAGAGATGGGTGCTGGGATACCTATATCAGAAACTTAGAGTCAAAAAAGTACTCACGTCCACCCTGACCACTACCCTAGGTCCTTCTGTCCCATCCTACAACTCATACGATGAGCCATGCCAGCACATGAGATAGCGGGACCATGCCCCTATAAGGACTCCGCATAGGTAATACAGCCACACCAACACTGCCCCTTACAACCGTGGGTGTGGTTCTCAGGACCCCCAGAATTGTTGTCCTGGCTCGGAGTGACCACTGGCACTGGCCTGCAGGATCTTATATCTCCATGTGTGGATTATCCTGTACTGGCGCGTACACGTTCCTGGGTGTCCTTCCAAATCATGTTGTACCCCCAGGGACTATTGCCACGATACACCATACTGCCACCCATGTCAATACAGGGGCCTTCTTCATTATGACATGCTACCACACCTGAGATTGGAGGTGTGACATGTCTAGGCTATTATGACAAACACAAGGAAATGACTAATGAGCATGGAAAATTTTCAGACACTCACTCCCAGTCACAGATCTGGGTTGAATTCATCATCGTTCTTTAGCTCATTTTCCCACCTCAGTTCAGACCCAGGCATGTGCAAATCAGTCTTGACCCTGTTCCTCCTGGGAACAGTCCAGCCCAAACTGCCAAGCCGGGTCTTCCCTGGACCGGAAGCAAGCATCCTGGGACTGGTTTTGTGGTAGGAACTGGGGTTAGCTAAAGAACGATGATAGATTCAACCCAGATCTGTGACTGGGAGTGAGTGTCTGAAAAGGTTCAGCGCTCAGTCTATCATCTCCTTATGTTTGCTTTAGGCTATTGTGACTCCCCCGTTTACATTTGTTAATTTTGTTTGATGTGATATCGTTTGTGAGTGGCACTTTGGAATTGTCACCATTATGGTTTTTTGTTTCTTTTTCTACTTGTGCTAAGACCAATAAAGAAATTTGTAAAAACAAAAAAAAGGTTATGTTCTCAGTGAGTCCTTGAAGTCCCACAATCTTGCCACTGGGTGGATCAGTCCTTAAAGAGGACCATCAAATCACTTCAATAACTTAAGTCTTGTTTCCATTTTTTAGGTGTAGGTGTAGGTGTTAGGCCTTTCATCCATCACACTGCAGTTTCACACTTTGCCAGCACTCAACTGGGTGTTCTACATTTCTCCAGTCTATTGCCCTGAGTTTTGGGAGTGTGCTGTATCCTAAAACCTTACACTACAAAAACACTCCCACTGATTGTGTGGATTGGGAATGCTGTTCAAATGCAGCTAATCTCATTTATATGCCTAACGTCATTGCAGTGAAGGCTCTCTTTAATAGAACAAGACATAGTAATAGGCAAAATACATAAAAGAACAAGTTCCAAATATGCAGGAAAATCAGTAAGAACTCAGACAGCATCACTAGTAGCATAGGAAAGACTTCTGACTCACCCCCAAAATCGGGCATTTATGTATGAAATCGCCTCATGGAACAGTATGAAAACTGCTGAATCATGGTGCGAGGAAGACAATACACGTTCAACAAATCAGAATACAGGCTTTAAAAACATCGTACAGCCTGACTACCTAAGCACTAACCTACTATGTGAATAATGAATACTCCCTAACCCTGCCTATTGTCATCCGGAGGTGTCAGAACAAACTAGTTACTGAAACAACAGTAACCATTGTGAATAAATGCAAGCTAGTATTGAAAATCAATTGAGGCCTAGTTAGCCCGGATGCCACACTCTAACAGGTCATATCAAATCGTTTCAAATGCAATAGCATCAGGTCAGTGTAAATGTGTAAATTTGAGTGCTGATTAAGATTATCCAGATTGTTAATAATGCACAATTATTTATTAATACACGATTCCTCAGCTTGCTTGCTAAGAATCTCCTTTCGTGCTCTGCAACCTCCATGTAATTGCTTAATGGTTCATTCAATCAGTAAAGTGTGGCATAATTATGATCCTGTGTTTAATCTTTTCCAGCTACCTATGATAATTTTTAAGTCATGTTAATCATTATCACAGCAATTTCAATGTCTTCGCTTCCTTTGCTAAGCCCTTACCTACAACAAGGCCTACCAAAATGTAGTTATCCGCAGCACAGAGACCAGGTTGAGGTCCGAGTGTTCAGTGATTGCTTTATGCTGTTCATTTCTGAAAGAGACATCTAATTAGAATTCTGGTTTAGATCTCCATGTTCCAGTATGTCAGGTACCTTGCTTACAGTCCTGTAATTAGGGAGTTTTCTGATAAGGATCTGCGTGGAATGCAAGGGTGCCCAATCTAGGACATCAGGCCCATAAACACCTGCCGATAGTCTATTCTTCAGTTTGCATCGTGCACTGTAGGTTAATAATTATATTGTACTGTGGTTGGATGCTGTGGTAACTAGAGATCCAAAAAGTCACTGTGTTAGACCTTGCATCTTTTGGCGTGTTTCCCCAGGGTTTTTGCTTTCTGACCTCCCGGTTTTGACTCTGTTTTTGCTGGTTTTATGTCTCTGGGCACTTTCTCCCTTCTGTTCAGTCTTAAAGTGCAATTGCTCCTGTTGTAAAATGTGTTATATATTGGTGTTTCCATGATTGGCATATTTTGTTCACTAGTATGTCCGTAGTAAAGTGCACTAAGAGTACCAAGGCCTGTAAATCAAATGCTGCTAGTGGGCCTGCAGCACTGATTGTGCCACCCACCGAAGCAGCCCTGAAAGGGGGTCTCAGACCTGCCACTCAGTTGTCTGCACGCTGTTTTTAACTGATATGTTGACATCGCAAGTGCACCAACTTGCCAGACCCTAATATTCCCTTTTCATACATGTATGTCACCCCTAAGGTAGGCCCAAGGTACCCCTGTGAGCAGGGTGCTGTGTATGTTAAAGGTAGGACATGTACTGGTGTGTGTGACATGTCCTGGTGGTGGATTACAGTGTATTTCGTTTTTCCCCGCTGCAAGGCTATCTGTCCCATAGGAAAGAATGGGAGTTTTACTTATAACATCCTATAAGCATAACTTGCCATTAAGAAAAGATAGGGAAATGGAGTTTAGTATGCCTGGACTCAGAGTGTAAAAACACATCTTTTAGTAAAGATTTTTATGTTCTGTGTTTGAAACTACCACTTTTAGAAAGTAAGTATTTTCTTGCTTAGCCATCATATGTGCCTCTGCTGGGGTAGTGGATTGACTGTCTGGCTTTGGAGTGACAGGGGCTGGGGATGTGCATTCTCTTCAGACAGCTAATGGGGAGTCAAGGGGTGTCCTGCCTTTCCTGGATGAGTTTGGGCTGGGCTGAATAGACCTGGGCTGCTTTTAAAGTAGTGGGAAGAGATTCCCTTGCACCTCAGTGGGCCTGGTCTGCTTTAGACAATGCTGTCTACGCCTCCTGATGGGAAGCTGGGCCAGAGAGGACCAAACTGGTTTGGACTAGGCCCAGATACTCTCTGCCTGAGAGAGCAAAGGAATTTTGAGTACAAATACTGGGGCCCAGACTTTAGAACTCACTGGAATCAAGGAGCCTGCCAGGAAGAAGAGCTGGAAGAGCTGCCATGAGGAGTACTGCCTCTTTGCAGTGTGTGGTGTTGCTTTGTTGGGTTGGCCTGCAGTTGCTGCCTCTGCCTTGGGCAGTGAAAGGACTGGACAGAACTTTCTTTACTTGTGCTCAGTATCTCCAAGGGCTTGAAGTAGAGCTTGCCTTCTGTTCTGAAGTCTCAGGGACTGCAAAGACTTCACCGACCTTGGGGTACCGCTTCTGTACCAGTTGACACAGAGAAGGGAAAAGCAACTCACTCCATCGCTGGCTCCGTGTCCTTAAAGCACTACAGAAGGCACTGCCGCATCTCGCACCGCAACACTGGTCTTACTGAGGATTACACCACCAAGCTGCTCCTTTCACCATGAATTGTGGGCACCGCCCTCCACACCGCGTCACTTTACTTCGCCGCCCTTGCTGCCTCCTGACTTCTAAACCGTGAATGTATCGTGGCTGGGGGCACCGCTCGTAAAAAGTAGACTCATTATTGTTTTTTCAGTGTCACGATGTCAGAACTGAAGCATTTGCAATGTTATCTACAACGAAGGTGTAGTTGGTGCTTATTTATCATATGCAAATAAGAACCATTGACAAAGTCAAACGTCCTGGCTTGTTGTAGATGTAATGTTACTTGTTGTATTAGAGGGATCTGAATTTTCTCTAGTGGAAGTTTGAAGGTGGCGCAAAGGATAATATGCCTGCTGCATAGAATGTGTACCATGCAGATCACAAAGTGCATAGAATGAACATTGGTTAGCGGGTTACTACTTTTGTCAGAGAGGTAATTTTGTTACTTGCAGTTTATACATTAAAATCCTTATATAGAACAGTAAACTATTAACTTTCATCAAAGAACTTCATGCACACTGCAAGGTATAGATTATAGCGCTATGATTTTTTTCCCCAGCCATTCATTATCCTAATGTTGGAAATAGGGTTAATTTGGGTATAAAGCAATTCTTATTAAAGAGAAATCCTAACCATGATGTTACATTTTAAATTCTGGGCTTGTGCTTCTCCAGACAAAGCACTCTTAAACTATGCTGCCTATGAGTATGAATGACATGTTACTCCTATACCTGGCAGTCCTCAGTCATATGTAACATTTATTATACACTGATTTGGAGACCTATGATTCATTGTCTCTGTTCAATATGTGTGCAATGTAAAGTACACCCTACACTGGTATGAGAGGCGCTATAAATCAAATTAAATACATCTCAGAGAGAGTGGTAATGAAGACCTTGAGGGACACTGTTAAGGAGTAATTGTGAGGGAATCACTGGCAGGGTTGCCATTCAGGGCGCCAACAAACATTGTCACACGGGGCACCAGCAGCGCTAAGGCTGGGTTACCGGTGCACATAGCCTTTTCTGCAGCACACAGAGACCTTACAGTGCCACACACAGAGGAAAAAAGTTAGAGGGAACATTGATTGCAAGATGTAGTTTCTGTGGCCGTTACATATCAAAGTGGTCCCTTGAATTACCTGGTTCATTTACTGATGGGATGGCTGGCAATCTGAAAGAGCTTTTACTCAAGGTTGTCGAGTTCCTTCTTAATTCAAGGTTGACAACATTACTTAGGTAGATCCTGTCAATCAGTTTTTCACTTATATTTTTAGATTAAGTGTCATACTCCAAGGAACTTAAATTACTCCTATTCCACAGAAATTGGCCCACTGGTAGATTTTTGCAAGTGCCCAAGGATGGAAAGAGAGACAGTAAAGTAAGACATTCCTGAATTTTTGAAATGTAAAGTGGTTTGCAAGACTCAATCTTCTGGTTTGATTACTAGGTCAATAAGTGTCGCATATGTGTTACTGTGCGACAATGTAAAGTTTAAGTCTCTTGAGGACAGGAATTTATCTGGTCTGGTTTCATGCAAGAACTCCTCTGATTTTTTTATGACACCTTTGGGGGAGTTTAGAAGTTTTTCAAACCGTTTTCTCTGAGCAGGCAGACTGAACAAGTGGAATACTTATGTTCACAAATTGGCTACATTTTTGCTCACCCCCAGTCATGGTACCAGTAGCCATATCCACCCAACTGGATATTTCCAGGGAGCAGGGACTACCCTAGCAAGTAAGGCTAAGAGCAGCAGATGCACTTTATAAACTGTCTCTATGTGTAGCTCCTGCTTTGTTCTTTGATGGGATGCCACACAAACAAAAAGCATTTTGCTTCAGCATAGTGGATTGTTGATTAGTGGGTTAAACCCGAATCAAAGATCCCAGGTCTACGTTTTTCATAATAGCATGCACCATTAAACATAGTATGTGCTATGTGCATCAGCAAGCTCTTCCCTGACTTTGTGTGACTTAGCATATTTCAGCCTCTTTCTCACCACCGAGGCCCACGTTGCCACATGAGGACCTTGTTTTACATCAACAGCATCACTGATAGACCCACTCTATCACTGTGTCAGGAGGTGCCGGCAAGCACAACTTGGTTGTCTCAACCTCAGTCCTTTGTACCACATCCTTGCTTGCTGTTCCACCTACTGGAATCTAGAATTTCTTTTCCACACACAATTTGTTTGAAAGTCAATAGAAAACTTCACAAAGTTGCACAATTGGATGCTTTCTAGAGGTTTGCATGCAAAATCTGTTATGGTATGTGGATTTGTATGGTGCAACTAATCACTCATGAGGGTCTCCAGGTGCTTGAGCAGGCATGTAGGCATTAGACTAATGGTGTTGGGTGTTCGGCCCACAGAATTTGTTGATGAGTCAGGCTTCATGTGTAATTCAAGGAGCTCCTAATGTTTTAAGGGAGATCCTGAATGCGATATAGTAAAATGCTCGGCCTCCTGTTCTGCTTTTGTTGATGTGGGGTATGTGTGTGAGTTAGAGTGATGCTAAGCATATGTGTCTGGTGTTTTGGTGGAAATAAATGTGGTTGTTCAGGTATGTTAGTCTAGTGTTGTGCAGTGCCTTGTATGCGTGCATGAGAAGTTTGAAATGACTGCATATGCGGCTGGAGAGCCAGTGGAGCCCTCCAAGATGTGGTGAAATGTGGATGTGTCGTGGGAGGTCAATAATGAGTCTTGTTGCAGTGTTCTAGATAGTCTAGAGTCAGTGGAGGAGATTGTTAGAGAGCCTGGTGTAGAGTGCATTGCTGTAGTCTAATCTGCTTGTCATGAGGGCCTGCGTGACGGTGTGTTTGGTATGCAGGGCCATTTGGAGATCTTGTGGAGCATGTGGAGAATAAGGAAGAAGGAGCTGACTGTGTTGGCATGTGCTGTCATGTTGAGCTTGTTGTACAGATAAATTCCCACGTTTCTGGTGTGGTAGGTTGGTGCAGGTCTGAGCTATGATGGGTACCAGGTGGAGTCTCAAGGAGAGTTTTTGTTTCAGTAGTTCAGCACTTCCGTCTTGTCGCAGTTGAGTTTCAGGCAGTTGGATGCCACCTAGTGTGCTACGTTGATCACACAGTAGGAGATGTTGGCTCTGATGGACTTTTCTGTCAGAGAAAGGATGAGTTGGGTGTCATCAGTGTAGGATATGAGGGAGATGCCTTGTGATCTGATGATGTTGGAGAGTGGTGTCATGTAGATTTTCAACAGGGTTGGGCTAAGGGATGAGCCCTGATGGTGCAGATCAGGTTCTTGGATTCTGATGTGTAGGGTGGTAGTCTGACCCACTATATTCTTCTAGTGAGGAAAGAGCTTATCCAGTTGGGGGCCGGCATTTTTGCCTCCATTGTGCGGTTTTCTGATGAAGGTATGGTGGGACACTGTATCAAAGGCAGCAGATGGGTTGAGTAAGATGAGGGCTGTGGTCACTCCATTGTCCAGTGTGATGCAAATCTGGCCTGTAGCCATGATGAGTGGCATTCCTGTGCTGTGGTTGCTACAGAATGCTGATTGGGTGTGGTCCAGTAGGTCGTGGGGTTCAAGATAGTTGGCCAATGGTTTTTTGAGGGGGGCTTGGCCGCCCAATGTTTCCAGTCTTCTGGGAAGGTGGCAATTTGATGGAGGTGTTGATGATGTGGGTGAGGGTGTTGATGATTGGGGGTCCTCCCACGCTGTAGATGTGATGGGAGTATGGGTCTGTTGGGGCACCTAAGTGTACTTTTTTTATGATCGCTGTGGTATCTTCTTCAGTGATTGTTTTCCATTCATTCAGGTGTTTGTCTCAGTTGGTGGTGTTCCGGTTGACAATGAGATCTTTGCGGCCATTCTTTTCTCTCTCCGCCTAGGATCCGGGAATCCTGCTGCAGTTATACCAAGGGAAAAGATTGCTGTCAGGGTCTGGAAAAATATAAATGGGGAGGAGATGGGGAAGTTCTTGACATCAAATGTGCCCAAATTTTCAGCAAATGTTGATAAGGCAGAGGAATTGTACACAAGGTGGATTGAGAACGCCTGTGATAAATTTGCGCCGATATAATCTTTTACTCCCAGGAGAGCGTAGCCATTGGCACCTTGGTATTCCGACCTTCTGCAAAAACATAAAACAGAGTGTAAGAGGCTTGAGAGGATCTGGAGAAGGGGTTATTGTCCAACCAACAAAGAAAAATACAAAGGAAGTCTTATTCTCTATAAGCAACAGATTCTGGAGGCGAAAAGGCCTATTTTGTTGAGCAAATGAGAGGGCGAATTCCTCTTCTAGAGAACTCTTCAGGACCATTACCAGACTGACAATTCCAACTAAGCCCTGCACGCATAGCAGTGCAGCTCTGTGTGAGTCTCTGGCCTTGTCCTTCAGGAATAAGGTTGAAGGGATTTTCTCCTCCTTTTCCAAAACCCACGGAGAGGCGGTGGTAGCAGCAACCAGTATTGGACAAAAAACTAGGGAGCTCCAGGATAGTCTAGATCGGTTTAATCCTTTACAATACTCAGAGGTTTTAAACCTACTGTGTACAGTTCGGTCTGGCTCTCCCAATGATCCTTGTCCACCTGAAGTTCTTAAAATCTTCCCCGAGGTTATCACCTCCACTCTTATACCCATGCTCAACATGATCATGGACTTGAGTGAGTACCCCAGGAAGTAGAAATCCGCTTCGATACTCCCCCTTTTAAAAAAAACCAGCCTGGATGCTAAGGATCCCAATAGTTATAGACCAATATCCCGTCTTCCATTTACGGTTAAGATACTAGAGAAGGCCATCAATCAACAACTTCGCTTGTTCTTTCAGAAGACCAATGCCCTAGACCCTACGCAATTTGGGTTTCGTGCAGGTCACAGCACGGAACTAGCCCTTATCAAGGCCACGGAAAAGGTCAGAGCAGCACTGGACCAGGGAGGGGCTGCTGTGCTGATTCTGTTGGATTTGTCGGCAGCCTTCGACACGGTCCATCATGGAGTGTTGATGGACCGGTTGGCGGGGCAGGGCTTGGAGTCTCCTTAAGTCCTTTTTGACCGACAGAACTCAGACAGTAGACCTGGGGGTGGATAAATCAAAGCCTTTTGCCCTTCCCTGTGGTGTGCCGCAGGGGTCCTCCCTGAGCCCCACGCTCTTTAATATTTGTCAGCCCTCTGGCGGCCTTGATAAGATCTTTCGGTCTGCAACTTACATCGTATGCAGATGATACTCAAATTGTGTTATCACTACAACGAGGGTCTCGAGTGGATATGACAGCGAGATGCCATGACAGTCTAAAGTGCGTGGCGAAATGGATGGCTTCCAACTGTCTTAATTTAAACGCCGGGAAGACTGAGGTTATTTTGTTCAGAAACAATCCCAACATTTGGACACCTGATATGTGACCAGAGGCACTGGGAAGTCCACCTATCCCTACTGGGAAAGCCAGAAATCTGGGTGTGATTATTGACTAAAATTTGGACTATGGAGACCAGGTTAGTGGAGTAGTGCCGTCCTGTTTTCATATCCTTAGGATATTAAAGAAAAGAAAATGCTTCTTTCCAGTGGAGGGATTCAGGACGGCTGTCACTGCCCTTACACTGTCGCGTTTGGACTACTGTAATAGTCTGTATCTTAATTTGAGAAAGAAGCATGAATACAGATTGCAGTTGGTTCAAAATGCAGCAGCAAGACTTCTGCTCTGGATCCCCAGATATGTTTCAGTACGTGAGGGGCTTAGGCAACTACACTGGCTGCCGGTACCAAGGCGTGCTCAGTTCAAGGCTCTGTGCACAGTCTTTAAAGTGTTGCAGGGCACAGGCCTAGAGTTTTTGAGCAGTGGTATAAAATGGTATGTGCCGGGCAGAGCGCTTCAATCAGCCGACTGCAGATTGGTTGCGGTGCCACGTGTAAAAAAGGCCAGATGGGGAGGAAACAGTTTCCTCCTCAGTGCTGCAAAAGCCTGGAACAACTTGCTGGGACATCTCAGAAATGCCTCAGAGCAACTTTCATTCCGAAAGGGGCTTAAGACCTGGTTATTTATGGAATAGTCCCCCCCGTTATAGCTCTGGAGTCAGTAGGCAGCGCCAGGACGCCTTTGGGCATAAGTGCGCTTTATAAGCTCATAAATAAATATATAAATAAATAGAACACATCCCTATTACACATCAACAGATAACCATAAAATGGTATAAGTTGTATGCATAAAACATTTCTGTTATGTGTGATTGCCACTCGTTGCACCTTGTTTCTTCAAATTGTTTGATTGTGTCCCCCACGACCAGCTCAGGAACTTGCCTGTAGCTATTACTATGTGTTCATGCGTGTTGGTCTTGAGAATACGAAATGCATGTATGCTGGATCTACTGCCCAGGTTTTGGCAGATCGGCTTAAGCCATTTGTCTCTAGGGCATTTGTACGCTGGACATGTGAACAGGATATGAGGGATTGACTCAACAGTCATTTGACATGATGGACATATAATATCCGTTGTGTTTTGCCATTTTGTAGTAAATGGTTTTATTGCAAGCAAGCCAACCCTAAACTGATTGCACAATTTCCTGTCACATGGTTTGGTTATAAAGTTCCAGTAGGCCTTGAACTGAGTGCTATGCTTATGCTTCAAGAATGTTTGCGAGAGGGAAGTATTCTGGACGGGTAACATACACTTTAATTTAGCCATATTCCTATAGATCTCCTTAAAGGTTTTTTTATGGAAATGTGCTGCCTCCTGGATCCTCCCACAAGTGGCTGAACCCCATGTCCATCAATGTACCCTTGATTTTGTGTAGCCATGTAATCTTACAAGATGTGTTGGCTTCTCTTACATGGTTTAATTCATTTGCATAGGGTAACAGCTCCGGAGTAGTGAGGAAAATTGAATTTTGCCCTGTCATGTGTCCCTACGTGTTCCCCATTATATGTTATATGTGCATGATCGATATGCATATGTTCCCCTTGACCGAATAAAGACGCAATTATAGTTGTGTCCAACTTTAGTATGCCAGTTATCCAGTCCCCGTGAAAGCAACGAGTATTAGGCCTATGTTGCTTACGTTTTACACTGTGCACGTTAATTCATCGAGTTGTCCCCGTTTTTAGGCCTCATAGGGCCCGGACACCAGATTCAAGCTCCAGTCTCCTGAAACCACTCCGAGGAGCGATGCAGCCCCTCCCGCATCCCTGACCTTTCGCTTACTCTCTGCCAAGCAGCGCGGTGCCCGGCCTGGCCTGCCTGCCTGTCTGCCAAGAATATGTTATGCCTCTAGTTATCAGTTCAGCTCCCCGGCTTCACATTCCTAAGCTAACGAACCGCATAAACATCTTCAGCTATAGTCTAGTCTTCCGTTCTCCATGCAAGAGAATTACTGAATTAGTATCCATAGAAGATTCATAGCACACGCAATACATGTAAGATATATGCATGCACCAGCCTTAGTGTCAAGTAGCCTTTGCCCTGATGACATTTAGATTCTATCAACATGTACTCCAAAACACAAGATATCAGATATGCTATAGGTACATGTCGTCTTGACATCCCAGACTTTAGTCTCCTCTTCTAGTGCCAGAAGTCAGAGCCCCCAGCTCTCCCCGGTTACACGTCATGGCCCGTTTGCGCGCACCAGTAGGTTAAAGGTTCCAGCTGCCCAGGTAGCCCCCTCCATGTATCCACCCATTTATGACACTTCTGTGACGTTTTCCATCACATGTCTCCGTGCACGCCCTGTGCACGCCTTCTTTGTACGCCCATATGTTCTTATCTTACGTTTGTCACTTGTTACGCCTACTGTATGCAATGCAATTATACTGTTTTACTATATATACTGTATGATGTTAATGAGACGTTGCAGCTGCCATTCCATTCCATTGCATGCCATTCCATGGTCTTTAGGCTCGAGCCATCTGATTAAAGCCCATTCTGACTCAGATATCACGGATCCTGCCTCTTATTTATTGAGCTATCTGTTTTCATTAATGCATAGAAAAATAGTACCGGTAATTAATTATTTATTTACCACATAATATGGCGCCCGAACAGGAACGAGCCCCTTCCCCACGCGCCGGCGATGTAACGCAGGCCCCCTGACCCTTCTACAGCCGTGACGGAACTCTACTGCGCACCTGCAGATATTTCTGCTTCAAGTCTCCCTCAGGCCCACGGAGGAGACGGAGACTGCGGTCCGGCATCCAGACGAGGCGGTGAGGAAGGCGGGTCGTTCCGACCAGAGCCCAAGCCGAGAGAGCAAGGTCCGAGGTATCCGGAGGCCCACCTGTAACCGAAGCCCGAAGCCCGAAGCGCATGCGTAGTGCGTAGCCGTAATCAGACGTCGTAGCAGTCCAGTCCAGTCCGAGGCCTTCAAGTTTTGCTTCCCGGTGAGTACCGTTGCTGGGGGTATCAAGACGGGTGTTCATTAATTTGTGCCCGGTCCGACGGGTTTGGGTACACAGATCCGGTCCGACGTGTTCACCAGGTGGATACGGTATGACGTGTCTCTTTAGGAGACCGGTATGTTCTGTACTGTTTTAGCAGTGCATCCAGTAATTCTAGTAAGTCCGTTCTCGAGAAATTCAAGTATTGTGTTTTCAATGTATCAGGTAGCAATCTGTTCGAACTGTTATTAATGTGTTCTCGATGTCGTGGTATGAATGATTGTTTTGCTAGTCATTACTGTGTTCATTGTGTATTGTGTTCAAGTTCAAGTACGGTTCAAATATGCCACTGTTTTCGAAATTACGTCAGATAAAAACCAGAAAAGGGTTACTCGAAGAATCAGTTCCTGTCCCTCCCAGGGACAGTCCTGGACATTTCATGTATCATAAGCATGGCTTAGATGCCATACTGTATCTAGATTTGTGGGTGGACTACACGAAACATCTTGAAGAGAAATATAGATGGCCTGTTTCAGGAACATGGGATGCCGAGTGCATCATGAGAGTAGAAGAAGCGTTATGGAAAAAGAAAGCCAGACAGTCCCAGAAAGATGCCATAGAATTATGGCGTAAAGAATCCCATAGAAGAACAGAGAAAGAATTCAGAAAAGCAGAATTAAGTAGGGAATCCTCAGAAAAAGCCCAAAAAAGGGAATCGATCGAAGAAGGTGAACGAGTTAGAGCAGAACAGTCAGACAGACAGAGAAATGCCCTTATTAAAGGTATGTATCCTCTTCTCGCCGAGGGTTTGCCGAAAGCGACCCCGGAAGCACCCCGTAATTTACCGCCACCATTGGTCCCGACTAAGCTACGTCATAAACCGACTGCAGCTGAAATTTTTCTTTCTTCCTATTTAGACGACACTGTCCCCGAATATGCTAATACAGATCCTACCCCGCCAGTCCAAGTTCAAGTCCAGCCTCCTGTTAATAATGTAATTACTGTGCCTCCAGTCGTTGGCCCTGTGCATGTGCCAGTACCCCAGGGTCAACCCACATTACGTACTCCTACTGTACCAGTCACGTTACCAGCACACGCACATTCAGTATTAACTGACGATTCCAGTTCAGGAGGAGCAGGGGGAGGTACTCCTATCACCCCGCCTCAAACAAGGCGACGGACGCTGAGAGATGTAGCGTTACAGCGTACGCCAAAACTGGCTACGTATGACGCCCTCAGAAAGTATCTTACCGAGTGTGGACCTGATTGTAGATATGATCCAGTACCAGGCGAAGATAGCATGTTAATATATTCTATACGTTTACGTCGAGTTGCAAGCTTCTTGGTTACCATATCAAATATGGAACAACATCTAGACAGAATATATCATTTTATTCAAACAGGGGAGAATCCAGAAAGTATTCACGAAGCCATGGCACACAGGAAAGTCGAGATTCAAGGCATGATTTTGCAATTTCTGATAAATTGTTTAATAAGAGAACAAGATTATCCTGATAAAAACAAGGAAGATATGAAAGTCCTGACAAGATGGAGTGACAATATAACAGAAGGAAAACACAGAACACAAAATTGTATAGAATCCATGTACAAAAAGATTCGTAAAGAAATCATTAGTATACACGAAAAGGAGGAAGAAATGAGCGTAGCAGAGAAAGAGAATGACTCTGCAGACGAAGAGGTAGACAGCGAGAATCCCTCCAGAATAGCGTATGTAGGTAGAACGAGACTTTCTGATAGACATGCACGCCTAGATTACAAGAAAGTTTTTCCCCCTCCCGTACCAGAACAGTGTTCTCTTGAACAAGTATTCCAGGCTACCGATAAAGTTCTGAAATTACGAATAGGTTATAGTGAGCTTAGTACCATGCATGAACAAGAACTAGCCCGATCAGCAGTCCGATGGACTAGTGATTCTGCCACGTTTCCAGACGAAGTAGTGGCTCAAATGTTTCTGAAACTGCCCCCAGTCGAACAGCGACTGGTGGGTATGTATATGACCCAGCACCTCATTACACTGTACGAGAGTCAGCATTCTGATCCAGGTCCGTTATATAATGTACTGAACGAGTTACTCCTAAACAGATGGAAAGGTCTAGGTACGGATTTAATTAGCGTCATTTTAGAACAGCGCCACAAATACAGAACGTTCCTGACTCCACATTTTGTTCCTGTTTCACTCCCATTCTACATAGACAGACAGAATCCGTTGCGAGAAGTGCATCCAGTTAAGGGAGCGGGGGGTAATCTCGAACGAGTATTTGTTTACACCCCTATCACGAAAATAGAACTACTAGAAATGAAAAAGTTAATACCCTGTCACGATAAAGATCCAGCAGGGTTCCACCGAGAGTTAAAGGACATGCTCCGTATGGGAGAATACACGTATCCTGATATCATCAAAATGTTAAAGGTTCTGTTGCCTGCGGGCATATATGAAAAACTTAAAGAAAAAGACTGGGAGGTGGGAGAGAAAAAGATAGACTGGACCGCGTTAGAGAACGAAGATAATGCACGAGTCCCAGGTACTGGTCTTGGGGATAGAGCCAAAGAGTTGCCTGAACTGTTAATACAAGTCTTGCCAAGATTACTAGCCACGAAAAAGGAAGATTGGGATGCCATCTCAGCCTGTAAACAGAAACAAGACGAAGACACTAGTGATTTTTATTCCAGATTTGAGAAATGTTTCATTATTAATAGCGGTCTGAAAACAAGTAGTGAGTCGTATCCACATCTTTTTGTTACTAAACTAGTTGAGAATTCTTTACCACAAGTTAAAAATAGAGTATTGAAAGTCGAGAGTACTTGGCAAGCTAATACCCCGTCCCAAATGCTCCAGATGTTACAGTATCACCAGAACAGAATCAGGGAAGAGCAAGAACACGAAAGGAGACGTATGAAAGACACGAAAATGAAAGTACTAGTTGCACAGTCGGTTCAACCAGATAGTCAGAAGAGGGGTCCGAATCAGACTAGTCATTCTGCAGCTCCTGTTAAGGGGACATGCAATTACTGTAAACAGCCAGGTCATTATATAAACGAATGTGCAGTTCTGAAACACAACATAGCTACAGGTAAGACGAAAGAGAGACCACGTCCTCCTAGACAAGAACATGCTCCGCAGAATTCCCAGCCACCGCAGAACGTACCGCAGACAGTTACAGTACCGCAGCCTACAGCTGCCACACAACACGTTACACAACAGATGTACCAGTACGCACAGTCAGATTATCCAGAATATCAGCAGTATTCATGAAACAGCCTAGAGAGCGAGGTTGGCTTGCCTCTCATCGAGGTTCCTGTAGATCAAGAGGGTCCCTATGTACACAGTCAAGTGTTAGGGAAAGACAGAAAGTTTCTGATTGATACAGGGGCAAGTAGGACTACCATCAGTCATGACGAGGTTCCAGGGGCTCCACTCTCAGGCTCAAGAAACGTTTCCCTGGGATTTTCAGGAAAGCCTATTGTTAATGAAATATCGAAACCAGTTTCCCTAGAAGTTGGTCCATTGTCCCGAACTACGGACTTGTTACTTACGAAATCCTGTCCTGAAAATTTACTAGGTATTAAAACATTGAAAGAATTAGGAGCAGTTATATGCTGTTCCCCAGAAGGAGTGAGATTGTTTTTACGTGATTTTAAAGGTCATTATGTGTTACGAGATTTTGATCCAAGATTACTGAATGTACCACAGCATTTATGGGCGCAAGGTCCAACTGATGTAGGTTGTATGCACATTACCCCATATCGTGTCACTCTGAAACAAGGTGTTGTATTACCACGAATCCGACAGTACAAATTGCCACCTGAGGCTGTAGCAGCCTTATCGAAAATTATTGACGAGCTCATTGCTCAAGGAGTAGTTGTAGAAACTGACTCCAATGTATGTAATTCTCCTATCATTCCGATTCTTAAACGTACTGATCCAAATGCACCTCCAGTATATCGATTAGTGATTGATCTTCGAGAACTTAATAAATGTATCATACCCCAGTACCCTGTGGTTCCAGATATCTCTTCCCTATTGACTGCTATTGATTCTGAAGCTACGTTCTTTACTGTTATTGATCTCAAGAACGCATTCTTTAGTGTCCCCATTCATCCAGACAGCCAGTTTCTTTTCGGATTCTGTTTTAATGGAAGAAGCTATAAATTCACACGAGCTCCTCAAGGTTTCACAGAAAGTCCTAGTATTTACAGTCAAGCACTTAAGAGACAACTAGACAGTATTCACATGCCAACTGACACTGCCCTGCTCCAGTATGTCGATGATCTATTGATCACTGCCCGTACAGAACGCGACTGCGAACGTGCATCACTGACGGTATTGTATTTTCTGGCGGAGATGGGGCACAAGGTGTCCCCTTCCAAACTGCAATTCTGTGTCCAGCAAGTGGTATACCTTGGACACTTACTGTCCAAGAGGGGTAGACAGTTGACACCTGACCGTATCCAGTTAATAGCACATCTTCCACAGCCCAAGACACAGAAGGAGGTACGAGCTTTTATCGGCCTCACTTCTTACTGCAGACAATGGATTCCTCAGTATGCATTTCTAGCTAAACCACTGATACAGTTAACGACACAGGAGGCAGCGACATCGACTGTCCTCCCTTGGACCCAGGAACATACACTTGTTTTTAATGAGTTAAAGAAAGCTTTATGTAATGCACCTGTGTTAGCGACACCGAACTACAGTAAGCCTTTTACACTTTTTGTTACTGAACGTGATGGTACAGCATTATCTGTTCTCACGCAAGATCAAGCAGGACAACACAAACCTTGTGCTTATTTTTCTAGCACATTAGATCCAGTAGCCCAGGCTCTGCCTACGTGCCTCAAGTCAGTTGCAGCCACAGCTCTTGCTATCAGACAAAGTGATTCCATAGTGTTAGGACACTCCCTGACAGTACAAGTTCCACACTCTGTGGAAGTTCTTTTAAACCGAACACAGACTCAGCACCTGACAATTGCACGTTTAACAGGATATGAACTGACACTGTTTCAGCCACACATAGAAATCAGACGCTGCAACATTTTAAATCCTGCTACACTGTTACCCTCGATTACATCAAGCCCTGCCACACATGACTGTGTGGAAGTTATTAACATCATGACAAAGCCAAGACAAGACTTGACTGACATTGCATTACCTGAGCCCGACCTGACACTTTATGTGGATGGTTCATGTATGAGAACAAGTACAGGAGAACTAGTAGCCGCGTATGCAGTGACTACTGAAACTGAAGTTATAGAAACACATCGTATTGTCACCCTGTCTGCTCAAGCAGCAGAGCTCATCGCTCTGACCCAAGCCTGCATACGAGCCAAGAACCTGAAAGTAAACATATATACAGATTCACGTTATGCATTCGGAGTCGTTCACGACTTTGGAGTACTCTGGCAAGAAAGAGGCTTTATGACCTCTCATGGAGCCAAGATTCAGCATGGTCCCCTCATTCAAGCTCTGTTAGAAGCAATACACTTACCGAAAGCCATTGCCATTATGAAGTGCAAAGCACATACGAAAGCCACTGATACCATTTCCCTGGGTAACGATCTAGCAGACCGAACAGCCAAGCGTACAGCTCAGACTCCAGACATTCCAGTTAACATGACAAAGACAGATGTTCCAGATCAGACTACTTGTATGACAGTTAAGGACCCTACACGAGATGTACTAGACATACAGTCACATGCTACCCCAGACGAAATCAAGAAATGGTCTGAACAAGGAGGGGTCCAGACAGATCAGGGATGGTTGACGAAGGGAAAAGCCACATGGTTTCTCCCCGACTCTATGGTTCAAGTCATTATTAACACCGCACATAGTCCAGCACATTTAGGAGAAAAAGCCATGTTAGACAGCATCCAGAACATTTGGTTTAACAAGCATTTACGAGCAGCAGCCAAACAGAAAGTACGTACCTGCATGATCTGTTGTCAGTTCAATCCAGGAAAAGGTGTTCCGGTGGAACAAGGTGGATTCCATCCTCCTGACCACCCTTTTGAAGTCCTCCAGATGGATTATATTCAGATGGATCGATGCCGAGGTTTCAAGTATGTCCTCGTAGTAGTATGCGCTTCGTCCAGATGGACAGAAGCATATCCAGTCCCAGATTACACTGCCGCGACCACTGCCAGGCAGTTGGTTCGTGAGTATTTCCCTCGCTATGGTTTGCCCAGGGTCGTATATTCAGACAACGGACAGCCATTCTCATCCGAACTCATGAAACAAGTATCTCTTCTGTTAGGGTACCAGTGGAAGTTCCATTGTGTACGCCATCCCGAGGCAGCTGGCCTCGTCGAGAGACATAATCAGACTCTGAAAATCCGCATTGCAAAGGTTTGTGCCGAGAAAGGCGTAGATTGGATGGTAGCTCTGCCAGTCGCCCTTTTCTATATGAGAATGGTCGCTCACTCCCGTTCAGGTCTCTCACCTTATGAAGTTGTTTTCGGTCGTCCCCTGAACATGTGGGGTACACCGATGCCACGTAAAATTACCGATGTAGACAGTAATATGCTGACAGATTACCTAGCTTCCTTGATGTCTGCACTACTCTCTTGTCGTTCACAGGTTGTGGCTGCCTTTCCAGACAACACTCAAGTAAAACCGCACGAGGTCATTCCAGGCGACTTCGTTTTCATAAGGAACTTTGATCGGTCGAGTCCGCTGGAGCCCCGCTGGAAAGAGCCGAAACTAGTTCTGATGACCACAAGGACAGCTGTAAAAGTGGAGGGCCGCAAGGGATGGCTCCACTCCAGTCACGTCAAGCGTTTTCATGGACTCCGTCCAAAGACTTTTTTCAAGGACTGCCCCGATACTGACTCTAAACTCCCACTGTTAGAGAAAACTCCGCAGCAGGAGTATAAACTTAAGCTCCGGTCTAGTAAGTCAGACAGTTTAATTGTCTAAGTCCCTCTCGGGTGAAGCGGTTAGACAGGTTCCTGACATGTATAAGATAGACCCCCATAGTGAGAGAGTTAGTCGAAACTCCAAGAAAATACGTTATTGCAAAAATCTGCGCAGCAGATGTATAATCACGTTATTGTGTATGTTATTTCTGAGTCTTACGATTACATGCATAAGTTATGTTTTACATGTATATTTTCCTCCTATTGATTCACATGTACATTTTTCTTCTAATGATACAGTAGAGCACACTTTTAGTGAACTACCTCCTCACGAGTTATCCTATCGACTTGCTATGCGCAACAATACTTTTATCCGAATGTTACACTATTCACACCAGACTAGTAATGCCACTAATTGTTGGGTGTGTGGTCGACTCCCCCCTTTCCAGACACCGAAGGGAGTTCTGCCACTCTTTCCCTATCCGTTATCACACAATGGGTCGTGTGGAGCATGGTTTACGATAACATCATCCTCAGACGATAAGTCCCTTCTGAATAGAACATGTTTCCCAGACAAGGAAGGTCTTTCCCATAGAACAGGGTTAGATCTAGAAAATGAAGTATATGATCTAGGTAATTATTCCTCGAATTTCATGGTTTTGAATGTTCAGTCCGAGACTACTCCAGACTTGCCTGCTATTACAGTCCTACCAGTGAAAGGTGAATTATGTGTCAGAAAGAATGGTTCAGTACATCTAGGACACAGTGATTGTACTACTGTGGTCGAGTATAGTGACAGTGGGAAATCTAATTTCAAAGCCTCACGTCATTCATATTTTATATGTGGTCAGACCGCATATGTACGTCTGCCCCTAGATTGGGATGGAACATGTTACATTGCCTTCCTACTGCCACCAGTTTTCCTAGCCCCATCCGATTATCACAGAAATACACATCTAGTACACGTCAGACATAGAAGGGAGATCGAGTCCCCAATTGTCGATCAAACTGAAACTGCATTAGAACAGTATACAGACTTCAATAAAGGTTTCTTTTTCTTCATAGGTCCTGTCCAGAATAGTAAGCTAATACGTAGGCTAACCAGAACCCTTGAAGCAGTAGTGAATGAGACTACTTCCGCTCTAGGTAACTTAACAGAGGAACAATCTGCTATGAGATTTGTTGTCCTTCAAAACCGCCTTGTCCTTGACGTCATACTGGCCGATAGGGGCGGAGCTTGTAGAGTCATCGGATCTAGTTGTTGCATTTTCATTCCTAATAACGCACCGTCTGTTTATTCAGCTATAACCAGACTTCACAAAATAGCCCATCAGTTACACCAGAATCCAGGCACCTGGACATGGTCCGGTTGGCTCTGGAGTATAATATCTGCCTGGGGATGGAAAGTATTGTCATTCCTAGGAATAGTAGTAATGATCATATTCAGTTGTTGTCTATGTTTACAATGTGGCCCTGCGATTTGCGGCTTGTGCGCTACCTCTTGTATTCCTAGTCCTAAGTCCCGTTCCAAGAAGATTCGAGACGAGCAAATGATGCTATATGAACAGATTGATGGTATCATGAATATTGATGTTTCCTGAAGGAAACGTAGGGAACAAGGAGGGAATGAGGAAAATTGAATTTTGCCCTGTCATGTGTCCCTACGTGTTCCCCATTATATGTTATATGTGCATGATCGATATGCATATGTTCCCCTTGACCGAATAAAGACGCAATTATAGTTGTGTCCAACGTTAGTATGCCAGTTATCCAGTCCCCGTGAAAGCAACGAGTATTAGGCCTATGTTGCTTACGTTTTACACTGTGCACGTTAATTCATCGAGTTGTCCCCGTTTTTAGGCCTCATTGGGCCCGGACACCAGATTCAAGCTCCAGTCTCCTGAAACCACTCCGAGGAGCGATGCAGCCCCTCCCGCATCCCTGACCTTTCGCTTACTCTCTGCCAAGCAGCGCGGTGCCCGGCCTGGCCTGCCTGCCTGTCTGCCAAGAATATGTTATGCCTCTAGTTATCAGTTCAGCTCCCCGGCTTCACATTCCTAAGCTAACGAACCGCATAAACATCTTCAGCTATAGTCTAGTCTTCCTGTCTCCATGCAAGAGAATTACTGAATTAGTATCCATAGAAGATTCATAGCACACGCAATACATGTAAGATATATGCATGCACCAGCCTTAGTGTCAAGTAGCCTTTGCCCTGATGACATTTAGATTCTATCAACATGTACTCCAAAACACAAGATATCAGATATGCTATAGGTACATGTCGTCTTGACATCCCAGACTTTAGTCTCCTCTTCTAGTGCCAGAAGTCAGAGCCCCCAGCTCTCCCCGGTTACACGTCATGGCCCGTTTGCGCGCACCAGTAGGTTAAAGGTTCCAGCTGCCCAGGTAGCCCCCTCCATGTATCCACCCATTTATGACACTTCTGTGACGTTTTCCATCACATGTCTCCGTGCACGCCCTGTGCACGCCTTCTTTGTACGCCCATATGTTCTTATCTTACGTTTGTCACTTGTTACGCCTACTGTATGCAATGCAATTATACTGTTTTACTATATATACTGTATGATGTTAATGAGACGTTGCAGCTGCCATTCCATTCCATTGCATGCCATTCCATGGTCTTTAGGCTCGAGCCATCTGATTAAAGCCCATTCTGACTCAGATATATCACGGATCCTGCCTCTTATTTATTGAGCTATCTGTTTTCATTAATGCATAGAAAAATAGTACCGGTAATTAATTATTTATTTACCACAGTAGTCCAGAGCCTTCTCCAGTATGCTATGGGCCGGCAGGGACTGTTGTTCAGTGTTGCCCCTGAGGTAATCAGTTTCAGGGACAGTTCTGTTTACATTTCACGTTTAACTAAATATTGTATTACCTTGAATGCGGATAGCAGCTTTCACGTGGCCTGGGCTTTAGTCTGGCACTTAAATCAACATTATCTTTACACAAAAGGAGTATTCCTGCCCATTGCCCAAAGCTCTAATAAATGACACTAAATATAGAAAAGAGTAATGACAAACTCAGACAAGCATCAGTCGAAGAGAGGTGAGGCGCGAGAGTGTAAATATGGGAACAAGGCTAGTGATCCTTACTTCCTACAGTGTTTATTATTTTATTTACCCCAACAAACACGACTGAAGGAACTATGAATGATGTCACTATTACACGTAAGGTTGGCATTTAAACTACGGGAACGTTCTTGTTTAGGTTATCGAGGGCTGTATTGTGATAACTTACACCAGTGCAAAAACAACACAGTGTAGGAGAGTAGGATATGCTCACTATGGTTACCCCCACTTTTTGCTGGTGTTTCACTGTTTTTTTTAATTTAGTCTGGCTGAGGCCCTGCTAACCAGGACCCCAGCCTAGCAGCTTCCTCTCTAAAGTGATTGCATGTTCATTAGGTACACTGCAGATTGGTTACTGGGTTACCCTTGTGAGTCCCGAGTATATGGTATCTTAGGTACCAAGGGCATAGGTACCCCAGAGGCCACCAGGGGCTGAAGCATGTATTATGCCACCCCTGGGAAGTCTTCCAAAATGGCAACATAGGTCTGCTACTACAGCCTGGGTAAGGTGGTGCATGCACCCCTTACTAAGATATAGGTTACCTTATCTACCTTTAATCACTGACACATATAAACTTATAAGTCACTCCAATGGCAGGCCTTATCATTACTGAAGGCAGAGTGCTTGGTTTTGTGTGAGAGGGTGCCCATGCATGAGCAGGACCCCTCTGCAACTTTCGGAATCTATTCTCTGAGGCTGTTCTGTGATGCAGCCAGACCATATACTCTTAAGTGCATTATAACCTCCCAGACAGGCTTTCGTGTGGAGGGAAAAGACACGTATACTCTTACCTAACCGGTAATAGTTTAAAAGAGCCCCAGCATCACAAAATGGATGCTGCAGCCACAGACATAAGTCTGACCTCCTGCTGCTGGATGAAACTCCGGCAGGGGAGGCCTGAACAATAGGTTTCCTGTCACAGGGAGGTGTAACCACCTCCCAGACAGGCTTTAGTGTATTGGGGCTGGGTGGGTGCCTTCATAGAATGCTTTTCAGACAGTGCTGGGGCACACTTGGTGTCCCTGTGCATACCCCAGTTCAAACCAGTTGTAGGGGCACTCAGCCCATGCTCTGGCATGAAACTGGACAAAGTGAAAGGGGTGTAACCACCCCCCTCCCTGGAACCTCCCATAGGTGGGTCCCTAGAGTATGTCCAACCCCCTAACTTAGTATAAGTATGGGATCCCAGTCCTTAGGACAAAACTCTGCAACATATATCCTGGAACTTTGACATTCTACATCGACTAAAAGATGGAAAAATCTCCCTTGGGGTCAAGGAGTGACTCCCCTGTTCACACAGGCACCAAAGAAGCATCTTGCCAGTCTGCATTTCCAAGGCTCCTGCCAGAACCCGATGGATTTGCGACTCAGGACATAGACTTCCAGACTTCTCAGAGGCTGACACGAGATCCCAGCAAAGCTGAGACCCACTGCCCTCAAGAGTGACGTGGGACTGGAACTCCTGGACCGGTGCATATTTGCAAGTGCATCAAATTCCCAAGCTTTCCAGAAGCAGTGCATTGGACTACTTGTAGTCCAAGCCCCGAGCACCATTTGCACCAAAGATTGTAGGTCTACACTCCACAAGTCCTCCACGAGCCAGCTTCTAGCATTTCTGCTTGAGGCCCCTTCGCGATCCCTGGTCCTTCGACTGGTTGATCCCCAGGAAGGTAGCTCTTCTGTTTCTTTGGCTTCCCTGGTTTCTTCAGATGTTCCCTGACTCCCCTCCAACGGGTGAGTCCTTCAGACCTTGGTGGTCTGCACCGAAGCCAATCTTTGCTTTCTGCATGGGTTGCTGTTGCCAAGGCTTGTTGGGTCTAATCCGGAAACCGATTCTGCAGCACTCAACATCCTTTGTGCTACAGCTCGAATCCAGCTCCTGGTTGTCCTCGACGCCTCCTGGTCCTCGTGGATGAAGAGTCAAGCTTCACCTTCTTCACCTGACATCACCCGACATCGGTGGGCATCTGTTCATCGCCTTCCTGGTCACTGGCTAGTGACTCAGACTCTGTCCCCTCTGCTTCCAGCTTCCGGTGCTCCCGTGGGTGTTGACTTTAGAATCTCCTAATTCTAAAGGGGTTTGCTCCAAGTCCTCTTCTAAGTGTTCTTAATCTGTAATTTCACAACCGCGACTTTCCCCCTAGAAGTTAATGGTGATTCGCGGCTGTGTTTAGACACTACACGCGTCCCCCGTGGGTCCCCTGTGTTACTACCTTGGGTGGTTCCTGGTGGCCCCAGCGGTTCTCAAGGCCTTGTATCTATGTCAGTCGTGGTTCTTATACCACTTTCTTAGTATATTTTGCTATTTTAAAAATAACTTTTAAATCTTGTGCTCTACTGCGCGCTCGCGCTGATAAATCTAGCGCTAGGCGCATTTCTTCGTTCCAGCCTGTTCTGGGGGGTTACTCTCAGCATAGTTTCTTACCTGCACTATAATTGTGTCCCCATCCCCACTTGAGGGAATTAGAGCGCTTCAGGGGCTTCTTGGACTCTTGGGGAGGTCGCGCTGCGGTGTTTGGAGCCGCCATTTTGGGTGAGGGTACCAGGGTGTGCCGAATAGCAGGCGCCATCTTGGTTGGGGGGCTAGTGGTTTGACTGCAGGACTCGTGTGCCTGGAAAGGGCATAAAAACGGAACTTCCTTCACTATCAGGTCAGACTTACTTGACCTTTGCGCGCTGAGGCATTTGCTGCTCTATTTTGCTATTTTAAAAATAACTTTTAAATCTTGTGCTCTACTGCCCGCTCGCGCTGATAAATCTAGCGCTAGGCGCACTTCTTCGTTCCAGCCTGTTCTGGGGGTTACTCTCAGCATAGTTTCTTACCTGCACTATAATTGTGTCCCCATCCCCACTTGAGGGAATTAGAGCGCTTATGGGGCTTCTTGGGCTCTTGGGGAGGTCGCGCTGCGGTGTTTGGAGCCGCCATTTTGGGTGAGGGTACCAGGGTGTGCCGAATAGCAGGCGCCATCTTGGTTGGGGGGCTAGTGGTTTGACTGCAGGACTCGTGTGCCTGGAAAGGGCATAAAAACGGAACTTCCTTCACTATCAGGTCAGACTTACTTGACCTTCGCTCGCTGAGGCATTTGCTGCTCTATTTTGCTATTTTAAAAATAACTTTTAAATCTTGTGCTCTACTGCGCGCTCGCGCTGATAAATCTAGCGCTAGGCACATTTCTTCGTTCCAGCCTGTTCTGGGGGGTTACTCTCAGCATAGTTTCTTACCTGCACTATAATTGTGTCCCCATCCCCACTTGAGGGAATTAGAGCGCTTCAGGGGCTTCTTGGGCTCT
The DNA here is from genome assembly GCF_964261635.1 of Lissotriton helveticus. Classification (NCBI taxonomy): domain Eukaryota; kingdom Metazoa; phylum Chordata; class Amphibia; order Caudata; family Salamandridae; genus Lissotriton; species Lissotriton helveticus. The sequence continues at coordinate 1,546,801,523 of NC_136065.1, forward strand.
TGGGGAGGTTGCGCTGCAGTGTTTGGAGCCGTCATTTTGGGTGAGTGTACCAGGGTGTGCCGAATAGCAGGCGCCATCTTGGTTGGGGGGCTAGTGGTTTGACTGCAGGACTCGTGTGCTTACGGCAATTTAAGATGGTAGACTCTAAGGCGCGCAGCGTAGGCACGCAGCAGGCTCGCAGGCGGATCGCCAGAGGTTCGCCAGAGGTAAGCCCGTTTGTGCCCGTTCGCGCACAGGACGCGCCGGACGCCGGACTCTCTGCCTGCCAGGAACGTACTGCCCCATTATACTCCCGTGACGATCTCATACGCCTGAACACCGGCACTCTTTTAAACCGTGGGCATAGATCCATCGGTAGGCACCCAGATTCTATAACCTGCGGCCTGTTGAATGTGAGATCGCTCATTAAGCACTGTGAAGAGATTGCGCTACTCATAGAGACCTATGATCTAGACGCACTAGACCTGGACCACATTATCTAGTGCGGTGGAATTGGGAACAGCCTGTACCCCGGGTTTTAAAATAATACACAATCCCAGAGTAGGGGCTAGAGGAGGCGGAACTGGACTAATCCTTAAAGAGACATTAAACTTCTCTCAGCTCAACATCAAGGCCATCGTTGGATGTGAGGCATTCGGCCTTTCCATCAAGGGTCCAGGAGGTGTGTTATACACGGGGCTGCTATGCTACAGACCCCCAGCAGGGACGCTATCCGCTGTGCCTGAGCTTATAGATTTAATCTACGACCTGTCTCATTCCCATACTAGGCTGGTGGTGCTAGGAGATTTTAATCTTTGGCCAAATGGTCCCACTAATTCCGCCTTTGTAGAGCTGGTCCAAGCCTGACATAATATTGAGCTTTCACAGCTAGTACTCTCGCAAACCCACTCCAAGGGTCATATCCTTGACCTGCTTCTTGCCGACGCAGGTCAAGTGTCTGTGCAGGATGTCATACCTCAGGGCTGGACTGACCATGCTCTCGTCCTTTTCTCCCTCCCCTGTCCAGTTGTCACGGCGGCGAAGGGCAGTGTGGGTGGTACTAGAATGGGTAGACAATGGTCTAGACTTCTTATGCAGCCCGCCCTGCCTAGTCTGCTGCCTGAAGGCTTCGCATTGGGAGACACGGTGGACAGGAGTTATGAGACGTTTTGTCAGCAAATCTCGACCTCTCTGGACTCTCTGGCGCCGATGCGTAAAATCAGAGCTAGGACCAATCTGGCTATGCCATGCTACTCAGAGGAACTCCGGCAGCTCAAGCTTCAGTGTAAACAGGCTGAGCGTGCTTGGAGGAAACAGTATCTGGAACCATGTAGAGCTCGTTTTAAACAAGCTCTGGCGACCTATAAGGCCCAGATTAAGCTGGCCAAGGCCAGACACCTGGAAGAACTATTGCTGGCAGCTGCAAACAAGTCTCAGGCCCTATTTAAGATCGTAAAAGATCTGGCCCATCCAGCTTGTACTAAAAACGACATACCTGCCTCCCAAGCTCTCTGCGACTCGTTGGCACAGGCCTTTGAGGACAAGATTGTTACCATCTTAAATAATCTTGCCCTGCCATCTGGTCAGACTGTGCATTATTCCAACTGTGCTGAGAGTGTGGAGGAGGGAGCCAGGCTAGCGGAAGTGAACATCCTGCCCTTACCATCGTTCGAGGATTTCTGTGCATTGGCCGAAGGTATATCTTCAGGCTCACCGTCTGACCCACTCCCACCAAAATTCTGGAAGCTGTTTCGGGAAGAGCTTTTTCCACCTCTTTTTTCCATCTGCTGCCAGTCCCTTAGTTCGGCGCGGGTCCCAGATAGCTGGAAACTGGCGGTTGTCTCTCCATTACTCAAGATGGAAAATCTGGACCCCGCCTGTCCAGCTAACTACAGACCCATTTCTCTGTTGCCATTTCCTATTAAGATTCTTGAGAAATGGGCCACTAAACACCTCTCCAACTTTCTCGAGGTTAACAACTGCTTGGATGTGGCCCAGTTTGGCTTCAGACCAGCGCACGGGACAGAAGCGGCTTTGGTGACCGTTCTTGATGACCTGCGAACGCGGGCCGACCAGGGTCGAGCAGCCTTTCTAGTGCTGCTCGACATGTCGTCCGCGTTCGACACGGTCAGCCATACAATACTGATCAGGAGACTGGCGGAGGTCGGAGTATCTGGGTTGGCCCTTGAATGGCTGGTGTCGTATCTAGATCATAGACACCAGCTAGTGGCCATACCACCCTTTAAATCAAACACCAGAAGGGTTGGTCAGGGCGTACCTCAAGGGTCAGCCATCAGTCCCATTCTTTTCAATCTCTACCTCCGCCCCCTGACCATGTTGATTAAATCCTTTGGCATAACGGTCACCAACTACGCTGACGACACCCAGCTCATCTTTTGCCTCGAGGGCAAGGATGGGGTGTCTCAGGAGGCCCTTCATCGCTGTATGAACACCACGGCTGAATGGCTGGGCAATAACTCCCTGCAGTTCAACAGCGCAAAAACTGAGGTGCTGCACTGCTCCCTGGACCGTATCCCCAGACCACTTCCGCTGGATTTCTGGCCCCCCGATTTCCGGGGCGCTAGTCTGCCCGCGGACTCGGTCCGTAATTTGGGGGTAATGTTCAGCGCTAGCCTGCAGCTTGATGCATCGGTGAATCGAACGGTGGCCACCTGTATGGCGTTGCTCTGCTCGCTGCGTAAGATTTTGCCCTTGCTCCCGGCACAGGTAAAACCAGAGGTAGTGCGGAGCATAATTTTAAGTCGCATTGACTACTGCAACGCACTACTCTTGGGAGCTCCGGCTAATCTAGTCAGTAAACTACAGCGGGTGCAGAATTTTGCCGCCAAACTGGCCCTCTCACGTCGACGCCTGGATTCCTCTGCTAAGGCACTTAAGGACCTCCACTGGCTACCAGTTTCCCAGAGGATTGATTTTAAAGCACTGTGCCTGGTATTTAGGGCCCTACATGGCCAGGGTCCGCTCCCTTTGCGGGACCTCTTTTCTTGGTACACCCCTTCTAGACTGCTACGTTCAGCCTCATCTCATTTGGTGGTCGTACCTAAGATTCTGAGGTCCCGAACTGGCGGCCGGTCCTTTAGATTTACGGCTGCAAGATTGTGGAACTCCCTTCCTCTAGGTCTGAGGGGTCTGGAAAACTTTTATTCTTTTAAAAAAGCCCTGAAAACCCATTTGTTTCCTAGGGCAACGTAAATGTATCTGCTGCTGGAAAACATCATGTATGTGTAAGTGTCAGGACAGTCTAAGCGCCAGGATGCCCGTCCGGTGACGGAAATCGCGCTATATAAGTACATCTATACATACATACATACATACATATGGTTTGGTACGCCCCTAGGGCTCCACATATATTGTGCTAATTTACTGTGTGCTAAATAAGTTTACTGAATGTACTTTTGCCTCTAGCCTCTTAAAGAGACTAGGGGGATGTGTTTAGAATAAATACATATATTTTATATATATACCTGGTGTGGTCCTCCTTTCATTTGGCCATTCATGAGATTATAGACTGGTAAAACAAGCAGCTTTACATTCCTTCAAGACTTAGCCTGAAGGCTGCTCTCCACAGCTACCATTACGATAGCTTTCTGTATAGGTTGTCTTTAAACCTACCATCAATAAGGGTGGTTTGGACTGGTGCACGGTGCCCACTAGAATAGTGGACAGCCTATGCCAAGCCAACTTCTCACACACGGCATATCCATTTCCACCACTGGCAAAAAGCATGTGCACGAATGCCCTTCTGGAGCTGCCATACTGCCCTAAAAGTCTGTGCGACCCTGGCACCCCAGAGAAAAGCAAAGTATTATTTGATGGCGACCACAATCTTTAATATGTTACAAGTTCCGTTTGCATATCTTACCTGCCTGTTGCAGCAAAAAATGTCTGCTTCGTATGAGTGCATGTAAATCAGAGCCACTTCTCCCAGCTTTGGACGTACAGGCAGCATTTCCTCCTCCAATCACCTTCTCTCTGTAATAGAGCAGCTTCCTACGAGCCGCTAAGCTGTATGAGCTGTGTGTTTTTTCTTGTGTACTTCGCATGTATCACTTGTGTTGCACAAAATATTACTTTTGATAAGCGGGCTGAATGTAATAATTGAGTAGACACTACTATAGTGCAATATTTTTGATAGCTTACAAAGCGATGGAAACTGAATCTATGCAAAAAGTGGACTTCTTGAACTAGCTTTGGAATAATAATGTTCACGAATTAGGTAAAAATTATTTAAAGGGGACAAAACCTTCGAGTTTGAGTAAGAATGCAAATGAACACAGGCACAGGGAATTAGTAGAAGTGTTTAATTGTAATGCATTTAGGGTGACAGGCCGTAGAGCCTTTGCATAATAGCTTCCACTCAGCCGTGGCCCGTGGAGGAAGTTGCGGTGGGGCAGAGAGGCGGGCGGGGGAGGGGCAGGGTGAGGGGTCCTAAAAAACAGAATATGGATAATTGGAGGTAAGTAAACAATTTAATTAATAAAACGAATTTTGTAGCGCGCGCTGCATCGTATTTTGCGATGCAGGACACGCTACGAAATTCATTTTATTTATTAAATTGTTTACTTACCTCCAATTATCCTTATGCCGGTTTTTAGCACCCCTCACCCTGCCCCTCGGCTGCTTCAACTCAACATTCCAAACAAAAGCTGGCATACAAATTGACCTTTTAGACAATTGTGCACGACTGTGCTTATCACTCTGGTACTGTTTCTCACACAATAAAAGTTTATAATTCCCTCTTGTATGTAAGTTCTTCTTTGTGACTGTTCCTAGACTTGTGCGTTTTTGCTTGCATCACTATGCTACTATCACTGAAATTGTGATAGTTGGGTATTGTCACTGGACGTCATAATTTAATGTCTGTCAGGGGGCCGTAGAGGTTCTCGCTGCTCAAATGGGAGTAATTTCTGAAATGTACATGTTTTTCATGTCTTCATTGCTTAACTTTGCGCGCGAAAACGTGTCCCTCATTGTCATTGAAGTGCTGCTCATTAATTACACTAAAATTATGAAAATGTCACACATAGCAATCTGAAAACTTGCCAGCTATGTGCTTGAACTAAAGTAAGTAGATATACAAACACAGCTCACGATGAAAGTGGCACAAAGGCATACATGGTTTTTCTCAGACACACAATAATATGCTCACATACCACAGACATATTAGCGAACATAAACTTGAAAAACATTTCAATGAAGATTTTACTGTAAATCACTTTGTAATCGTGCGTCTTAAAAAAAACTCTGCATTCGGGAACGTAATAAGCAGTTGGAGATGGCCAAGAAAAGAATTGTAATACGAGCTAATTTCAACACCGTGAATTATTTCCTCTTCTGTCTCCAAGACGTAAGGGATTCAATGGCTGTATGCGTGCATTTACATCAGCAGCTCTGCTCGGCGCACTGCTCGTTTTGCCTGCCTGAGCCGAGATTCGTCTCTCCTGGGGTGGGCGGGGCTACTGGGGGCTCGTCCGAGCTCTCCAATAGGCAGGACGTCCGGAAACTGCCGAAGAGAAGGGGATACTCGATCCCGAGGGGATACCAGATATTACACAACACCGGTTACTAGGAGGACTTCCAGCAAACTGTATGAACACTGCCGGTCATGAGTGGACGTGGTCAGAGGGCTGCTTCACTAGTAGATTTTCTTATTTAGCAGCAACAAAAACAACTCGAAAATAGCATGATGTCATTCGCTCTGATTTCTCAGCGTGGAAGGCACTACCAGCGCTACAGCACAGCATTAGCAGCACAACGTACATTTTCAGCCTGTTGGCGGACCACTGAGGTATCTCACAGAGTTATATGTAACTCAGCAGAATCCCGCTGAGTGAAATTCCGAAAGTTCTGACCAGGCATAAACCCAACACATTTAGGCCTTGTGGGAGCATAGGGGAAAAGGTTTAGAAAAAAATCTGTAATTGCTCATGCAGCCTTATACTGTGCTTACAATTCATTTTTGTAGGAATACATGTGGTGTATTCTATGCTTTATTTATTTTTACTGTATGTTTATATGTTTAATGGATATTGGGTAGGACTGTATTTGTTCAAGCCTCTATGTTGCTAGGCAGTAAAGGAATGTTGGGTTTCAGCTCTTCAGTTGAAGACTGGAGCTTGACAGGAGAACACTCTGGCAGATCTGAGTGCTGTACTTATTCCTAAGAATAAATCTTCTTTCAACATATACTTCTATACTTGTCTTCTTTGGATGCAACATAAATTTGGCGACGAGGATGGGATACGACGTTGCCAAGTGGATGGCCGAGAGAAAGTCAAATTGATAGAGATTTACTTCCTTTTTCCAAGGTTAAGGAGGAGTTGAGTATTGAAACAGACTTCATTTTGAGAGGTTCCCTTCTCATACGTCCGATGTCTATCAGAATTAAAATTATGACTATTGCACACAAAGGTCATGGTGGGATCACTAGCACTAAAAAGTGGTTGAGGCTATATTATTGGTGGCCTGGAATGGACGTCTGTGTGGACATGTTCTTGAATAACTGTGTTGAATGCTCACATGCTGAGAAGTCTCCACGTACTGTGAACAACCCCCTATGTCCTGTTGTCTTTCCTGAAAACCCGTGGGAGAAATTGGGCATAGATTTCGTAGGACCTGTAGGAGGGTTGAACCAAGGTTACAGGTTCATATTGACAGTTGTTGATTATCATTCTAAGTGGGTTTCTTTTAAATTTTTGAGGGATCCTAACACAGAGAATGTGATCAAATTCTTAAAGCAACTTTTCAGATCTGAAGGTATACCAGCCTATCTCGTTTCGGACAACGGGGTGCAATTCGTTTTGCATAACATGGAAGATTTTTTAAGTAATCTTGGTATTAAACATCTTACCACTGCGTTGTACAGTCCACAAGGAAATGGATTAGTGGAAAGGGTGAACCGTATTGTAAAAGATTCGGTACAGTTGGCTTTTACTTCAGGGTTGCAAGTTCAAGAGGTAGTTAGGGACAGAATTTGGTCATATAATAACATTCCACACTCAACAACTGGAGTGACCCTGTTTGCTTTGCTAAGAGGAAGGCAATCCTTCAATGAGTTGTCTCCTGAATGGGTCGTCAGAAAGGCCTATCCTGAGAAGGATAATTCCCTGTTTGGATCAAATTAAAAGGAATGTTGAATGTGCTCAAGACAAATCAAAAATCAGATACGATCAAACCAAACATGTTAAGGACATTTTGTTCAATGTTGGGGATAGAGTTAAAATTAGAAGACCTAAGAGGTTCGAAATATTATCCTGAAACAACTATTATTCAAGTGAGTAAACATGCTGTCAAAGTCTCTGGGGGAAAATGGTGGAGTAAGAGAAATATTGCTAAAGTTAAAAGTCCGGATTTGAGGTGCAACACTTCTCAGGGTTCATATGGGGTTACTAATCATACTGGTAGTCTGGATGGCTCAATTGCTTTTGCAAGTGGCATGCAACTACTGGAGGGTTACTGTGTACTCCAGGAAAATGCTGGAATTTGTATTGAGAATACCGATGAGTCTGCTGATGCCGTGTTATCTTCTGATGTGTCTGTTTCTTCTTTTAGGTCTAGCTCTAGATTGAAGTGTAGACCTAAATATCTTGAAGATTATATTACTTAGTTTATTTTGTATTTCTTGTAGGGGGGAGGTGTGTTGTATTCTATGCTTTAATAATTTTTACTGTATGTTTATATGTTTAATGGATATTGGGTAAGACTGTATTTGTTCAAGCCTCTATGTTGCTAGGCAGTAATGGAATGTTGGGTTTCAGCTCTTCAGTTGAAGACTGGAGCTTGACAGGAGAACACTCTGGCAAATCTGAGTGCTATACTTATTCCTAAGAATAAATCTTCTTTCAACATATACTTCTATACTTGTCTTCTTTGGATGCAACAACAACATTTCCTAAAAGTTGCATGACTCCCAGAGTACACATGTATTATTGCAGAGAGGAAGATATCTTCTGGATACGACTTCCTAATGTCCTCATTCAATCCTGAGCTTGGAGGTTGATGCCTCACATAACGGTGCTTATTCAACGTTATTAGAGCAGGTTTATCCCTGGTCGCAGCCCAGCACATAACATTAGATTATTTCAGGTAACGGAAAGGGCTGCCACAGACCAACCTTACTCTGCAATATTGGCTTTCGATATAAAGAAAGTCTTTGACTCTTTGAACAAGGATTAACTATTTCAGGTCCCCATTTTAATCTGGCCTACACAACTCTATGATTAGTTGGTAATCCCTGTTGTATTCCTATCCCAACACAAGAGTTAAACCTGGAGTCATAATATTGGCAGCCTATCAGATGGGAAGAGGTATGCATCAGTATTGCACAATCTCATTTCTGCCTTTCACCGTGGCAACAGAACCACTTGCCGCTAAGATGTGTATTGAGGGAACAGGACTGGGGTATTCCGCTGCAAGGCTGCACTCAAATAATCTCATTGTATGCCTCCGAACTTTTATTACATATAAAGGAGATCAGAATTGACCTGCACCCGACAGTAGAGACTCTACAAATATTTGGGAATATCTCCTGCCTACAGGTAAACTGGAGCAGATCCTGTTTGTATCCAATGTGACCAGACCTCCCAAGCAACATAGTGGGAAATGGAGGTGAAGCGATTAAGTGGGAGCTCATTCGTTCAGACATCTGGGAATGTGCATATACCATTCAGACCCCGAGCTACTGGAGGGTAATATGGGGTTCATAATGGATGCGTTGTTCTAGCAAGTGGCTTTTTGGTGGACATTTCCACTGTCTAAATGGCAATGATTCCTATCCTCCTTTACTATCTTAAAACTTCTCGATTGTGGTCTCAAAGACTGTCTTTAGGGATTTCGACTCTCTGCCCGGTAATCTTCTTTGGGGTGTTGGTAAATGCTGAGTGGCTCTGGAGAAACTTAAAGTACCACGGTGGGATATGAGCTCTGGATTTTGAGTTGCCTTATATAGCAGCCCAAATACAATGGATTAATGGATTGCTCGCTTGGTGGAAGGCCGTGCAAAACTTGCTAGAAGTGGGTGAGAAATACATGGGAAATGATGCGACTAAATTGCATAGGTTACTCCTGCACACCAAGAAAACTCAGCGTTCACTCCCACGACTACTAGGGGTTCTACTGAACTGTCTTGCTAGACCTATACCAGGGACAGGGCGGACTGGCTACCGGGCGTTTTGGCATGCTGCTGAGCTGGGGGCTGATGTCACTGTGGTGGGGGCTAATTTCGTTGATGGAGACCTGCGTGTGCTTCGAAATTAACAAAGCTGGCCTATAAGGCAATCAGGCAGTGCCCAAAAAGCTAGTCTGACAGGTCAGTGTGTGTGCCTGGTTTATGGCCTGGTGGGCTGGTTTTTACAGTTGATTTACCTGATATTAAAATATCATCTGCAGCAAGCCCAAATCCAAATCCAAGTCTTCCATACTTTGTAAAACACTTATACGAGGTGTCTTTCAACTTTTAAAATACCACAGTTTGAAAACATAGGACACTTTTTAGTACTATAATTCACTAATGGAGGCCACTTTTATTTTGGTGCATGTGCCAGTTTTCTGTCCCAGTCCAACCCTGACCGCTCTCTCTCTAGACATGTGAGGAATAAAGGTCGTTTACCCAAAGGCACGTGACTGCGCAGTGCCATGCACTCCCCGCTGAGCGTCCTGCTGCCAGACCCCAGAGTTCTGACTTGTTAATCAGCAAGGTTTGGCATCTGCCATCATGCACGCCATTGCCAATTAGAGAAGCACAGGATGGGAGATGGTCTGCTATGCAGGAATGAAGAGCTCTCCGCGACCTCAAACATTCTGCTCAATGACGCCGCACAAAAGGAGACAAAGGCCTTTGTCATGCTGAGCTAAGCAGTCCCAGTGGAGTCTGGGGAGGCGGAGCATGGCACACACGCGAACTCTTTTGCACGTCACTACCTGAACATCACACAACAACGAGAAATCATGAATAATGGAGATGTTTTTCACTGAGGAGTTCTGAGTGACATCAAATAGTGAATGGGAGTGAAGCTGGAGTTGTCTATGATGTCACTCAGAAGTCTCGTGGGAAAGAAATCAGTTATTCACATTTTACCCATCTATAATTTTATATTGTACAAGGCCCCTCAAATCATCTGCTCCTGCCATGTAAGGACAGAGTGGTAATGAGGGACCCGTATGTTACCTGCAACAACAAAAAAACTAGCCTCCTGCCATTCACCACCAAAACCCTTGAGATACCGTCCCCCTACCCCCAAATAAATAAAAAAAATGCCAAGTCTCCTGTCAATATCCCCCACCACTCTCTAAAAAATGTCCTCTCCTTCCAAAATCCAAATATGTCAATATCCCCCACCACACTCTGAATATACCACCCTGCGCTCTCCTCAGCCCTCTCCCTGCGCTCAAACCTGGCATGCTACCACCCTTGTGCCTCTCCCCAGCATAAGTATAGAACAACAATATCTCAATAGGATTCACTTGACCAACAGATATAGTTGCATGTGTAAAACATTACAAACGCTCTGGACATAAAGAAAGAGAGACTCAGGGGTATATTATCAAGGGGTTTTATCTCCGCTTTTTTGGCTTTAAAAGCCAAGAAAGCGGAGATAAAATTATCTCCCTATTACCAAGCTGTCGCTAACACCAGTTAGCGACAGCTAATAGGAGATAGCGACCATCATGGGCCCCACTTTGCATGTCAGTGATATTTATCACTAATGATATGCAAAGTGGGCGTGCCAAGATGTTAGCGACTGGAAACAGTCGCTAACATCGCTATCTCCTATTACCAACTTTTGGAGATATTTGCGCTAAGGGCGAATATCTCCAAAAGCTAACACCTGCCCTGAGCAGTTCTTAGCCATGTTATCCAATGGGAGGTGGATAACATGGCTAAGAGCATTTGCTCGATAATGCATGAATATCGCTGACTTTTCAGCGATATTCATGCATTGCGGGCGTTTTTTATCGCATTTGCGATAAACCTTGCTAATAGCAAGGTTTATCTGCGATAAAAATCGCCGATGTGCGGCGATAATTTTTGTCTCTAAACAAGTTAGAGACAAAAATTATCGCTAGTTGTTGATAATATACCCCTCAGAATTTTCGTTTTTTCAAAGGTGCATATAGCATCATATATTAAAGGGTAATTTTGACAAAACAGTCAAAAGACACAATTCGGAGAAGCAGCACTCGAAGCATGTAATGCGGTGGCAACCCAAGGGGGCTTTGTGCACTATGTGATAGTGAGACAAACGGCGATGACGCAAGTGACATACAGGTGACAACAGCGATAGGCGCAAAAAGGAACAAATGAAAACAGTATATACAAAATTGTGGGTTCCTCCTTAATAAATCGGTAAATGCTGTTATTTTGGAAACCAAAGCTGGTGCTGCGCCATGAGTTGCGCTGAAATATGGGTCGACAGCGTTTCGATCCTATTGATTTGGGATGTTCATCAGGACTGGGTTGCCGAATGACGGGAGTGATGAGAGGTGCTTGTCCAGGATTGGGTCCCCAATCTGGTAATGGTAGATGACTGCGTAGTCAAATAATACAGAGTGTCCGGGTGAAGGGGCCCAAGAAAGTGGAAGAGAATAACTGGCACAATAACGGAGCCCTGTTATGGCCAGTGAATTAACCAGGGTGGGAGGAGGCAATGAGGCGAGAGATCGGTTAGAGGATCCGGTGCTGTGTGTCATACAGGAGAGAAATCGGCACGTGGAAGGAGCCCCGTCTCGGCCGAGGTGTAGACAGAAGAAGGAGCTGTCTGTGTGAACCGTTCTGGTAGCTGGGTTGAGTACCCACAAGTTATCAATGAGTCGTGGGGAGGCAGCGGAACGGAGCCCCGTTCCGGCCGGGTTGGCGATTGGATTGGGCAGGGATGAGCGATCCACTGTCTAAGTCCGGCGGGGTTGCCTTAGAAAGAAGTCTAGGTGCCGTAGGGTTTTGGCAGTCAGAAAGCGGTCAAATGGTCTGATGAGTAGACCAGGAACTGCGGGGATAGCTCCCCAGCATAAAGCGGCACTCACTGCTCTCACATTCAGAGCTGGCACATGTGTGTGTGTATATATATATATATATATATATCTATATATCGAACAAAGTGAGAGTTGCCCCTCGGTTGTCCCCTTGGAAGAAGTCGCACAGCAGGTGAGTAAGGTTTTGGCTTTTAATGTGAAAGCTGCAACATCACATCAAATTAAACAGCATTCAGGATAAGTAGTCCAATTGCCGACGCGTTTCATGCACTGAGCGCACTTCTTCATGGGCGGACTGATGAGGTTGCAATGAGCAGTCTGCGGTGCTTGAAATACTTATGACACTCATCCAATGGCGGGGTTTCCCGCACTGCATTCTGGTCATTCAAGTTCCGAAAATAAAATTCAAGTGAATCTGCTCGTGCACCTTCAGGTACACCAAATTTTAACCACAGTGGGTCATGCTCGCTTAACTGATGGGAGGCTACACCATCCGACTTCCACTAAGCTCTCACTTGCCCCTTAACAGCTGGCGTCGGTTGGCGCCCTCCAGGGCCGTGTAAACACAGCGGGACTCCTTCCGTGGCAGGACTGGCCGCACAACATCGAACAAAGTGAGAGTTGCCCCTCGGTTGTCCCCTCGGAACTTGAATGACCAGAATGCAGTTCTTCCAAGGGGACAACCGAGGGGCAACTCTCACTTTGTTCGATATATATATATATATATATATATATATATATATATATATATATATATATATATATATATATATATATATATATATATATATATATATATATGTTCAAACAATTGTCCCTTCGAACGTTTTGACTCCTTTGAGTACACAATGCTTAGAAGTTTGAAATATATAGGGTTAAACTGAGTACATATGTATAAGTATAAAAACTTATTGTTTGTTATTTACAACGTTTATTTTAAACAATGTCAGAGTCCTGGACCAAGATATAAATCATTGACTTTCACATTTAGCACTTAGCTATCACCCACAATGTACTACAATAGTACATACATACAGCGAGCGAGATAATAACTCGACCCGCTATATAATGGTTTTACTTTTTAAAAAACCATAGGCACTCAGCCATTATGTCATCTGAAAGTCAAATAGTTAGACTTTTTATCTTGCAAAAGAGACCTGACATGGTGTGTTTTCACTAAAAACTACCCCTCCCATAATGCATCCTAATTGCCACATGGGCAGGAGGGTATAAATAGTAAAAAGAAAAAATGGACTTGTAACTACCGTGAGCAAGAACAGTAATCTGTTTGAAACGCGTAGGTGAGGAAGTCGTTTCCTTGATGGATTAAATAAGCTTAACCAAACCTAGAAGAGTGCGGTGTATTATTTCATATTGCTTTGGAAAAAAAAATATATATATATATATATATATATATATCCAAAGAAACCCTCCTGGAAGAAAGGCAGAGGCCACAACGGGGAACAATATGAAGGCTTTCTTTATTGCAAAGTTGGACGGCACTCCGGGCGTATGCATTTCCGCTGTGTAGCTTCGCCAGCGCCCAGCGTGGTACTCAGGAGGTTGGTCGAGTGCCTGTTAATTAAATGAAAGTTCATTCACTGCCACATTTGTAGATCGCTCCGCCCTTGGGGATGCCTGACAGCACCAATCACTGCGTCTCAAGAGCGCAAAGCACTTCATCTCACAGCATGCAGTGTTAAACTAGGAAATGGCAGCCAGATGTAGCGCGACCCACAAAGTAGCACTCGATCACTTCTCTCGCTGTTGCTGTGTCCCCTGCAAAGTACAGCCTCCTTAAGTCCCCAACTGCACAACCTTCGACATCAGGGTTCAATTTCACGGGGGTAAGTCCGACAGTGCGTCTCTCCCAATACGGAGTTAATAACTCCGACACCGCTGTGTTTTTCCCTGTTGGCTGAGGTGGGCCTGATCCGTTTCAATAGCTTGAAGAGAAAAGTTTCTCGCCGAGGCAAGAAAGGACGCCAGTATGGATCAGGCCAACTTGCATGCAGGGGCCTCTGTAAATTGCCGCTGGCTGGCAATTGTCAATATCCAAAGAAACCCTCCTGGAAGAAAGGCAGAGGCCACAACGGGGAACAATATGAAGGCTTTCTTTATTGCAAAGTTGGACGGCACTCCGGGCGTATGCATTTCCTCTGTGTAGCTTCGTCAGCGCCCAGCGTGGTACTCAGGAGGATGGTCGAGTGCCTGTTAATTAAATGAAAGTTCATTCACTGCCACATTTGTAGATCGCTCCGCCCTTGGTGATGCCTGACAGCACCAATCACAGCGTCTCAAGAGCGCAAAGCACTTCATCTCCCAGCATGCAGTGTTAAACTAGGAAAGGGCAGCCAGATGGTAGCGCGACCCACAAAGTAGCACTTGATCACTTCTCTCACTGTTGCCGTATCCCCTGCAACGTACAGCCTCCTTGGGTCCCCAACTGCACAACCTTCGACATCAGGGATCAATTTCACGGGGGTAAGTCCGACAGTGCGTCACTCCCAATGCGGAGTTAATAACTCCGACACCGCTGTGTTTTTCCCTGTTGGCTGAGGTGGGCCTGATCCGTTTCAATAGCTTGAAGAGAAAAGTTTCTCGCCGAGGCAAGAAAGGACGCCAGTATGGATCAGGCCAACTTGCATGCAGGGGCCTCTGTAAATTCCCGCTGGCTGGCAATTGTCAATATCCAAAGAAACCCTCCTGGAAGAAAGGCAGAGGCCACAACGGGGAACAATATGAAGGCGTTCTTTATTGCAAAGTTGGACGGCACTCCGGGCGTATGCATTTCCGCTGTGTAGCTTCGTCAGCGCCCAGCGTGGTACTCAGGAGGATGGTCGAGTGCCTGTTAATTAAATGAAAGTTCATTCACTGCCACATTTGTAGATCGCTCCGCCCTTGGTGATGCCTGACAGCACCAATCACAGCGTCTCAAGAGCGCAAAGCACTTCATCTCCCAGCATGCAGTGTTAAACTAGGAAAGGGCAGCCAGATGGTAGCGCGACCCACAAAGTAGCACTCAATCACTTCTCTCACTGTGGCTGTGTCCCCTGCAACGTACAGCCTCCTAGGGTCCCCAACTGCACAACCTTCGACATCAGGGATCAATTTCACGGGGGTAAGTCCGACAGTGCGTCTCTCCCAATGCGGAGTTAATAACTCCGACACCGCTGTGTTTTTCCCTGTTGGCTGAGGTGGGCCTGATCCGTTTCAATAGCTTGAAGAGAAAAGTTTCTCGCCGAGGCAAGAAAGGACGCCAGTATGGATCAGGCCAACTTGCATGCAGGGGCCTCTGTAAATTGACGCTGGCTGGCAATTGTCAATATCCAAAGAAACCCTCCTGGAAGAAAGGCAGAGGCCACAACGGGGAACAATATGAAGGCTTTCTTTATTGCAAAGTTGGTCGCGCTACCATCTGGCTGCCCTTTCCTAAAGGCACTGGGGAAAGAGCAGCAGCTGGTCTGCTGATAGAGTTGCTCAGCGGCGAGGGAATTTGCCATCGATCATACAGGTACGAGGGAGCAAACAGTACAAAATCTGACGAGTTCAGGGCATCACTGCATGCACGGGCGGGTTATTATACCTCGCTCGCGAATTTGGACATGTGTGTTCCCCTCTGTGTGATCGATGCACTGGGCTAAGTGAGGGGAATCCAGGACGGACACATTGGGAGAGGAAAAGTACTTACTGGATGGAACTTTCCCTGTCCTCTCTCGATATCCATAGGGTTTCCCGCCACAGATATTTAAACATCGCCCCGCCATAAGCCTCACTTTGAACTATCCAGCTGAAAACCGGCATTGATAAAGGCATCCGTCGAAACGCGTCTGCCAGGAGCTGTTACTGAGGACATAGCTTTTAACTCATGGTGCATCTTGGTGGCAATACATTTACCGCTCAGCAACTCCATATAAATATATATTCTACAGAGAGTGAGAGAGATAGAGAGAGAGAGAGAGAGAGAGAGAGAGAGAGGACACATGCCAAGCCTTCATTAAAGGTTTGCTGGATTTTGGTGCAGGGATATCAGGTGCCCAGAACCTCTGATTCCAGCCAGTAGTTCCCACACCACAATCCAGAAATCCCAAGATTTATCCTGGAATCTTGGTTACAGGAATAACTGCACAGCCCTGAAAATCTCAGGTCCTTTTTCAGTGGTTTTTCTCTGATTCCAGGGACAATTCAGCATAATTTTCTTGATGCTCACGGCAGGTGGAAATTGTCAGTGGGAGATCTGGTGGAGCTCAAGGAATGGTCCTCAGGGGTGTCAGGGCAGTGTAGGGTCAATCCGGGGGACTGTGTTGTGCTTTGGGCAAAAGGCAGTGCACTCAGCCCCGGGCTCTGCCAATGCTTGGGGCTGTTCTTCCATGGGGGTGGCGAGTGATATTACAGTCATAAGCACTGGCTCTGTGTTTGGCCCACATTGTTTGTGCTTGTGGGATGGGGAGTGGTAGATTTATCAGCCAAGGGCTATGACAGTGGCTTGAGGTTGTTCTTCTTCTTGAGAGTGGATGGAGTGGTTGAGCTATCAGTCCCGGGCTCTGCCAGTGGCCTAGGGCTCTAGTCCTCAGGGGGTTTGGTGGGGCAAGGGTGATGGAGTCATTTCCCCTGATCTCTGCCAGTGGCATGGAAATTCTTCCTTTTGACAGGTGTAGACTTGCATCCGGGTTTGCTGATGGAGTAGGCAATGAAAGGTGGCAACAGGCCTGCCGTCAAAGCATGCCTGCCCTGTTTGAAAAGAGCGCAGTGGGAGAACAAGTTTCCCTTGGGTAACAGCCTCTGGTCTAGGGCCTGACTTTAGTTGTTAGTGGAGTGGTGTGGCTCACTGGTTAGAGGCGGAAGACCCGGAAGCAGAGGTCGGCCCGGGACCAGGGTTCGATTCCCGACGCGGCAGGGTCTTGGGCCATGGTCAGCGGACTCGATAATTCTCGCCTCGGTGCCTACCCCAACCATGGGTCCCACTCAGCAACTCTGGGCAACAGCTTGCTTAATCTCTACTAACGGCCCCATCAGCGCTGGAGATGCTTGTCTTCACCTTGGAGATGCCCAGGAGGGACCATCTCACAGGGAAAGTCAGGATGGGTTCCCCAGCGGTATACAGCGCCGGGACGCTCCTTTGCTGGGGCAGCTGTGCGCTTTACAAGTATACAACATTTAACATGGATTGAAGAATCAGTGCTAGAACTAAACAGAGATAATTCAGCAGTAATTCTGTTTGGTAAGGCAGATAATCCTTGGAACGACTCCTGGTGGCCCACTACCCTTGGACCAACTCCCACTCCTAAGAAAGTGACTAGGAACCTAGTGATCTTAATTAGTGGTTGAAGTGGAGGGGGGGGGAGGTGGTATCGAAGGGGCACGACATGCCCATACTTTTTTCATCTTAGAAAAAGAGTTCCCCTACTCTGTGTGAAAGACAGCCGTCCCGGGGCGATTAATTCCAACAGTTTAAATGCATCAACTGAAGTGTAAGGCAGGGAGTCTCCTGTGTTGTGAAACTGAGGGAGGGCAGGCTGCTAAAGGAGCCTTCTTGCCAGGGTGCCTGCTTACCTGAAAGAAATGTGAATGTGTGCAAATGGTCAATCTGCACATATAATGGGTGCCTGGAAGCTAGTATTGGCTTTAATTGATGGAACTAATTGAAGCTTCCTGATGACACATTTATTCTTTTAGAGAGGTATTAACAGGGAGCTACCAGCTAAGCTGTGAAGTGTATTCTTTTAACCCCTTGCATGCGTGGCCCATTCCCCTGCTGTGCTGGGGGGAGGGGGCGCGCACAGCGCCCAGGTGCTCATGACGAGCGGGTGTGCTCATGACGGGCTGAGCTCGTCATGACCACACCCGCTTCTTTAGAATGCTCGCACAGCAGTGGAATTAGCCCAGTGTGCGAGCGTTCCAACGGTCATGAGCACACGAGCACCGTGGCTCACGACGAGCTGAGCTTGTCATGAGCGTCCAAGGGGTTAAAAGACCACTATAAAGAAATTGCACTATGTACAGTCTGGGATTTACTAAAATCTATATTTTGGGAGCACTTTTTTATCTTAACTCTTTTTGTAGATTTGTAGCAGCCTATCTTATACTGTGTGTAATATAGGTTTAAAATAATGACTTACATGTTCACAGTGCTTACTGTCAGTGACTAGGACCTTGAGGCACTAAACATACACAGGTCACCATTCTCCATCGCTCCAACCAGGATTCAATTTTGTGGCTCTGTGGTGCAGTGCATTAACTAATAGAGATTTCATAATGTACAATAGTGCATTTCCCACTGATTGACATAACTTGTATTCAATTTCCATTTAAGCTGTGCGTGAAAGAACAAACAAAGTTACATAATATTTAGGGGCAGATTTACAAGCCCCTTGCTCCGCCATTGCGTCACGGCGGCGCAAACATTGCGACCAATTTACAACGTGACACATCTAGGGAGATGTGTCACGTTGTAAAGCCCTGTGTCACATTATAACTACGTCAGGTATAATGTATACAGGGTGGGTGTTCCGAGACAAAAAGCCATGTAGAACTGATGCAGTGAAATTTACAACATTTCACTGCATCACTCTACATCTTCACTGCGTCAAAATCCCTACGCCTGCTCAAACCAGGCTTATGGAATGACGCAGGGCTTTTTAAACTGGACTCACCTGTCTGTTGTGGAGCATTGCTGGAGTTGCGTCACTTTTATGAGCAACGCCAGCAATGCATCACTTTTGGGGCAACAGATGTCAATCCTTGCACCATGGAGCGCCGTATTGTAAATACGGTGCATGTATGGTGGTGCAAGCGTTTCGTATGGAGGCGCAGGGAAACTGACAGTCCTGACAGATGAGCCAGCTTCTTGTAAATCTGCCCCTTAGTTTTTCTTGCCACACTTTTGACTACACTCCCTTGCTCGCTCACCTCACCCCCATTGCACAGAGCATAGCAGTTCCTATACTTTTTTAAATGCACTTCGACCACTGATCTTAGTAGGCAATTCGCTATCTATGAAAGAGAAGGTTGTCTCCATCTGTGGCCCATGTAACAGTATTTTACGCCTTTTGCATAAAATCTTCTATTTGGTTCCGCACCAGCATCGAAAAACCCTTGTCCGGGCACTTGTTATCAGCTGCTTAGATTATGGGAATGTACTACACGTCACGTAGGCATGGTGTATTATCGCTTTTGTTGCTTTCAAATAGTTCAGAACCTCGCTGCCCTCTGATGGACAACAGTCCCAGGAGAATTGCAGTAACACCACCCTTAAATCTGTCCATTGGTTACCAGGCGGTAAACGTGCTGTTTTAAGTCTGCTCTGTCGCACTCACTGTGCACTCTATGCAGCTGGCCCGCTTTACCTGCTGAGAAGAGGGACCTGTTACAGACCAGCAGGACCCCTTCCATCAGCAACCAGTCTGTGATGGGCACCGTTCAAAGAACGAGAGTGGGCGGCCGCTCATTCACACATTCTGCCACTATTCACTGGAATACTCACACAGCGGGCTACAGCTAATCTCTTCTGAGTCAGGAAACGTCTTCCCAAAGTCATTTCCTTCCGGTTCGTTTCCCCTTGTGTTCTGTGCTCTCGCTCTGTTTATCTTCTGGGTTCAGTGGAACTAGCGCTGGGATAGCCTTTCAAGGAGGATATATGGCTTAACAAATCCCTCTAAAATAACATAATAACGCAACGTAACATAACGTAACATAACGTAACATAATGTAACATAACATAACATAAAATAACAAAACATCATAAATAAAACATCATAAAATAACAACATAACAACATAACATAACAAACATCCTATGGCCCAGGGCTCTGGCTGTAGCGGAGTGCCTGCTCGTGCCTTGCTCTTGCGCTCAGGTTGAGCCCATGAAGGCCTTGGCCTTATAGGCGGGAGCGATGTATGTTCACTCTGCAGGAGGCAGGCAGGTTCTGGTCTGTACTCCTGCACACCGCCCTTACTGTTCTGGGCTGTACTCCTATCCACACCTCTTACTGTACTGGGTTGTACTCCTATCTGCAGCCCTTACTGTGCTGGGATGTACTCCTGTCCTCCACCCTTACTGTTCTGGGCTGTACTCCTATCCGCTGCCCTTACTGTACTGGTCTGTACTCCTGTCTGCATCTCTTACTGTTCTGGGCTGCACTCCTGTGCACAGCCCTTCCTGTTCTGGGCTGTACTCCTATCCGCAGCCCTTACTGTCCTGGTCTGTACTCCTGTCTGCATCTCTTACTGTTCTGTGCTGTACTCCTGTCCGCAGCCCTTACTGATCTGGGCTGTACTCCTGTTCGCAGCCCTTACTGCTCTGGGCTGTACTCCTGTCCGCAGTCCTTACCTCTCTCGGCTGTACTCCTGTTGGCAGCCCTTACTGATCTGGACTGTACTCCTGTCCGCAGCCCTTACCTCTCTCGGGTGTACTCCTGTCCGCAGCCCTTACTGATCTAGACTGTACTCCTGTCCGCAGCCCTTCCTACGCTGGCCTTCCCTGCAGCAGTTTCATCCGTCGTGCGTCCGCATACAATGACACCCAGGGGCAGATTTACAAGCCCCTTGCGCCACTTTTGCGTTAATTTTCCTATGTTAAAAACGATGCAAAAATGGCGTAAGGGGCTTGTAAATCTGCCTCCCAGTGTCCTCGTGCCTTGCTTTGCCGCTCAGGTTAAGCCGGGGAACACCTTGGCCTTATAGGCGGGAGCGATGTATGTTCACTCTGCAGGAGGCAAGCAGGTTCTGGGCTGTACTCCTGTCCGCTGCCCTGACTGTACTGTGCTGTACTCCTATCCGCAGCCCTTACTGTTCTGGGCTGTACTCCTGTTCGCCGCCCTTACTGGACTGGGCTGTACTCCTATCCGCAGCCCTTACTGTTCCGGGCTGTACTCCTATCCGCTGCCCTGACTGTACTGGGCTGTACTCCTGTCAGCAGCCCTTACTGTACTGGGCTGTACTCCTGTCCACCACCCTTACTTTTCTGGGCTGTACTCCTGTCCACCGCCCTTACTATACTGGGCTGTACTTCTGTCAGCAGCCCTTCCTGTACTGGGCTG
Source organism: Lissotriton helveticus (assembly GCF_964261635.1). NCBI lineage: Eukaryota > Metazoa > Chordata > Amphibia > Caudata > Salamandridae > Lissotriton > Lissotriton helveticus. The sequence continues at coordinate 1,546,822,527 of NC_136065.1, forward strand.
TACTTCTAATTGCAGCCCTTACTGTTTTGGGCTGTACTCCTATCCACCGCCGTTACTGTTCTGGGCTGTTCTCCTATCCGCAGCCCTTACAGTTCTGAGCTGTACTCCTGTCCACAGCCCTTACTGTTCTGGGCTGAACTCCTGTCCGCACCTCTTACTGTACTGGGCTGTTCTCCGGTTCGCAGCCCTTACTGTACTGGGCTGTACTCCTGTCCGCACCCCTTACTGTACTGGGCTGTGCTCGTATCCGCAGCCCTTACTGTACTGGGATGTACTCCTGTCCGCTGCCCTTACTGTACTGGGCTGTACTCCTATCCACAGCCCTTGCTGTACTGGGATGTACTCCTATCCGCAGCCCTTACTGTGCTGGGATGTACTCCTGTCCTCCACCCTTACTGTTCTGGGCTGTACTCCTATCCACAGACCTTGCTGTACTGGAATATACTCCTATCCGCTGCTCTTACTGTACTGATCTGTACTCCTGCCTGCATCTCTTACTGTTCTCGTCTGTACTCCTGTCCGCAGCCCTTACTGATCTGGGCTGTACTCCTGTCCGCACCCCTTACTGTTATTGGGCTGTGCTCCTATCCACAGCCCTTACTGTACTGGGATGTACTCCTGTCCGCTGCCCTTACTGTACTGGGCTGTACTCCTATCCACAGCCCTTGCTGTACTGGGATGTACTCCTGTCTGCATCTCTTACTGTTCTGGGCTGTACTCCTGTCCTCAGCCCTCTGGGCTGTACTCCTGTCCGCAGCAGTTTCATCCGTCGTGCGTCCGCATACAGTGACACCCAGGGGCAGATTTACAAGCCCCTTTCCCATGTTAAAAATGACACAAAAGTGGCGTAAGGGGCTTGTAAATCTGCCTCCCAGTGTCCCCGGACTCCGAATGCCTGGCTGTGCTACAGTGAGGGGGAAAAAAACACAACAATTTCTGTAAGGTCGATGTCTCGGAAACGATCAAGCTCGAAGGACCGCCACCGATGCTGGAATGTTCTGTACAATGACTCGCCATTTCCTCGGTTGCTGATTGTTTGTATTGTTGTCAGAGTGCTGCTTTGGAGAGATGACAATGTAACTTCGCCACTGCATGAGTTTCTGCCATGGTCTCAATTCTTTTCTTTTCTTTTTTTTGTTAGGCCTGGCGGTATTAGGCGGCTTCTATCACTTCCTTTCCTGTGGCGCAGATCCTTTCTCCCAGGGCACTGTGTTCTGTCCTTGTGACAGGATTTCCCATCCTGAGGGTTTCCTGAATTCCTTTCCGGACCCATGAACACAATTAGGCGTGAAACTAGATTTATTGATCTGTTCTTGATTGTGGCATTGATAGAGCGTCATGATATTCTGAAAATTAGACATAATAATGAATAATGTAAGAGTAAAGTTAGAAAATTAGTTCGAGTTAGTTAAAAAGTAAAGCGACATTTAAATGTAACTGCTTATTGCAAATGCCTAACGAACCAGTTTATGTGTAATGTAATGCAATAGGGCCCGATTCACAGAACTAACTTAAGACAAAATCCTAAACCCACTACCATTTTGGTATTTACAGAAGACACTTACTCAGTCAGTCAGTCAGTCACACAAAACTTTATTTGGTTTGTTACAACCATAAGTACAAGTTACCTCGTATCCTAATCAAACATAAAAAACATAACACAGCGGTATCAAAAAAAAAAAAAGTATTGCACATCAATATACAAATAGTTTAACTTCCTTTTTAAAATCGGAGTATTATAACATTCTAAATTATTAAAATCACTTCATACATACATATACATCAGATCTTTCACCTATAGCAAGTAGTACTGTAATCCCTTGATGGTTCCACTTTTGTGTGGTACTAGAGAGAAGCATTTTTAGTGCTTACTCTGCGCACTTGAGGAACACTTTAACTTTATTCATATATTTCCCCAGAGCACAGGCTATATCTAAATTCCTCATTTCCGCCAAAAGGTTAACTGCTTGCATCCTATTCACAATCTTATAATTTTTAAAAATCGGACATAAATGCTCCTTTCGTATATCTAAAAACCAAATACAATCTAATAAAATATGTAAAATATCACAAGCGGTACCTAATGTACAAGTGCATTTACCATTGCAACCTATCATAAGATTTCAAACCCCTTTGTTCGTATAACATGGGTTTGAGAGAGCACAAATCTGAAAAATGTATAAGTGCACCATATTTACAAGCACGTAGTTAGTTTAAATATACTTTGCACAAGAGTGTTTTATACCCAGTAGTAAAATGTATAGAGTGTTTAAGTAGGGTAACAATAATCGTAGCAATGTGAGACTAATGTAGAAATGTTGGAATGAATATGAAAACCTCACGTTCTCATGTTAAGTGATCATGTAAAAGAGGAACTTGCAAACCAGTTAAATTGTGTAGGCCTCATGGCAATTCACAGTAAATCTAAACGTGCTGCTAAAATAATGTGAGGTGGGGTTAACGTGGTTCTTCCAAAATGTATTATCGAATTTAGTAGTGAAATATATGTTTTATAGATGTTCTGCATTACAGAAATGTCTTAGTTAAGAATACTGTTTAAATCAAGTTATATGTTTTCAGAGTGCAGGGACCCGCTTCATGTAAATCAAGTAGGCCTGAACAGATAATGTTATTCCTTTGATCTGCAATGTGCTCGTTAGAGAAGAAGTCGAGAGGCGCCAAGTACAGAGAGCTACATATGTTTTACGACCTATAGATATGGTGGAGTCTGGAATTTGAGGCCCACTGTAGGATGGCCTCTATGCAGGTGCGAGGGGTCTTAATCAGTTGTAATGAATGGGGCTTTGTTCAGTGGCGCTTGGCGCAGGCCTGTAGGAGTCTTCAGGAATTTCAGGGGGTACTGGCGCACTGGAGAAGAAGCCTGGGAACCAAGGTCAACTTTAACGAGGGTCCCGAAGAGTACCATCATGGAGTCTGCCGCCAAATTTGATACCACGTGAGGGGCGTCCCGAGGGGCGTTCCTATCGGAAATGTGATTTTGTATTAGGGAAAGCGACCCGGGAGGAGAGCAGAGCAGATGATTTTGGAAGCCTAAGAGAGCGGTTGGGTAGGCAGATAGGCTGATCACCAGAGACCAATTTACAGAAGAGACAAAGAGAAGTGCGTGATCTTCTTAGGAAGTCACCACGGCTGACACCTTTTTGGGTAAAGATCTTGTTAAGTAGGGATGTCACTTAGTCTAGTGTAGGGACAGACTAACCTGAATTTTCTTTTCTGTAATGACTCTTAAGTTGCAACTTGTATCCATTTTGGCAACTCTAATGATTTTCGAACTCGTACTTATTATTCTGTTTTGTAGACTCAGACTATTCAAAGAATTTATGTTTATAGTGATACCAGTATACCTTTTGAATCTCATCTTGAGAAGTTTGTATCTTCAGTTATCTTTGACTTTATATTAAATTTTTGAACTTTATCAGTGGTCAGTGGTCATTTAGAGTGGTGTAAGTTCTTAACTGATTGATCTAGTATTGGATTGCCTTTTACTCAATGACAGGTACCAACGATCCAGTCGACTTGATTTGGGATCTGGTAAGGTAACTAGAAGCCAGAAATCCCGCGTTAACAGTTGGTAGCAGAGGATGGTTATCTTCTTGAGGAAGGTAATCTAGAGAGGTTAGTTTACCCCAAGGCCCCTAGACATCGAGAGACGAGCAGCGGAAGAATTGTGAGCCCTGGGTGCAGACGGTGCGAGAACAGCAGCAGTATCGGAGGAGAGTGAGTATAACAAGGGTCATGCGTGAACAGATTGCGGTGTTTTGTGTTGTATTTGTAGTGTAATGTCTTGCGGAGTTGAATGCCTGTAGTGTGATTGAGAGAAGGTTGTGGGCGCGCGCAACCTGGTAAACTGGTTACCTGGTAAACGGGTGAACTGGTAAATCTTAAGTTCAGGCCAGAGCTTAAGTGGTTTTGGGTGTATCGAACATCCAGAGTAGTTGTCGACCATAGTACGGAGGTCACGAGGTACCATTGACCGCCGTGGGACCGTGATAGGGGGAGTGTAAGAGTGGGTGCGTGAAGTAACGGACGCTGGTCGAAAGTTACTGTGTGTAAGCAACCTATCAGAGAAGGCGATTGTCTGGACGTAAACGGAAAGACATCTCGTCAAGTTAAGGTGACAACTACAGAAAGACTGTGGGTGTACAGTCAAGAAAAGTGATCGCTTGGACGGAAGTAATCATTTTTCAGAGTATGAATGGGATGCACGCATGACCGAGGAGACAAGCTGAAAAAGGAGGGGAACTGATGCGAAGGGGGACGGGTGACGTCGGTTAGGGCCGCGCTGTGATTGAGCGGTTGGTGTGACGTTAGCTAGAGCCGCGCTCTGGTTGGGCGGCTAGAGTGACGTCGGAGGAAAGCCGCGCGCGGATAGGCCAGTTAGTGAGAACCGCGCTGAGATTGGTGGATTGTCATCAGGAAGTAAACAAACGCTGAGAAAAGAGAAATCATGAAGTGCTTTAAGTGTTTGAAAGGGATTTTTAAAAGAAAAAGAAGTGAACATTATTACGGGGAAGAGGCGCCGCCAGAGGGTACACCAGCTCATTATATGGCAGCGAATGTGGGGCTGCATACGATATTATGGATTGGGACTTGGAATAAGCTTACAGAAGGGAATTAGGAAATGCAGTTCCCGAAGTATGGGACGTTTAAGTTAGAGGTGTTACATCGGCTGAAAGCAACCATGTCCTCATTGAAACCCCCGCCTAGACCAACCCAGTTTGAGGCCCTTAATGCATGGATTAGGGCGGCGCATGACAGGAATTTGAACAGGCGTCAACAAAGATTGACGCGATCGGTAAGAGCAGTGCGAGATTCCAAATGGGACGAAGAGGAAAAGAGATGGAGGGTACAGGCTATTGAAGTAGAGAAATTGTATCCAATGAGGGAGGTGGGAGGAGGAGGAAACCTCATGGAAGAGGACGAGGAAAGCGAGTCGGAAGACAACCTGATAAACAGATTGTTGTTAGATAGACCACCTCCGAGAGTCGAGGAGATTGAAGATAGGGGACTTGCAAGGGAAGGTGGGACTGCCATAGAGGGGTTTACACCACTCCCTATATCGGAATGGACACCTATCAAAGGCGAGGAGACACCTCAAAACAACACAGTACAGAGTGTAGTGGGAAGGTTTGTGGTACAAAAGACGCCAAACACCGAAAAGGTTGAGTCTTTTGGATTACCGGATGCTCTTCAAGTACCTGTTACCATAGGACCTATAGTGTCGATTTACAATCCCGAACATGGGAGAGGGGAAGAGCAGGCACGGTTAGATAGAGAAAGGATTGAGATGGAAAGAAGGAATAACACGACAAATGCATGGAAGCAATTGCCAGGATCGGTAACGTGGAACACCCCATTCGAGACGACTGTGGGTCCCAACACAGGACAAGGAGGTCAGAGAGGACCGATGGACCTGAGGGGACCGCGGCCGAAGTCCTATACTGAATTAAGAGCTGATTTGAGGGAATGGGATGGGTCCGCAGTAACCCCGAGTAACAGGTTAAGAACAGAACCCGAGTGGGAAAGCAGAGGTAACAGGACTGTATCTCATTGTGGGGCCAGTGAAAGCAGTCAGGGGCGAGAGGGCCAAAGTCAGGAGAATAGAGGAGTTACACATCCTATAGATGAGAGGGAACAGCTGGAGCAAAATGGTAGGAGTGTGGAGTGTGAGGAGATGTCCCGTCTCTGGGAAAAAGGGGGAGACCAAATGGTACAGGCATTCCAGAATAGGTTTAGGTGCCTTCATCATACACTCGGAGAAGACGTTCAACATTGGAGAAAGGAGAACAGTGATAGGTCCCGCCATGCCTCGAGTAATCAAGAATCGCAGGGGAATAGTGAGGAAAGGGGGAGTAATGGAATGCCTTACTATGCACCCAGAGAAGGCAGGCAGGACGGGGAAGCAGGGAATAGGAGACGAAATGGAGTGTTTCACCACACACCCCGAGAGGATGGAAAAGCATGGGATCTGGAGAGGTGGGAGTATGGGAAGACTCCGCATAACTCACCGGAGCCTAAACGTAGAACTCGGAGCTGGGATGGGAGAGATGCGGATGGAGTAACTAAATCTAGGGTGATAAAAGCTGCAGTAAAGGCAAAGAGGCTTGATGTATCCAGTTTAAAGTCTGATGTCGATGAGATAATAGATGGTACACTGCCTTTAGAAAGGATAGAATTATATGAACAAGACGAGTTGCTGTTCATGGCAAAGGATGTCACTAGGAAGGCTAGAGCGATTCATGAGAAACTGACTAATTTGGCAGACAGGTACGCCGTAGATTTATCTCGGACAAGGGCATTGCAGAGTAACCACAGATTACAGTACTCAGACCAAGACCTAGATGAGAAGAGAACTACCGGATTAAAAACACACATAAGAGAATTGGTATCAGGAATAAGGGTGTGGAGAGAACTGGATAAATGGGAAGAGAGGTGGTCGAAAAAGGGCACTGTAAGGCGGAGTACAAGTGTGATGACCCCAGAGGGAAGGGTAATGCAGATGGAGGCATTCCCTTTGCGGGAAATATCAAATGGGAACTATGTACATGTACCATGGAGTAGAGGAGATTTAGCTGCGTTTACCAACTCATTTCCGGAGTTAAGGGACAATCCGGTAGAGTGGTATAAGCAGGTAGAAAGGTTTGTAAAGATCTCGAATGTATTGTGGATTGATTTGAACACTTTGTTTGACATTGTGGTCCCATCTGACTTGTGGACATCGTGCAAGACTAGTGTTGAATGGCCAATTACTGAACCAGTGAGAAATGCTCTGACAAATGGACCGTCCGAAATTGTCATGCAAAAGTATGAAAGGGTAATAGCTTGGCTGAAAGATAAAGTACCACCCCAGGACATAGATTGGGTAAAAATAGATCGAACAAGACAGGAACCGAAGGAGACAGTTCATGAGTTCTATGAAAGGTTGTTGAAAACATTCAAACAATACAGTGGACTCGATGTAATGGATCCTAAAGATATAGGACAGTTCGTGTCAAAGTTTGTTTTGGGGTTGAGGCCTGATATTTGTTTGATGATTCAACAACATTTGATTTGTTGGCAAAACAAACCACTAGATGAGATCCTGCGATATGCGAGATACTGCTGTGACGAAATAGATTCTAAAGCCAAGAATCTAAAGGAGAAGTTGATGGTGGTACAGATGCAGTCGGCAGGAAAGGGTGGACAACAGAAACAGGGGATGGGACGAAAGTCAAATGGTCAGAGCAAAGATAGTGAAGAAAGTCAGAGACCTAGAATAGACTTTGCCACTTTAAAGAAAATGACAAAGTGCCACCAGTGTCACCAGGTGGGACATTGGCGACGCGAGTATCCCTTTAACCCTGAAAATGGAGAGCTAGAATTAGAGGAGCAAGTTCAAGAGGTTCCAGCTCAAAAGGCGACTGTCCCAGGAAGCAAGGTGGTCAAAGGGGGGACTTCGGCTCCAAGAGCTCAGTTCCCACAGCCACTGAAATTAGCGACAGGGGGAAAGGTCTTTAAACAAATGCCTCTCTTTATCGAGGAAGAAAAATGTTATTATATTGATCCATTGACAGGACAACGTGTGAGTAGAGAAGAGGACTGTACCCTCGGGGCAGTCCTAGAGGTGGATCAAAGAGGGCCGTTTGTTGAGGCTGAAGTGGCAGGGTGTCCTACAACGTTCTTGGTGGATACTGGAGCTACTAGATCAACGTTGAGATCAGTGGTGGTTCCAGACTTACCGATGTCAGGGGAAACAATTCAGGTGGTAGGAGTTGCAAACAAAAGGATGACTAGTCCCTTGACTGAACCTGTGTCCGTGAAGATAGGAAACCATATGAATGAACATCAGTTTGTGGTTTGTGATTCGAGTCCTGTATGTCTGTTAGGAAGGGATTTGTTGTGCAAATTGAACTGCACAATATACAGCACCCCGCAAGGAGTGGAGGTACAGACTACAGATGATGATGCTACTTTCAAGGTAGCCAATTCAAAATCTTGCATAGAACTATATCCTACTCTGACTGTAGAAGATCTTCCTCAGGACTTAAGAGATGCAGTGGCGTCAGAGGTATGGGATTTCACGGGTGAAGAAATAGGATTGATTAAAGGGGTAGAACCAGTAAAAATAATGGTAAAGCTAAATGCCGAGTTTCCCAGAACCCCACAGTACAAATTGTCCCAGGAAACGATTGCAGGAATAAAGCCTGTGATCGAGTCAATGATTCAGCAGGGAATATTAAAAGAAATCGTGGGAAGTCCTTGTAACTCCCCGATCATGGGTTTGTAGAAACCTAGTGGGAAATTCAGGATAGTACAGGACCTTCGAAAAATTAACAGTATAGTCGTTTCCTGTTGTCCAGTGGTACCGAATCCATCAGTGATACTGTTTCAGATTCCATGCCAAGCAGAATGGTTCACAGTGATAGATCTTTGCCAGGCTTTCTTTTCAATCCCATTGGATGAGGAGAGCAGGTATCTTTTCGCTTTTAAAATGGAAGATCGCGTTTTAACATGGTGTCGAATCCCACAAGGATTCACAGACAGCCCATCAATCTTCAACCAGTTGTTGAAGAAGAATCTCGAAGATCTAGTACTGCCACAGAATTCGGTTCTGGTCCAGTACATAGATGACTTACTTGTTGCGTCAGAAACTGAGGAGGCGTGTAAAACAGATTCCATTGCCTTATTGAACCACTTAGCTGAAAATGGACATAAGGTATCTCCGAGCAAGTTACAGTATTGTTTGACAGAAGTACAGTATTTGGGACACCGGTTAGAGAAGGGAAAACGCAAGGTGTCCCCAGATAGGATTGAGGCGATAATGAAAATGAATGCGCCTACGACTCAGAGAGAAGTTAGGATGTTTCTAGGAATGGTGGGTTATTGTCGACAGTGGATAGTTAGCTTTTCACTGAAAGCAAAACCCTTACAGAAACTGACGCACAAGGAGGTGAGTGATCTGGTACCATGGGACGATGAATGCCTAGTGGCATTCCTGCAGTTGAGAGACGACTTGTGTCGTGCTCCGGCTCTGGGGATGCCCGATTACGAGAAATCTTTTTCGCTTTACTGCTGTGAGAGAGAGGGATGTGCTTTGTCAGTCTTGGCACAGACCCATGGAAATGCCCGTAGACCAGTTGCCTACTTTTCGGCTACATTAGACCCAGTAGCCGCAGCGTTGCCCGGATGTCTCAAATCCGTTGCTGCAACGGGTGTCAGCATTGAGAGGTGTGAGAGTATAGTTATGGGACACCAGTTAGTGGTGTATGTACCACATTCTGTAGAATTGTTAATGACTAGGACCAAGACGCAGCATCTGACCAATAGCAGGCTCACGCGCTACGAGCAAGTTATCCTTGCTGCGGAGAACGTGACCCTTAAGAGATGCTCTGTTTTGAATCCTGCTACATTGATGCCACTACCTACTGTAATAGAAGGCGAAGAATGTGAAGACCACGATTGCCTTGACGTGACTGAACTATGCACGAAGCCCCGACCAGATATAGTAGATGAGCCGTTGACTGAACCTGATGAAATTTATTTTGTCGATGGCTCATGTTTAAGAGACGATACTGGTCGACTGAGAGCAGCTTATGCTGTTTGTACCATTACGGGAGTTGTGGAAGCCGCTTGCCTGAAAGGAGTACATTCCGCACAGGTAGCAGAAATTATTGCCCTAACTCGTGCCTGTATTGCAGGAAACGGAAAGAGAGTCACCATATACACTGACAGACAATATGGTTTCGGTGTGGTTCACGATTTCGGGCAATTGTGGTCTCAGAGAGGTTACATGACCTCTTCTGGTTCGCCCATTCGAAATGGAGAATTTGTGCGGCTGTTGTTGGAAGCATTACAGGGTCCAGCCGCCATTGCGATTGTAAAGTGTATAGCGCATACTAAGAATACAGATTTTGTGTCGCAAGGTAACCGTTATGCTGATGAAGTCGCCCGCTATTGTGCAGAGCAGGACTATTGCTTCACAAAGGTAGAAATAGATGGGGCGGAAGAGAAGACAGAATTGAGTATGATGTTAGAAACAGTAGACACTTGGGAGGATTTGAGGATGATGCAGGAGAACGCACCTGAAACGGAGAAAAAGGCATGGGAAATAGCAGGGTGCGTGAGAAGTGAGATGGATTTTTGGATTTCAGCAGATGGGAGGGCGGTGTTACCTGAGGAACTAGCGAATCCCATGGCAAGGCAAATACATGGTCCAGTACACTTAGGAAGAGACGCTATGCTGAGAGTGTTTAGGCAGACTTGGTATTGCCCTAAATTTAGGATAGCGTCCGAGTCCGTGTGTAAGCGATGTGTTACCTGCCAACAATTAAATATAGGGAAAAGAACACCAGTTACACTGAGTCACATTGGGAGGTCTGGGGGGCCTTTCAATAGAATGCAATTGGACTTTATTGAAATGCCACCAATCAACCGCCTTAGGTATGTTTTGGTGGTTGTATGTATATTTTCCAGGTGGGTTGAAGCATACCCTACACGCAGGTGCGATACCCTCACAGTAGCCAAACTGTTGCTCAGGGAGTTGATACCACGCTTCGGGGTGCCTGCCTCTCTGGAATCGGACAGAGGAAAACATTTTAACAGCGAAATTGTGAAGATGTTGTGTTCTACATTAAAGATCGATCAAAAACTGCATTGTAGTTATCGACCAGAAGCCTCAGGGATTGTGGAACAAGTAAATGGCACTCTGAAAAGTCGACTAGCTAAAGTCTGTTCATCCACTTCTTTGAGTTGGCCAGATGCTCTTCCTTTAGTGCTCATGAGTATGCGCAGCACACCTGACAGGAGGACAGGTCTCTCGCCACATGAGATTCTGATGGGGAGGGCCATGAGACTTCCTACAGTTCCAACTGCTGCCCTATTGAATATCACAGATGATCTGATCTTGGATTATTGTAAGGGACTGTCTGACGCCATCCATTCTGTGTCCCTTCAGGTGCAGGCGGCTGAAGTTCCATCATCAAGGAACCTGTGTCATGATCTGTGCCCTAGGGACTGGGTGTTGGTCAAGAAGCACGTCCGGAAGAACTGCCTAGATGTACGTTGGCGTGGGCCCTTTCAGGTAATCCTGATCACGAATACCGCGGTGAAGTGCGGAGGGCTGCCAAATTGGATCCATGCATCCCATACTCGGAGAGTTTCAGCACCTCTAGAAGAAACAGCTCCTCTCCCAGACGAAAGTCCAGTAGTGGAAGAAGAATCCCAAGGGGGGGCCAGTCAAGCTGTAGAGGTGGTGGAAGAAGTTGGGAACGCATCAGATCCAGAAGAGGAAGGACGGCAGAACGGCAGTGAGACCGAAGATGCAACTGAAGGAGAGAGCTGCAGTGAATACGACTCAGACACGGACCGGTACCAAAGCGATCAGGAATCGAGTGTGAGGACGAGAAATAGGAGGGCAAGGCGTGGAGCAGCCACCTGGCCAGAAAGAAGGAGGAGGTTGAGCTTGAGGTCTGCTCGAGAAGAAACGCTTGCTCCTATATCCGAAGACTCAGACCCGGAAGAAGATACCCAGGATCAAGCCCAGGGGGGTCTCAGAAGATCAAGGAGGGTGCGAGTGCCTAGCAGAAGGTACTCTACTCCTGATTGGACCTACCTCGTTGCAGATGTCCATGGGACACAGAAACGGGAGGGTCAGGGAATTGAACCTGATCAGAACTGATCCGATCATCACAGTGCAAATACGGTTCCTGCTACCAGGGGTGGAGGCCGAAAGGTTGCTGACACTCAACATCGTCTATCCTCCTCTCCTGAGCGGAATAAGAAAATTGATTTTAGAGACAGTTGATTTCCCGGTTTGCTGTTCACGATATCCAATATTGGAGGGAACTCTTCTTCGACTGGAAATGCTTGAGAGAGTAGTGGAACTTCTTGGAACACTCATAGTTTTAGATTGATAAAAGACTTTTGAAAGAACTTTGTAAATATTGCTGCAAGATAACCTAGCGCCGAGTGGAAGAAGAAAAATGGTAGGGTCTTCCTTTTAGAGGATGGAGAAGGGCTAGGGTTGTCTATTTCCACAGGACTCTAGAACTGTTTTGCGGAGTAAATTGTCAGCTTCCAGGTGTTCAGAAAAGACATTGTTTAAAAGAGAGACTTTGTTCGGAGAGAAGGAGACGTTGGAGATAGAAGAACGCCAAAACTACCCTGTTTGAGATCATGGAGGCTGGCAACCCGAACCGCAGGGCAAAATGCATAGTAGGCACACTTTTAGGGGTGGTGATTTCACTTATAGTTTTAGTAGTTACTGTATCATATATAGTGGGACATGAAAATGAAACAAAGACGAGATTAGAAACTAAGAAAACATCAACTCAAAAGCCTATCACGGTTGCTGAGGTAAAAGGAGAAAACACTGAGAAAGAAAAGGTTTTGTTAGATGCTGAGATCAAAAGATTACATGTTGATGAATCAAAGGGGAACTTTAGGTCAAATGCTTATGCCAAGTTGCTTTACGAATACATTGATGTCATGGAGGCGAAGAATTGCTACGTTTGTATGCAATTACCAGCTTCTGTGGATGAGGGTATCAGATACCATCATCTTCCATTGACATATGGAATCACATGTAGTTTGTTGTTAAGTATATTCTATGGACAAGAGGGGTTCGAGTATTATTTCTCGAATTTTGACTCGACATTGCCAGAGGTCCCAAATTACAAGCATCTGAACAAGTGGGACTACTACAAGAGCGAAGACAGATTACACAAATGGTTCATTCCATGGAAAACGTTAGATACTTCACATGCCTGAAGAAATAATCTGACTTGTCAAGTGTCAGAAATTGAGAAAAAGTTTATAGGGCAGGTGGATACTAGATACAGGAGGCAAACGATTCTGAAAGCTTCAGGGCAATGGGAAACAGATTGGACCAAGGAGGAAAGGATACAGCAAAGAAAGGGTAGCTTTGGTCCAATTGCTCTAGACAAGGAGAAACGGGGGAAACTGTGCATTCACAGGAGTTATTCCTATTATGAGAATCTGTATGTAGGTCAAGTCAGTTGTGAACATGCTTTCCAATTGGAGTACTACTCCAAAGATTTTTTGAAAGAGATGCAAGCAATTCCAAATGTATATTTTGTATGTGGAAGAAATGCATATGTGAAGCTACCAGATAATTGGTACGGATCATGTTATCTAGCAATTGTCTTCCCCAAAATATATCATGTTGAGAATTTAGAACCGACCAAGAGAGGAATACCAACAAGAGGAAAGAGAGGGTTAGGAGCTGAAGAAGTAATTGGGGATGTATTTGGTGCTGCATTCCCTATCTTGGGGGTGATACTGAATGACATCAAAATTAGAAGATTGGCTACAGTCGTAGATAGGTTGTCTGCCAGTACTGCCAGATCATTAATGCTGGTGGAGGGTGAGATGCAATCGATAAGGGCAATGGTTCTTCAGAACCGACTTGCTCTAGACGTTCTGTTAGCCAAAGAGGGAGGAGTTTGCAAGGCTTTGAAGGTCCAGGAATGCTGCACTTACATTCCGGACAATTCAAAACCGCTAGAGAAATACATACGAAACATCACTGCAATTCACCACGAAATTGAGGATCTGACAAAAGTAAATGTGTGGGGAAAAAGTAGGTCATGGAATGGGTAAAGTTGGAGGTTGGTTTGCCAACCTAGCAAAGGGTATCGTTTGGTACATACTGAAACCCATTATCATAATTGTGATTTGTGTAATCACTTTGTGGGGATTGGTGCGTTTGTATCAATGGTATAAAGCAAACAGGTTGCAGAGATCTATGAGAGAACAGGAGAAAAGGTTGACAGCAATGCAAGATACACAATATAAGAGTCTGAAGGCATTGGAGACAATGAAAAGAAGTGGTAATGCCATGACTTCACTTTGAAGGGTCCTACATTTTAGAGATGGTGTTTTGATGGTGATGACTCCTGAAAGTCATCAAAGGGGGGACTGAGAGAGCACAAATCTGAAAAATGTATAAGTGCACCATATTTACAAGCACGTAGTTAGTTTAAATATACTTTGCACAAGAGTGTTTTATACCCAGTAGTAAAATGTATAGAGTGTTTAAGTAGGGTAACAATAATCGTAGTAATGTGAGACTAATGTAGAAATGTTGGAATGAATATGAAAACATCACGTTCTCATGTTAAGTGATCATGTAAGAGGAACTTGCAAACCAGTTAAATTGTGTAGGCCTCATGGCAATTCACAGTAAATCTAAACGTGCTGCTAAAATAATGTGAGGTGGGGTTAACGTGGTTCTTCCAAAATGTATTATCGAATTTAGTAGTGAAATATATGTTTTATAGATGTTTTGCATTACAGAAATGTGTTAGTTAAGAATACTGTTTAAATCAAGTTATATGTTTTCAGAGTGCAGGGACCCGCTTCATGTAAATCAAGTAGGCCTGAACAGATAATGTTATTCCTTTGATCTGCAATGTGCTCGTTAGAGAAGAAGTCGAGAGGCGCCAAGTACAGAGAGCTACATATGTTTTACGACCTATAGATATGGTGGAGTCTGGAATTTGAGGCCCACTGTAGGATGGCCTGTATGCAGGTGCGAGGGGTCTTAATCAGTTGTAATGAATGGGGCTTTGTTCAGTGGCGCTTGGCGCATGCCTGTAGGAGTCTTCAGGAATTTCAGGGGGTACTGGCGCACTGGAGAAGAAGCCTGGGAACCAAGGTCAACTTTAACGAGGGTCCCGAAGAGTACAATCATGGAGTCTGCCGCCAAATTCGATACCACGTGAGGGGCGTCCCGAGGGGCGTTCCTATCGGAAATGTGATTTTGTATTAGGGAAAGCGACCCGGGAGGAGAGCAGAGCAGATGATTTTGGAAGCCTAAGAGAGCGGTTGGGTAGGCAGATAGGCTGATCACCAGAGACCAATTTACAGAAGAGACAAAGAGAAGTGCGTGATCTTCTTAGGAAGTCACCACGGCTGACACCTTTTTGGGTAAAGATCTTGTTAAGTAGGGATGTCACTTAGTCTAGTGTAGGGACAGACTAACCTGAATTTTCTTTTCTGTAATGACTCTTAAGTTGCAACTTGTATCCATTTTGGCAACTCTAATGATTTTCGAACTCGTACTTATTATTCTGTTTTGTAGACTCAGACTATTCAAAGAATTTATGTTTATAGTGATACCAGTATACCTTTTGAATCTCATCTTGAGAAGTTTGTATCTTCAGTTATCTTTGACTTTATATTAAATTTTTAAACTTTATCAGTGGTCAGTGGTCATTTAGAGTGGTGTAAGTTCTTAACTGATTGATCTAGTATTGGATTGCCTTTTACTCAATGACAGGTACCAACGATCCAGTCGACTTGATTTGGGATCTGGTAAGGTAACTAGAAGCCAGAAATCCGGCGTTAACAGGTTTATCCCAATTCGCATTTTTAAAACTTCCCGCCTTAAACTGTAACTAGGTAGGCGGTCCACATAAGGGAAATGTTGGTTAATCTCCCAAGACAATGTCATGTGGGCCACCGAGGTTTTTTGTAAAAGGTTCTCCCGGTCATATATACGGGACGTATCGGCCCCTAAAAGCCTTAATTCTTTCTTACCTATTGTCCTGTGATCTTGCGGCGAACCTGCCGTCAAATCGAGCACCCCATATGCATCCCTTATTGATGCTCTGGTCTCTTTTGCCCAGGGTAACTCACTGGTGGAAATTTCCTCTTTGGCCCATTGGGAGATTTTAAGAAACTCCCCTGCTCCCAATCGCTGCCAAAAACGTACGAGGGCCATACAAGCAGATATCGCCCAGGAGGTAATTCCCAGCTCAAGTCTTGCTGCCTATACCATGGATGATTTAGGCAGCAGGAATAAGCTTTTTAGTACATTTCCCTCCTCTTTATCCCAGGAGGTCTTACCACTTAGGTAAAGAACCTCGGCTCCATACAAGAATTGCGGGGGCACCATTGCTTGGTAGGCTTTTATGACCGGCCTATCCGACAGCTCTCCATAGGTACTATTAAATCTTTTTAGGCCTTTCACAGAAGCCAGTGCTCTCATTTTTAAGGCTTGCAGGTGAGTATACCATTTCAAGGTACCAGTAAACCACATTCCCAGATATCTATAATCAGATACTCTCTCAAGCAAAACTGTGCCAAGATACCATGAGAACTTCGTTTTCCTCTTTCCAAAGCATACAATTTTTGTCTTCTCCATGTTTACTATTAGTTTTTTGGTTGAACAATATTCTTTAAACCTATTAAATTTTCTCTGAAGGCCTATCTCCGTCTGATCCATAATCACCAGCTCATCAGCATATAGAAGGCACGATATCTGGTTTCCTCCCAATTTCGGGTTCGCCCCTCTAACCTCTCTTAGTTTTTGGGGTAGGTCAGCTAAAAACAGGGAGAACAATAAGGGGGCAAGTACACATCCCTGCCTTAAACTATTTCCAATTGGGATTCTCTCAGACAAACCTCCCTCCTCATCCAAAATTATCTGCGCCCAATTATCTGTATGCAGTGCTTGGATTAGGGCTAGCAAATCGCTCTGTATTTCAAGCCCTACCAATGTTGACCACAACTGCTTCCTGTCCACCAGATCGAGAGCTGCACGGAAGTCCACGAAACAGCAGAATAAATTACCCCTCTGATCGATCGACTTCCGTGCAATGGACCAAAGAGCAAAACAGTGGTCAACTGTTGAGTGACCTTCTTTAAAACCCCCCTGTTCTGGGGGTACTATCTGATTATCGTCCACCCACTCTTCAAGTAACCTTAGAACTACTTTGGAGAAAACCTTTTCACCTATGTCTAGGAGGTTTATTAGGCGATAATTTTTAGGGGAGTTTACATCGCCTTTTTTATGTATTGGTCTAACAATAGCCCCTTTCCAGCTATCCGGAAAAATGCCAGTATTTAAAATCCCTTGGAACATGTTGGAAAAGAACTCCGCCCACCATTCTATGTTTGTTTTTATAATAACAGCTGGTAAATTATAGGGGCCCGCAGCCCGTGTTAAATTTAACGTAGTTATTATACCTCTAATTTGGTCAGGGGAAAAGAGCTCTTTTATCTCTTCCCTTGTTCCAATCCAGGCGTTGGCTATTGTTTCCTTCCTCCTTGGCCATTTACCGTAAATTTCCTCTAGGTATATTACCCACTTGTCCTCTGGCACAGAGCACTGCAGGGTCCCTTGGGCTTTCCCCGTACATTCCTGTATTAATTTCCAAAAGCCTTTCACATTTTTTTCTTCAATTACCTCTAATAGGTTCGCCCAACATTTATCCTTAAAGAGCCTTTTTTTGTCTCTGATAATAGACTTATATTTTATCTTTATTTTCCTTAGTTCTAATACCGCTTCGTCACTATAGTTACCTCTGAGACGTCTCTCCAATTTCCTAATACCGGCTTTTATTTTCCGGCATTCATCATCAAACCAATGTTTAGTATTATTAGAATGTGATTTGACATTATTTAATGACTTATATTTTCAATGCTTTAATTTTATCCTGAGACATTCCACCAGTTGCCTTATTATTTCCTCGTACCAGGATATACCCTCTCCTGGTGCTAGGTTATCTAGATTCACCGTCAGCTGGTGGGCGCTCAGTTTCTTTATATATTCCTCAGTAATTCGTGTAGTAAGGCGCTTGGGGTATTCCACCTCTACTGGTAACACTTTTTGTCTATACGGGGGGCTGTTTACCTGGAATTCAACCTGCAATGGATAGTGATCGCTACCCTCCACCCTGAGTATTTCAAACTGATTAAGTAAATGGAAGTTCCAGGCCTGTATGAATGCATAATCTATGGGGCACATTTGTTGCCCTACTTTAAATGTACGATTTGCGGGCTGGTCCGCTTCCTTTCTTCCATTCGCGCAGACCAGGCCCATGGCCCCCAACAGTTGCCCTAACTCATCATCTTGAGATGAGATGTCGCAACTGGGGAAATGTGCGGATTCTATTTTGTATACTCCTAACAGATCCCTCATCCGGGAGTCCGTTTTTTTGGGATTTAGTCTATGATTAAAATCGACCCAGTACCATAAGCACATCTCTTGGATAACAGTCACATAAATCCTCCAAGTCCGTTTTTAAGCGTTCCAGATCAGCATTATACTCATTTGTTTTCCCTTTCTGTATATATACGTTTATAATACATAGAGTCTCTCCCCCTAGCATATTATTCGGGGTTCGCACTCTACTACCCAATGCCCAGTTACACTTGAGTTCGAGGGGTTCAATGTCTTTTGCAATCCTTGTGGAGACCAACGTCATCTGACCACCAGATGGTCTACCCACTATATTCTTTTTTGCTGGTTTTACATGGTGAGTGAAGCCTTCGGTTGCAGGGGTTTCATCGCACAGCCAAGTTTCCTGGAGACATACAATATCGTTTTTCCTCAGGAGATTTTTAAAGTCTTCTTGTAACAATATTCTTTTGTATCCATTTACATTCCAGGACAGGATAGATAGGCTGTGCGACGACCCTACTTCCTAATCAATATTACTCATGTAACCATCTTCTTTACTGTTCATGTATGCCAACTCTCTATATCTATTCCCTGCAAGAACATCCTCAGCATCCCACCTCAGGTCTTTTGGTATTATTGTGATTTCAAGGGCGTCTTTCTTTCCTCTACCCAGGCTAATCAGTTTTATTTGTCTTTCACCTAGTGCCGCATGGTTCCTGAGGAATGATTTCCCTATTTTGTCCAACAACACTTCCTCCCTTTTTAATATTCTAATTCCTTCCCAA
The DNA here is from genome assembly GCF_964261635.1 of Lissotriton helveticus. Classification (NCBI taxonomy): domain Eukaryota; kingdom Metazoa; phylum Chordata; class Amphibia; order Caudata; family Salamandridae; genus Lissotriton; species Lissotriton helveticus. Next base: position 1,546,841,241 of record NC_136065.1, read on the forward strand.
AGCATCTCAGTCTCCACCTTTTCTATTGCATCTTTTATTAGGGCTGAGTGAAGTAGGACCTTAGTTATTTCCTCTCCCTTACTATTTACCATAAACCCAACTTCTTTTAGATCAGCGGTACTAACATATCTTAGACTGGGACACTTTGCAAATAAGGAGAGGAGCTGGGAACGATTCAAGGGGTTTAATTTTTTGTTTCTTCCCCCCCCTTTTCCTGACCTGTTGGCTCTACAAAATATCCAAGTGTCTGCAGACAATTCTAGGTGCCTTTGTTGGGAATTTCCATCTGGCATTTCTTCCCTTATATGCCTGCTTACTTCTTCACTACCTCTTATTCTGGCACCCTTTCCGTGGGTTAAATTAGAGGGCCCCGCACCTGCGGACATATCCATCCCCCATGCAGCTGTTGCGCTTTCCTTTACCCCTGGTTGGTTCCTTATGATAACCTTTTCATTTTTTCCCATATTATTCCTTGTTTTCCGTCTTGGTTGTTCCTCAGGTCTACTGCTACTTGCTCCTATATCTACGTGGTTAAGCTTTTTATTATCTTGCCTTGTTACCTTACTCATTATCTTGTGTGCGGGGGTTTCCCCCCTCCCCCCATACTCCTGTTGCTTCGTCGTATGGCAATTAACTGGGGCCTTATTCCCTTTCCTTCGCCGTGTTGTATTTTGCTTTCTAAACCTCTTTTCCCCATACCTTTTTATAATCATCGGGCAGTAGGATATATATTCTGTTGGTACGTCCTCTGGGGGACTACTCGCCCTTCCCACAACTTCCCCCCTGACCAGTTTGTTATCCTCCTCGGCTTCTACTGGCCTTACTAGTGAGGGCATCAAGTTTTTAATCTGTGCCAACTCCCCGATTATATCTTTAAATTGGTCGCCTTGTCTTTTCAGAATGTTAATATTTAGGACTGAAACCTCTAAAATGCCCTGCAAGGTTTTCTGGAGCATTAACATAACCTCAAGCATGGATAGGCCGGAGGAGCCTGTCACCTCAAGGCTACGTAGAAGCCCTTCTGATACATCAAATCCAGCAGCATTTGAATTTTCTTGTCCTTCATGTCCATTTTAGCTGGATTCCCTCCCAGCAATGTTTCCTTTACCCAAGGAATCGCTATAGTTTATTCCTTCTTCATTCACCATCTCTACTCCTATGTCCTGGGTGAATATCGACTGAAACATCCTTGGTGAGGAGGACAAGCGAGGTTCCATTGGTATCCCAGCAATGTTGAAGTCAGATTGGTTCAAGGCTTCTATGCTTGTAGCTGCCGAGTCCTCGATGGTTTGCGGGGACTCTAATGCACTTAACTCCTTATCTACTGTCTCTTTCCCTTTAAAATGTTTACCAATAAAATCTTTAATGGACTTTGATACCGCCGACCCCCCTTTTGCGCCTGCTGACTTAGAGGTTGTCGGCGCTAGCTGTGGGGTTGAGCTTGGAGTGGTAGTTGCTCCATTGGCTATTACTCTGCTGCCGGTTGGAGATGCCAAGTCTTTTATTACATCATCCGGACCTTTCGATAAATCAGTCACTTCCACCGTCACAGATTTATTTCCTGATTTTTTTAGAGTTTTTCTGGACCTTACGTGGTTTAGATTTTCCTAAGGCCATTGCCTTTGCTTTTTCTTTTCTTGAATTCTTCTTTCCGGTGTACGAAAATTGCGGTAGAGTTTTTTTTTCACTTTATTGGCATCCACCTCTGAAAAGATACGCAGCTACCCCCACTCCCTATATACTTCCCCTAATTATTGTATTATTGAAAAGGGGTAAAATTCTCTCTTTCACTTACCTCTGTTTCTATTGGCCCGCACTCTTTCCTCCGCCTCTCCACTCAATTTTCCAGGTTGTGTGCACAGCCACTTATATGATAATTAACTGCTGCAAACTCTGGTGGCTGTACATTCCCCTCCACAAATCCATACATACATAAAGTGCTTTATACACCTGTTGTATTGATCCTGCCACCTGCCACTTATCGAGGTACTTATAATTGGCTTGTTGTCTGGTTTGATGTCTGGCTGCCACAGACCTTTATGGTGCACACGCCCCGCGTTCCATATCTCCAGCGGTGAGGTGGGGCTCTTTCCCGTGCCTCTCGCGCTTCTCGCGCTTCTCGCGCAGGGGCTTCACCGGCCCTAAACCAGCCGCGAGGTTGCGGGCACCACGCCCTCTCAAACCCCCGCAGGTACCGGTCGTCGCCGCTCCTACACCAGCTGCTCCTGCCCAAGGTCCGTACTTCGAGCTCCGTGATCCGCTCTTCGTAAAGCGGCGGCGGCGGCAATCAACACGGTGAGAAAATGCAATCCTGCCCCGGGTCTCCTCAGACCGTCAATCCGGAAGTCGGAAGTTGGAGTAGACGCCGGACGTGCTGGGAAGAGGGAGGCTCCGCGAGTGCTCGGGCAGAAACAGAGAGCAGTACTTTCCAATCACTTACTCATTTTGGTATTCACAGAAGGCACTTACTCATTTCGGTATTGCCTTCTGTGAATACCGAAAGTCTTAAAGTTAGGATTTTTCTCAGTTTAGGAGTAGTAAAGTTAGGACTCCTAACTTTAGGACTCCTAAATGCCTTCTGTGAATACCGAAAGTCTTAAAGTTAGGATTTTTCTCAGTTTAGGAGTTCTAAAGTTAGGAGTCCTAACTTCTGTGAATACCGAAATGAGTAAGTGCCTTCTGTGAATACTAAAATGAGTAAGTGCCTTTTGTGAATACCAAAATGGTAGTTAGTTTAGGATTTTGTCTTAAGTTAGTTCTGTGAATCAGGCCCTTAGATTTTAACATGCACCATAAAAGTCTGTACGTCTAGAGATACTTAAATGTTCCTTAAGGTGAAGATTTGTAATGCTTATAGATGCAGGGGCAGATTTACAGTAACTGGCGCATCCCTGCATATCAGCAGGGATGCGCCAGTCATTGTGCGCCTTGGCTCCGCCACCATGGATTCACCGCATTTACAATGCGGCGCACCATGGGGCAAAAATGGCACAGATGCGTGATGCATCTGTGCCGTAAAGGCGGCGCATTACTGGAGTTGCGTCGCAAGCGCGATGCAGCTCCAGCAATGCTCTTGGGGCCCTATCTTTACAATGCTGCTTCAATCCTTATGCCTGCTTCATGCAGGCGCAGGGTTTTGACACAGCATTGGGTTCAAAAGTGACTTAGTGAAATCTTGTAGATTTCACTCAGCCACTTTTGGAAGGCGTTCCTGCGCCGGAACGCACCGTCCCGCGCAGGAACACCTACTCCTGGCACAGGCCTTTACAACGCGACAGCGGTGTAAAAGAGGCGCAAGGGGCTTGTAAATCTGCCCACAGTGTTTATTAATGTGTGTAGTTCTTGATATGTAAAGGCCTAAATGAGTATTCACATTTTGCTATGGAAGCCCTATCCGTATTTCTTATGTTAGCTGAATTTTGTAGGCCCGAAATGTGTTTCCCTGGAAGAGCTCTCAGTTGTAGACAGTCAGCAGATTTCTTGTGCGTGCAAGGTTGTTTCATTCACATGCTTCTGTTGCAGGTGCAAGGATATCGTTCTCGTTAGTTAGACTAATGGTCTTTGTTTTAGGAGTTGGGTATGGAGGAGACCTGAAACAGTGTATCGTGGAATGCTGATAATTAGGAGCTCGCCGAATTAGCCTGGGAACCAAGGACATACCAACCATTGCTGGACGGAGTACAAGTTTCGGTGGAAAGTTACCTACGAGAGGTGGCTCACCACAGGAAGTGTCACAGGGGCGTGTTCTACTAAATGGTCATTTTGTATTAGGAATAGTACCCCGAGGGAAGAGAGAGCGGAGAGCCGTTAGGAGGGTAGGAGAAGGAATTGATTCTTAGAAGGAAGACTTAGCTTCGGCTACTGACTCGTTCAACGTGAGTGTACTTCTTAGGAAGACTTCACAAGCTGACACCTTTTTCTTGATCATTCCTGAGAGATGCTAAGTAGGGATGTCACCTTAGAGTTAATTTAGGGACAGAATTAATTGATCATTTTTCCTTTCTGTAATAACTGATAAAGACTGATTTGGATATTGGAGCAGTCGTTGCTTGTTTAATCTATTTAGAGTTACTTATACTTTTCATGCTGCACCGAATTAGACTGGTTCGTAGGATGAACTTTGTATTAGTGCCCATGTATTTCTTCTACCTCGTCACGAGGCGCTTGTATGTTCAGTTATTTATGGCTCTGTAATAAAACCCCTAAATTGTAAGTCGGAGTCAGTGGTCCTTTCAGAGTCCAAATTGATTAGTATATATTGATGGTGGCAAATGTATTGGTTTTCTCCCCTTTACACTTCTCAGCAGATAAAAAGGTCCAGTCGGCCGAGAATTCTTAGGAGTGGTAAGATAAGATAAAATAAGATAAGAATCCGGCTCAATCAGCATCACATTCCTTTCAGCTCTCTTGTTAGGTTACTGTGACTAGGGTTCCTTTTTATTTCCTGCCTAATTTAAAAGTATTGAGTGTAGTCTAGAAAAAGATCTTAGGGTTGGTTCAATGAGCTACCTTTGGATGAGCCTGTCGGTGAGTGACGTCACAACGTTGCAGAGCAAAACCACTCATCTTCAAATAAAGGAACGTTCCAGAATGAGCGCACTGCGGACAGGAGCGTTACGGCGCTTGCTGCTTAGCTGCATTTTAAACCCACCTGATTATTTTTCTTTTGGTCTTTCAGACCCTCGCTTTCCAGCTTGGTGCTTAGCTGCATTTTAAAGCGCATTGCGGACAGGAGCGTTACGGCGCTTGGTGCTTAGCTGCATTTTAAACCTACCTGATTATTTATTTCTTTTAGGTCTCTCAGACCCTTGCTCTCCAGCTCCCCTTACTCGCACAATAATCGTGCCCCTCACCGCCGTTTGGCGGGCTGGTCCTGGGGTGGCGGACATCTTGGTTTGGGGTGAGGTGAGGGATTAGACCGACAGCGCTTCATTGCGCATGCGCCAGCGGGGGAACGCATATTTAACGCGAGTCCCCGCCTTCCCTCCCCCTGACAAGGAGCGCACTGCGGACAGGAGCGTTACGGCGCTTGCTGCTTAGCTGCATTTTAAACCCACCTGATTATTTTTCTTTTGGTCTTTCAGACCCTCGCTTTCCAGCTTGGTGCTTAGCTGCATTTTAAAGCGCATTGCGGACAGGAGCGTTACGGCGCTTGGTGCTTAGCTGCATTTTAAACCTACCTGATTATTTCTTTCTTTTAGGTCTCTCAGACCCTCGCTCTCCAGCTCCCCTTACTCGCACAATAATCGTGCCCCTCACCGCCGTTTGGCGGGCTGGTCCTGGGGTGGCGGACATCTTGGTTTGGGGTGAGGTGAGGGATTAGACCGACAGCGCTTCATTGCGCATGCGCCAGCGGGGGAACGCATATTTAATGCTCCTCCCCTAGCGCAGCGGGATCGCGCAGCGGGCGTGTCCTCGCGTGGCCGGAGTCGTGCCAGAGTCCTGCCCGTCTGCGCCCGTCCGCGCCAAGGCCGCGCGGGACGTGGCGGGCTCTGGTTTGCGACAGGTATTACTTCTGCTCCGTTGCCATGCGGACATACTCCAGGGAGAGCCTGGTTTCCATCGGCCAGGTGAGCTTTAGCTGTACATTACCGCTCGTCCACCCTCTCTGTGGTCCGTATCGTTGTCCCTGTAATGGCCTTGATACTTGACCCCCCATTGCCTCTCCCCCGGAGAGATCCTTCAGTCGCCCACCATAGTAGGGGCTCTCTTTCCTCTCTGCGGATTATGAACCTAAATGTAAGGTCGGTCCCGAAACATCAGCAGAACTTGTATGACCTTATCGAGGATGAAGCCCCGGATATCCTCGCCATAACTGAAACATGGCTTCAGGAAGTTGACACTGCCATTCTTAATCTAGCATGCCCCCCTGGCTATTCTATGTACACCTTGAATAGATCATCTAGAGGTGGGGGAATAGCGCTCATAGTTAGGTCTAGCTTTCCCTGTGTGTGGAACAGCCTTAAGATCGCTGGCTGTGAAAGTGCATCTTTCAAAGTTTCTGTCAGCCCAGAGTTTACACTTTCTGGGATGGTGGTGTATCGTCCGCCGGGCAGTGACGTGCTGTTCAGAAATGCTTTTTCGGATATTGTCGGCATTTCGACACACTTACCAGTCTGACAGCTCGCAGGATTTCTTTGGACTTAGAGGCTTTCCAACTCTCTCAATTGGTTTCCCAGCCTACACACATCGGGGGTCATATTCTTGACCCTTTTTTCACCAATCTGACTGAGGCTAAAATCACTGCGATCACTCCAGTAGAATGGTCTGACCATTTTCTGGTGACTATCCAGTGTCCCGTGTCAGCGATCACTCCCACTTCTTCAGCTAGACGGGTACCTAGGAGACCTTGGAATAAACTCAGGCTGGAAGACTTCCATCGTCTTCTGTCGGTGGAGCCCCCGGGCCCATCGAACAACGTAGAAGAGGGGTATGACCTCTTTTGCTCCTGGCTTACTAGGGCTCTGGACGCTCTGATACCTATTGTATCGACTAAGATCAATCCTCGAGAGTCGAGTCCCTGGTACGATGGCGCCCTACGCGCCTTAAAGGGAGCCTGTAGACGGGCGGAGAGGGCTTGGCGGAAGACATATGGGGCAGATCTAAAAGCTGCATATGCTGTGTCCGTCAAGCTCTATCATCGGGCCATATGTCGTGCTCGAGCGGCCTTCTATGCCGAAGAATTCCGGAACAGCACAAACCCATCAAGGGCCATCTTCAAGGCGGTTAAAGATCTTAAAGATCTTATGGCTAAGTGGACTCCCTCTACAGCCGGGAGCTCTGTCTCCCACTGCGAATCCCTTGCCTCCTATTTCTTGGGAAAAGTCCAAGCTATCTATCGGACGTTCCCTAGCATTGGGGTTTCGTCGGGGAGTTCCAATGGGACACCTCGTCAGATCACCCTGCGTTCATTTCCCCCTCTTACCTCGGATGGGTTTGATAAACTTGCTTTGCAAGTTAAATCTGGGTCTCCATCCGATCCAGTGAGACCTGCTCTCTTTCGAGATCAGGCCTTTATGGGACACCCTGTTGTGCGTTCCCTTGTCAACCTCTCCTTGGAGTCGGGGGTAGTTCCAACTAAATGGAAGCAGGCGGTGGTGTCCCCGATTATCAAAAAACCTTCCTTGGACCCGTCTAAGCCTGAAAGCTTCCGTCCCATCTCGCTGTTACCCTGGCCGGCAAAGTTGACAGAAGCCCATGTCAATCTGGCCCTGTCAGAACATCTAGCTCGGACCAATGCCCTCGACCCCACACAGAATGGCTTCCGTGCTGGTCACAGCACGGAGACCGCTCTTCTTGTGATGGTGGAACATCTGCGTGCGAGGTTGGATGCTGGTCAGACGGCGGCGCTGATATTGTTAGATCTCAGCGCCGCCTTCGAAACGGTATCTCACAGCATCCTCCTGCATCGGCTCGAGGAGATTGGTATCAGTGGTTTGGCGTTGCAATGGTTCCGCTCCTTCCTGGACAACCGTTCCTTCTGTGTTGCCATCCCTCCCTTCACGTCCAGTTTCCAGCCTTTGGCCATGGGGGTCCCGCAAGGGTCCTCGCTGAGTCCCACGTTGTTCAATCTTTACGTGAGACCGCTGGCTGATGTCGCGAGGCAGTGGGGCCTAACTTTGGTCTCATATGCCGATGACACACAGCTGGCGGTTACTCTCAGCGGGGATGCAGAACATGATGCCCCCAGGTTTCAGTCTGGACTGAAGGCAGTGGCTAACTGGTTGACAGGAAACTGTCTCCAGCTTAATGCCACAAAAACGGAGGTAATGGTTGTCGGGAAGGGAGTGGAGCTATGGGGCGATCAGTGGTGGCCATCTGAGCTGGGCCCCACTCCGACCCCGGTGTCGGAGGTGAAAAATCTGGGGGTCTGGTTGAACGCTGGCCTTACTTTTGTTGGGCATACCAAAAAAACTGCAGCCTGTTGTTTCGGTCTGTTAAGAGGATTAAGACCTGCTCTTAAATTCTTCGACGCCCCAACTAGACAGCTTGTAGTCCAGGCAACCATCATCTCTCGTCTGGACTACGCCAGCTCTCTTCTGGCTGGGGCCAACCAGGCTGAGTTAACTCGCCTGCAGCGGGTTCAAAATGCTGCGGCTAGAGCCATTGTTGGCCTACCCAGATTTTGTCCTGTGGCGAATGTCCTCCGCTCCCTGCATTGGCTCCCTGTAAGGAAGCGTATTCTTTTTAAGGTCCTTTGTTTGACCTTTAAAATCTTAAGAGGTATCGGCCCCGAAATCTTGTCCAACTGCATCTCTTTCTATGTCCCCACCCGCAGTCTTCGATCCCAGGGCCAAGCCCTTGCTGTGGTCCCCAGATTCAGACTCAGCCGGATGGGGGGTCGTTCTTTCAGCGTGAAAGCTGCACTAATTTGGAACACCCTCCTAGTTGAAATCCGTTTGCTAGAAGACCTGTTGCCTTTCCGGAGAGCTATTAAAACATTCTTGTTCTAGCTGTCCCTTTTAGGTTTTATCTTTTCCTGTTGTGTTATGTTCTCCTTGTCTCTGCGCCGGGACGCTCCTTGGCTGGAGTAGCTGTTGCGCACAATAAATTAATATAACATAACATAACATAACATAACATAACATAACAATGCTTATTATTGCTGATTAGAGGGATGAGGAACTGACTGGGTATAGAGAACTGTTCTTTTCAAAATAGGTACCAGCACAGGGCCATCAGGAACCCCGAACGTTTTACAGTGTGTGCTGGGCCTGAGGGGGTGGGGTCACTTGGCAGTGTGTGGCTCATAAAACCCTTAATATTTTGTTTGTCATTCCTTTAACTTTGATCGGAGACACTGATTACAGTACAGAAGCAGTGCTTAATTTTAGCCTGTGGTTTCTGGTCCTGGGCACCTACACTTAATTGTTACCACCAGTGCTTTTGACAGTCTGGCACAAGGTGGCACTGTCTGGCTAATTTAGAGATGATCACAACAACAGTTAATAATTAATTCAATATACATTAAAAATTACTCTTGCCCCAAAGTCATTCTTTGGGGGCCTGGACTAGTCTGAATTGTCATACTTGTGTGTGGTGGTCAGTAGTTGTGTTGTTACAAACATTGGTAGTAGTGGCAGGGGCAACGTGTGGTGCAAGCTGCAATGGCAGTCTGACAAGAGCCCTGACACCTATGTTTTTGTTTACAAATTAAGTACTGAACAGAGGGTCACTCAAAGAGAATAGTAGGATGGATGTGGGATGGGAGAAAGAAGCCTACATGAACAAAGGAAAGGAGGAATGTATAGATAGACTGGATGGATGGATATAAGTATTGGGGTGAATGGATGAATGCTCGGAGAGAAGGATGTAAAAATGGATGGAGTGAACAGATGGAAAGAAAGATGGAATGGAAGCATGGATGGCATGCACAGAAGATAGAGGGATTATTGGGAATTATTAGGGAAGGGTGTTTGGAGAGATAGATGGGATGAATGAATGGAGAAAAGGATGGGCGGAGGGAGAGAGGGAAGGATGAATAGAGAGAAAAATTGAAGAATGAAGAGATGGAGCGATGGCTATTGAGGTATTGTAATCTGAAAGTCACTGTTTGACCACTTTGTTTTCAGAATTTCCCAGAGGATGCAAATGAACAATGCTGGGCTTGCTTGCTTGCCTCACTGTCCTTCAGGATATAGCTCAAAGCGGGAGTATGTTAGTCTTTGGGTGCTCCCTTGTACTGGCAGACGGTAGAGAAAAATGAACTGAAAAATATTCCAAGGCTGGATTGTGTCATGATAAATAAGTCTAGTTAGTTGAGGTGTAGATTATTGATGAAGGTGTATTGATTTTAGCTCATAGGATGGTCTTGTAGTAAACCCTGTAGTTAGCCCCACCAGGAGGAGCCTCCCTGCTACTCAGCCCACACTCCATCTGGCACTCCCCACCATTCACACTGGCTGAGCAGCAAGAACATAACAACAGGGAAGATGCAAAGAACAACATCAGATATAACACATTGGTCATAATCACCATGGGAGTGGTGAGAAAAGTATAATGGCTGGCTCATGTCCCCTCAGAATTTTAAACTGTATATACAACATTTTAGACTGTAAATACAATGTTGAATGTGGGCATTACTGCAATCAGGGGTAACAGAGAAAAGACAAGTAAGGCTAGAGTAAGTCTGGGCGGTGAACTCCGCTCTGTTAGCGGAGTTTGCAGGGTTTTCTTTCTCGCTCGCGTTCGTCAACGCCAAGTTGGCGAGAACAAGCAAGGAAGATCCACCTCCCTGCAAGATTTTTCCTCATTCGCGATTGTCAACATCAAGTTGCCGTCGAGCGTGAGTGTGGAAAATCAATCTCCCGGCGAGATTTCTCAAAGCGGCCGCTCAGATTTTTCACTGCGAGTGGTCACATATGCTTGCGACCGCTTGCGTTGAGAAACTGTACGTTGGCGTTGAGAAAGCTGCAGCTCGAGGAAAAATCTACTTGTGCGGCAGAAAGGGTGCAGCGCCCGCTTGACCTGTGCACGGTGCCGTTTGCGATGATTGCACAGTGCAGACAAGCATCAGGCACTGAAAATCATGCGAACTGCATTTATTTAACGCACTCCGCCGCTTGCTGAGCTCGGCATAGCGAGGCGGAGTTATTTTTGCACTTTGTGGAGTTCGCCGAACTCCACAAACTCCACCAAGGCTTAGGCAAGAGTTCACTGACACCTACCTGTTTTGCTGTGAATTTAAAGAAACAGTTGAGCCTTTATTGTTTTTTCTGCTTTACTTAAAATTCAAAAAAATCCTTCTTGAGACTAATTTTAATGAGAGGCGTGAGACCTGTTATACGCACTGTATGGTGGGAACCTGAAAAAAAATATTGTAACTGTGGTAGTGAAATCTGTTGAGGCGTCCTGGTTGCACTGGGCTGGCTTTAGGACTATGAGTCTGTAAGGTGGATGGTAATTGGTAAAATTGATCTATTTGAGTAGGGCTACATGGTTCTTTTCTTTATACGTGAGGTAAGAAATGGATATGTGCATGTGTTACTGCATGTTATGCATCAAGGGATGGTTTCATCCAAAAAATACACTGACTGACTAATTGTCAGAGTGTTTCACCTCTTTAGAGCTAGATGAGTTTGCTAGCTGAGCCCTTGCACTGTGATTGGTTGTGGATGCTTCAACGTATGGTTCCAGTTGCTGTGCTGGGCAGATGATAGACTTATTGTTTCTGAGTGCAGTTTCCATCATCTTCCTTCAGGAACATGTCCTGCTCTAGATGGTGATCGGACAAAGTCCCAACAGTGTGTCCGAGCCTTGGGATGGAATGTGTTCAGGGACGGACTGGCCATGGCGGGCACTGGCATTTTCCTGGTGGGCCTGAAGTGTAGGGGGCTGGTTTTCAAGTGGTGGGGGCCGGTTTTGTTACTGGGGGCCTGTTTTGAGGCAGTGCTGCAATAATGTCCCCCTGTAAAAAAAGCGGCAGCAGTGCTAAAGCAGAAGCAGTACTGCTTCTCGCTAGCACCCCCACCCAGGGCCGGTCCACCAGAATTGCCAGGGCTGGTTTGTGTTCCCAGTCCGACCCTGAAGTCTTCTGGTTATGTGTGTGTGTGTCGACGTTCCTCTAAAGCTACTTCAGTTTCACTGCAGATTCTTCTAGTAGGATTCCTTCCTCTTGCCCAAAGTAGTGGAGATCTCTGACTTTAACAAGGCAACCACTTTAGAAACAAGCACAGGGAAAACCAATGGGTATTGCCTTTGAGACCTATTGTCGTTGCCAGTGTTTTTGGGTGATGCTGTACAGCAATAGCCAAAAGAAAAAAGGTGAGATAACATTGTCTCTGCTGGCAGCCACGTTATTTTCGTATGGGTGTGCATGCATCACAGGGAAGGCGTGCACCATGGGAATGACACAGTGGGCATTGGGTTTTAATGTTTCGATCCAAGATGGATCAGTAGATTAACCCCTCCCATGCTCATGACGAGCTCAGCTCGTCATGAGGCAGGGTTGCATTGTGCTGATGACTAGCTGAGCTCGTCATGACATGCGCGGCGCTCACACGCTGGGCTACTTCCTCCACTGTGCTGAGCGCTCTAAAGAAACGGGCGTGGCCATGACGAGCTGAGCTCGTCACAAGCACAGCGCCACCGTGCAGCATGACGAGCTGAGCTCTTAGCAAGCACCGTGGCGCTGGGCGCGCCCCCCTCTCCCCCCAGCGCAGCGGGGGAATTAGCCCCGCGGCGAAGGGGTTAAAAGAAATTAAATTCAAGTATTATGAAACTGGTTTTAATTAGGTGGAGGGGCTGTCATCAATTGTGGTGGTGCAACAGAGGTATGGGTAGGGGATTCGGTGAGGCAAAACAGCAGGGGGAGGGCATTGGAAGATGATAAACTAAAATAGCGTCAGGTGGTGGGAGTAGGGGAAAGCAGCAAAAGAAGGAGAGAGCAACAAAGGTGGGTGAGACCAATACTGTGCATGGGGGCAGGTAAGTGTAGTGGAGGGAAGCACATTAGAAGGAGAGCTGGAAAATATATGCACTCTGATAGAGTGCTTAGCCAAAAATAAAAAAGTGGTTCCTAAAAATAGAACAGTGGAAGGATACAAGCCAGGCAATCAAAAGGATGGTAAAGAGGCCATACTCAGGGGAAGGACAAACACAAAATGGGACAAGGAAAGCTGTCGAATAAGAGGCAAGAGTGATGATAAACCCCACTAATGGAAACAGTGAGTGTATTCTAAGCACACTGTAAGCTCTTCGCATAGCCTAAAATAGGTCATTTGCAACCAAACAGCTAAAATCTTACCCAAGGGTACAAATCACTGTTAAAATGCCGGTTTACACATTGTAACAGCATATAAAGCATTATCTCCTTGCCAATTTCACCAGTGCACTGTTATGTAGCTCAGCACCACGCCAATACATTATTCTCTTTGTGCATCATATAACTCAACACAATAGTCAGGCCTTTTTAAACAGCACACCAGGCATTCAGACTCCCTCCTGCCTCTCCCCAAGCACACGTAAAACTAGAGTTAAACATGACCAGATGTAAAAAGCCACGTTTCTTTCTTAATGTTATAAGTTAAAAAGAGTTAGCATGATCCACCATGCGGATAACTATGCAAGGGAACCAAGTATCTCCATCCCACGGCACCATGATGACACTGATCTCTAGCAGTGATTCATAAGGTTGGAGAGGAATTTTGGCTGTAGGTGGACATCCATTTATTGGAAATGTATGTGACATAGAGAAATAACCTGTATACCGGAAGCTGGAATGAAGGGAGAATGGGGAGGGGGTCAAGGGCGGGTGGGTTTACATTAATGTTGTTGAATATGCTTTAGATTCAGAAACGTGACAATGTCGTGATACACTGAATGTACTCAGCGTCAATATCCTTTGCAAAAATGGATGTAAAACGGCTATTGAAAAACTGTCAATAAGATATATTACACATTTTTAGGTTGAGCTGGAGAACAATGCGAAGCATTGTCCAGCTCGACAACTATAGTTGCCCGTCTCCTGGGAATCTGAGACAGGGGTCGGGCACGTGCTGCAATTGGTGTTTGTGGACGCGCACGTCCAGGCCGGCGCCGTGCACATCCCCTGCCTCAGATTCCCACCTAAACACGCAGGCAGGCAGGCACACACACAGACGCAGGCACATACAAGTGCACGCGCGCACACACACAGCCCCCCCCCCCACGGGCTCACGCGCACACACACAGCCACGCACGCACCCCCCCCCACTCACGGGCTCACGCGCACACACACACACGCGCACACAGACACACTCTTACACATCCCCCCCACTCACCGGGCTCTTTCCGCGTGTTCCGTGTCCCTGTCTCTCTCGTGAGCCAGTGGGTCAGTCTCGAGCTCCCTCCACAGCGCTGGTCTTCACCCGGTCCCCTCCTGGCACCGGGACTTCAGCTGCCGGACTTCGTTCTCCATAACAAAGAACGCGCATGCGCGGGCAGCCCCCGCCCTCTCACTCTCAGCCCAGGCTGCTTTCGGTTTTGCTGTCTTCCGTGTTGGTTGGCAGCCTGTTCCTCCTGCCCAAGTCGCACACCAGACATAAAAGGCTGAAATGCAGTTTAGAAGAGAAACACGTCTGTCAATGTACTTGGGAGCATTCTTTCTCCGTAGTAGCAAGTATTGTGTGCACCTGCAAGAAGTGTGTGTGCTGGTCCATCGGACATGCTTTTCGGGTGACGTGAGTTGAGATTCCATCTGTCCGTCCAGCCATGGCAACGGGCGAAACGTCGTAGGTCTGTCCCTGCAGGAGTGGGGTGGGGGTTGTATCATTTTGCGTTAAACCTCTGCATGACAGCAGAAAGCTGGCCCATAAGCCTCATGAATTTCGGCGTGCAGGTCGGTAGCCCTAGACTTTCTGCAATGAAAGAAGGCTATGTGCAGGGGGCATTAAAGTATCCAAGATCATTTGGTCGTCCCTGTGCTCGGACTCACTAGTAATTTAACCTGCCAACCGGTGGCATTCTCCGCTGGAGTCCTGCACCCCCGATTCAACAAATCGTTAGGGGTACCCCGAGTGATAGTCTGTCGGCAGTGCTGTGACCTGCCCTGAAGGCCCCGGGCGGAGGAGACGAACATTCTTTTAGAAAGCAATGTAAAAACCTGCCAAATGCTTATAATAAACTCGTACAAACACGAGCATTGCAGGGTGTTGCCGTTAAAATAGAGAGGGAAGCAAATGCTGTCCTAGGCAGCGCTAGCTCGTAAGAATGCTAATTGAAGCACATACCGCCCACACTGCCGATCAGCCTGCCCTGGGGCACCTCTGAGCAGGGCGGGGTCTCCAAGGGCGCCCCACATGCCCGGTCTACAGTTCGTTTGACCGGGCCTGGTTTGTGTTTAACCCCGTGGTTGATCCTTCAACCCCTTTATCATCCTCCAGTCCACCACAAAAATGGTGACGGGAGGGTTTAAATCGCCATCATCCTTTGCGATCCCGAAGGGTATGCTGACACGCACGTAAACAACAATGGCCGGGTGTATGTGGCACTGCTTCATGCCAGGTTTCGGGGCGTCGCACTGTGTCTGCTCGGCCAGACATTTTTTACCTCCAGCTGCTTCCAGTGGAAATGGGCCCAGCGGGCATTTGTCGTCGTGGGAATTGTTTGGTTTCATTGCCGGTGAACAGAGCAGTAGCTTTATTCCTCACTCAGAGCTGTTACTCGCAAGCCCCGAAATACCCACGCCTGGCTGGGCCCTGTGCTGAGGTCGGGAACACATGTATGTAGCAGTGTGGAGGTCCGGACGCTCCAGGAATAAGACTACAGGGTCCCAGCTGTACCATGTGCTAAGGTTGGGAGCACATGTATGTAGCAGTGTGGAGGGCTGGACGCCCCAGGATACAGGGTCCTAGCTGTTCCATGTGTTGAGGTCGAGAGCACATGTATGTACTCCTGTGTAGGGTCGACAGACTCTTGGTATCATAACATAGTGCTTGGAATGAAAGAAGCACAATGCACACTTCCAGAAAGTACAACCCACAGAAGAGATCAGTACCAACGCGCAGTTGCAGCAGTAGTGGTACTTGTCCAATGTGTGTGTTCTGTAGTACGTTGATGTCATGGAATAGGACGGGGGTGGGGGGTGGTTTGGCTAGCTGCGAGAATCGGCGTGGGGGTCTAAGAATATTAAGTGTATTACGAGGGCACGTGGAGGCGGAAGTGTCTTCACCAGGCGCACTCGAATATTTTTTCTGAAGACGAGTAAAAGCTCTTTGTTCGGTTGTGCAACCCATTAACACTGGACTCATAAGCCATAGAAAACAAATGTGTCCATTTTAAGGACACTGGCTTCCCAACAAAATATTTGAATGCTAGAGTTTGATTCCTACGCAAGATTGATGAAATGGTGCTCTGGGCCAGAGACCTTGGCCGAACATGGAGTCATGGAGTCTTATACAGGTGTCTTTTCATGGTCGAGTGGATGTTCTCACCCTAAATCGTTTTGGGAAGAGTGCGGTCTGGTCCGTAGTGAAGCACACTGTCGAATACTATTTGTAAGTTGATGTGGACGGTCATTGTGCATATTTATGCCCACAGTCATTCTGATTGAGTCAGACATTGCCGCTCACTGGTAAAGTGTGTTATTTGCTTGCGATCTTGTATCGACTCATGATCCGGTTCACAGAAGGTGAAGTGATTTGCATCAATATATATAACATGCCATAAAGCTGTGAAATGTATATTGTAAGTGCAGCACCTCCCATTTATTGTAAACAACACAATGGAAAATGCATTCTAAAATACAACATTTTGAAGTATGAGCGACTTGGTTTGACTAAAAGATCCCTGAATCTTCCGTCAGTGTTTAGGTCTTGACTATTTATCACTTGAGTGATAAATGGACGACCACTCAGCACCACCACAGCACCACTCAGCACCACCTCTGCACCAATCCAGCATCACTCAGCGCCACCCCAGCATCACTCAGCACCACCACAGCACCACTCAGCATCACAACATAATCACTCAGCGCTACCCCAGCATCACTCAGCACCACCACATTATCACTCAGCACCAACACAGCACCACTCAGCACCACCACATTATCACTCAGCACCACCACAGCACCACTCAGCACCACCACAGCATCACTCGGCACCACCACAGCACCACTCAGTACCACCTCAGCACCACCACAGCATCACTCAGCACCACCACAGAACCACTCAGCACCACCACAGCATCACTCAGCACCACCACAGCATCACTCAGCGCAACCCCAGGTTATAGGTGTCACATTTGCGAAAGTTATAACTATTGGCATTGTAAATGAAAAAGCTATTAATTTAGCTATTTTCAAAACCAACACATAAATAAAAAAATGGTCATTTACAAGACCAATAGCTCAAACTTTCCTAATGTGAGACCTATTGCTTGTTTTTTAAAAAGAGATGACTCGAACACTTTGAAGTTTTACATGTGGTTAATGATTAATAAAATAAGGATCCAGCTTGTTACTTTATTTGGGAAAATCTATAAAACAATTAGAAGCCATAGATCTCTTTATGTAGGAGCTTCCCAACAAAAGATTTTCCAAAATAGTAAACAGACAGGCTAAACAACTATCAATTAACCTGTTCCGTGCTTGCGTCGGCACTACCTTCCGGGTGCTGCACACGACCAACGGCTGACGCAGCCCCGCCCACTGCGTCGAACGCCCGCACCGTGGCAGACACAGGTTAATCAGGGCGTTGAAGATCTAAACAAACAATCACATAGTAAGTTGTTACCAACTCAGTAAGATCCGTAGAGGGTCCCACACTGCCTAAAGCAGCCATGGCCACTGGAACGGTAAATACCATTAATGAGATCCCGCTCTGGTCTGATCCCTGTGATCGCACTCTGGTCCGGCCGGCTGGGGCGAGGCTCCGATCCTTCTTGTCGTTTGTGTGGGGCTCAGTCGGAGTCACTGGGTCATGTCATCTGGACCTGTCTTTGCCTCGATATACCTAAAAAATAATGGCTTAACCCGATGTTTAAATGCCTGTCCATCAGAACTTGTCAGGTTGCAGTAGGGGCCCGCCTTGACACATAGCAAACTTAAATGTCCAATGTCTGTAAGAAGTCGAGAAGACTGGGTGCATAAGGGATGGGGGTTAATTTGAGAAGATTCAACTCAATGGAAAAGGGGAGAAGAAGCAGCAAAAAGAGAATTTATTGAACTTGATGCAGAAATAGCAACACAGACTTCCATATTAAGCAGACCAGGCATTCAAATGCCTTGTGTTTAACTTTTGATGGGGGGTTTCTAGCAGGTTTAATTCATGACATGCTTTTATAGATGTTTCTGTAGGGAAACTCCCTTGCTCTCAAATGTTCATAAGGATGGGGATTTCGATAGTTCATACCTGATTGAGCTAATGTGCTCTCTGAGGACAGAGTCAGCACCACGTAACACTAGTCCAACAAGTGCAGAACTCGCATAGGCAAAGCGTGCGACCATGTACAGTTACATTGCATGTTCAGTCCTGTAAAGAATGAGGAAACTATACCCATAAGCAACAGGGATTCGAGCACTGAAAACAGGAAAAAAGAATCCCATTGCTGTCTGCCAGTGGCCAAGCAAGGCTGCCATGGACCTTAGAGCAATGATGGATTCCTAGGACACACTTCCTACAGACCAGTAGCCAAATAAATCCTTAACCAGGGTGCGGTGTTCTGCTCACAGTGCCAGTCCGGTGCCACTGCACCTGCTTCACCACTGATAGCCCTGCCCCTGTGTTTAACTCAACATTACCTCATCTGTAGAAAGTGGAACAGAATAAATGTTTTCATTTTCAAATAAGACATCTACACAAAACTGAAACTGAGCTGGGTGTGCACGGAGCAGCATTCTCAGTTGATGGATCAAAAGCACCTATCACTACTGTTTCTCCGAATGCAGTGATGATACAGTGCACAAGTGGGAAAGGAGGCCTTAACCGCAGCGGAGTGGGCGGGGCTGCGTCGGGCAACAGACGTGCTCAGCACTACGGAGGTAGTGCTCGCGACGGCTGCTGGCCGATAAAAGCAATCAGTAAGAGCCCTACAAAAGAAGGATTTAGGTTTTTCCAAAGTTTGGAAGGTGTGAATAAGAGTCATGCTGGGCCTTTTGGAGCTCTTCACTCTGCAGTTTTCCTCGTATCTGGGGATGTTGATGATGGAGCGGGCAGGGGAGGGAGTGGCTGCGTGAGACGTTTCAGAGAGTTACACAGCTAAAGAAAGGCAAAGGCGAGCTTTTGGTTTTTAAAAGGTGATGACGGGTAAACAGAGCACATACAATCGAGCCACCCACTACCCCATGAAGCTGCTTTTGAAGCCCCACAGGAGCGTCTCGTCTGTGTTGAGTATCAAGGATCCATCTTGCAAGGCAAGTGCTACGTCATGCAAGCTCTGCTTCAAAACATGCGGAGGTCCGAAATGCTCTACGCGGTGTCCAAGTCGTAGAGGCATATTTACAAGCCCTCAGCGCCACCGGAGGGTCACTTTTTTTTACACTTCTGTGGCGCAGCACCATTATTTGGCCCTAAGCCACGTTGTGTGGCTTAACGCCACCTTGTAAATATGCCCCTTTTTGCTGCAGTCCTCTGTTGCAAAAGAGCGTTGATGTGGGTGTTCCACTGCAACACCCATTGCTTCTTGACGCTGCCCCAGATTTACAAGGTTGAGGCAGCGGCAAAAACTAACGCCATGGAATACCAGGCGTAGAATGGTGCAACAAGGAGAAATTACCAATTTCTCCTTGTTTTTTGCTCTTTCTACGTGTGCTTCATTCTGCAGCACACATAGAAGGTGCAAATCACCATTATTGTTTTTTTGTTGTTGCAGGAAGGTGTCCCTTACTGCACAGAATCAATTTGCCTGCTTTGGTGATAGGCAGCTTTTTTTTGCATAGGGAGAAAAATACACGAGGAAGAGACAAGAAGGAGGAGAATCACACAGACTAGAGGAGCACAGGGGATGTGGTGAGAAGCATACCGCACACAGCTTGAATGTCCCTGCACTCTCATTGAGTGGTTAAGCAAAAAGCTGTTCTCTAAAGGCAAGCAGTGAAAGCATAGAAGCCAGCCAATCAAAGACATCGCAAAGAGGCTATACTCCATGGGCGGGACAAACATAAGATTGACATGCTGGGACGCCAATAAGAAGCAGGCAATGAAAGTGACAGTAAAGTCAACCAATGGTAAGCAAATGGGCAGGCTGCAAGCGCTGGTATGTTTTGGTACAAAAGGGGGTGGTAATTAACGGAGCACCTGAACCAATCAAACACTCACACCCAGTCAAAAGATCTGGGTTTAATCCATCACCGTTCTTTAGCCCACTCTGCCACCCCAGTTCAGACATAAAGGTATGTTTTGGTAAGCACACAATGGGGCATATTCTCAAGGACATATCGCAGAGTCATCTGCACTTTATCACAGCCAAAGTGGCGATAAATGTATCTCCCCATTCACAAGCTGGTGCTAACAGCCCATATCACCAGTTTATCTGTGATAGCAGCCGCAAAAAACATTGCCCCAGATGACCCCCGCAACTATCGCTAATGAGATGCAGAGTAGGCGTTGCTGTGCCAAAAGCTGCGACAACACCACTCCGCAACATTCTCGACAACCAGCCAGATAGGCAATAACATTCCCAAAAATGCGATAAGGTGTGTTAGCAGTAGAAAATTAACACCTGCTCTGACCTAGTGCAAAGTCGGACGGCAGCCTGCACCACAAAAGAAGCCCAGCCCAGAGCCACACCAGAAGAACAACAGATGTCATGGAGCCAACGATCATGCAGCTCGGAGCCCCAACAGGTCCACAACACCCACCACCACCCCGCACAGGACCCCCCCCCGGATCAACACAGAGGCAGCGAAGACAAAGAAAGCGACCCTCAGAAAACGCACCAATCTCACAGACCCAACATCAGAGAATGTCATTTCCCACTACAGGCTCAAAGGGACAACCATCCTCCGCAATCCTGACCACCATTGTCCACAGGCTGATGGTACCAACACAGCGGAAGCCAACCACCTCAGACAAAGCTGCTGGCTGTGCAGCATGTGTTGGCCCCCAGGTACCCTCCAACCAACAACCGCCTGAGTCGGAGGAGTCACACAGCCAGCCCAATCAAAGTCCCTCACAACGGTCATGGACGACACCATCAGCTTGGTACCGCACTATCTATACTTCCCCCACACTGCTCAGGAACAGCCAGAGACCAAGCAAGGTGTCTATGCCACAGCTGACTTCCCACACGTGTTATGGGGCAATTGACTGCACACATGTCCTACTTGTGCCCCCTGGCAACACTTCACACAATAACCGCAACAGAAAGCGCACGTATTACATCAATGTCTAGGCAATAGCGGACCACCGGGGAATCTTCACCAACGTCGTCGCCTACCACCCAGGCAGTGTGCATGATCCCCACATCTTCCGACAGTCCATCATCATCATCCAGCGCTACCTGGATGGCACCCACGGAAATGCACTGCTCGTTGACAAATACCAAATGAACACACCAAACACCTCAACTCCACAATCATGCAACTCACAACACTGAGAATGCACACATCATAAGCTCACATACAACATGCCAAACAACATGCACACCCACCAGACATGACAGCACAACTTACTGTGGGAACCTGGGCCAGCCATGTACATTAGCCATCAATGGCATGGCACCTCAGCCATTCAATAGCAGAATGTGTGAAGAGGTGGGGACCAGGCATGTGTGAAGGAGGCAAGTGACCCATAAATAATAATGTACACAATGCCAAGTGTGGCGTGGATGTGCTAGCCAGACTGCAGTATGCAGACCACACACATATTCATGTCGATACACACCTCTGGTGTTTGCAGTGTAGTGGACAGTGGACGCAACCATGGCAGCACAGTCAGTGGGGAAGATCGCGTAAATGTAGCTTGTTACGTCCCCCCCCGCCCCTCCGAGGCATGAGCAGAGTTGGCTGGCCCTGTGTATGCCAGGGTGCACAGTCAAAATATCGATTCCTAATTATCGACTTACATTAATATCGAGTTTAAAATATCGAAGGTCAAGAATATCGAGGTCAAGAATATCGTTGGACAGAATATCGACCCTAAGGTAAGTAATATCGATTTTTTTTATATCGATGTAAGTAATATCGAAGTTAGTAATATCGATATCAATTATATCGATGTTACTAATTTCGATGTTATACTAATATCGATATTTGTTTGTTGTTATGTATGTTGTTATGTATTTTATTATGTATTTTAGATGTATGTGTTATATGTTTTTTTAAAGTATTTTATTTGTTTTAAATTATATGTGTACTATTTTTTGTATACTAAAAATGTTATTTTTAATTTAATTTTATGTTTTAGTATTGGAGCGGGTTGTGGGTTTATAGGGGAATAGTGTAGGAAGTAATTTAATTATAGTAAATTAATTATTCATTTTCAGTTATTGTAATTTAATTTTAATTAATTTTTGCGTTTAAGTTCTGTAGCGGGTTGTGGGTTTATAGGGGAATTGGGTGGGAAGTAATTTAATTGTAATTAAGTAATTATTTATTTTGTATTGGTATTGATAATTGTTTTATTTCTAATTAATTATTAATTGGTAAATAATTATTTTAATTGCTAATTATTTTTTTTAATTGGTAATTAAGATTTGTAATTGGTAATTACATTTAGCAATAGGCAATTAATTTGTTTAATTGGTAATTCATTTTTTACAATTGGTAATTGATATTTTTAATTGTTAAATTACATTTTTTAATTTGCAATACATTTTTTTAATTGTTAATTAAGGTTTTTAATTGGAAATTACATTTCTTAATTGGCAATTCTTTTTTTTAATTGGTAATTAATTCATTTTTTACAATTGGTAAATGATATTTTTAATTGTTAATTACTTTTTATTAATTGGAAATTTATTTTATTAATTGGTAATTAATTTTCCATAAAAGATGTTTTTATTTAAAAATAAATGTATTGTTTACCATTTTTTAATTGTTAATCAATTTTTAATTATCAATATGTTTTTTGTTTTGAAAAATATTTTAGTGTTCGATATTTATTATTTGGTAATTTATATTAATTAATTCATGTTTATTGGTATTTAATGTTAATTTTGTGTTAATTAATTATTCAATTTTAAATATGTTTTTAGTAATTATAAATGGGTATTTGCAAATGATGTAGAGTTATCTAAAAATTAAATGTTTAAATATTTTATTTACAACAATTATTTATAAGTATGTTATATTTAACTTCTATGCTATCCAATGCTTTCCCTACTGTTGCACTCTCTGGAGTGGGAATAGTCATTTTTACCCCTACGCTATCTAACGCTTTCCCTACTGTTGCACTCTCTGGAGTTGGAATAGCAAATGTTACCTGTACGCTATCCAACGCTTTCCCTACTGTTGCACTCTCTGGAGTGGGAATAGTAATTATTACCCCTACGCTATCCAACGCTTTCCCTACTGTTGCACTCACTGGAGTTGGAATAGTAATTTTTACCCCTACGCTATCCAAAGCTTTTCCCTACTGTTGCACTCTCTGGAGTGGGAATAGTAATTTTTACGGCCTACGCTATCCAACGCTTTCCCTACTGTTGCACTCTCTGGAGTTGGAATAGTAATTTTTACCACTTCGCTATCCAACGCTATACCTACTGTTGCACTCTCTGGAGTTGGAATAGTAATTTTTAACCCTACGCTATCCAACAGTTTTCCCTACTGTTGCACTCTCTGGAGTTGGAATAGTAATTTTTACCCCTACGCTATCCAACGCTTTTCCTACTGTTTCACTCTCTGGAGTTGGAATAGTAATTTTTACCCCTACACTATCCAACGCTTTCACTACTGTTGCACTCTCTGAAGTTGGAATAGTAATTTTTACCCCTACGCTATCCAATGTTTTCCCTACTGTTGCGCTCTCTGGAGTTGGAATAGTAATTTTTACCTCCACGCTATACAACGGTTTCTCTACAGTTGCGCTCTCTGGAGTGGGAATGGTAATTTTAAGTTCTATGCTATCCAACATTTTTATTACTGTATTGTTTTTTTACTTATGGATTTTGAATAGTATTTTTATTTATATAGTTATTTATTTTTTTGTATAAATTTAGATAATGTAGTATATAATTAATTTTAAAAATATTAAAGGTTTATTTAATTTTTTTAATTTATTAAACGTAATTTTTTACTTTTTATTTATGTTTTTGTTTTATGTAAATGTATTTGTAATGTATAATATTTTTTATTAATTTATATATTATTAAAATAATTATTACAACTTATTAAGTATGTATATATTATATATTTTATGTATATGTTTAATTAATGTATTATTATTATATATGTATTATTTATTAATTTTATACATTATTAGATATTTTAATTATGTTTATTTTATTTATTACGGTTATTTACTTTATTTTACATTTATATTTTTACAGAAAAAACCCGATATTTTTAACATCGATATTTTTAACATCTATATATTTTTTTCGATCTTTTTGTACTTACCATGTTGTAGATAGGATGTCGATATTCTTGACTTCGATATTTCTGCATGGATATTCCTGTAGGTCGATATTTTGTAGGTCGATATTTTTACAGTGATTCGTATGCCAGGCCAGCATAGGGGTGTGAATAAAAGGCATGTAACTCTGGGCGTGGTCCTCTTCTGGAATGCCCAACGTGTCTGCCAGGGCAGTGCCTCTCACCCTGCCACGAGACCGTCGCAGTGAGCAGGGTTGCCTGCAAACCTGTGCGCCTGCTGCACCCCGGGATGCTGGACTCCAAACCAGTCTTGCCTGCCCCTGTGCACCCAGGCCTCAATGCCCACCTGCTGACACTGGCGTGTGTAGAAGAGGGTCCAACACGTGGTGCCACCAAGTCTGTGCAGAGCACTACAACCACACGTGTCTGTGGGCCCACGCGGACTAATGCCCTCAGCCTACGCTGCAATCGAATAAGTCATGCTATTGGAATTGAGTATCGATTTTTGAATGGCAGAGTACATGTCATTGCACGCAAGGAGAGGTGTAAGAGGATGACGCGTTGCAGTCAGAAGGAAAAATGGAACATCGTTACGGAGATGATCGAACACTACTGACAACTGCCCTTGTGTCACTAACTCTGTGCATCGCGAGCCAATGACATGTGGCTGTGAGCTACTGCTGACCACTTCCTCCGGCCTACACTGCGATCGAGTAGTTCACACATTCAAGACTGAGTCTTGATTTAGTAATCATTGTACAAGCATCATCGGAGACTGCATCTCCTCTCAGCCCCGGTGCCACTACGTCTGTGCCCCGACATTAATGGACACTCTCTGGTTGAACTTTGGTGGCGTTTGAGTCTATGGACTATGGGGTAGTCTTCATCCTCATGTAGCTGATACTGAATTGGTGGTGGAAACGAGGCGGTAGCATTCCACTCCTCCATTTGCTGCTTCCGGGCGGCTACTATCCTCTGCATCATGCCCTGGAGGACACCTTCCACTGTCCCCCGCAACCCTCTGCCACATTCCCCTTGGACATTGTCGAGGACCCGCTCAGTCCGCGTGGCCCTACCTCAGTGGACCACAAGTCACTGTCCCATGGCGGTGTGCCTGTGCTGCCCGCTGTGCATCCGGGGCCACTAACTCTGTGCAGCTCAAGTCGGGGACCCTGTCTGATTGAATATTGGATGGCCTCTGAGACGATGGTCTTGGGGTCGTCAACGCCATGTGTCTGTGGCCCTGCGCTGTCCACTGCCTCCGGCCTCAACTGCGGTCCACCAGGGCTCACACATCAAATCGAGTCCTGACCGGCCCAGACATTGCATGACCACAGGAGGCACACGCCACCATCGCCAGGACCACCTCCAAACGCCATCTGTCAGAGTTGAAACAGTGGTACTGGCAGACTAACGGAGTTGCTCACACCTGTTGTATATGTCATCATCTGCCTGATACCCTGCTCAGCACTCCAGGTGCCACTGGCTCAGTGCACCGCAACCCATGGATCGATGCTGATTGAGTTTTGTGCTCTGGAGAGGTTGCGCAGCAATGTCACCTCAGGCAGTGAGGGAGACCTGGGACGATGATGAGGAAGGGGATGCAGGTGTAACACACCACACTGTAGCTGCATCAGGTATCTCCCGAAGGGACACAATCCTAGACAATTTGTACATCTGAGTGCGTTCAGCTCTAGTGCCCCAACCTCAGTGCACTGTAACTCACGGACACTTCTGTTTGCATATTGGGTGACCTCTGTACTTGCTCCAGCTACCTCCATGTTGCTCAGCAGTTGTCTCTGTTATGCCGGTGTTTTCAGTTTCCATTTTAATTGTGTTCACTGTTCAGGTTGTTGCGAGCACCAACCACTACGTGTGGGGCTGGCTTACACTCACCCCACACACATCCAACACAGGCATCACTGTACATGTGGCCCTGCCAATAAAGTGGCCGAGCTCACGTGCCCGTAGCCAGTTCCACATACTATCTGCGTGTGTCCCTGTGGTTATGTTGTATGCATGAGGGCCCTGGGCCCTACGACATTACATTGTGCTGTGTACAGCAGACACAAACATGTCACCGCAGGCAGCGGGTTAGAGCTTGGACATGTAGCTTTGTTGTCACCGACTCAATACATAAGAGGAGTGGACTGGGTCATCGTACGCAGAGCCAACGTGGGTGTGTGAATGATTATTGCGTGCCTCTGGGCGTGGTTCTGTACTGGAAATGTGCATATGAATGTGTCTCTCTAGCAGAGTGGTTCTCCTTTGTGGGGTGTAGGGGGTCCCTGAAGGGTATTAGACACCCACGTATGTGATCTAGTTTGTCTTCCATGGGTTCGGACCCCACCCGCACCTGTTCGGCCACCTCCTTTTGGCATTCTGACACATGGCATTGGAATGGCATGTGTGGCTTAGTGACGTGTTGTGAGCCAGTCGTGCTTGCTGGTGCTTCCTACTGTGTGGTCTG
Source organism: Lissotriton helveticus (assembly GCF_964261635.1). Classification (NCBI taxonomy): domain Eukaryota; kingdom Metazoa; phylum Chordata; class Amphibia; order Caudata; family Salamandridae; genus Lissotriton; species Lissotriton helveticus. Next base: position 1,546,867,661 of record NC_136065.1, read on the forward strand.
TGTAGGGGCTGGGTTCTCCTGTATGTAGCTTGGCTGCCCTGGTGGTGGGTTGCCTGGGATGTCCATGAGCTATGGTAGGGCGTCGGTGTCGAAGGTGTGGTGGTGCGCTCCGGCATCACTGATGAGTTGTCTGGTTTTCTCTGCTGGAGGTGTTGTTTGTCCCTCTTCAAAGTGAAGGGGAGATGCATCTTGACATTGTGTTGACATGTATGTTGGCGCATTGTTCTTGTTTACATGCAGACTGTATGGAGATGTACATTGTGACGGTTTGGGAGGTGCTGGATTTTGATAGTGGACAGTGGAGTACATGACAGATGTGAGGTTGTAGGCGGACATTCCCATCTCACAGTTCCCTGCTTTGTTAGATGTTGTTGGCCTGTTTCTGCGCATGTACGGAGCCAATTGTGTCCTCTATTCTGCGGTGTCAGGGTTGGACATGGTACTACATTGTCTTCAATGTGGATGTGCTGTTCTTGCTATGTGTGTGGGATGCAGTGTGCCATGGGGATCAGGGACATGATCCAGGGTCATTGTGAGTGTGAAGTGTGCTACACGTCGTTGTGCATTTGTGTCATTGTGCCCATCTCCCCCCGCCCCCAAAGCCTCTGGTCGTTACTTGCCCTGTTGATGTTGTGTCAGGTCCTCTGGAGCTGTGTCCCGACTTCCAGCACCTAGCATTGTCTCCACACTGATGACTGTGGCCCCGGTGTCCTCCAGCTCCTCCTGTGGTGCAGGACTCCCACCTCTTGTCGCCATTGCTGCCTTCCTGTTGGCAGCGGATTTGTCATTGGTTTGATTTTCACATCATGCCAGCGCCTCTTGGCCCCCCCATTGACCTCCTTGACACTCAGACTGCATTCACAGTAGTCCAATTGTGGGTCAGTTGATGGTAGTGTTCTGTCACCTCCGTGACGCTGATCTGGTTTGCCTGCACCCCGTCTTCCTCTGCCTCTTCTCCTTGGCCTTCCCCGACCTCGTTGTTCGTTGTTGGTGGTCTGTGGGGTTCGTTTTGGCCTCTGCACGCAGTCCGGGTGCATCCATGTTGCTACGCACTTGTGATTGTTTTTGGTGTGTTCTTTTTGTTGTTTTAATGTGGATTTTCATGCCAGACGCATGAGATTTGGGTTTCACTGCTTTTTGTTTCGCAATTGGCCTCAGCGCAACTTTTTTTGCATTTGTGTTTCGCATTTTTGCGGAGTTGCGTTGACTTTATCGCTGACATTTGACGAGTTGTCGGGGGCCTATCGCATGGTGCCTCCGTGTTGTGAATACTTAGTTAACACAGCATAATTTTCCAGCGAAAAACTGCAATGTTGAAAATTGCGTTAAGTTAATTTGCAATGGTTATCACACGTTCTTGAGAATAACCCCTAATATGTCTTTCACAGCCATACAGCTTGTGCTATCTGGTAGGCATGACCTTAAAAAGAGCCTTTTGATCGAGGATTGAGGTTCGAGCATAATCTGGACAGGATACTGATTGCAGGGGGGCCCTTTCACTGATGCAGTTAGCCTATGACAACCCCAGTGCCACTGCCAGTACTGGTGTTCGTACTTACAGACTCTATAGTACTTGAGAACCAACTTCAAAATTCCTGAGGAGCAGGGCCACTGTTTTTTAATTTAAGAGTGATATCTTGTTTAAACAAACTTCATAACATTTGAAAACAAAAATATCATGTAGGCATCAGTATAAGATTACCAGAAATAGTTTCTTACCATTTCACAAAGAATCCTACAATCACATTTGCCAAATAAACAGAACCAGGGGGCAAGTATATACTACTTTAAAAAATGGTAGATGGAGTTTGATGAACTCTGAAATCCGGTATTCTCCTTTTGTAGATCATTTGAAGGAAGGGAGGCACCAGTGATGCCTAAATAATGCAAGCAAGAACTAAGAATAAGCTGTTCCTTCACATAAACCAGCATTGGCAAAGCCCATAGGCCTCTTGGTGTTGGCTCCTGACTTTTTAGCTTTGCCAATGCTTATTTTGTTTGTGAATGGTTTTCGTATAAAGGCACACACTGTAGCACTGTCTAAGAGCCAATATATGAAAATGTTTATGTAAAAGCACACATTGCACTAGTAATTCCTGGCACTGACTGTGTCACCTTATTGTCCAGATGTGCAGTAGCCAAAGTGGCTCACCCTTTCCCTATGCTGTCTGCTAGAGTGGTAACTGCAAACACAACAATGATGGACAGAATGTGGATCAATGTCACACATTCACCCCAGTCCAAAGATCTGGGCCCAAATCCATCGTTTTTCCACTCCACACCACCCTGGGTTAGACAATGGCGATATGCAAATCAGCGCTGACCCTGTGCCCCATGGGAACAGTCCAGTCCGAACTACAAAAGCCATGTCCTTCCCAGAACGGTAACAAGCATCCGAGGACCGGCCCGGTTTCGAGGTAACACCTCTCTTCAGCCCGGCTAGCTTGATTCCAGTGGTGTGGAGTGCCTGGGACTCACGTCTGAGCATCCCCAGTACACTTAGAGCGGTAACTGCAAACACAACAATGATGGACAGAATGTGGATCAATGTCACACATTCACCCCAGTCCAAAGATCTGGGCCCAAATCCATCGTTTTTCCACTCCACACCACCCTGGGTTAGACAATGGCGATATGCAAATCAGCGCTGACCCTGTGCCCCATGGGAACAGTCCAGTCCGAACTACAAAAGCCATGTCCTTCCCAGAACGGTAACAAGCATCCGAGGACCGGCCCGGTTTCGAGGTAACACCTCTCTTCAGCCCGGCTAGCTTGATTCCAGTGGTGTGGAGTGCCTGGGACTCACGTCTGAGCATCCCCAGTACACTTAGAGCGGTAACTGCAAACACAACAATGATGGACAGAATGTGGATCAATGTCACACATTCACCCCAGTCCAAAGATCTGGGCCCAAATCCATCGTTTTTCCACTCCACACCACCCTGGGTTAGACAATGGCGATATGCAAATCAGCGCTGACCCTGTGCCCCATGGGAACAGTCCAGTCCGAACTACAAAAGCCATGTCCTTCCCAGAACGGTAACAAGCATCAGAGGACCGGCCCGGTTTCGAGGTAACACCTCTCTTCAGCCCGGCTAGCTTGATTCCAGTGGTGTGGAGTGCCTGGGACTCACGTCTGAGCATCCCCAGTACACTTAGAGCGGTAACTGCAAACACAACAATGATGGACAGAATGTGGATCAATGTCACACATTCACCCCAGTCTGCTAGAGTGGGCATGACACAACATCAGGCCAGTGGATAAAGAGGGGTAAGTGGAACCCGCTGTAAGTAGGCATAGTATATATATAAATTAAAAACAAAAGTTCTTGGCTAACGCCGGACCTAAAATAAGTCTAATGCTATCAGAAAATCCACAAACAATAACTGTACACTCATTGTGCAAGCAGTAAAGTAAGTGTCGCATGTTTCATGCTATGGAACATTTATGAAAATGTGTTGTTGTGTGATGGACCTCCAGCAGCAGAAGATGAAACATCTTGAAAATGCATTTGTGAATTTCACTACTGGAGATGCAGCATATGCACAAATTCTCAACCAGTTTGCTGTGGAAGAAGGGTACAAGTGTAGGAGACACATGGGGCAATAGAGGGCTACATAGGGTTCAGCCAGAAACGATGTGCCCTGGCTTCAAACTTCTAAAAGCTGGACCCTACAGTTTTATTTTGAGCCTAGGCAGTGCGCACACACTGTCTGCAAGACCTGTTGAATTCAGTAAATGATTAGCTCCTGCCTGCTGCTTACTATTGGTTCAGTGCAGTGTCGCTCTTCTTTGCTGCCTCGTAACTAGTTTAGGTGGCGATAGGTCACATCCTTTTAAGAGCACCGGCCAAGTACAGTTTCCTACGCTGTGGCAGTGAATGCTTATCTGTTGTTTGGGGGAACTCTTTTTTTAATTGCTGTACTTCCTGCTGTGTCAGTGCGTGTTCAGCTTCGGCGAACGTCTGCGCCCCTTAGACGGTGGGGTATTGAGTGCCCTTAAAATAGCCAATAAAAACACCAGTTATTTATTGTGCTTACGGAAGAGACGAGTTACATTATGAAGTTCATATTTACAGAAACTTCTTTCTCCTACACGGTGTGCTGCTGCGTGCCAACTGGACAGTGATAAATGGATGGGTAAAGTGTTGCTGCGGACTTGGAAGAAGTGCAGGGACCGACTGTTATTCTTCTTCCTGGCCCCTTCTCTTCCGGAGCTAACAGACTTCACAGTGTTACTTAAGTGCTCCCAGTAAATAACAATTGCTGCTCTGCACGTAAACCACCCCAGGGATATGCTGTGCTGGGCCAGTGACATGCACGGCTCCATTTCCCATGGAATAGGAGTGTAGACAGAGACAGGGTCTTGTGCAGAATCACACAATTCAGCAAAGTGCCGTTGACAGAATTCATGCGAAGTTCTCCTGGTTCGGATGTTTGCAATTCTGCCACTAAAGTTCATCTCCACTGTGCAGATCTATTTTCTTCCGCTGCAGATAACGTCGCAGTTTTCAGTGTGTAAAGGGAAACATTTTAGATTGATAAAAGCATCTAATGAGGGAAGCTGGTCACCAGTTTCTCCCATTAGATGCTGGTGTTTATAAGGCGTCTTCTTTGTAAACTATGTTTTGGTTACTGGTTTAATCGAGACATTGCCTAACGGTCAGAGATGCTGACTTTAGATCTGAGGAGTAAGTTTCGAATCCCGGCATCAGCTCAACATTCTCTGAGGCTTATTTACAAACACCTTGTGCCACTTTTGCGTCACTTTTCCCATGTTAAAAGTGACGCAAAAGTGGCGCATGGGGCTTGTAAATCTTTCCCTTTGTTTCTGGAAGAATCATTTATTCTTATGCCTAAAAAAACAAATTTGACCCTTTGCAGTATAATCTGGTGCTAATCTAAAGCGCTCTAATGCTCTTAGGTCAAGTATCTGGGTGCCTGCCATGGAGAAAGATTATGTTGTAACATGTAGAGGGAAAGTTTCATTTTTTGTCCTTTATAAACTGTAGCATTCCTTACATTCTGTAATTGCGGGAAAGCTGAGAAACATTTGTTTGTGTTTTAAGATTTTTGCCTTGAAAAGGATTTAGGCTCAAGTGATCCATGGTGGTGATGTGTCGTTAGTTTGTGACGAATTAACTGCTTCTTATTGCCAGCAATATCAAGCTGTAGTAGTAGTGTCCCTATGGGACTTTGACGAGCTACATTAAAGCCGACCAGATAGGATGCCTGTTTAGGTCTGAAGTATCAGCTATGACACACATAATTGATGACGCCCTCCAAATTCTTGATCGCAATGAGTCCTGCCTCCTCATCCTTCTTGACCTCTCGTCAGCATTTGACACGGTCAAACATGAGAACTTGCTGGAGTTGCTAAGCACTAGAATGGGTCTATCGGGAACTGTTCTCAAATGGTTTTCGTCCTTCCTTCACAATCGGTCTCAGAAGTTCAAGATCGACAATGTGCTATCTTCACCTGTGCCTGCAGATCTAGGTGTTCCACAAGGATCCTCCCTCTCCCCCACATTGTTCAACCTCGTCATGGAACCGCTCGCCACCTTGCTCCAAGCTTCCAATGTTCAATTCCATATGTACGCCGACGACACACAACTGTACCTAAAGCTTCAATCCCCGGAAGATATCAAACATCTGAATTCCACGCTTATTAACACTCAATCTTGGCTAGCCGATAACCACCTCAAACTAAATGCTCTGAAAACTGAGTTCCTACTCATCTCACCCCCGGCGAAAATTTCCACCACCCAAACATGGCTCAACAACCTAACAGCACTCAATGTCCAACCCACCATCGTGGACTCAGCGAAATCCCTAGGCATCACACTGGACGCCAAGCTCAACATGCAGCAGCACGTCAGCAAAGCCACAAAAGCAGCTAATTTCCAAATCAACACACTGAGGAAAATTAAACCCTTCCTCCCTGCTGAAGACTTCCAAACTGCTGTACAAGCGTTAGTCATCCCTCGAATAGACTACGGAATTGTGGCCCTCAGCGGACTCCCGCTATCCACAACAGCACCCTTAAGAGCCTCCCTGAACGCTGCCGCGAGACTCATTACTGGCTCAAGAAAACATTCGCATATATCTCCAGACTTAAAGTCCCTAAAATGGCTGCCTACTGAAGCCAGAATACAGCTAAAAATTGCAGTTATGACACACGCGGCCGTGCACCACAATGCACCCAACTACCTCGCTCAAAAGTTGTCTATATCAGGAGGTTCGAGATCCAATAGAAGCTCAAAAAATCTACTCCTGAAACCTCGTAGATTCCGGAAAGAGAAAACTTACAAGCGCTCCTTCTCAGGAATGGCACCCAGGATCTGGAATGCGCTCCCTCCTGAAACCAGGCGTATCTCCTCCACGGCACTCTTCAAGAAAGAGGTGAAAACCATCCTACTGGCCAAGATCTCCTGAACCTTATAGGTGCTGGATCAGAGACCCTGCATTGCATTGTGTCAATGCACACCTTGTCCTTTGGCATTATACCTCTACTTGATGGGGACACTACTTCGCTACTTTCATACTACCGACCAATATATGATACACGTTGGGTCACTGATTCACTCTCCCGATGCCCCCACTCAGTGCTCCCTCTATACTAAAACATTGGTATAAACCTTCCAGACACCCAAGGTGTACCTGAACACCTCTGTAGTGGGGTCAATGACTTGTGCTGTCTTATATTACTTCTTTACCTGATTGTATATTGATATGTTTTATGTATGCTATTATTATCCTATCATGTTAGTGACTACTACGTTGCTCCCATTACCGCTGTTCATTCCTACTGCCCCTACCCTGTCTTTGTGAAGCGCTCTGATATCTGTAAGGATCTTGTTCGCGCTATATAAAACTTTGAATAAATAAATAAATAAGTATCCAATTTCTTTTATTTTAGCAAAGTTATATGAATAGTATTCTTTTAGGGGCTTTCAGCCAGCCCTTTTTATTCATTGATCTGTTATTGTGTCATTTACATTTTACTTCAACCCACTGCAGCTCACGGCATAGAGCAGTGCACCTGCCCACTTTAACCATTGGCTACATACACTTCACAAAGAACACGTCCACACACAATGTAGTTATCTTAAGTGCCAGGGACTTTCATGGCAATGTGTGCTTTTTTATTTATTTATTTTTATTTATTTATTTAGCTGTTTTATAACGCGCTCTATTACTACCAGAGTATCCTGGCGCGAAAAGGAAAAACAAGCAAGTGGCCAAAAAGGAAACAGAAGAAAAAAATTATAAAAGTCTAGTAGGCAGATCTCAAAAGATGCGTCTTGAGTGCCTTCTTAAAAGGAACAAAATTTTCGATCAATCTCAAGGATAGAGGCAGAGTGTTCCAGGTCGATGCCGCGAGAACAACAATTGACTGGCCTCCTAGGCGCACTCGGTGGAAGCGGGGCACTCTCAAAAAATTGCAATCAGCTGAGTGTAGTGACCGAGTGGGGGTATAGCGGCTAAATCTTTTCCTCAGATATGAAGGCCCAAGCTCATTGACTGCTTAAAATGCTAATGTTAGGATTTTAAAAGTAATCCTTTAAGAAACCGGCAGCCAGTGTAGTTCCTTCATGTGTATACGCACACTTTCTCTACTAGGCACATTGCACAGCAGTCGTGCCGTCGCATTTTGGATGATCTGTAGTCTAGCGACTAGGAAGGCAGGAGTTCCGCTAAAAAGAGAGTTGGCATAATCGAGCCGAGATAAAATTAAAGCCCTCGCAACAGACTCTCTTGCTGAAGATGGCAGATATGGAAAGAACTTTCTCATGGCTTTATAAGATCCGAAGCACACCCCTGTAAGTTTTTTTATGTGTGCCTCAAATCGCAGATCCTCCCCAAACCATACTCCCAAGTTCTTTGCAGGGATAGTAACTGAACTTGGTTGGGGAAAATCAGAAGGCCACAAGAGTTCTCTAAAATTAGGCGGAAATTGGCCATACAACAAAATTTCAGTTTTGTCTTCGTTGCATTTCAGCTGTGGCATTGCTAACCAGTTGAACACAGCAGAAAGACACAAACAAATGACCTCTGTGTTAATTACTGCATCAGGCCATGTAATTAAAAGTTGCGTATCATCTGCATACGCTATAATTTTAGCTCCCATTTGTTCGGCCAGCACAATAAGGGGGGTAAGGTATACATTAAAAAGCAGGGGGCTTACTGTAGATCCCTGAGGAACCCCAGTAGTAAGAGGCTTAGCCGAGGATGAAAAAGGTGGGATCCAAACCTGCTGGGACCTATCTGATAGAAAAGATTTCACCCATTCTAGTGCTGAGCCCAGCACACCAATCTCAGCCAATCGAGTCAGGAGGAGTGAGTGCGGGACAGTGTCGAATGCGGCAGAGAGCTCCAATAAAATTAGAGCCGCTCTGCCGCCACTGTCCAGACACTCCCTGATCGCCTCAGTGATCTCCACCAAGGCCGACTCCGTGCTGTAAGCTGCACGAAAGCCAGACTGAGCAGGGTGGAGAGCCTCCGAAGATTCCACAAAGGCATTCAACTGAGCAAAGGCAAGTTTCTCTCCAATTTTCGCCATGGCTGGAAGTAAGGATAGGGGTCTATAGTTGCTCGGCACAGCAGGATCGGCACCTGTTTTCTTCAGCAAGGGAAGAAGCTTAGCCTGTTTCCATTCCTCAGGAACCCTGAGCAAAGGCAAGTTTCTCTCCAATTTTCGCCATGGCTGGAAGTAAGGATATGGGTCTATAGTTGCTCGGCACAGCAGGATCGGCACCTGTTTTCTTCAACAAGGGAAGAAGCTTAGCCTGTTTCCATTCCTCAGGAACCCTAGCTGTTGTAAAGGATAAACCCATTATTTGTGAAACCTCTGATGCCACTAATTCTTCCGCTTCAGCCAACACCCGGGCCGGGCAGGTATCACCAGGGGCACCGGATTTCAGAGATTTAATTGCCACCAAGGTGTCATCCACTGAAGGGGGGATAAATCTCTCCATAGTGTGGATAGGTAGGGCTTTAAATCCAACATTATCAGCAATCCTACTCCCCGCACTGATTGCTCTAAGACTTTATTGAATTTTAACAATTTTTGTTAGAAAAAAAGAGGAGAGGTTCTCACACCATTCAGTAGAGGGTTTCACCGATATTTGCTCAGCACAGGGGGAGAGAAAGCTCTTAACTATGGAAAACATTTCACGGCTGTTATTATTAGCTCTCTCAATTCTTCTGGCAAAATATTCAGATTTGGCCAGTTTAATACTAGCATAGTATTCTCGCTGTGCCGAGTGGTAAGCTACCTTGGCTTGTGGGCAATAGGCCACCCTCCATACTCGCTCCAGTTTTTTACAAGCAAGCTTAAGAATGCGTAATTGGGGCGAATACCAGGGTTGCGAGGGGGTCATCCTGTTTCTACCTGAATCTGTCCCCTTCGATGAGGCGGACATTGCTGCTCTCATCCAACTATCAAAAATTTGCAATGCAGGATCTAATTCCCCTCCCAAGATAGGTCTGTTATGATCAAGCCAGGAAATAAAATTACCTACATTAATCTTTGGGGGGCACGTATTCCTGCAGGACTTGGGTATATCTTTCATGGCCGATCAAGTAAATCTAATAAGCCGATGATCAGTCCAAGTTAGAATTTGAGGGGCATCAACCTTCAGCGGAAAGTTTGAACATATAACATCTAGAGTGTGCCCACCTATGTGTGTAGGGGAGGATACCCATTGGGTTAGAGAGGCCAGGTCAAAGGAGTCATATAAAAGCTTACTTTCCTGACGTTCCCGACAGTCAACATGAATGTTCAGGTCACCGAGCAGTAAAAAACGTGAAAACCTCACTGCTCGGGGAACCAGAGTCTCTAAAAGAGCTTTAAGAAAAGGACCCGAGGGGCCCGGAGGTCGGTAAATAAGGGAACCACCCAATGTAAAATGCGGGGACAGACCAAAACAACATTTCAGCCATGTTTTTGTTTAGATTAATAGGGCCCATCAGCATCCCCAACATTAAAGTTTTGCAAAAATCATAATACACAAAATAGACATTGCCAAAGCCAACAGGCTCACCAGCAATGCCGGATCTATTGACTTTGTCAATGCTTGCTCCTGATCCTTGCTTCAAGCAGTCTAGCCTTTCTATGGCATCTTTCTTGCAATGGCTTCTCTCCTCTGGTAGGTGGGGCCTTTTGCCTCTGTCGCTACTCCGTCCTGCCCATGAACGTCATGACAAGGAGTCCCACAAGGGCTCCACTTATGTCTCCAGACATCAGTTTTTCTTTTTTTATAACACCCAAAGACACGAATCTAGAGCAAAGCTCCTAACTATTTGTTTTTTTGTCTCCAAAAATGCAAAGCTATCCACACAGTTCCACATCACATAATTCAAATCCACACTTTTCCAATCCACACCACATAATTCAACATCAAACCACATAAATAAACTGAACAAAGTAATTACACTACACACCACATACATCCAATCCACAGCACAAAATTTCACAACATGCCACAAAATTCAACAGCACAACACATATTTAACCTACAGTACGTACCATTCCAGAAATCAAAATACCATTCCATATTATTACACTCGATAACACACAATCTCACTCCATGTCATTCCACTACACTCAATACCACATAATTATTATCCACATAATTCCACAGCACAAAATTCCACTACACAAATCCAAACCACACCACACAATTCTACACCACACAATGCCACTACTAATACAATACAACCCACATAATTCCCCTACACACCACATACATACACTCCATAACACATAGGGAAAAAACATTGCCATTTACAATGACAACAGCTATAACTCAAACAAATGTGAGACCTATTGCATTGCTAATGTTAGTTACTTTTTATTACCAGATAATTGCCTTCCCAGTTGCTAGACCTGACCAAGACTTAAACAAAGAGACGTGTGATGCCCGGTGCTCTGCTATCAAGAACCCGTAGATGAGCTGTATCTGTGACATGCTATTCCTGTTCTGAGGGCTCGGTTTGACTGTGCCTACACTTGCCTCTGCTCAGGCGGTGCTCGTGTATCTCTGCCAAAGTGCCCCAAAGCTCTCTGACTCACTTGTTGTGGTACAGGTGACTGTTAGCTGCTGCAGCCACTCCCTCTCTGCCGCCCATCACTCGGTGCTGCTCTTCCGCTTCCCAGCATGCCCCTGGTGCTACAAACACACACAAGGCCCAAACATAAGGTATTCTTTACTCAGTGCACACGATTACACTGTTCTGCCTCCCACGTGCTGAGAAATTCCTCTCCCCTCCCATTAGAAAGCAGTCACCTTAAATAATAACTTCTCAGACGTACCCACGCCCGTGTGGGCGGCCAATTGCAAGGAAGTAAACTCAACAACAACAGGCTTTGTGAAAGAAAAAAACGAAAAAAGGTTGTGGTCGAGATGCTTTGCATGCATGCAGGCAGGCTATGGATGACGCCATGAGTGAAGTCATCCTGCCTAGTCTCTCGGGGTAAATGCAGAACCGTAAGTCTGGGTTCACCTTAAGAAAATCCTGAAGAGTGACAAAGCAACCGCTTTCAAGCATGAGAGCGGCACACACAAAATACCCTCTTTGCCTGGGGTCAAAAAGCATCAGGATGTCACGTATGGTTAACCATGGGTAGCAGCTACTACCCGGTGCTTAACATGTACAACAGTAAGTGCCTGGGCCCAAGTTTTGTTCATAGGCCCCCGGCCGCTTCTACGAATATCAAGAGTGCGTAGTATTGAATCCACCTCATTCCTCTTTCATTGGGTTGGGATCTTTTCTCTCCAACCGTTTCTACCAAGTCTGGGAAGGAGCAGAGCAGTCTGCCCTATTCCCTCTTCAATGTGGAGTCCCGCAGGGCTTATCGATGAGCCCTACCTTATTTAATATATACATGACTCCACTTGAAAGAGTGGTAGCCCCTTCAGGGGTGAAGATCATCAGCTATGCTGATGATACTCAGCTGGTGGTGGGCCTCACTCAGCTGGCGGAACAACCCAAGGTGTTACACGACTGCCTGGCCAATGTCTATCGCTGGATTTCTAATTCTGTCTTAAAGCTTAATGGAGGAAAAACCGAGCTGATGCTCCTGGGTAACTCCAGTCCCTCCATTATTGCTAGCTGTTGGCCCCGGCCTCTTGGTGATCCACCATCTCCCAAGAAGGAGATCAAGTCCTTGGGAGTATGGTTGGAGGAAGATCTGTCCTTCAGGACCCACGCCAGGAAGATCGCGGGGGTTTGTTTTGGTCTGCTGAGGTCAGCCCGAAAGGTGTTACCACTGCTTCCTGATCTAGCAAAGAAGCTTTTGATACGTGGTTTAATCCTATCGAGGCTTGACTATGGGAATGCCCTGTTCCTCGGTGCTCCCGAAGCGACCTTTAAAACCCTCCAACAGGTGCAAAACGCAGCTGCGAGAGTCCTTATGGATATTCCCAGAAGGCAGTCTGCCGCCCCGGCCCTCAAAGCGCTTCACTGGCTCCCCGTGAAGGAGCGGGTGAAATTTAAAGCGCTATGTACGGCCCACAAAATTCTTCATGGCAAAGGCCCCCCCATCCTTTCTAACATGGCCCGTCCTTATAAGCCCCCACGCCTTTTGCGCTCGGACCAAAAACATCTTCTGCAGTCAGCGAGAGTTAGGAGAGCTCGTACTGGGGGCAGACGTTTCTCGGTGCAGGTGGCGACTCTGTGGAACTCTCTGCCCCTCAAGATTCGTGCAGAGCCCAAGATCCTACTATTTAGGAAACTTCTTAAGACCTACTTGTTTCCACAGTAGTGATTAGTTGAGTCTCTCCTTCTGGTCTGTCGCGCCGGGATGCCCCCGGGTAAGCTGAGCGCGTTACAAGTTTCATATTATTATTATTATTATTCATCCCTGCTCCTTACTTCACTCTTGCAGGTTCTTTTCCTTCCCTACTTTCTCGCTTTATCAGTTGTTTTACATCTTTCTCGTTCCAGCTTTTGTGTTTTCCTCTCTCTTGCTCTGGGTGAAAGTCTGATGAGGAAAAATAAGTGCTGGTGGGTCCCACCTGCAACCCCCAGTCCAAATTAAGCAATGCGCCTACCACAGCTACACGTTTGAGCCCTTGACATCAGAAAAACAGAACGTAAAAAAGACTCAAGAAGCCCGGTTAGGTATATGTACTGTGCGACAAGAGGTTATCCCTAACCAACTGGTGCAAGCTCATACAAAAAGGTTCCACAAGAACATGGATATTCCTCTCGCCTGTGGAGTACACTAGGGCTCTTTTTCCTCTCCCGGATCCATTCTTGTGATAGCAGTATCAAAAGCCATCAATATAGCTGATACTCAACTTCCTCTCCCTCATACCGCCATGGCATCTCTGAAAGGTATTCTATACACACCAGCGTGGCTCTTCAAGAGCTCAAACAAATTTAACCAAATCACCCCCATATTAAAAGACCTGCATTGACTTCCCTTTCCAGCCTGGATCATTTTCAAAACCAGCCGCAACACTAATAAAGCCTTCAACAAGACCCCAGCTTACCTGGCAAACAAAATAACAACTTGACGGGGACAACACAAAACCAGAAGCCTGGATATTGCCAGATTGGATAAAAACACACTACAAGAAGGGAAAATACAAAGGCAAGCCTTCTCCATTTAAACTTCCAGGATCTGGAACTACTTCCCTAACAACATCAGATCAACACTGGTTCTCCTATAATTCAGAGAAAAGCTGAAGACACGCCTCTTCAAGGAGCAGTACCCTTCACCTGACAGTCAATCCCTGACCTTCTGCAAAAGTTGGTGTCTTCCCATGGGTCCTGCCGCTTTATCTGTGCTATACTGCTCTTTAGTTAGGTTCAATTACCAACACATATCTAGAGTCCTACTATATTATTCAGGGTTACAGAATGTGCGACAATAGTTGCCAAGTGACCCCATGCCATGTGCAACACTGTTACCCAGTCCTGGTGTTGTAACCAACATACCTTTGAATGCTGGGATTTTAAATCCATGCAATGTTAAAAGTGAAATAACAAACCCCAATGTGCAACATGCTGTTTCCTAAAACGGCAAGACTGACTGAAGGTACTACACAATACTTGGGGCAACTTAGCAGTCATGGTATGGGAGTGATGTTAGTTTTCCTGACATTGGCATGTTGTTAGTCGACATCCATGGAAAAAAAACAGAATTCACACCAAACTTTACAGTGTTCAACCATCCCTACACGTGACGCACCTTTCACTGCCTAAACAGAAGAGATCCCAGAAGTACATCCTATACGTAGGACACTATATTGCGGCCATCTTGGCAATGGAGTGATGTGGATACCATGTCATGGGGTATACATTGTACAAGCAAAAGACAGTTGAAAATAGGAATATGTGGGTTTGAATGGGAGCCAATAATAAGCAGGGGGCCAGGCGCAATGCCCTGCTACTAAGGAAGTGGCTTCCTGTCACAGCCATAGTAATAAAGAAAATGATATGAATACATAGAACATTGATGTGTACTGCTTTGAACTAGGGACAGACTACGTTTCTAAAACCTGGTGCTATGTACCTCTTCAACTAATGTTACATTAATGGTATGTTTATAGCGCTCATGATCTGCCCCTGGTGTTTTTCCTTTGTAGCGACAGAGGAGAATGTAAAAAAAGATTTTCATAGAGGTGGCTCATGATTTCCTTCAACAGAGTAAGGGTAATGTTAGAGATGGAGTGCTACATGACAATACTCCCCTATTAGCAGTGCTTTATTTGTAAAATAAGTGTTGGTGCCCAAAAGCGGTGCTCAGACGCCCGCGGCTGTCATCTATGGTGCATAGTCCTGAATCCACTGCAGACCTCTTCAATTGACTACCAGACACTCCCTGCCCCTCTATCTCACTCTTACAGGTTTATGCTTTCCTCCTTGATGATGGATTTTCTGTGTTTTTCTCCTCCACCTCTTCGATTTGTGTGCTTTTCCCTCTCTTTCTCTCGGGAAGTGTCTGATGAGGGAAAATAAGTGGTGGTTCCAAAATAAGTGCCGATGGCCCCTACCAGCAACCAGCAAATAAAACGAAGCACTTCCTTTTGGGAACATGTGATGCGAGAATTATTTCCCGAGTTTTCTAGATTGCGCTTTCATTCTGTGCTTTGAAGAGGACTACTAGAACTTGGTTCTCACCCACATCCCTTTCGAGCCTGCTCATTAGGGTCTAACACTGGATTCTGTCTGCCTGGAGTCAGATGATCACTGTCGTCTTCCCTTACCTTCATAAAGACCTTCTAAACAAGAGCCTGGTGTAAGGCGTCACTGTGCTCCGGGTCTCTAAGGCAAAAATAAGCCCCACATTAGCGAAGCAGGTAGATAAGAACGTGGTAATATCAAGGAAATCAACAGTAAAACTGACCCACCTGGGCATGAAACCAGCCCACAACTTCTAAAAAAAAATGGGCCACGCTCTGATCAGTCAGACCAACCCTTCGGGCACTGCCTGATCGCCCTAAAGACCAGTCCAACACTGACTGTGCTTTATGTTCTTAAATTAACTTGTTTGAAAAAATTGCCGTCCTCTCAAAATATAGGACTCTTCTGCGTGAGCCATTTGTTCCAACATGGACAGTTAGCGGCTTTGGTCAACCCAGGACAGACAAAATGTGTTTGAGGCTAAACTACTAGGTACAACAGGCAGGGGTCGGACTGGGACTGACAATACGACTGACGATACGACTAAGCACCAAAATAAAAGTGGCCCCATTAGTAGGGTGACCAGATCTTTATAATCAAAAAGCAGCACATTTTGCAAAAATAGAAGAAGGACTGCAATTTTACAACAACAGAGCGGTGTAGAATGACAGCTCTCAACAACTAAGGATCATAGAAGAGGCACTAAGAAAATAAATAAAATGTAATTTCTAAAACCAGGATCATACCTGTTAATTAAATTGCTTACTTATAACAGCTGCAAACTAGCACAGCTTTAGAACACCCAAAAAGTGCCTTTCACTGGTTTCAGTCGACCCCCTCTAAAAAACGGGATATGAGCCAAAATTGCGGAAATCTGCCGGGACGCCTGGTCTCCCTTCCCATTAGTGAATAAAATGGCTAAAAAAGTGGGCCATGTTCACAAATTGGGGCAGTTTTAAACTTAGAAGACGCACTGTATACGTGTTTTGAAAGGTATGGAATTCCTCATGGATTTGAGCTTGCAGCAAGCAATTTTTGTTTTAATATCAGAGAAATCAACAGGAAAAACTGTCCCAACAAACCACAGAACAGGCCCATAAGTTGCCAAAACCTGTCCCACACACTGACCTGTCAGACCAGCTCTCTGAGCACTACCTGAATGCCCTCCCTATAGGCCAGTCCGACCCTGACGACAGAGACACGTCAGTAAGATGGCGAACCCCAACAAAAAGAGGACTGCTGAACGACCTCTGCTAAAAGTTTGAAACAGAAGAATGCTCTGTAGCTGGACATGCTCCTATCCTGTGCCAGCTGGCATTACTTACACACCAGAGGGCTTGTTTGCTCTGCCAGGAATGACTTGGACAACAAGCCACAGATGCTAATGTAACCAGGACCAACAATTGTCCCATCAGGGCAGCATGTCACGTGACGCGAAGCTCACACTCACGATTGCTGATGTATACTCTTCCTGAAATGAAGAATTAACAAAACAGAAGAGAAAACAAACAATCGAAGCTATCACAGCCTCTCCCCTTTAATGTTTCTTTTTCTTAAAATACGTTTGCCGACAAGCACCGCATTTTGGCTCCCTTAAAGGGCACACGGCACTGCAACCGAATTTGCAAGAAAGGTTTTCTTTTCTAGCATTGTCTGTCTTCATGTTGCCAGGGAAAGCCTGAGGAGGGATAATTACCCGATGGCATCGGAGGCCGACTCTCTTCACCGCACCCTGGCACAGAAACGGTGCCCTCCAGAACTCCGCCCAACAGAGCACGTGTGGCTGTTTGCCAGTCTGGGTGGAGTACTATCATGAAAGACACACATTAACACACTTATTAAATCTCAAAATTAAATTCTCCTTAATTACGAGCGCATTTACTTAATATTCTGGCTGAAATTGGTGATTTAAATATGAACTTCCGGTTTCACTGCCCACACCTTTGTCTAAAGGTTTTATGGCTATTATACAGTACTCAGTGTGTAAAAACCACTTCCCCTGCTATCATTCTCCAGGAGCGTTTGTTCCTTTTTGGGTTTCTTTCTTTACTCTTTCCATAGCTGAAAACATCAACTACAGAAAAGCAGTATAAAAGAGCAACCGCCGGAAGGACAATAACATGTTTTAGAAACAAAAAGAGGATGAGGAGAGGCTGTAGCCTCAGGGCTAGATTGTTCGACCTCGAAGCTGCGGAACCGGGTTCGAATCTCGGCAACAATGATGCTCAACTTCCTGTGATTCTGAGCAAATCACTTAGGGGCAGATTTACAAAGACTGGCACCAGTAAAGATGTGACATGTAAAAATACCCTTGCGCCACCATGGATGCGTCGCATGCGGTGCACCATGGCAAAAGGATAGACAGATGCGTGTTGCATCTTTTGTTGTAAGGGCATTGCTGGAGTCATGTCGCAAGCGCGATGCAACTCCAGCAATGTTCAGGGCCTACCTATACTTATTGTGCTGCGTCACTCCTTATGCCTGCTTCAAGCAGGCATAAGGTTTTGATGTAGCGGCATCGTAAAAGTGACTCAGTGAAATCTTGCAGCTTACACTGCGTCACTTTTACGAGGCTTCCTTGCGACGGAAGGCCCACCCTGCATACATTATATCTGACGCAGGTATAATGTAGCGCAGGGCTTTACAACATGATGCATCTCACTAGATGCGTCACATTGTAAATATGTTGCATAGTGGTACATTGTTTACGACGCTGCTGCATCACAGAAGTGACGCAACGGTGCCGTAAAGATGTTGCAAGGGGCTTGTAATTCTGCCCCTTAATCTCCCCATGCCTTACAATGAAAATGTTCACGAAACTGGTGCTCATGTAAAGCGCCTGACATCCTCGGGTCTAGCACAGCTGTATAAAGCTCTAAAAAACATAAAAAGCTGAACTTCTAAATCAAGTAAAATTGAAGAAAAAATCATAAGCTATGGTTGTGAAGGATATGCATTATAATTAAGGCTCCCTGTTGTCCGTTTTTTGGATTGTTACGGATAAATACAGACCGAAAACAATGTGTTTTGGGTCTTCATTTATTTTTAAAAGTGGATAAATACAGAAAATTGTGCTCTTTTTAAGTGACTCTCCATGCTGTCTTTGATGAATTAAAGGCCAGCAGCTGCGAATATGGACAGCATGGGAAATTTCAAAACAGGATGAATTTCTTTAAATAATGGCATAATGTCAACATACATTTATGGTATAATGCTAGTTATTTACCAATGGATGTACTGGTATGTAATATTTGACAGCTTAAATAGCTAAAATACAACAGACATCAAATTATGGGAGCCCATCTATCAGTTAAATAAATATGGAAATGTACAGTTTTTCAACTTTGTTTATATACAAAAAACTAAATAAATATGGATGAATAAATATAAAATGGCCCAAAAATAAATATGGATAAATACAGATGGTAATGTAGAAAAAAATAAATACCATAAAACCAGGAGCCCTAATTATAATCGTGGGTAGTTCACACCTACACCTATAATACTATGTCCTGTTAACATTTGGTCAATAGAATATGTAATGTAATAACGTGTAAAGTGAAGTAATAGAGGTATTTCTGTACAACGTGGAGAAATTAACATTGTAATTATGGTCTACATGATTAAGCCTTAATGTCTTGTTTTTACAAGTGACTAATGAGAAATTATCTCCTTGTTATGTAACGCATTGATTTAAACGTGCATAGTAATAATGTTCATGAATACGTATACCTAATGAAATCTCATGTTGTTTCTTATGTTTTCCGAATTTGTAGGCCTCATGTGTATTTCTCCCTGGCTCTCTAGACAAGTTTGCTAAATGATTCATGTGTATGCAGAATTTGCATGTTCTTACGTTTCTGTTGAAGGTGGAGAAAATCATATTTGTTAGTTAGAATAATGCTTTTGTATTAGGAGTTAGGCTTAGGGAGGAGAGGATACATTTGAACCAGGGGGGCTGATAACGTGGGATGGTGTTCATTCTCACTGGAAAAGGCTTGGGAATCAAGGTCATCAAGCAAGAGCATGGGAGCTTCGCTGCCGCATGGAAAGTTACCTCTGAGGAGGTTGTTAATATTTATGGGCCCTCATGTCTGTATATCTTAGCATTTGCAAAACCATCTTGTAACCTGGGCGCCAATTTAGTTCATAATCGAAACTGCTGCCTGTTTATTTTTGCGCAAACCTTCTTTTGTAAGTTTTGTTTTCAAAAGCCGAGTTTCTTTCTTCTCTAATTGCAAGTGTTCTCGTTAGTGCATGCCTTTCCTTTGGGATTGAGTCCTCCTCCAATCTGTCTGGTGGGGAGGATAAGCCAGACGAGCTTGGGCAGTAGATAGCCTGTGCCCAGCTGCAGTATCGAAACGTATGCGCTGTACCCCCATTGTATTACGACAGCTGCTAGTGTTTTTCCATAGTTGGCGGGTCTTTGTGGACTCTCCAAATGTACATAATGTAATTGTATGCTTACTGGGTTGAGTCCCTCGACAGCCATTCCAGGAGGCTAGTCAGACCGGGCTCCACTGAAGTGTAATCAATAAATAATGTGGTTTGTATTCTCTACTGTCTGACCGACTCTTCATTTGTAATGAGAGGTGGTTGAAAGTGACCCGAGTGACCCTTCATGGGTCACTTCCTTCAGTTGGCGCCGAACATGGACTCCATCCGGTGACCCGGTCCTCGCGAATGGCTGTTTTGGATGGCCCGAGAGGGCCGACCAAACAGTGTTTGCGTACTTAGGAATGGGCAAACCACTCCTCCCTTGGCCTGCTCTGAGGGAAGAGCAGCCCAGCTCACCCGCCCAACAGCAAAGGAAACATAAAATGATAATAACTCAAAGTTATTCTCATTTTATATTTCCTTTACTTTACACTGCTCAAAAGCACTGAGGTGATGCTCCTCTGCCACAGCGGAGGAGCCGCCACTGCTCAGTATCCCGACATGCACCATGCATTGCTGTCCCAGTACTCACACTTTTGAAAACCCCCATAGCACCTCTGTATACCAACATGCAGCATGCACGATTGTCGTAGTAGTGAGGCATCTGAAAAACTCCCACATTGCATCTGTATCCCGACATGCACCATGCACTGCTGTCCTAGTATTATCGCACCTGAAAATCTCCCACAGTGCATCTGTATCCGGACACGCACCATGCACTGCTGTCCTGGTACTGACACATCTGAAAACCTCCCATAGTGCATCTGTATCAGGACCTTCCACAGTGCATCTGTATGTGGACACACACCATGCACTGCTGTCCTAGTACTGACACATATGAAAACCTCCCATAGTGCATCTGTATCAGGACCTTCCACAGTGCATCTGTATGTGGACACACACCATGCACTGCTGTCCTAGTACTGACACATATGAAAACCCCCCACAGTACATCCGTATCCCGACATGCACCATGCACTCCTGTCCTAGTACTGACACATATGAAAACCTCCCACAGTGCATCTGTATTACCGCCCTGTAATAAAACATCCAACGAGCTCTGACAAATAATTTCTCTCCTGACCTGCTATTCCCTGAGACCTCCCACATTGCGTCAGTATCCTGGCGAGCATCTCGCTCTATTGTTGTAGTACCTAAACCTCCAAAGCGATCTCTAAATGCGTCTCAATCATAAGCAGGAAAATGCCCTGTTGTATTAAAAACAAGAAAAGCAAGTTGTAAAAATGCGCCACAGTTCTATCTGGCTGTATGCACTGCTGGACTAGTTACAGAGGTATCATGGTGCCGCACCCCCAAACCGCTCCCATGATGTACTCTTAACCTGACCCGCACATCTATGTTCATGCCACCTTTCAGATAGTGCTAGGACTCTCACAATGCACCTCTATCCTGGGCTTCATCTTCACCATCCACAGAAGGTCGACGAAGGACCACTGTCCTGACTTACAGCATACCATGTTAAGCCATATTATGCTACTGCAATGTGTGTAGCAGGGTTGGATTGGCATTAAAAATCGGCCCGGGCACGTTTAAAAAAAGTGGCACACATTTGCATAATGTTCTTCCGCAAAACACTGCTTTGGCAATATTGTATAAAAAAAGAGAGGGGGGTAAAAAGAAATGCACTGATTACTTTACACTGATGAAACACACCTGAAAACAAGTGAGGCCATTTTTGCTCAGGGCCCTTGCCCCTGCTCAATATGCATATATTAATGGGCCGGCCCAGCAAGAGAAAGGGAATGACACCTCTGCACATTGATAAAAGGGAGGTAATGGACGCACATCTACCTCCAGAAAGGCCACTAAAGCACACACAGGGCTGCTGGCTGCATCGAACAACATAGAAACCCCCTAAATCAGCTTCCCAGGCTGAAAATAGAACAGCCCACAGCTGGAACTCGGATATCGGCCCCTCGGCATTGCCTGAGTGCCCGCCTTACAAATCCGACGCTGGTGTGTAGTGCTTAATCTGCCGTTAGATGGATTTGTGTCACTGTCATGCATTTCTTTCACTATTGAGCCCACAACAAAGTGTTCTCCTAGCTCTGCTGCCCTGACCTCCAGTTCACACCGGCACCCGGGACCCAGAAATGCATAACCCATATAGTACACCTCTATCCGGACTTGCATTATACACAAGGGCTGCACCACACAAAGGACACTCACAACAACAATACCTGCGACAATACAATACATTTTGTGTAGGGTAATTAAATTTAAATGCGCTATACAAATTATTACTATTGTTCTGTGTTCTCAAGCTCCCATATTAAACAACTGTATACAATAGGTCTATAAGAATTAATTTGTAACTAGTTATGGATGGTGGACTCTGTGTCATATGGATGAGCTTAACAATGATGGCAAGGTAGCCCATTGAGATAGGCACAAGCTTAGGGTTTAAAGCTATCTTCTTTCAGATCCACTTTCTCAGACTTTAGATCGAGTGTCTCCCAAGCATCCTCGTTCCGTTCTACGTCTCATCTCTGGAAGATCAGAGAAATAATGGTCAACATTGAGGAAACTGTATTAATCTATAATAATGAAATTAAGATTTTTCTGGTGAAATTGTACAATGACAGAATATGTTTTTGGGAGTCTAACAGACAGAATGAGCCACTTATGCTGTTCTCAGTTTATTTGACTCCTGAAGTTCTTGCTGCCAAAATAAGATCACAGGATACAGTAAAATCAGTAGGAACCATTTTAAGAAATGTGCTGAAAAATTTAGATTTTGAACCTAATGACAAATTTTGTGATGCCCCAGAGCTCCACAAATCATGAAAGTCAACAAGAATGCCTGATGTTGTCTTACATTTTTTTACATTATTGTTTAATATCAGCAAAGCATAACTTTTACAAACTAAAGTTCTTGGGTTCGGAACAGAAGCTAATAATATTGTTGAAGGCTTTGAAGATATAAGCAAAGAACTGGAAGACAATCCCTTTAACTGACAGGCCTATGCTGTGCAAATGTACTGTCTTTTCCAAATTATGTTTTACGAATTACATCACAGCAAAAAGAAAACTCCGCTACACATGATGACTGCCCGTGCAATCTATGACAAGTGCAAAAGCAGACATATCAATGTCAGTGTGCACCTTGCAAGAACTGCACATTGTCCTTGAAAGTTATTTTGAACTATCTGTCAAAGAATGTGAGAGAATCAGATAAATGTCTACTAGTGTAACAATTGACCTTGCCTGCATCAAAAATTTGACACTTATACCTGTGCAACTTGATCAATTCTGGCCATTAATATCAATCAAGAAGAACTTGGAGATGTTAACTTGGCAAAACATTGTTGATGCTTCAGTCAACACCGAATTTCCAATTATTGAAAGTGGAATGATTGCCAATGAGGAGTTGCTGTCTGCAGAGATATATTCAAAAGGTATGGGCCATATTGTTCGAGAACTCAACAGAAAATTGGATGAAGCTTACTGTGTTATGTTACTTTAAAGACGTAGAAAAATATCTTGTGCATGTGTGGTAAATTAGTTCTTACTGTCACACATTTGACGATCTTCGGTACAGTGAGTTCAAGAGATCAATCCACCTAAGTAGCCTTCCACTGATGTCATATTCCGTGCATGGACACATTAAATGAGCGTTCTGATATGAAGATGTGTAAATGTTTTTGGATCATGCATATGTATGGAAAGATCTATGTGAATTTGGTTGGGAAGATATTGATGGGGTGCTTAAACCTATGAAATTTCTAAAGCCTCTACCCATAGAACTTACACATACAGGTACATGCAAAACCTGTGCTATAAAAAGTTGTCCCTGTCGATATGTTCTTCTCAAATGTTCAACATTCTGAAAATGTACCACACGCGATTGCCGAAAAAAAAAACTGAACTATGAAAATATGTCTAAAACAGGAGTGATACACATTTTTGTCTCCATATTCATATCATAAACATTGTTTAGTGTACAGATCAAAGGATTAAAACAATTAGTATTTCTTTCATTTCTATATATGTCTCTTCTTCCTATATTATAGCTGCCATTTTGGAAAATGGTGGTAGAGTTGCTATGAGGAGTTATTTTCTGTCTCTAAAAGACTCCTTGACCCCCAAAACCTATGTTTTGACACCAATATGAAGTATATAGGTCTCATGGGTACTGAAATATCACATCATCACTGCAACACATCCAACATTTTTCAAAATGTCATCTAAAAAAATTCAGCCTGGATCACCAATGTCTACCCAAGCTAAATTACTTTCCTAATGATCCAAAAACACAAATCAAAAATGAAAATCTCTGGACAACTATTCTATTTTTTACAGAGGTATATCAGGGGGCTGGGATTACAAGCTGAAGATTCTCAGGTGAAAGAAGGTTCCAGCACTAGGCCATCAACCACCTAGAGATTATTTTAGAAAAGGGATGAGAATATGGCAGGGGTGCCCCTTACATTACCTTGTATAGGGCACTCTGCTATTGTTACCCCATTGGCCTTGACTGCTAGACATACTACCCCTGGAAAGTCACATATACAAATGGAGTCACTTGGTTATACAATTCAAATGCAATGGTGTCTGGGCCCTGAGACACCAGCAGTAAACTGCACCCACCACCAACAGTGCCCAGTACTCTAAGACTGTCCCAGGGCACAGAAGAAAGTGTTTCTAGTTATCATGAAGTCTTTATGGGGAGTGGGGAATGACTCATCTTGTGAGTTACCACCAACCGGGGAGGGTATGCAGAGATGAGGGATGCATAATATGCTACTGGCTTTGTCGTTTGTATGTGATGTTTGTGTCAGTGTCACCTGGTTCATAAGGGACAAAACAACCTTTCTGTGGCATCGTCATAGGACTGCTGGTCCTTGAGTATTCTCACTGGCCAGGTGGGGACAGTGTCAAGTAGTGGGCACATGATGTAATACATCACTCTTTGTCCCACTGTTTGATTTTATAATTTACAATGCGCATCGTATGCCCAGAGGCGTCTTTGTGCTGCCAATGACAGATAATATGGTCTACAACAGTATTTATTCATGGCTAAACAACCAGCTTTTTAATTCTTTCCTGAGTCCAAGTAAAGAAGTGGTATTTTTTTGCTCCAGACGAAGACGCTTCCAATTTTGGGCTTCACCAATGACAAAGCTTCCGCCTCCCCAGGTAAACAATTTACAGGTAGGAACAACCAGATTTCTAGAAAAACTGAACTGAAGAGTCCTGGTGGGCAGATACCATCAAAGTCAGTCTCTAAGATGAGTGGGGTCATGACCATGAACTGCTTTGTAGGCCCTGCACAGGCCTTTAAAAATAATCTGCTTTCTAACAGGCAACCAGTTCGATCTTTTGATGGCTTGTGAGGCTTAACAATATCTGGAGAGCTTCATCAGCATCCAAGCTGCTGAGTTTTGCAATAAATTCAGTTTGTACAAAGATGTTTTGGGCAAATTTTGATAAAGCCCATTGCAGTAGTCTACTCTAGAAAGCACTAATGCAATGACAATAGTCTTTAACATTTCAAACGGTAAGAATTGTGCAATTTCCCTCACAAATCGCACAGGAAAAAAAGATGCTGAAATGGCTTTGTTAACTCGCTCTTTGTGTAGAAGTTTGTCATCCACCACCACGCCAAGGTTTTTTACCTTTTTGACCGGTGCAGGAAGAGTGCCTAGTTACTCTGGCCACAACGCAGGAGACCAGAAGGTGGGGTGATTACCAAACAGAATAACTTCTGTCTTGGATGTATTGAGCTTTAAATATTTGTATCCATCCAAAGACTTACTGCACTCATGCAGCTCCGAAAGAAGGCACTCATATCAGGACCCTTGTTAGAAATGGGATTTCTGGCTAGCTCAGACTTGCGCCAAAGTGAGGCAGAAACCACCAATCTAGTCAGGATAAGGAAGTTACACTTCTAAAATAACCCATGCTCACCAGCTTGGTAGCTTGGCACGAGCAGCCAGGCTTATCTTAGAGGCAGTGTGTAAAGCATTTGCACATAACCACAGTAAAACAGTGTACACACTACAGAAGGACTCCACACCATTTTAGAAAAATATCCAATTTTGATATACTTAAGACAAGAACAAATCCGATAAAAATCCACAATACTATACTTCAAAATCGTCACTTATCAAAGTATGCTTTAAAAATAGTTCCTTGATGTCGAAAGCTCTGTCCGGGGCTATTAGGACATCGTGAACAACAAATCCAAAAACAGTTCTGGATGACCGTGGGGTCGCAGACCAACAACAGGGTCGGGAAGACCAGAAAACAGCACCTTTCAAAGATGCAGGGCGATGGGGCCCTTGAAGCCACTCGCGTGGCAGGTCGAGCTCCTTTATGATGGGATCTGGAGCGCTGGTGCCAGAGTGTGGTGCGTCTGGTGCTGCGGTGTGAAGTGCAGCGGTGCGGCGTGCGATGCCAGCAGGTCAGGTGCGAGCAGCAGCTCGGTGGCGGCTTCAGACGGCGGCGTCGGTGAGACCAGGGTCGTGGTGCGAGATGGAGGAGGTGCTTCTCGTGGTGCTAGCAGGTCACGGTGCAAGCAGCGGCGGTGTCGTTGCTGAATCGCTGTCGTCGCCTGACGAACTGGAGTCGATGGCGCCGGCATCAGTAGGCCAAGGCTGCAGAGTGGGATGAGGGGGGTGCGTTGTGTAACTAATGAGCGGTGCCCCAGAACCACAGTGCAGGCAGTGACTTTGCCCTCTGAGGTGCCAAAGCTTCAGCGGGAAGCAAGGCGGTGCAAAGTGTAGTGCCCACAGGTTGCGGTGCGAGCCGTGGCTTGGTGGTGGCATCAACAGGTGTCGTCAGTGAGACCAGGTTCACGGTGCGGCATTGTGGCGGTGCCCTTTGCGTTGCCTTCAGGACACGGGTTCGACAGGGTCGTCGTAGATGTCATCGGGTGGCGTTCTTCGGTTCGCAGCACAAAACACACAGTCCCCAGTGCTGCGCGTCGAAGAACCTGAAGTCTTTGCTGTCCCTGAGACTTCGTGAAAAGGGAGCAAGCTCTACCTCAAGACCCTGGAGAGTCTCACCAATTTGGTTGCAGAAATTCCAGCCCAGGCCTTTCACTGCCCAAGACAGAAGCAGCCACTGCAGTTCAGCCAAACAAAGCACGCAGAAAAATGGTTGGTCCTTTCAGCAGTTTTTCCGGCTCTCCTTCTGTGCAGTCTTCTTGATCCAGATGAGTTCTAAAGTTTAGAGGTCTGGGACCCAGCATTTGTACACAAAAATCATTTGATCTGCCAGGCAGAGGGTGTCGGTGTCTGGCCAGAACCAGTTGGGCCTTCTCTGGCGTGTATTCCTGGCAGGAGGTGGAGATGGCTTTGTCGAAGGCACACCAGGCCCTTTGAGGTGCAAGGAAATTTCCTCCCTCTTCCCCCATCCTAACCCAGGTATATTTAGCCCTTTCCTGACCTACCTAGACTATCGGGAGCCACCCTGCTCCCTAGCCATCTTTCGTCCAAAAGACAGACAGGCAATCCACATTCCAGCGGAGGCACACGGGTTGACCAAATTAATACCCACTTTCTAAAAGTGGCCTTTATGAACTCAGAATGAAAAGGGCAACCTCTCTAAATCCTGCGTCTTTAGACGCTGAGTTCAGGCCTTCAAAACTTCCATTACTTATACCTTTCTCGGGCTACTTACGTGGGTGGCACAATCCGTGCTGCAGGCCCACGAGTAGCGGTGGACTCACAAGCCCCGGCACCCGCAGTGCTCGTTACTGGGGACTGACAAGTAAGTCACACATCCAATCATAACACAATTTGCCACAGGAGCACCAGTGCTTTATCACTGATCAGCCATGCGAAAAGCACGCAGAAACATTATACCAGCAAAAACAGAGTCAAAACCGAGAGGGCAGAAAGCAAAAACTTGGGGGAAACACGCCAAAAGATGCCAAGTCTAACAACCCTTATCAGATAACGCAACCACAATCTGAGTGTCGTCCGCATAAGACAACACAAACTATTTGATTAAAGCTGCCTGGGGGTAACGCAAAGGTTGTACAATGTAGGGCTCGGTGACTAGCCCTGTGGTACCCCATAATGCAGCATGAAGGGATCAGATGTAAAACTCCCGAAAGAAACTGATTGAATACGATCCGTAAGGAATAATCGCAGTAAGTTCAGGGCAGCACCCAGGATCCCCAAACTTTGTAACCAGTCAATCAGAAGGTCATGACTGACCGTGTCAAATGCCACAGATATGTCAAGAAGGATAAGGGCGGCATTATGGCCCTTAGCCATGATCTCCTTGGTGGCCACAATCAGTGCTGACTCCGTACTGTGACCACCACAAAAGCCAAACTGCATGTCATCGAGCAGACCATTATTCTCCACAAAAGTAGCCAGCTGAGTGTTCATGGCTTTTTCCACCAGTTTTGCTGGAATAGGGAGCCTTGAAACAGGATGATAACTGTTCTCAACTTCCCACTGCTTAGGAAACACACCCGAGCTAAACATAGCATTCGAAATTGTCATTAAAACTGGGGCTAATGCATCAGGGACTAGGTAGAAAATACTGGGCGAACAGGGATCCAGAGGAGATTTGGATTTTGTTAAGGACATAACCCGAATAACTCGGTCTTCCATTAGCGGGGCAAATTCAGTAAGGATAGATTTGTCAGAAAGCCCAACATTAATCACATTACTAATCTTTCAGTTAGAGCCACTGAAGGTAAATTTGTTAAAAATTACCTCCACTATTTATTGAAAAATATTTGCCAAAGTATTACAGACAGCTTGGCTACATCCCGCTGTATTACGCGAGTCAGGTACTAGACACTGTTAATCTATTCCTGGCCTCAGTTCTGGTTTGTTGAAAGAACTTTGCCCAGGAATACTGGATATACAAGTGTGCAGCACCATCTCCCTCTCCCTACTTGCTGTATTTTCCTGCAGAACACAGAGGTGGGAGTAGGACAGGGAAAAGGGTGAGCTAGGAGAATATTGGTTCCAAATTCCTCAACTTTTCTCTGAATCCAAGATGTCAGGAGAAGAGGGAGCGCAGGGAACAAGGTGGAGATCTTCACCACGTCAATAGGAGACAGACTTTGATGATATCTGATCCCAGAATTTCATGGTCTAGCTGCCAGTGCTAAGGACCTCACCCAAGGCTGCTGGTGTGGCTGATTCTGTAAGGTCCAGTTGCCTATGTCTAGGAAGGGCTGTGTACGCATTAGTCACTACATCATATTAATAAAGCTGCTATGTAGTTCATCAATACCACACAAACCCCTACATTATTGTTTTTTTACATCATTTTACCTAATACTTTAAGTGCATTTAATTACTTTGCATCAACTTGTAATCATTTCATTTAATAATTTACACCTAACAACTAATATTGTTAAACCTTCATTGATGTCATTTATTTACCGACCTTTCACTTTTTAATATTAAATTACCTAAATCTATCCTTTGTATGTTTCAATAAGTTTTAGTCAACAGAACTGCATAACCTAACCATAACCATTAACAATATTTATTATTTAATTCTTGTTTCACTTTATACTGCTTTGAAAGTTAAACTGATATAAGTGAATATTTCCCATTAGGAATAACTCGTCTATGTGTGCACCATGGAAATGCCACTGTAGGCCAGTATATTTTTGGGGTGGGTAGGACTCCAAACTCTGTCTTTTATATACACATATATATATATATATATATATTCACTGAAAAAACCATAGGTTATAGACCATATATAGTTAGGAATTAGCATTTACAAAACCTTGAAAATTCACTGAAAAAACCATAGGTTATACACCATATATAGTTAGGAATTAGCATTTAAAAAACCTTATTTTACTCACACAAAACCATTGAAATTCCATATATAGTTAGTTGCACTAACTATATATCGCGCACCCGCAATCCACTGCTGATCATGTCACATATTACATCATTCATGACATGGTCAGTGACATCACTGATGACATCACTGATGACATCTCAAATGACATCACTGATGAGATCACTGATGACATCATCCAGTGACTGTGTGTTTCTGTAAAGTTTAAATATGTTTTACATATTGAAGAATGAGTAGATGTATAAGTGTCTGGACGAAGGATTTAGTAGGTGCATGACTGAATGTATGAGTGAGTGATTAAATGTGTCTCACTGAGTGCATGGGTTAGTGAGTAAACTGTCTTAATTTGTGCATCATTATGTCTGTTGTTCTGTAAACTGCTGCATGTGTTGATCAGTAGCTATATGATTAACTATATGGGTTATTGATTGATTGTCCAAGTATTTGTATAGGAGACTGAGTGTGTGTGTGGCTGGCTGGGAGGTGTGTGACTCTGTGCAGATCAATGTGTACTTGTATCAATGATTGTATAAGAAAGTAAGTATGTGTTAGTATATGTTTGAAAATGTAAGGTGCTCTATGTTTAACTGTATAGACAAGAAAATGGAAGTGTGATTGATTCTTTACAGGACTGACTAGGTGTGTGAGTAACTCCATGGATGAGTGGCAGAGTGTAAGTGTCTGTATAGGTGTATGAGTGCATATGATAGTGTTGTAAAGATGAGTGATTGTATGTATGAATGATTGTATGGGTGAATGAGTGAATGTGTGTGTAGACGTAGGAATCAGTGAGTACGTATGTAGTAACTAGTATTGGTGTGTCAATGGTTTCAAAAATTATACTCTGTATTTAACACTGGGTGAAACAGAGGTTATATTAAAACGTGAGGAGATGCATTATATTGTCACATGAATGATATCATCAGTGATGTGGTCATTGATGTCAAATGAGATGTCATCAGTGATCTCATCAGTGATGTCATTTGAGATGTCATCAGTGATGTCATCAGTGATGTCACTGACCATGTCATGAATGATGTAATATGTGACATGATCAGCAGTGGATTGCGGGTGCGCGATATATAGTTAGTGCAACTAACTATATATGGAATTTCAATGGTTTTGTGTGAGTAAAATAAGGTTTTTTAAATGCTAATTCCTAACTATATATGGTGTATAACCTATGGTTTTTTCAGTGAATTTTCAAGGTTTTGTAAATGCTAATTCCTAACTATATATGGTCTATAACCTATGGTTTTTTCAGTGAATTTCAATGGTTTTTTAATAGCAAATATCATAAGCTGTCGAATGTCAAGTACGTGGTAAGTGAAAACATTTTCGTGTTTATGCACACTGATCTGCTTTGAATGGTGCCCCCCCCCCTCATTTCTATTAGGAGTACTCTCTCTTTGCAGATAGTGAAAGGTAGTTAACGCAGGCCTTTGCCCCCGTTGTAATCCGTCGTGCCTGCTTCTCTCTCCATTTGATTGATTGTTATCCAAGTATTTACTGTTTTAGAATTAGTTCTCTTTGGTTCATTCTCTATTTACAAACAAACACAGAGTCGCAATACTCTGTTTAGTCTTTGCAGATAACGAAAAATCGTGTAAAAAAAAAGAAAAGGAATCGAGCAAAATCAGTAGGCCACTAATGGGATCTCTTTTTGACCTCGCTAAAATAGAAACATTAGGAACAACCCCTCATGACAAATACAAAACTAGTGAGATGAACTGAACTCCACACAATGATGGCTGCAAAACAGCTCGGCTCCGCCACCCACCCCGCCCAAAATAACGATAAAGAACGGCTGCCATGATTGGTTGCGGAATGACCACGACGGAGCTACGAAATGGTGCTGCTCTCATGCTAACCCCAGCTTCAGTCTGAAACATCCAGAAACACTGTAGACTACCAATTCGATCAGTTCCGGTAGCGCCCCAATGTAACCCGGTAGAGAAGAACTAGCTCTCCCCTCTTTGACTGATGGTTCTTGTTGCCTGTCCCTTCTGTTGTCATTTAACAGAACTATTTAGCCTGCTGAAAGGGGTTGTGTTCCGACCGCTGGTTGGTGGAGACATTTTGACTATATTCTGTACCTGCGTTGTCGCGTAATGCGTCATATGACGCGCCGCGTTAGCGCATCCGGAAGTCATCCGGGGCGCGCAGCGCGTAACGTAAGCATAACAAGTCATGTGACTTGTTAATAAAACTTTTCATTGGTTCATTTTACTTTTCTTATTGTAATGATGAAAGGCTTGGTCATATGACCTAAAAATTACGCTTTTCATTACTTCCGAACATTATTTTTTCTTAAATATATGTTATAATGTTCCAGGCTAATGTACTTTCCCGGAAATTTTACAACTGTCCTGCAAGTAAAATATATTCTTTTTTCGAGAAAAAGAGCGTTTCTTTGTCCCATGACGGAGCCGTTGAGCAAAAGAGGGTCGACCTGCTGTCTTAGTCGCCGATACGCCTGAATATGAGATTCTTATCGATCACTTTATGTTGCAGGAATAGAAAACACAACAGCCCTTGACCATTTATCTTTACTGCGTTCCTTCGTATTATACCTTTTACCCTTCATGTAATTGGTCTGCTTTATTTCACTTGCCTTTTAATGATTCTAAAACAGTCACTATTATTAAAAACTTTACCAATGTATATACTACTACCATGTTTTCTTTTAAAAACCTTTATTGAGAAAATTTCATTATGCAAATACGAGCCTATAACCACGTGGGCCTGCCACAGAGCAAACTGTAATCGTATATGATGAATAGACATTTACACTGTAGAGGAACGTAACGGGCGGGCCATTAGGTTGCAAGAACTAAGGTGTCTAACAGTTACGGAATCGGTGGACGTACATTTTATAATTAAAATACGACAGGGCCAGTTACAATAAAATTATCTAGATATACATTTGCGGGCAAGTACCATGGGTGACGTTAATTCGAACTTTCAACAGTACAGTAATCAATAACACATCAGAACTTAATATCAATAGGGATGTCGAAATATTCAATCAATTCTCGTCCCCGCCCGCCATGTGCTTCAAAACTGCATACGTATCTCGTGATTTCAAGGTTCTGCAACCAGTACACAACAAGGAGTTACGAGTCCCATTTATTCTGGCGCCATTTTGGGCGAGGACGGGCAGGTCCAGGATATAGTCAAAATGTCTCTACCAACCATCGACTATGATGATCTTCATATGCTGTATTTATTAGAGTAACACTCATCTGTCCACATGAAATTAATTTGCCACAATCTAAACATGTCATTTTAATCTTTCCAAAGTTCTTCTAAATATTTGGGACCGTTTCCCTTGCCTCTGAAGCTCTCAGTGCCACTTCTTTGATGAATGTACTAGCAGGTCAGGGGTTCTCCTCCAAATCTCTCTTTTATGCAGCACTATAATTAATTGGTGCCACCTCTCCATATGACGATGCATGGTATAGTTACCACAACTATATTTTTTTTCGGTTCCTCTGGAGAGTTCATCGTGGCAGATGAAGCGTGTAACGTACCGGGCATTTACCTTTTTTTGCATGTACAGGAAAGGGAAAAAAAATCGAGCGTCCGAGTTCTAAGGTGTCCCAGGGCCATTTTGGTGGACCAGGCCCAAATCCAAAGAACAGCCATCTCACAGGCTAATGGGGCGACCCACGCCGAGTTTCAGCATTGTAGTATGACCACACAAGTACAGCAACTTGCTAGACATCACCTCGGTGCCATCCGGATCTCGGCGCCCCACTGCAGATGAAGTGCCTCTCAACTATGAAACCACCACGGTGACATCCGGATCTTGGCGCGTTGTGCTGCCTTCGGCCTATTCGCACATCGGTCCGCTACTGACGCCATCTCACAGGCTAATGGGGCGACCCACGCCGAGTTTCAGCATTGTAGGATGACCACACCAGTACAGCAACTTGCTAGACATCACCTCGGTGCCATCCGGATCTCGGCGCCCCACTGCAGATGAAGTGCCTCTCAACTATGAAACCACCACGGTGACATCCGGATCTTGGCGCGTTGTGCTGCCTTCGGCCTATTCGCACATCGGTCCGCTACTGACGCCATCTCACAGGCTAATGGGGCGACCCACGCCGAGTTTCAGCATTGTAGGATGACCACACCAGTACAGCAACTTGCTAGACATCACCTCAGTGCCATCCGAATCTTGGCATCTCAACGCCTAGTGGTATCTTCCATACAAAAAATATTGTTACGCTGCCTTTGGCCCCATTCGCACATCAGTCCGCAACTTAGACACCACCTCGGTGCCATCCGGATCTTGGAATGTCAGCACCTTTTGGTGTCTTCTCGTCAGAAAATATTGTTGCGCTGCCTTTGGCCCCATTCGCACATCAGTCCGCTACTGACGCCATCTCACAGGCTAATGGGGCGCCCCACGCCGACTTTCAGCATTGTAGAATAACCACACCAGTACAGCAACTTGCTAGACATCACCTCGGTGCCATCCGGATCTCGGCGCCCCACTGCAGATGAAGTGCCTCTCAACTATGAAACCACCACGGTGACATCCGGATCTTGGCGCGTTGTGCTGCCTTCGGCCTATTCGCACATCGGTCCGCTACTGACGCCATCTCACAGGCTAATGGGGCGACCCACGCCGAGTTTCAGCATTGTAGGATGACCACACCAACTTGCTAGACATCACCTCAGTGCCATCCGAATCTTGGCATCTCAACGCCTAGTGGTATCTTCCATACAAAAAATATTGTTACGCTGCCTTTGGCCCCATTCGCACATCAGTCCGCAACTTAGACATCACCTCGGTGCCATCCGGATCTTGGCATCTCAGCGCCTTGTGGTGTCAGTCAGAAAATATTGTTGTGCTGCCTTCGGCCTATTCGCACATCGGTCCGCTACTGACGCCATCTCACAGGCCAACGGGGCGCCCCACGCCGACTTTCAGCATTGTAGGATGGCCACACCAGTGCGGCAACTTGCTACACACCACCTCGGTGCCATCCGGATCTTGGCATCTCAGCGCCTTGTGGTGTCTTCTACTCCGGAAATATAGTAGAAAATATTGTTGCGCTGCCTTTGGCCCCATTCACACATCAGTCCGCTACTGACACCATCTCACAGGCCAACGGGGCGCCCCACGCCGACTTTCAACATTGTAGGATGGCCACAGAAGTGCGACAACTTACTAGACACCACCTCGGTGCCATCCGGATCTTGGCGCGTTGTGCTGCCTTCGGCCTATTCGCACATCGGTCCGCTACTGACGCAAACTCACAGGCCAACGGGGCGCCCAACGCCGACTTTCAGCATTGTAGGATGGCCACACCAGTGCGGCAACTTGCTACACACCACCTCGGTGCCATCCGGATCTTGGCGCGTAGTGAAGCTGCAGCAGCTGCAAATAAGCTTCAGACAGTGTTACAACCGCTGCTCAGAACTCTCAACTATGACACCACCTCGGTGCCATCCGGATCTTGGCGCGTTGTATTGCCTTCGGCCTATTCGCACATCGGTCCTCTACTGACGCCGCCTCACGTGCCAACGTATTTTCTCCGCATTTTATACCCTATGCCGCATAACAGGTCATGTGACTTGTTTATAAAACTTTTCATTGGTTCATTTTACTTTTGGTTTCCTAATGATGGAAGGCTTGATCATATGACCTAAAAACAACACTTTTCATTGGATGAAAACTTTTTTTTTCCCCCAAACGATGAAAGCCCCACCTTGTTTCTGGATGTTTCAGACTAAACTGGCGTCACCATGAGAGCACCACCATCTCGTAGCTCCGTCGTGGTCATTCCGCGAGCAATCATGGCAGCCGCTCCCCACCAGAAGCCTGCAGGAGTCGGGCCCCCAAAACTTTTGATGAATTCTCAAGGCGGAGGGGACGCTTTCGAGAATGGGGTCCAAGACCTAGCAGACAAGCGTCCGATTTCCAAGGTGTCCCAGGGCCATTTCAGTGGACCACGCCCAAAAAGGAAAGAGCCTGCCGCCATTTTGAGAGTCCTGTGGCAGCCGCCTATCGCTGCACCGCAAGAGTGGGCGCAACTCAGCTGAATGGCGGATTTTGACACAGTGGACCAAAAGCGGACGGAATGGCAACTGAAACGGTAAAGGGGCGCCCCACTAAAACAGAGGAGACTCCACCTGGAGAGGCCCGTTCACGCCGCCTCCCCCGGGGCGCTCCACGCCGTTATTCGGAGCAGCATTGTAGGATACCAAAACCAGTGCGGCAACTTACTGGACATCACCTTGGTGCCATCGTTCTGCTGCCTTGGAACTATTCGCACAACAGTTTGCTACTGATGACCCACCCCCCGCGACGCCCCACGCCGTTATTTGCTGGGTGGCAACTTACTAGACATCACTTTCGTGTCATCTAGATTTCGGCGCGTTCTGCTGCCTTGGAACTATTCGCACAACAGTTTGCTACTGATCACCCCCCCCCCGCGACGCCCCACGCCGGAAATCTGGACGTTGTGCTGCGTTGGGACTATTCGCACAGCCGACCGCTACTTCGTTGTTTTTCTCTAAAAATGTTTATATGTTATTACTATTTTTGTTTTCTTGTATATATTTATAAATTATTAAAGTTTTATAATCTTACTACTTTGTCGGAGTGCTATATATTTTTAATGTGACACATAATTGTAAAAACTTTGATGTACAAAGAGTCATCCCTGGAATCTTCCGCTTCACGCTCGGTCCCCTCCCCAATCACAATACAGGATGGTTTTCAGATAATAGCAACGCTTCTGCTGTGACGGATCTCATCGAGTGTGGGCCTTGATCTACTATAACTCCTTTGAAGAGGGGTGATTCTTTACAGCTGTGGCCATAAACTACATCTGCAGGGCTAGCTGATAGCCTAGGACCGGCCTGGACAATCGGACACAGAGGAAAAGGAGTGTCAGAGGGTGCGGTAGTGAATAGGGCGAAAGGGAGGTGTCGGGCGGGCACAGGGTGTGATTCTCAGGGAAGAGCAGCGCAGATGGGGGGAGGTTTATTACCCATGCATAAGACAGAGAGCGGGGGTGACCACTGCCTGGGTGAGATGCTTGCGAGGGTGGGGAGCCATGCTAAGGATCGACAGCGTGCACAGAGTGGGTCTGGTCAAGGCATCTAAAATGGCTGCCGTGCACGACAAAAGTGTGGCATTTGAAAAAAGACAAGATGGCGCACACAATGTTTTTCAACAATTCCTGATTTCCTTCGAATCGAACGTTAACAGACGTTGGGGCATATTACCAAAGTTAAGCGATATTTATCCCTAACGATGCATTGCAAAGATTTTTTTACCGTCAGAAATTATCGCAGATAAACCTTGCTATTATCAAGGTTTATCGCAAATACGATAAAAAACGAGCGCAATGCATTAATATCGCTGAAAACTCCGCGATATTCATGCATTACCGAGCTAATGCTCTTAGCCATGTTATCCACCTCCCATTGGATAACATGGCTAAGAACTGCTCAGGGCAGCTGTTACTTTTTGGAGATATTCGCGCTTATCTCGAATATTTCCAAAAGTTGATAATAGGAGATAGCGATGTTAGCGACTGTTTCCAGTCGCTAACATCTTGGCATGCCCACTTTGCATGTCATTAGTGATAAATATCACTCACATGCAAAGTGGGACCCAAGATGGTCGCTATCTCCTACTAGCCGTCGCTAACTGGTGTTAGCAACACCTAGGTAATACAGATATAATTTTATCTCCGCGAAGCGGAGCGCTGTTACAGATATATATCTTGTTTTTGAACGTTAATTTCTCAAAATGCACTGAAGCACATATATTGAGACATAGCAAAGGCACATCGGGCTACCAGTCCCTAATATTTTACCAAGTTTCGTGCAAATCCATTCAGCCGTTCGATTATTATTATTATTTTTTTTTTTTGCCCCGCGGGGCCCTTTTAAAACCTCCACATCAAACCTAGGGGGTCAGCGAGGATCTACTATGCCCCCTTATGGTCATTTGCCCCTTCGCTTTGGCCTCCTCTTGTCTCTCGATCCTACCGAGAGACAAGATGGCGGCCGCTACGTACTGTTTGGAATGTTTACAGACACCGGAGAGCCAATCAGCTTCGCTTCGCAAAGCTCCGTAACGCGAAAAGTACGCGAAGCGGTGCGCTGTTACAGATATATATCTTTTTTTGAACGTTAATTTCTCAAAATCCACTGAAGCACATATATTGAGACCTAGCAAAGGCACATCGGGCTACCAGTCCCTACAATTTTGCCAAGTTTCGTGCAAATCCATTCAGCCGTTCGATTATTATTATTATTTATTTTTTTTGCCCGGCGGGGCCCTTTTAAAACCTCCACATCAAACCTAGGGGGTCAGCGAGGATCTACTATGCCCCCTTATGGTCATTTGCCCCTTCGCTTTGGCCTCCTCTTGTCTCTCGATCCTACCGAGAGACAAGATGGCGGCCGCTACGGACTGTTTGGAATGTTGACAGACGCCAGAGAACCAATCAGCTTCGCTTCACAAAGCTCCGTTGCGCGAAAAGTACGCGTCCTGGGCCGCTGCCCGGTCCGCTGTTACAGATATATATCTTTTTTTAAACGTTAATTTCTCAAAATCCACTGGAGCACATATATTGAAACCTACAAAAGGCACATCGGGCTACCAGTCCCTACAATTTTGCCAAGTTTCGTGCAAATCCATTCAGCCGTTCGGGCTAAAAGTGAGGCCAACCGCCCTATGGAAAACTCAATGTTAAAAACACGTTTTGGGACCCCCCTTTTTTCTCGGCCCCCCCTGGACGAACCCCCCCCCAAATTTCCAGGGGCTGCTCAGAAACAAAATGTTCCATTTTCCAGAAAATTTCAGCCAATTCCGTCCACAAACGCCAAAGTTATTAGACATAGAATTTTCAAAAAACCCATAGGGAAAAAATCCTAACTATATATACCTACTGGCGACCGCCAGTAGGTAATATATATATATATATATATATATATATATATATATATATATATATATATAATATATATATATATATATATATATATACATATCAGTTCTTACAGTCTTTTCATTTTGTTAAATGACTGGTGATTGTTTGGTCCCTGCGAAGTAGGCTAAGTAACCTAGTGGAGGAGAGTACTGGGGGTGAACTAAGAGCGGTGCTAGAGGCCATAGTATGCTGAATGCTGCCCATTTGACACAAGTACTTCGAGGAGAGCAGGAGTCAGTACCATCAAGCAGGGAATCTGCACGCCCCTGCACCCTCCCCCCCCTTTACACCACTCCTTAGGAGTCATTTTCAATGGCTGACAGTCTCCAATCAAAGCCCCACAAATCGTAAGACCTGAGTCAAATTGACCAGTTTCCCCGTCCAGGAGTCACGGAAGAGATGAGGGTCGAACCTGCCCATACAGGGGAAACCAGGCGGTGTTTTAGCAAGGACAGGGAAGAGTCAGAATGAGTCTGGTTGGGGCTGTTGCATCTGAGTGGAGGTGTGTGTCACTGGCATGATACATACCTGGCCGCGACCCGCAAACTGGGCGCTAGAGTAGCAGAGCATAGGTCCAATCCTCAATCCTCTTGTTACCTGGTTTCTCACGTGAACAAAATATCTGTCAGGGAAAACACACCTAAACTCTGGGCGCATGTGCAGAGAGTTGGAACGCTAGAGAGAGAGGGAGGGACAATTACTAGCTTCACTCTGACAGATCAGAGCAGGCAAGAAAACAGACTAGCTAGTATTCAGGCTGATGTTTCATGACTATTCCAAGCATGTATCTAGGTAACTTAGCAGGCATACGCATGTCTTTCTGTCTGTCTATCTATGTATCTATGTATCTATCTATCTATGTATCTATATATGTATCTATCTATCTATCTATGTATCTATCTATGTATCTATCTATCTATCTATCTATCTATCTATCTATCTATCTCTATCTATCTATCTAACTCTCTATCAATCTAGCTCTATCAATCAATCTATCTATCTATCTATCTATCTATCTATCTATCTATCTATCTATCTATCTATCTATCTATCTATCTCTATCTCTCCCTATCTATATATCTCTCTATCAATCTATCTCTATCTATCTATCTATCTATCTATCTATCTATCTATCTATCTATCTATCTATCTATCTATCTATCTATCTATCTATCTATCTCTATCTCTATCTATCTATCTATCTATCTATCTATCTATCTATCTATCTCCCTCACTATGTCTATCTATCAGGGTATATAGAGGTTTTTTTTTACCCAATTGTAGTCGCTGGGACCTGGGTCATATAAAGGTACTGAGAGAGGGGGGTCCCAGTGAGATTGAACTAATAAATTTAAGATAAACACAAATAATAATACACTTAATGAGTCTACAATGTTTTAATCACATAGTAGACAAAGCCAA
Organism: Lissotriton helveticus; assembly: GCF_964261635.1. Lineage (NCBI taxonomy): Eukaryota > Metazoa > Chordata > Amphibia > Caudata > Salamandridae > Lissotriton > Lissotriton helveticus. Next base: position 1,546,907,443 of record NC_136065.1, read on the forward strand.
GATATAGTATCAAACATTTTGTCAATTTATGAATCTGAATTGGTTGGATAGTGCCCAAGAACAAGGGTAAGTGATAGGTGAGGATAGTGTAAGTAGGGAAAGTGACATAAAAATCAGAACAAGATCTGATACATTTGCATATGAATTGAAATGCTCAAGAGATAATAAATCAAGACAATCACTCAAAACACAAGCCCCACATAATACAAATTATGTAGCATTATTAAATGGGGGCTGGAGAGCAGGGAAGTGTTGTCGACGTTTCGACCCTCAGAAGAAGCAGGACTTATTGAAACCCTTGCAGTGGGGTCTTCATCAGGACAGGTGTTGGGACTAGCAACCAAGTATTTCGGGGCGCATCATCTTATAGTCACATTGGGAAAAACCTCCATTGAAGACGGGATTAGTATCTGAGTAAATTCAAAAGGGCGTTGAGGCGTAAGTCAGGAGCAGCCCGGGGACACGAGTGAAGAATCGGGTCCGGCGTCGTCACAGTAAGCTTACTGTGATGACGCCGGACCCGATTCTTCACTCGCGGGCGACATTTGATTTATTTACAGCGCTCTCTCACCAATGGGGACGACGATAATACATACCTACAATTACGATTGATTCGTGGAATCCATTGCCCAGCGTCCCCGGGCTGCTCCTTACTTACGCCTCGACGCCCTTTTGAATTCACTCAGATACTAATCCCGTCTTCAATGGAAGTTTTTCCCAATGTGACTATAAGATGATGAGCCCCGAAATACTTGGTTGCTAGTCCCAACACCCGTCCTGATGAAGACCCCACTGCAAGGGTTTCAATAAGTCCTGCTTCTTCTGAGGGTCGAAACGTCGACAACACTTCCCTGCTCTCCAGCCCCCATTTAATAATGTTACATAATTTGTATTATGTGGGGCATGTGTTTTGAGTGATTGTCTTGATTTATTATCTCTTGAGCATTTCAATTCATATGCAAATGTATCAGATCTTGTTCTGATTTTTATGTTACTTTCCCTACTTGCACTATCCTCACCTATCACTTACCCTTGTTCTTGGGCACTATCCAACCAATTCAGATTCATAAATTGACAAAATGTTTGATACTATATCTTGGCTTTGTCTACTATGTGATTAAAACATTGTAGACTCATTAAGTGTATTATTATTTGTGTTTATCTTAAATGTATTAGTTCAATCTCACTGGGACCCCCCTCTCTCAGTACCTATCTATCTATCAGGCTCGGATATGTATGAAGTCTGTAATGCTGTTAGTCTCAACAGTGTTCCTAGTTTGCGGATGCATTCTTCTTACTGATGCCTACTGTGCACAATCAGATCTCGGAGCATCGCAGACTCACAAGTCTATCATTTAACAATGCGGGTCTGTGGTGTCACGAAACTATCTGCCTAACCTCTCTGTGCTTACATTTGTTTCTGGGCTCATTGTTCCCGTCGGGTATTTTGGGATCCTTCCCTGTATTCTTGTTGGTGGGCACACCTGTAGTATTGTGGTACTGGTAACCTTTAGCAGTTCAGGTAGGGATCACCCAGTGAATACCCAGGTGTTTTTGATACATACATTTAGAAGAAAGATATTATGTGAGTATGTCCATTGCCTTGGGGATGGAAGGGGTTGACAATAAAAAGATGCATGGCTAGTTAAGTAGAGATAATGGTGAATGGTCAATTAATGAGTAAACATGGAAACAGAAAGACAGATAGGTAGGAAGACAGATTGATAACTGATTTACAGGGTTGTCAGGTTTCTGGGAAATCAAGGGGAAGCAGGAGTATTGGCCATATGGTCTTCCTGGCCACGGTTTGGATGAAGTATTCTGATTCATGGAGAAAGGAACTGACAGAATAGTGCCACAAGGGGAGTTTGTGCAGGGGTTCCACCCTGGCGCATTAGGACAGGGTGCGTCTAAAAGAAAAATTACGTCCATACAGACAGATGACCTAACCAAGACAACAGACTACTAAAAGGGAAGGTAAGATATCACCACCTGGCCTGATACAACATATGGGAGAAAATATTTGAGTAAGACATGCAGGTGGAGAAAGAGGTATAGAATAAACAGGATTTATTGTCTCCACCTGTGGGAGGCAAACGCTGGTGCAACAGTGAAGTAAACCATATAAAATTCCACATTAAGGAACTTGATACTTTGTTCTTTCTTCAGGCATGTACTCCTTTCCCTAGTGTACGAGCATGCTAGTGATCACAGTTGAGGCCCTTTGAGGTTCTGTAATTCTCGAGTCTGACTCCCTTTTGTTCTGTGCCACCATTTTGTGTTGCCCTCACGTAGGCCTGTAAAGGTAACCTGGCGAACGAAGTGGCCTGGCCTTCTTAGTTCATATATACATTAACTAGGTTTCTTTTTGACTCTGAAATGACCTGTAAGAAACTGACCTCTTCACCTGAAACTGACCTCGCAAAGCCAATTTCCCTGATCGATCTTTATCTGAGATTGCCAATCAATGTTCAGGACATCGTTAACTTTTTAGTTTCCTTGCACATGCTTTATCTTGTTCAGCATCTGTTACTGTTTCTCTTTTTTATGTTTCTTCATTACATGGGTTATGCTTTCAATTATAGGTTTGTCCGACTGGTAGAGATTGAATTTGGGACATTCCTAATAATTAACTTTTGGGTTGGGATACTGTAAATTGAGTTTTTGCTATGTGATACTTTGTTTCAAAATGTATCTTATTGGTTAGGATTGTGTGCAGTGGGTGTACATTTATAAGGTGAATATTGGATATAAAAGGAGACGTCTCGCCTTAGTAAAATGAGCAGTCTCCTGAGAATTTACACCGTGATGTATTTCTTGGATCACTGTTACTAGCTGCAGCTAATAAACTTGGTCTCTGACGCCATCCAGAAGTATTCCGTGTCTTTGAATACCAAGACAGGTGAACTCGAAGATCTTAGGCGTGTCCCTGACGCCGCTGGGTTAAACCCCGGTTCTTCAACTGGCGCCCAACGTGGAGCGACTTCAGCGGTACTGGTCCAAGCCCGAAGATTGTGAGGAGCCCCGTGAGGAAAATCTGGAGGACGGCCACCACTTCATTGACCCCTGCATGTCGACGTGGACCGAAGTTTTTTTTTTTGCGAGGCTTCCCCTTTCCGACGGCTGCGAAGGACTGCTGCCCTGACTGTCGCCCTGTCTTGGACCCTCTTGTGATGATTTGTAAGGCGAGACGTTAGACGGTCTTCTGGTGGCGTGACAGACATTTTGGTTAAGTATAAGTGGGTCACTCCCACGACTTTGTTTTGTTTCTTGGTTTTGATTTGGCCATTGCAATAGTCGAAGCCGAGGGGTTCGTATATTTACGAGTGTATCATTTTTTGATAACCCCTTGAAGTTTGAAGCAAGACTAGCGAGCTAAAGATGCCTGGTTTTGGCAAAATTAGGAAATGGTTTTGTTGTAGTTGTAATAAGGATTCCCGATTGGAGGACTCGTGTCCGATACCTCCGGTTGGAACTCCAACCTATGAGCTCTATTCAAAGCATGGTGTGGGTCCCATTACCTTTAATGAAGTATGGGTCCGTTATACAAGGAAAGATGGTGTTTTACGATGGCCCCAACATGGTAGTTTTGAATCAGATGTTTTAGATAACCTAGAAGTTGAGCTATTTAAGAAGAAAGCCCGGCCGGCGATGTTTGACTCTTTCCGCCTTTGGCGTAAGGAAGCCAAACAGCGAGAAATTAAGCAAGCTAAGAGAGATAGGAAGGAAAGGAATATGTTGGTAATGCAAGCTGCTAGGCAGTTTAAGGAAAATGAAGAAGATCGTGCGATAGAAGTGTTAGATAGACAACATTGTATGGCTATTGACAAATGTTACCCGGCTTTGCCACCTCCCCTTTCAGATGTGACTGAAGACCCTGAAAAGGATCCTTTGATGTCACATTTACTGAGATTACCACCCCCTTATGTGCAGGGTGCTACTGCACCTCCGTTACCTCCAGTTGTTGCACCCCTTGTTGTCGTTCAACCCGCTGTTGTTGTTCCGCCACCTGTTGCTTCACAGGTGGTTCTTCCTTCCGCGGTGCAGCCCCCTCCAGGGCTGCCAGCTTTGCCACCAGCCTTGCCTCAAACTCCTTTGCCTTACACTCCTTTATCTTCGACTTCTCTTATTTCTGTCCCTACATCTCTCTTGCCTCAAAACACTTTGTCTCCTCTCCTCATGTCAACTTCTTCTCCTTCTGCTCGGCAACGAATAACCGAGACTGTCACTAGTCTTTTGTCTCCTTTCTTTGGGTCACTAAATATGACCCCTGTTTCTGAACGTAAGCAGAGACGTAGTCAGCTTCCTGGTCCCGAAGAGCAGGCAGTGTTAGATCTCCTTGCTCGTAGATGGGTTTCGAATGCCTCCAAGTACGGTCCACAAGTGGTTATGGATATCTTCCTACAGTGGGAGGCACCAAAACAAAGGTATGTTTTTGATGTCATGTGTACCTTCCTTCGTCAGGAGTGGGAAGATAATGAGATGGGTTCAATTCCACGGGAATTGATTAATGTTCAGTCTGAATTTGCTAAAGGAACGATAGTGGGTTCCGATGTTGAGGAAGCGGTAGAGACACTACTCACTTTTAGGTCTAGACTTCCACCTCAGTCATTGTTCGAACCTGACCCTTCTGTTAGGAGAAAAGTGAAGCAGTATCCTATGAGAGAGGTTCCCCCTGTATGGAGAGAGGCAGTTGTGGCTGATGCCGCTCATGGTATTGCGGCTGAACCGGCTCATTTTCAGCGAGTGTGGGTGCATGTCCCTTGGAAGAGAGCTGAGGTCCTGGCTCTTAAGCAGACCTTGCCTGACCCCCGTAAAAATCTTGCCGGTTATTACAAGGAATTGTCTCAGATAGTTGATGCATGTGTTATGAATTTAGCTGACATAGATATGTTGATGGGTAATGTAGTTCCTCAACCCTTGTGGGCGAAGATCCGTCATGAGGATCACGCGCCAGAGTTAGGAGATACATGGGTTAATGTTACTGCTGCAGATGGTCGGCAGGTAGGAGCTCCCAAACCTGAACCCTTAGTTGCAGAACTACCTGGTAGAATTATTAATTTAATGAAAACTATGATGCCTCCTTTGCGGGTGAATTGGGACAAGTTAGCAGCATGCAAACAAAAGAAAGATGAGAGTGTGTCTGATTTCTTCACTAGGTTTGAGGAAACATTCATTGATCATAGTGGTCAGGACATGAGTACAGAAGGTGGTCAGAGGTTGTTTGTAGATAAGTTTGTTTTTAATTTACTTCCTGAACTTTCTAATAAGTTAAAGGACTCTGAGAGTTCATGGGCTGTTTCTTCTTTGGCCCAGATATTCGCTACTGCACAATACTATGAGAATAGAGATAAAGATGAGAAGGATAAAGTAGAGAAGAAGACTAGAAAATTCAAAACGAAAGTTCTTCTGCAGCAGGCTTATCCGCCTCGCCCTAATCAGCGTCAGTTTCAGCAACCCCCACAGTTGCAGAAGCCTGAGTCTTTTGCTTCGCGACTCCCGCTAGGCCCTAATCAGTGTGCTTTTTGTAAAGAGGAAGGTCACTTCAAGAATAGTTGCCCGATCTTGATACAGCGTGCGAATGGTATGTCTGGTCTGAGAGGTCGTGGTGGTTTCCAACAAGTACCTAGGGGTAGGGGATGTGGTACGTTTCCCCAGAATGAACGTTCCTTTTCCCCTCAGAATTCTATTAATTATTTTGACCAACAGAATGTTCCGACCGTCCAGTCCACTCAGTACTACACTGATGATTATTATGTTGGAAGTGAGAGTGCTGGTTTTAATGATAGTTAGGACAGCCATGGACAAAGGGAGGGAGTAGTGTCAGTTCCAGTAGACCAGAGTGGACCTTATGTTGAAGTGATTACATCAGGTGTGGCAGAACCTTTTCTTTTGGATACTGGTGCAGCAAAGAGTTCTATCATGCACTCTAAACCCCCTGGCGCACCCTTGTCTGGCTTGACTAATGTTTCGGTAGGATTTTCTGGCGCCCCAGTTCGTAACCCGGTTTCTTATCCTTTGCCCCTTTCTATTGGTCCTTGTGAATTGGAGGCTCCCCTATTCTAACGACTGGCTGTGGCGAGAATTTGTTGGGTTTGGACTTGTTGAAAAGATTGCATGCGACATTACATTGTTCTCCTTTGGGAGTACATCTTACGGTGGGTAAGAAAGTGATTTCCCCGATGTATCTGTCTAAGGATCGCCTTCCACTGGAACTGCGTTCTCTCCCTGATACACTTTGGGCTACAGGTCCTAATGATGTTGGTCTTTTGCAGATTCCACCCTACGTTGTTACCCTTAATTCGAATGCTAAATTACCTCGTATTCCTCAGTACAAAATTTCCAGTGATGGCGAAAGAGCTCTTTTAGCGATTATCTATGATTTGGTTGAGAAAGGTGCGGTTGAAGAAACGAGAGGCAATGTGTGTAATAGTCCTGTTCTGCCTGTCCTTAAGCGTACTGACTCTTCTCAGCCACCTGTGTATCGGTTTGTGATTGACCTTCGAGAGGTCAATAAGATTGTTGTGCCACAGTTTCCTGTTGTCCCAGACATTACTGCTTTATTGACTATGATCCCTGCCTCAGCTGCTTGGTTTTCTGTTATTGATCTGAAGAACCCTTTCTTCAGTATTCCGATTGCTGAGGAAAGTAGGGATATTTTTGGCTTCTCTTTAGGAGGCCGCAGTTTCCAGTTTAAACGCGCTCCTCAAGGTTATTGTGAGAGTCCCTCCATTTATAGTCAGGCTTTGAAAACTCAGCTTGATACTTTTGCATTGCTACTCTTATCCAGTATGTTGATGATCTGTTGGTTGCTGCTGATGATGAAGAGATTTGTAAATAAGTTACTCTTTATTTGTTGCGACACCTGTCTGACCTTCATCATAAAGTGTCACCTTCAAAGGTGCAATATTGCCGGCAAGAAGTGATCTACTTAGGTCATCTCTTGTCGAAGGAGGGAAGACGATTGACCCCAGAGCTTATTCAAGCGATTGCCCAAATGACTGTGCCATGCACACAGAGAGAGGTGCGTGCCTTCTTAGGTATCACCTCGTATTGTAGACAGTGGATTCCGAATTTTTCTTTGCTAGCGAAACCTTTATTTGTACTTACTCTTAAGAACACACCACACCCTCTTCCTTGGTCTGACGAATGTCAGAAGAGTTTTTCTGAATTGCGTGATGCATTGTGTTCTGCTCCGGTGTTGGGTACCCCCGACTATAGTAAATCTTTTACACTTTATGTACACAAGAGAGAAGGTTGTGCGCTGTTAGTATTGACGCAACAATTTGGAGACAAGCAGCACCCATGTGCGTATTTTTCAGCCACTTTAGATCCGGTAGCTAGGGCATTGCCTAGTTGTCTAAGAGCTACAGCGGCTGTTTCTATCCGACAGTCTGCTGGTTTGGTATTGGATAATACATTGATTGTGATGGTCCCACATGCAGTGGATACCCTATTGAATAGAACAAAGACTCAACATATTACCAGTGCGCGTTTGTCAGGTTATGAGTTGACGCTTTTGGCTAGCCATGTGCACATCAAGCGGTGCAACACATTGAATCCAGCTACATTGTTGCCAATTTTTGAAGAGACAGATGCTCAGGAACAGCATGACTGTTTTCTCTGGACAGAGGAGGAAACGAAGGGTAGAATTGATCTGAAAGATACTCCTCTTTCGAATCCTGATGTTACCCTATGGGTAGATGGTTCGTGCTTTAAGCTTCCGAATGGAGAGACGACTGCAGCATATGCTGTCACAACTTTGCACACGATTGATGAAACAGCACGTATTGCACAGAATTCAGCACAGGCAGCGGAGTTGATAGCATTGACTAGAGCGTGTGTGTTATCAAAAGGAAAGAGAGTGGATGTTTTTACGGATAGCCAATACACATTTGGCGTGGGTCACAGCTTTGGTCGTTTGTGGAAAGAGAGAGGATTTCTTACTTCCCATGGTACGAAAATTCAGCATGGACAATTAGTGAGTGAACTTCTTGAATCACTTACTTTGCCGACTCAAATTGCGATAGTAAAGTGTAGTGCGCATAAGAAGGTTACGGATGATGTGGGTCAAGGGAATGCGTTTGCAGATGAAGTAGCGAGAGAAACAGCGAAAGATGTGACGAGTCGGATGTATGTTGCAGGTCCTGCCAGATGGGTTGTGGAAGGAGGAATGTGTGAAGATACAACAGAAAGTGTGAAGATGATCCAGGCAGAAGCTACTGAGAAAGAATTGAGTATGTGGAGAGAGAGTACGGGAATGTTGGATTCAACAGGCTGTTGGGTTGAGTTGTCAGAGCACCGGCGATGGTTGTTGCCGGATGCATATGTGCTTCCGGTGGTTACTATGGCTCATGGGCTGGCTCACATTAGTTCAAAAGGGATATGTAAGTTGTTGGCTCCGGTATGGCAGAATGGTGGAATTCCTAAATGTGCTGAGAATTTGGTTAAACATTGCATGATTTGCTTGATACATAATCCTGGAAAGGGAACACCAACTCCAGCGGGTCATTTTGCTCCTCCAACCTATCCGTTCGAGGTGTTGCAGATAGACTACATTCATATGGAAAGATGCAATAACTTGAAGTATGTTCTTGTGGTTGTTTGTGCCTTTTCCAGATGGATAGAGGCCTACCCCCGAAAGGATAATACTGCCTTGTCTACAGCCAAGGTTTTGCTCAAAGAATTCTTTCCCAGATATGGTTTGCCGAGGATGGTATGGAGTGATAATGGAAGTGAATTTGTGGGTCAGATTATGAAGAAAGTATGTGCGGGTCTGGGTATCAAACAGAAATTTCACGCTGCGAATCACCCTGGATTCTAACCAGGAATTTCCAGAGGTCAAAGAACTTGGAACCAAGATGGACCGGTCCATACCAAGTCCTGTTCTCAACTCGGACTGCTATTAAGGTGTTCGGCAAGAAAAACTGGGTACATGGTACCCATTGCAAGAAGATACCTTTGCCCTTACCGTACGATAAGTGGGTCCGGGAAGGTGTTGCTGAGTCCGAGAGTGAAAAGGTTCCAAGATTTGTACCTTTTAGCGATGCACATCTGGAATGGACTCATTCAGAACGTGCGGATAATGAAGTCTTGCAAGAAGCTGTGCCGCCGTGTTTGAGATTTGATACTACGTATCCAGAGACACTCTTTCAGGATCAAACTGTGCCTGGTAAAGAACGCTACAACTTAAGGTCTAAAAAGGACAAATAAAATCTGATTTTTTTTGTGAATTACACTCTTTCAGACAAAAGACTATTTTTCTTTTTCTTTTTTGAACCACCATCTGGTTCAGCTGCAGGGTCGCGGTTTAAGACTTAAGGGGTGGCCTGCGCATTGACGAAAGTTCTGCGGTTCTAGGGACGTCTAGGACACCTGGACGCACACTTGAGTGAAGAAGGAAAATTGCCGCGAGCAGCACATTAGAGGATGGAGTCTGTTGTAACTGAAAGAGATGTTGAGAGAAAAGATCTTAAGACAAGATTTTGTACATTGATATATAGCAAATGTTTTACAATATTGTGCTTTTTGATGTTTTTAAGTATCACATTAGCTTGTGTGGGTTGGATTGTCTATGTTACACAAAAGACATCTGCACCCACCTCTCAACCTATGCTTTCTTTCACTACTGTTTCTTTGCACCAGTTTTATACGTTGCCTGAACATTAACAAACAAGGAGATCAGAATTTGTCAACAACTCGTTCATACAGTTGTTGCATCAGCATCAGTTAGTAGTAAATACCACTAATTGTTGGGTTTGTGGTCTTATGCCTCATATGACAGATAAAGGTATGCCATATTTGGTTTTGCCTTTTTCTTTTAATGGGTCTGTGTGGGCTTTTCAGACCATGTTTATCTATGCAAATGAGGTACGCCCCTTACGTTCCCTTAAAGATAACTCCAGCAATAGTGCCTTGATAAGGGGAATAGTAGCTATGATCCGAGATATTGATGCATATAATACCATCCCTAAGGATGAGGTGCCTGCTTATGTTGGTTGGAAAGTGACTGGATATTGTACCAGCTTGACAGAGAAGGAGAGACGAAAAAGGTCTCCCCCTATTTGGATTGTACCCCACCGAGGCCATTTTTGTCTGCAAGGTACTGGTCGGAATCCGAAAGCTCAGCTAGGTAAGAGTGTGTGTGCTCAAACCTATGTCTATTCATCCCGGACTTCTCCACCGTTTGTGCCAGCTAAAGGCACATATTTTGTTTGTCATGACAGAGCCTACACATGGTTGCCACCTGATTTTTCAGGAACATGTTATGTGGCGTTTTTGCTTCCCCCTACATACACTACTGCTTCAGACTATCATAGAACGAGATATGGTAGAGGTGTCTTCAATCAGGAAGATACTGCAGCACATGAAGTAGGAGATTTCTTCAAGGGCTTCCTGCCCTTTTGGGGTCCTATGATCAATAGTAGGCATATTCAACAGCTTGTCCGCGTTGTTGAAGCTACTATTAATGAGACAGCAGGTGCTCTTAGTAATGTTACAGCTGAGCTTCAAGCGGACCGTCTTATGACTTTGCAGAACCGTATGGTATTAGACATCATACTTGCAGATCGAGGAGGAGTATGTAAATTGATTGGATCTAGTTGCTGTGTTTACATACCAGATAATGCCCCTACAGTGTACTAAGCCATCTCTAGGTTGCATAAGATCTCTAAGTCTATCCATGTAGACGAAGGAGACTGGTCATTGACGGGATGGTTTTGGGGACAGCTGTCCAAATGGGGATGGAAGATTCTGACATTCCTTGATATGGTTTTAGCCATCTTTTTCTCTTGTTGTCTTTGCATCCAGTGTGGTCCCGCCATTTGTAGTCTTTGTGCTACTATGTGTGTTCGGAGACCTGTCCCGAGAGAAGTAGAGAATAATAAAATGATGCTACAGCAACACTTTGATGACCTAATGAATATTGATATAGACCTAGATTCAGATTAACATGAGTCTTAGGTTATTGCCTACGTAATGGCAAAATGAGGGTCTGAGGTTCTGTAATTCTCGAGTCTGACTCCATTTTGTTCTGTGCCACCATTTTGTGTTGCCCTCACGTAGGCCTGTAAAGGTAACCTGGCGAACGAAGTGGCCTGGCCTTCTTAGTTCATGTATACATTAACTAGGTTTCTTTTTAACTCTGAAATGAACTGTAAGAAACTGACCTCTTCACCTGAAACTGACCTTGCATAGCCAATTTCCCTGATCGATCTTTATCTGAGATTGCCAATCAATGTTCAGGACATTGTTAACTTTTTAGTTTCCTTGCACATGCTTTATCTTGTTCAGCATCTGTTACTGTTTCTTTTTTTTATGTTTCTTCATTACATGGGTTATGCTTTCAATTATAGGTTTGTCCGGCTGCTAGAGATTGAATTTGGGACATTCCTAATAATTAACTTTTGGGTTGGGATACTGTAAATTGAGTTTTTGCTATGTGATACTTTGTTTGAAAATGTATCTTATTGGTTAGAATTTTGTGCAGTGGGTGTACATTTTTTTTGTTTTTTATTAATCTTTTTATTATTTTTAAGACAAAAACAAAAGGAAAAGACATATCTGTTGCCATGGATACATACATGATAATAGGGTGAACAGGTACAGTAGCAGGATAGACGTGAAGCAACAGAGAAGTCTCCAAGAGGCCCGCGCTAATGAATTTGAGACATGACTTGCAAAATTATAGTCGATAAACAGTTTAAATGCGGACTCTCAAGACCCTCTCACCCGTAAAACTAGAACTGCAGAGATTCATGACAGCCAGATACTAGAATGTAAAAAACACAAAATCAGGATATTTCGACAACATTACTAATAAAGGAAAAACTAAAAAGAGATCGGAAAAAAAGGGAAACCATATGAGCGATAACAAAAAGAGAACAAAAAAACCCATTCCCCCACCCTGCACCCCTGCAACGGCTATCGCCTAACCCCCAAGCAGTGTGCCTGTCGCCCCAACTAACTAGGTTCTAAAAGAAGAAAAGAGAGAGACTGTGGGGAGGGCATTTCTATATAAGCTCCCGGTCCCCTCTCCCCCACCAGAAACCAGCACCCCCTATGGTGAAAAGTCAATACTATTAATAGTTACTTAGAATAAAACAGGGGGAGCCGTGACACACCGCCCAACCTCCCGCGAGACAAACAGCCACAAACTCCACATCCTTTAGGGCCGTGACACCAGTTACCGTCGACCATATTCAACCCTGGCCCTTCCGAACCATTGTGTGAGCCCCTCCCATCACTTCTGCAGGAGAATCAAAGTGAAAAAAGAGTCTAAATAAATGCAATACAATACAATTCAAAGTCAGCAAATGGCCAAGAACTTCTGCAGCATAGGAACACTCCCTCACGGATGAATAGTCCTAATGTGGTTTTCTCCAAGATAGTAGAGTCACTAAAAAGGGAGAGGATGAAACAGAAGTCCAAGGACAGTCACCCGAAGGATTCTCCGGGGAAGGGGCGCAAATCGGTTTTCCCAAAGTCAGCAACGATGGTAAGTATGTCAATACGTTCAAAACACTGGGTTCGGGAGTTTCCAAGGGACCAATCAAGGGTTGCTGCTCCTCTTGTCGCACGGGGTCCTCGTCCAGAATCAAAGTGGTTGTAGTTGAAATCGCAGCTTGTGGTAATACCTGAGATGTAGCAGGGTCCGGTTCCACGTACTCCATTGCCAATAAGCTCGTCATCATTTTGTGGAGCAGGGCATCCACATGTGAATGAAATGCCCCGATGGCTGCCATTATGGTCTTTAGCGACGTCTCACTCTCCGTCCGATCCATTTCTCCACGCTCAACAACGATCATGGTCACTTCCCCCGAGGAGCCGCTTCCCCGGGGGAACAGACAGGAGCAGAACGGACGGCGTCGGAGGGGACTGACCAGATTCTTCGGAAACAATATGCAGCTCGTCTGCGTGGGCGAAGACCCCGACCCGCAGAACCCCGGCCGAGTCACACCGGTCCACGGGTCAGGGACCTCCACTCCCAGCCACTGTCGTGCCACGTCACTCCTCCCTCAGTGTTGGTCAGGCAAAATGAGCGCCGTCGAGTTCGGGCAAGGAAAAAACCTCCACTACGGTAGGCCGGACCCTGACTGGCTCCCAAGGCCGATGTTGTTCAACTACGACACGGGCAGGTCAAAACTCGAGGCCCCAGCTCTGCAGCTGGATTAGGCCGCAAACTTCCACTCGACACAACTTCGTCACCCAAGCAAATTAAGTCTTCAGAATTGCACCATCGGAGTGAGCCGCTGTTCACCCACACGGGGGTCGGGCGTTAAATCAGGATTATCGACAGGATCTTCTGGCAGGATACGGAGGTCGGCGGAGCCGGGAGCCTAAGCGGCCATCTTGGTTGCTAGCGTAGCTCCTCCCTCGGGTGTACATTTATAATGTGAATATTGGATATAAAAAGGGACGTCTCGCCTTAGTAAAATGAGCAGTCTCCTGAGAATTTACACCGTGATGTATTTCTAGGATCACTGTTACTAGCTGCAGCTAATAAACTTGGTCTCTGACGCCATCCAGAAGTATTCCGTGTTTTTGAATACCAAGACAGGTGAACTCGAAGATCTTAGGCGTGTCCCTGACGCCGCTGGGTTAAAACCCGGTTCTTCACCCTGTTGGAAGGTTGTGCACCTGATATATGCAAAATAATTCGAAGCAGGTGGTTTAGTTCGGTCATACCGGTAGGATACAGGTGGTGGCTTGGGGAGTACGGGTAGTCTGGTACCCAGCGTAGAAAGATCAGCCATAGTATGTCAATGTGCAAAATACATTGCAGAAAGTGCGGCAGCAACTCTGCTCTAGAAGTGCAACAGTGTCCTTTATGCTTTCCACCCTGGGAGGATGCTCAGCATGAAGAAGCAGTCCCAGGTTTGGGCAGGCCTGCCAGTCCAATGGAGGTGAGTACCAGATGTAGCTCCCTCTGCCTTTCCGCAAGACAACAGTGAGGCCGCGGACCTTCTCTAAGACTTCCAGGAGGTCATCAGACAACCTGAATCCAGAGGGTCTTCATATACCAGCAAAGCACAAAGCGAATGGTCACCCAGAATTGTTTTTACAAAACGGTTTTAGGATCTTACATCAATGTTTCTCATTTTATCAACCTTAGACTGGCTGGATATAGGGCCTGAGTTGGGTCTTATGTGACTGCCACCAACAGCTATGACTGTAGCAAACACTCCATCCTTGCACCTTTCTTGGTGGCTTCACAGAATCACACATCACTCTTTTGATTTCTGTTTTCGGTATTGCTTTAGAAGACATTCTGTTTGAAGTAACTGAGATCATTATTTTGCTTGGTATAGCACAGTGATGAAATAGACAAAACACATATATAAAGGATTTTTAAGCTACATGAGCTTGGGGAAAACTAAATAAGTAATCTTTATTGTTCAGTTAATGAAAACTAACAATCATTACAACATCACAGTTTAAATATATCGCTAGAATAAAAGCCAACATTTTTGTGTATTTCTATGCAATCGACCTTCACTAAAACTCTCTGTAAAAATGTAAAACCAGTTTGTATTATTAGCACAATTACTCAAGAAATCAAGACAGGATACTTTAAATTGGTATCAGGGTCATCACTCATGAAGGCGCAAATTATGAAGCGGCAGGAATAATTATCGCTGGCCGCACTTAGCGTGAATTTTTTTTCTGCCGGCTATCGCTGGAAATTATCGCCTTGCTAGCGCTGTATTAACAACGCATAGCGCAATGGCGATAATTATTCCAGCGATATCCGTGTTTTCCATGGAACATCGCTGGTTTTCCAAAGGGCATGTGTGTGCGCAACATATATGCACAGATCAATTTCAGGGGTGCAACAGGGTGTCCTTTGGACACCCCTGCACCCTTGAAATCGCATTCTCATTTTGCGATTCGCTAATTGCGATTCGCAAATTGAAAATTCTTCCCATTCATTCCTATGGGCCTCTAGGCCCATAGGAATGAATGGGGAGGTATTCCTTAATTGCAACTCGCAATTTGCGAATCGCAATTAAGGAATTTTAGGAAATCGCTATTTTTAAAGTGATTTCTTCTTGCATACCATTTTGCTATTCCTTATTAGCGATTCCTTATTTTTCGCTAATAAGGAATCGCAAAATGGATGCTTGATGCATCTGTGGGTATAATTTTAATAGTACAAACACGCTGGAAAATAGTGATTTCATTCACTTTCACTTCCTTATACAAGGAGTACTAGACCGAGACAGTGGCGTCACTAGGGGGGTGCGGGGGGTGCGGCCCGCACCGGGTGACACCAACACATGGGGTGACACCAATCTGCACTGCAGCCTCGCCTCTGCTCTCACCTTTACTGTCGCTCCCTGTGCAAGCTTGTTCCTCATGCTGTTCACACTCACCAGCGTCTCGCAGGAGATCTGCAATGCTTGACTGTCATTTTCTTTGCTCACAAGGCAACTCTACAGCAGCCTAGCTCATCTGAGGGTGCATGGTTTCCTATTTTTCAGTATCTTGCAGTCTTCAGTTTTCCAGTGAACCAGTTCCAAATTTCAGCTTGCTCTTCACTACAGTGCCACCTGTTGCTCGCACTCTTGTTTATACAAATCCAGGGAAGACAGATGGAGTAAGAGAGAGAGGGAGACAGAGGGAGCTAGAGGGAGTAATACAGAGCGAGGGAGCTAGAGAGAGCAAGACAGAGAGAGAGGGAGCAAGAGGGAGTAACAAAGGGAGAGAGGGAGCTAGAGAGAGTAAGATAGAGAGAGAGAGCTAGAGTGAGAAAGACAGAGAGAGAGGGAGCTAGAGTGAGAAAGAGAGAGAGAGGGGGAGCTAGAGGGAGTAAGACAGAGAGAGGGAGCTAGAGGGAGTAAGATAGAGAGAGAGGGAGCTAGAGGGAGCAAGACAGAGAGAGAGGGAGTTAGAGGGAATACGAGAGAGGGAGCTAGAGGGAGCAAGACAGAGAGGGAGGGAGCTAGAGGGAGTAAGACAGAGAGAGGGAGCTAGAGAGAGCAAGACAGAGAGAGAGGGAGCTAGACAGAGAGAGGGAGCTAGAGGGAGTAAGACAGGGAGAGAGGGAGACAGAGGGAGCTAGAGGAGGCAAGAGAGAGAGGGAGCTAGACAGAGAGAGGGAGCTAGAGGGAGTAAGATAGAGAGAGAGGGAGCTAGAGGGAGGAAGACAGAGAGAGAGAGAGCTAGAGGGAGTAAGAGAGAGAGGGAGCTAGAGGGAGTAAGACAGAGAGAGAGGGAGACAGAGGGAGCGAGAGGGAGCTAGACAGAGAGAGGGAGCTAGAGGGAGTAAGATAGAGAGAGAGGGAGTTAGAGAGAGCAAGACAGAGAGAGAGGGAGCTAGAGGGAATAAGAGAGAGAGAGAGAGAGGGAGCTAGACAGAGAGAGGGAGCTAGAGGGAGTAAGATAGAGAGAGAGGGAGCTAGAGCGAGCAAGACAGAGGGAGCTAGAGGGAGTAAGATAGAGAGAGAGGGAGCTAGAGCAAGCAAGACAGAGAGAGAGGGAGCTAGAGGGAGTAAGAGAGAGAGAGGGAGCTAGACAGATAGAGGGAGCTAGAGGGAGTAAGATAGAGAGAGAGGGAGCTAGAGCGAGCAAGACAGAGGGAGCTAGAGGGAATAAGATATAGAGAGAGGGAGCTAGAGGGAGCAAGACAGAGAGAGAGGGAGCTAGAGGGAGTAAGAGAGAGAGAGGGAGCTAGAGGGAGCAAGACAGAGAGGGGGAGCTAGAGGGACTAAGACGGAGAGAGAGGGAGCTAGAGGGAGTAAGACAGAGAGAGAGGGAGCTAGATGGAGCAAGACAGAGAGAGAGGGAGCTAGAGGGAGCAAGACAGAGAGGGAGCTAGAGGGAGTAAGAGAGAGGGAGCTAGAGGGAGTAAGACAGAGAGAGAGGGAGCTAGAGGGAGTAAGACAGAGAGAGGGGGAGCTAGAGGGAGTAAGACCGAGAGAGAGGGAGCTAGAGGAGTAAGAGACAGAGAGAGGGAGCTAGAGGGAGTAAGACAGAGGGAGAGGGAGCTAGAGGGAGTAAGACAGAGAGATAGGGAGCTAGAGGGAGTAAGACAGAGAGAGAGGGAACCAGAGGGAGCTAGAGGGAGTAAGATAGAGAGAGGGAGCTAGAGGGAGCTAGACAGAGAGAGAGGGAGCTAGAGGGAGTAAGACAGAGAGAGATGGAGCTAGAGGGAGTAAGACAGAGAGAGAGGGAGCTAGAGGGAGTAAGACAGAGAGAGGGAGACAGAGGGAGCTAGAGGGAGCAAGACAGAGAGAGAGGGAGCTAGACAGAGAGAGGGAGCTAGAAGGAGTAAGACAGAGAGAGAGTGAGCTAGAGGGCGCTAGACAGAGAGAGGGAACTAGAGGAAGTAAAAGAGAGAGAGGGAGCTAGAGGGAGTAAGAGAGGGAGAGGGAGTAAGAGAGAGGGGGCTAGAGGGAGTAAGACAGAGATAGAAGAAGCTAGAGGGAGTAAGACAGAGAGAGGGAGCTAGAGGGAGCAAGACAGAGAGAGAGAGGGAGCTAGAGGGAGTAAAACAGAGAGAGGGAGCTAGAGGGAGCAAGACAGAGAGAGAGGGAGCTAGAGGGATTAATAGAGAGAGAGGGAGCTAGAGGGAGTATGAGAGAGAGCGGGAGCTAGAGGGAGTAAGAGAGAGAGAGCGGGAGCTAGAGGGAGTAAGACAGAGAGAGGGAGCTAGAGGGAGTAATACAGGGAGCTAGAGGGAGTAAGACAGAGAGAGAGGGAGCTAGAAGAAGTAAGAGAGGGAGCTATAGGGAGCAAGACAGAGAGAGGGAGCTAGAGGGAGTAAGACAGAGGGAGAGGGAGCTAGAGGGAGTAAGACAGAGACAGAGGGAGCTAGAGGGAGTAAGACAGAGAGAGAGGGAACCAGAGGGAGCTAGAGGGAGTAAGACAGAGAGAGGGAGCTAGAGGGAGGTAGACAGAGAGAGGGAGCTAGAGGGAGTAAGACAGAGAGAGAGGGGGCTAGAGGGAGTAAGAGAGAGAGAGGGAGCTAGAGGGAGTAAGAGAGAGGGGGCTAGAGGGAGTAAGACAGAGAGAGAGGAAGCTAGAGGGAGTAAGACAGAGAGAGGGAGCTAGACAGAGCAAGACAGGGAAAGAGAGAGGGAGCTAGAGGGAGTAAAACAGAGAGAGGGAGCTAGAGGGAGCAAGACAGAGAGAGAGGGAGCTAGAGGGAGTAATAGAGAGAGAGGGAGCTAGAGGGAGTAAGAGAGAGAGCGGGAGCTAGAGGGAGTAAGAGAGAGAGAGAGCGGGAGCTAGAGGGAGTAAGACAGACAGAGGGAGCTAGAGGGAGTAAGACAGGGAGCTAGAGGGAGTAAGACAGAGAGAGCGGGAGCTAGAGGGAGTAAGACAGAGAGAGAGGGAGCTAGAAGGAGTAAGAGAGGGAGCTAGAGGGAGCAAGACAGAGAGAGGGAGCAAGACAGAGAGAGGGAGCTAGAGGGAGTAAGACAGAGGGAGAGGGAGCTAGAGGGAGTAAGACAGAGACAGGGGGAGCTAGAGGGAGTAAGACAGAGAGAGAGGGAACCAGAGGGAGCTAGAGGAAGTAAGACAGAGAGAGGGAGCTAGAGGGAGGTAGACAGAGAGAGGGAGCTAGAGGGAGTAAAACAGAGGGAGAGGGAGCTAGAGGGAGTAAGACAGAGACAGAGGGAGCTAGAGGGAGTAAGACAGAGAGAGAGGGAACCAGAGGCAGCTAGAGGGAGTAAGACAGAGAGAGGGAGCTAGAGGGAGCTAGACAGAGAGAGGGAGCTAGCGGGAGTAAGACAGTACCTAGCGCCGTACATTTCCGACAGCGGTGGTCCATGCGGTAAGTCGTGAGGGGGTGACACCATGAGTTACCCGCACCGGGTGACACCAACCCCAGTGACGCCACTGGACCGAGAGAATCTAATAGCTTTAGTAGTGCAAATATTCTGGGGGAAAAAGTGATTTAGAGCGCTGGCTTAATATCATTTCCTCATACCGTACATACTAGGTCAGGGAGAGGAAGACAACAGAAAATAATCATAATAAACACGCGCTCCTTTCCAATTCTAAACAAGCATTTGCAATGCAATAGGTCTCGCATTAGGAAATTTTGAGCTATTGGTATTGTAAATGACTATTTTTTTATTTATGTGTTGGTTTTGAAAATAGCAAAATTAATAGCTTTGTCATTTACAATGCCAATAGTTTCAAGTTTCGCAAATGTGACACCTATAGCATTTGTAATGCGATATGTGTTGTATTTACGCGACTAGATGTATTGATATTACAAATAACAATGGATTTTCAGTTTTTAATTAATACTTAAATAAAAGTATTTGTAATTTATAATGGCAATAGCTTAAACTTTTGTTAATAACTTTTGTGAAGATTATGTTAGTTGTATTTTATTGTGACGAAAATCCAAGAACAGAAGTGAAATATTAACATCTTTTTGTGACATTTGTAATAAAGCTTGAAACATTGAGAGAACATATTTGAACCAGTTGTTGTTGAATGGTTGCAAAGGTTGATGCTGTGGTGGTGCTGAGTGATGCTGTGGTGATGCGATAGAGTGAGTGCGATAGATAGAGTGAAGGCGATAGATAGCTAGAGTGATGGTGATAGATCGACATAGAGTGAGGGCGATAGATAGCTAGACAGATAGTGTATTTATGTTGCATTGAGTAGAGTGTAAGTACGAGGTGTGTAATTATATGGCACTGAGTGGTATTATGGGGAGTGTATTTACGTTGGATTGAGAAGAGTGTAATTATGTGGCACTGAGTGTTAATATGGGGAGTGTATGTTGCTTTGTGTGGAGTGTAATTATGTGTCACTGAGTGGTATTTGGAGTGTATGTTGCATTGAGTGCAGTGTAATTATGTTGCATGTAACTATGTGGCACTGAGTAGGATTTGGAGTGTATGTTGCATTGAGTGCAGTGTAATTATGTGGCGTGTAATTATGTGGCGTGTAATTATGTGGCACTGAGTGGGATTTGGAGTGTATGTTCCATTGAGTGCAGTGTAATTATGTGGCGTGTAATTATGTGGCGCTGAGTGGTATTTGGAGTGTATGTTGCGTTGAGCGCAGTGCATTAAGTAGCATATAATTATGTGGCACTGAGTGGTATTGTGTGAAGTGTATGTTGTATTCTGTAGGGTGTAATTGTGTGGCGTGTAATTATGTGGCACTGAGTGGTATATGGAGTGTATGTTCCACTGAGTGCAGTGTAACTATGTGGCACTGAGCGGGATTTGGTGAGAATGTTGCATTGAGTGCATTGTAATTATGTGGCACTGAGTGGTATTTGGAGTGTATGTTGCATTGAGTGCCGTGTAATTATGTGGCGTGTAATTATGTGGTACTGATTGGTATTTGGAGTGTATGTTGCGTTGAGCGCAGTGTAATTATGTAGCATAGAATTATGTGGCACTGAGTGGTATTGTGTGTAGTGTATGTTGTATTAAGTAGAGTGTAATTATATGGCGTGTAATTATGTGGCACTGAGTAGGATTTGGAGTGCATGTTGCATTGAGCGCAGTGCAATTATGTGGCGTGTAATTATGTGGCACTGAGTGGGATTTGGAGTGTATGTTCCATTGAGTGCAGTGTAATTATGTGGCGTGTAATTATGTGGCGCTGAGTGGTATTTGGAGTGTATGTTGCGTTGAGCGCAGTGCATTAAGTAGCATATAATTATGTGGCACTGAGTGGTATTGTGTGAAGTGTATGTTGTATTCTGTAGGGTGTAATTGTGTGGCGTGTAATTATGTGGCACTGAGTGGTATATGGAGTGTATGTTCCACTGAGTGCAGTGTAACTATGTGGCACTGAGCGGGATTTGGAGAGAATGTTGCATTGAGTGCATTGTAATTATGTGGCACTGAGTGGTATTTGGAGTGTATGTTGCATTGAGTGCCGTGTAATTATGTGGCGTGTAATTATGTGGTACTGAGTGGTATTTGGAGTGTATGTTGCGTTGAGTGCAGTGTAATTATGTAGCATAGAATTATGTGGCACTGAGTGGTATTGTGTGTAGTGTATGTTGTATTAAGTAGAGTGTAATTATGTGGCACTGAGTGGTATTTGGAGTCTATGTTGCATTGAGTGTCTGGGAACATTTGCATTTCGTGTAAAGTTTCAGTTAAAAATAATGTAAATGAAAGTGCAGATTTTCTAACTGTTTGTCTTTAAACATGCAATCCTCAATTGTACGATTTCTGTGATCTTTCTTAGGCAGGCTGACACAAAAAATATTTTTTAAAAGCAGCCGCCTAATAATCGCCCCGGCACCTCTTTTGTCACAAATTAAGCACTGGAAAAGCGGCTGAAAGTAACCAGCACTGCGGTAAGCAGCTGTAGCTAAGCCACAAACAACAAGGAACGGCAGCTGGCTGTGTGCACGTGCATCACCAACCGGATTAAATATGCAGTAACAGATGACGGCTAAGTAGGTGAATGGGCCAGGCAGGGACATTTATGACAGTGAGACTACAGGCCCGCCCTCCCATCCGCAGACTTATGGAGCACTAGTTTTTTTTTAATAAGCAGAGGAACAGACACCAATTAGATGTATCTATTTAATTTTTAAAGCAGATTTTGTGATCGATATGCACTTCATGAATATGTAAGGAATGCTCTCAGGGAGTGAAATATACCGTCCGGACGACGCCTCAGGGAAGGTTGGCCGAAAATGAAGACCAGACACTAAGAGGAAGGTGGGCCATTAACCCCGACCCACCATATACTTCCTAACATCTTTCCCAGATTTTAATCATTCCAACTGGGGCTGACAAAGTAAATACAGCCACCAGATAAGTACTTTTAACCCACAAATAAAACTCCTCCCTCCATCACTCACTTGGAACATCTGCTTCATATCAATCAGTGCTCCTGTATAATTTACTGGTAGCAGGACGTCTCGTCCCATAGCGGATGGGAAGGAACAGAATGATTAAGCATGCCACTGCCACCAAGGGGTAACCTCGGTGGGTGAGGGTTTTCCTTACAAAACGCATTCTTAATCAATGCAATTCGCTCTGAAGAGTCTTTATCTTTGAAAGAATACACTACAATCCCTACGCAGCTGGGTGGAGGAACCTCAACTACTTAAACGTTGCCGAAGCCCACTGTTCTACATGTGGTGTGCTAACACGGATATGCATACACAACTGTGCATTTGTGCATGCCTTAGCGTGGGAATGGACCCTCTGGCTGCTGTTTGAACAATGCAATCCAGCAAGAATAAGGGTTTAGTGGTCCCCGGCGTACTGCACCTGCCGCACCAATGATAAAACCGACTAAACCTCACGGTGTGTGCAGCTGAACATGTGAACGCCGCCCCACAAACGGAAGCTTTAACGCGGCGCTGTTTAATCAAGCAGAAAGGTTTATCCCAACGAGCTTCCTTCTGGGGCCATGGCATGGGTCCATATGCACCTGTACAATTACACTCTGGATCCATTCTAGAGGTGCGCTTTAGATCAACGGTATATGACTGCTCTGGCTCTGTGCGCCGTGCTTTATAAACACGGTGGCATAACATAAGTAGCGAGATGCTAATTAATAAACGTGCATGTTTGGACATACATAGATCCATTATTAGTGGCTTAAAACAGAGCAGTGCAGGCAGCCAAGCGCAGGCTGAGATCACGGCTTTCTGCATGACACATCCGTGGGGCCTGTTAGCAGGCATGCCGCTGCAATCTCATCCTCCAAGCCCTCTCCGACGCGATTTCGGAGTATGCCATCAGTGGGTGCATTAACGGTAGAACGTACTGAAAAATAATACGCCTCTTGGGTTCCACTGTGAAGGTGAGGCTAGCGGGATAAACTGCCCTGTGATGGATCGAGCAAAGGTTGAAAGAAGCTGACCTATCATTTGATGGACATGCACGGAGGGCGCTGAAAGTAGGACGTGAGAGATCGGAGCCTGTCCAGTGGTGGGGTTGGCAAGAGTTTAAGCGACAGAGGGCAAACGCTGTTAAATATTAAAGATTCGTTGTGATGAAGGCGGCTACCTATGGTTGTGCAGTAAAGGAGTGGGCAGATGTGTCGGAATACTATAGACCAATACGTGAAGGACCCAGAACGAGACAGCGCTGAGGCCACCCTAACATTAACAAACATTAAATATTTGTAAACGTTGCAGATATCAAACGCTGCACAACGCCCCGAATCGAGCGGACACGAAGGTTCAGAAAGAACGTGTGTATGGTCCTCTACTTTGGGGCACGTCCAACTTCCTGTCTGTTCCCCCTCAGATGCCCCCTGTACTAGGCTCCCAATCACTCTGGGGCTGTCGCCTCACCTCTGTTATCTGTGATGATCAAGTTGTGGCTGCTCCTCCACCTGCCTCCATTATCTTCTCCCGGGTAGTCTCAGCGCCGGGCGCCTCCGAGGGACAGCTCATGGTGCGCCGGCTCCAGTGTGTGCAGACAGCAGGCCGGGCCCGCAGCGCCTCCGCCTCTGTGACATCAGCTGAGGAGCCTCCACAGTGTCCCCCGCCGCCCGCCCTCTCTAAGGCACACCCGTCCCTGATTCTAATAAGCTGCGAGCATGCGCATCCTGAAAACGGAAGTTCGGGAGCGTCACGCCTGTCTTGGGGCGGGACTTCCGTTTTCCTCAAAGCCCGCGCCCACGGAGTTGATGCCCCGCGGTGGCTGCAGAAGTCAGGACGGAGTGGCGGCGATACGGTGAGTAAGCTCTAGTTGTAAGGGGGGTGGCGTGTGTGTCTGTGTGTGTGCAGGGGGTTGGGAGGCGGCAGCGTCTGTGTGTGCGTGCGTGCAGAGGGGTGGGGGCTGGCTGTGTCTGTGTCTGTGTGTGTGCAGGGGCTGGGAGTTCGTCTGCGCAAGCGCGGCTCAGACGCGCGCTCCCGCGGTCAAAACTGAGACTGCAAAAGCGCGCGTCTGAGTCGTGTCCACTCTCCTGAATACGGGCCACATTAGGTCTGTAGCAGACTCTCAATGCTCACGCATTGAGGGGTGGGGGCTGGCTGTGTCTGTGTCTGTGTGTGTGCAGGGGCTGGGAGTTCGTCTGCGCAAGCGCGGCTCAGACGCGCGCTCCCGCGGTCAAAACTGAGACTGCAAAAGCGCGCGTCTGAGTCGTGTCCACTCTCCTGAATACGGGCCACATTAGGTCTGTAGCAGACTCTCAATGCTCACGCATTGAGAGTAGTCTGCTCGACCTAAAAAGGGCTTTATTGCGCCGTCTAAATTTCATTTCCTCATTCCGTAGATACTAGGTGAAAGGACGGGGGAACGGCCAGACATAATCATGTTAAACTATCTCTTTTTTATAATTCCACCGTAGCCAATTTAGCGAATGATATGCGCTTCACTGGGACAGCTCCTTGCTGCAACTGTCATCTGAGGAATAAGGGCTTGAGGCACTCAGGGCTGCGAGCGTGCAGACTGCTGGACTCCAACTCCCAAGAGTCCCAGCAGCTGCCTCACCGATCCCACCTGGTGACGCTCTCCCTCAAGGCCACGCCCCCTTTTAAGGGCAGTCAATAAAAAGAGTCTTCGAACCCCGCTGCGCGGGAGCGCGCGGGTAGCGCCCGGGAGAAGCCCGGGACAAGGGCGGGCCCTCTGTGGCCCTCAGTGGCCGAGGTAGGCCGGGCTGGGCCCCGGTATCTTGACTCTTCAGTCGTATGTGTATATATACTAGTCTGCGTTATTATATTGGTTGGTAACGCTAATGCTGACAGAAATATTGGCATAGAGTAGTAGACTGTTAGTATCTCTCTCACTTCATTTCATTTTGTGTATTATTTTTAACTGTTATTTTATAAGTTTGGGACCCTTATTGTAGGCTTTGTTATATCTTTAATAAGATGGAGGCTAAGACATTACGATCTGGGAAGGTTGTAATGGAGAATCTTGGTACAACACACGGTCCGATTCATTTGAAAAAAAAAACACAAACTAACGGTGCTATTATGAAAGGTCAGTTGCATTTAAATCAAATTTGGGAAAAAAGCTTAGATAGATCGCTTGAAGCTTCCAGGAAATTTGATAATGATTCAGTACAGCAATTAAATCCCTGCATAAGTAAGGTGGAAGGTAGTGAGGTGACTCCCATGGTGGAAATAAAGAGATCACTAAGCCAGTCTAAGGTGGCGGTCCTGCCAATTAGTTCTGAACATATGGCTGTGGTTGATCCCCTGTTAACATCGCAATCACTGATACATGATGTCTACAAGGGGAATGATATTTTGGACGATGATAAGGGTGATGTGTCCATAGCCACTAGTATTGATCTTGAACTCTGTGGAAGATATGTGGAAAAGTCATCTCTGCCTCCCACTGTAGTTAATAAAACGCCAATTGGAGAAACACCGTCTGGTCTGCTATTATATAGCAGTACCCCTTCTGTCAAATCCACAGATAACTTATCTCCACTGAGCAATGATCAATCCCGTCATTTTAATCTATCGGGGATTTGTCCTCTTACATCTTCAAGTTACCCAATGAATGATAAACCCATCTCTGAGTCACTCATAGCCTTGGAGCAAATTTTGTCTTCCATTCTATTGTTAATGGGTAAATTTGCTGTAAATTCTGATTGTATTCTATCCTCTGTTACTGAAATACTACAAGTATTGTTGGCACAAAATGTGAAAAAGGTTGTAAATGAACCTGTGTCTTTAGTGGCCCCTTCTAACCCTGAGCCTGTTGTACATCAAGAGGCTATTTCCTCTACTGAAGGGAAGGGAATTGCGCCATTGGGATTACCAATGGAGCAGGAGACTTGTAAGCCCACTATTCCATGCTCTTCATCGGTCCCGCTTTTGGGAACGGAAACATCCCTAGTTGAGCAGGTAGAGAATGTGTGTCAAGAAGCTCAAACGGGGGCCCATGATCTCTTTCCCATTTTTGTGCCAGATAAAAAGGTGCCAGAAAGTCTCTCTGGGTCTCCCCGAGTTTCCAAAATGACAACAAGAGTAAAAAAGGGGAAACCGATGCGTAAATACAAAAAGAAAAGACCTAGACAAATTATTTTTCCAAAACATGTAATAACTGAAATGCCCGCTTCCATAGGAAGAGGGCATAGTCCCCGTTCTGTTATTCTGGATAATGTAGAGCCGGAAGGTATCTTAAATGACTCCAATGATACCCCAGCTGAAGTAACTACGAATGGGGTGATTTTTGGATTAGTAACTGAGGCCACAGATGATGCAACTCCGAATTTGTTGATTTCTGGGTCTGCAAGTGGTGCCCATGTTTCCCAACCTATGAATGTGACTGACAGACATTCTTCAATAGTAACAAGAGTATTTAATCCCACAGCCCCTATTTTTCTGCCTCAGGTGGAAGTACCCAGAAATGTTTCTCAACAGACATCTAAGGGTACTACTTCCTATGTGGATACTTTGTTACTGGATTTTTTGCCCTTACTTGATTCTGATTTGAGAATGAATAGATCTTGGCTACTAAGCTGTTTTAATGAAATTGAAAGCTTAAAGTTGGTCCAGACAAATGATATTGATTTAGTTTTTCCTATAAGAAATATAAATGGCCAACGAACAAGGGTCAAGTTTTATTCAAAAATTATTGCTAATCTGGTCCTTCAACAAGCAGAAGCCTTTCAACGTAGAGGCATTGACGTGTTACCTTTTGTTAACAAAAACATATGTTATTCTTTCGTTGAAGGAATCACAAGGTTATCCTCTGGTCAGGATGATTATCCTGTAGGTAATAATGACCTGAAAATTTGGCTTTCCAGAGGTAAACGTATGGTTTCACAGGTTTTGCCTTTAACGGGTAACACGGATAACCCTCTAGATGAAGATGCTTCAAGGTGGAACTGGTTACCGGGAGTTCTCTCAAACACCACCTCGAGAAACCCACGATCATCTTCATATCTTTAACCAGTGTTTAAATATAGTGTCTTGGAATGCTGCTGGATTGTCTAACTGTCCGGAGAAATTTGATTATCTTCTTTCTCTGAAGGCAGATATGTACTGTATACAAGAAACATGGTGTGATACTCTCCCGTATGGGGGGAATGATTACTTCATCCTAGAAGCCGCTGCAACGTCTTCCAAAAGGGGCCACGCTAAAGGTGGAATTGCTTGTTTGCTATCTAATACATTACAATGGCAATTCTCACACCAAAAGGATGAAAGTAATCTATTTCAATCTATAACCATTTCTAATCTGGATACTGTTGTACAACGGTCGTCGTTTATAATATTAAATGCCTACATCCCTCCTGAAGATATTTTTACTCCAGTGTTAAAACGTATGTTTGCCTACATAAAGCAGGTATTAGAGGTGGATGACCCACCGTACTTATTACTGGTGGGGGACTTAAATTGTAAAGTGTCCAATACTTCCCTAGACCTGTTTCGTAACAAAGTAAAAGAAGAAGTTTTTAATATTCCCCAAGCTTGCTTGCCTAATAATATAAAAACGAATAAAAGGGGCAAGATCCTTCTTGGGGAGCTTAGTGCTATGGAGGGAATTATTATAAATGGTAGAATGCCCTCTGATTCCCCTGCTAATTATACACATGGCTCTATCAGGGGTGAATCCATTTTGGATTATGCAATAACAGATTTTGATACGTTCTCTTGTTTTAAAGATCTGGTAATTACACATACCCCTCTGAGTGACCATAAAATTATTAAACTAACTGTCTCATTAATACCCCCGGAATCTGACCGCTGGTCTCTAATGAATAAAGGCTTTTCTATCAATTGCGTTTCTGGGAGATGTTATTGGGGTATCAACTCTAATAATAATGTACAAAACATCCTTATTCAATTTCTAACTAATCTTGACTCTTGGCAAGGTAGGGAATTTATATTCCTTGAAACGCTTATCCTAAAAATCACTGAAATGGCTAGGAGTAAAGGAAAGATTAAAAAGAAATACTTCTCTCCTAGTCCTTTATTAAAGTTAAATAAAGAGATTAACAAACTTGTTAGGACGCAATATCTATTCAGATCAGGAGAAATTGGGAGACAGCTAGCGTTACTAAAGCGAAGGAGGGTGAGATTGAGAGCCAAATTAAAAAGAGACAAAGAAGATATGGTATGGATCAGTCTAAGAGAAGCATCTTGGTGTAAAAACTCTAGAGCTTTTTGGTCCATAATAAGACAAGGATGTGGGTCTGTTAAAACATCCACTCCCACTGTTATTACTGAAGATGTCTGGATCCAATATGTGCTCACCTTATATGCATCCAATGGAGCAGGCGGGGACACTTGGGTTCCAGACGGTAACATTGATGATAAAATGGAACTCCCCACTGAGTACTCCATAG
This sequence comes from Lissotriton helveticus, assembly GCF_964261635.1. Lineage (NCBI taxonomy): Eukaryota > Metazoa > Chordata > Amphibia > Caudata > Salamandridae > Lissotriton > Lissotriton helveticus. The sequence goes on from NC_136065.1 coordinate 1,546,935,655, forward strand.
CCACCGCAATTAAGAGCATGCGTTCTTCTGGGGCTATGGGTCCAGATGAAGTGCCCATGTCTATAATAAAGCAAGACGTAACAAATTGGAGCAGGATCCTGCTTCCTGTGTTTCAGGCATGCTTCAAAAAGCGAACAGTTCCTGACTCTTGGCGGGGAAGTATTTTAATCCCAATTTTTAAAAAAGGAGACCGTGAGAATCCTGCTAATTATCGCCTAATTGCGTTATTAGATGCGATTGGAAAAATCTTCGCTAAACTGCTATTAATATTAATAACAGACTGGGCTTTTGTAAATAATGTTATTCCCAGGGAACAGACAGGCTTCCGAAAAGAGCATGGAACTTTAGATAACCTAACTATGTTGCATGTAATTACGGACAAATACGTGCGTGTTCGTGGTGGGGGCATATATGCAGCATTTATTGATTTCTCCGCAGCGTTCGATAGGGTTGACCGACCGACGCTGTGGAGAAAATTGATGTCATTTGGTATGCCGCGATACTTATTGGAGTTAGTTATGTCCCTGCACTGTAACACCTGGTGTAAGGTGCTACAAGGCGGAGAAAGGGGTCTTACGCAAGCAATCCCCTCACGCAATGGGTTAAAACAGGGTTGTATACTAGCACCCACATTGTTTTCCCTGTACATGGCCGATCTGCCTACGGTAATTGCAGAAAGTGATGGTTTCGCCCCAGTAATTGGAGGGACTGCCGTATCTATTCTAATGTATGCTGACGACATACTAATTTTAGACTTGACTCCTAAGGGTCTCGCTAATCGTCTCCATACTTTGAATGATTTCGCGGAAAAACACTGTATGAAAATTAATAGGTCTAAAACCAAGATCATGTGCATCTTTGGTAAAAAGAAGTGCAGATCGAGGAACTATAATTGGTCATTAAGCGGAGAAAAACTTGAAGTAGTTAACTCCTATACATTTTTGGGCAAAATTATATCTTCTAACCTTAGTGAGAAGCCTCACATTGAAAATAACTCTAGAAAGGCAACTGCCCACGGTATGGGATTATGTTCATTGTATAATGCGACAGGGAAGAGGCACTTCTCCTCTTGCTTGGAGGTGTTTCGTGCGAAGATTCCTGCCACCCTTCTTTATGGAATAGAATTGGTGGATCTAAAGCAATGGGATTTTATGCAAAAAGTGGAGGGAAAGGTATTAAGGAAAATCTCCTCACTTAATTCAGCCTGCTCCACGACTTCCTGCAGACTAGAATTTGGTCTGCGAAGTTGCTGGGCCCAAGGGCTGGCTGCTCTTGTGAGGTGGATAGCTTCCCTGGCCAGAGCTAAACCAGGAACCCTACGTGAACTCATAAAAAAAGAGCTTTTAGGTACCTTTAATGAGTTTTCGCAGCTGGTGAAAAATTTTAGAAAAGCTGTTGTACTACTGGAATTAGATGAAAGTATGTTATTTTCTATTTCTCCATTAGAATTAAAGCAAAAGCTAAAAAGTAGGTCCTGGGAACTATGCTTTAAGATGGATATACTGGCCCAACAGAAGTATAAAGAAAGGGAAGCTCTGGTCCTAACTTATACACCTAAACTTGCACAACAATATTTAAGGTGGAATATACCTCATGGTGTCCGTAGGATATGGTTCCTCTTACGCCATAACTTGCTTCCACTTAATACACTTCTTGCAAAATGGTATGATGTGACACCTTTATGCAATCTATGCAATAATGCTGCTCAAGACCTCAACCACGTATTGTTTGTTTGCCCGATATTACATGTATGGCGCAAAAAATGGATAAAACCTATCTGTTTACAGTTGGGAATTTTGAATATAAAAATGTTTTGCCATGCTCTGTACTGCCCGCCTAACGAAATGTTCTGTTCCAGATTATTTAATTATTTTAAAGGATTTTTAGATATATATTAATATGAGTTTGGGAGATGCTGCGGAGTTTATTATTTGCTTATATTTACTTGTTACTTCTGATGTTGTCTGTATCGTGTCCTTATTTTGTTATTTGATATTATGTATGTTATTTTATGTGGCCCTCGATGAGAGCCAAATCATAATAAATAAAACTTTAACTTTAACTTTGAATGATATGCCTTTCAACGTAGGAACTTTTCCACAGAACATCGCGTCCCCTCCTTGAAGGCAGGCTATTATCGCTTGCCTGCAGTGTGTATGTACTAAATACTGAATAGTAAATAAAAACTGCACGCGCTGGATGGATACTACAAAAAAGTTTTAATAAAAGTGGGCCTGTGTCATACTGTGTCCCATAACAAAGAACGGCGTCCTGCTGCTCGAGGTCTATACAGACGAGTACTAAAATCATGACGTTTAACCTTCTGGATACTGGTCATTAAGTTTGCAGGTAAACGTTCGTGGAAGAGGAAAAGCTTCCTAAAAGTATTCTGGTTATGTAAAATGGTTCTTACAACACTTCACCTCATTGTTAAATATATTAAGAATGGTTCTGAATTAGGCAGCAACCTTAGCCCACCTACACCACAGTGTTATGACATCAGCTATTTTTAAACAAGCACTGGAAAATCCATTAACTCTGGATTTAATATGTCAGCAGGTGTAAACACATGCACCTACAAATACTGTTTATTACACCAAAGCCAATAGTGGCGTTTCCAGTGCTGGGAACCAGATGAAAAAAAGATTGCTTTCTGTATAGAATGTAAATAGGAGCTAAAGAATTGCATGTAACAAAAAATGTGATGATTGTGTACTTTCCCCCCCCAAAAAAGTAAAATAAAATCTCTTGTATTCCAATAGAAGCCCTCCCTGTAAGGTGGAATGATACACTAATCAGCCAATAACATAAGATGAGAGAGATTGCTATGGGTGGCCCAAACCTCGCTAGTTTATTTGAAATCATTGATATTTCTCTGTCAGGCAGATACATTCTTTGCTAAGCTAGACTTAAAAAAACAGATATTATAAAAGCCAACGTGTCTGGCACTGGCTGTCAGAATCTTGGCTTTGTGAGTGCTTGTATTGTTTTGTCATGGTTTTGTCAAACGTTATTGTAGCTAGAGCTGCTGGACTTTCGACAATCAAAAATAAATAAAAATAATAGTAGCTAAAAGCAAACATATTTTTAGAATCCAAAAGCACACATTGCCATAGTCCCTGGGCCTAAAGGGAACCCCTTTCTGTGCAGATGTGCTTGTTGTAGAATAACAGAATGGCGCCACTAAAAATGAGGTTAGCCAGTGGCTAAAATGGGCTGAATCATTGCCCTAAGGTGTATACTGTAGAATTTGTAAGAAAAATATGAATGCCACAGCAAAAGGCCAATGGATAAAGAGGGTTGGATGAATTCCCATGTAAGCATATTGTACATATAATTGATAAATTTAGTAAGATCAAAGGTCTTGGATAATGACAGACCTAAAAACTCCTTTAAAATATGTAAAACGCTGGTAAAAACATTTAAACATTTCATTGATACAAGCATGTGCACAGGTGGCTCCCCTCCGTTAATCGTCACAACAATTGCCAACTATGATAACAATGCTCTCGGAAATGAGGGGCATATTATCAAGAAACGGCGTTAAAATTATCGACGCTTTAGCGGAAGGAAACTGCCGCTAAAGCGGCTATAATGTGCTTGAAAATATGCCCTTGTGAATTCCCATAGAAGCCCAGGTTCTGGTGTGAACCAGGGCTTCTGTGGGAATTCACAAGGGCATATTATCAAGCCCATAATCGCCGCTTTAGCGGCAGATAATCTTAACGCCGTTCTTGATAATATGCTCCTATATGTTAATGATTCCATAACATGCACACATTCAAACATAGCGAAGAAAATGTCTGTTTGCAGTATCCAAGTGCAGTCTCTTATTAAGAGCCGGGGCCTGATACAGGGTTCAGCGGTAACAGAAGGGCTGGACGGAGCACCCCGCGCAGACTCCCCAAACCATATTACGCCTCTGGTAAGGGAATTCTACAACTCCATTCATTCATTTTTGTAAGTGAATTTGTTATACAGCACAGTGATTTCATGATGACACATTTGTATCAAGTTTCCCAAAATCGAAAAATCATCACTAAGGCCAAGCCGTAGATTCAAATTTGATTCCTACGTAATATATTTTTAAGAGATACATACTTTACACCAATAAACACAACTTGAACCCATATTGTTCTGATTGTTAGTGAAGTAATGGCTTGTATCACAGTTACCTATGCAAATCCAAGGTACATCGAGACGTTATACAATTAATGCAGTGACATATACACATACACATTTTTTTTTTGCATGGAACGGTCAGTTCCACGTCAAAACAACATCTTTAAAGACGAAGAGAAAACGCTAGCATTGAGTTGTTAACAGCAAGTGATCTGGAATAAAGGCTAGACACGACTCTGCAGGAGCCGGGGCGCTCAGTTTCCAAATAAGCCTTTTCAGTACTAAAGCTTTGCTGCCCTCCAGTGGTTTGACAAGAGTAATTCTTCATTTTGCTTAGCAGACTCACACAAAACAAGCACTGGCAATGCTAAAAGTCCTGGATTTAACGTGGTGTAGAAAGCACTTTGACAATCATACCCAATACTTCATTTGTAAAAGAAAGACTGCCGGTGCCTAGAGCTATGTTCCAGCGGCTGCATAGTGCTGAAACTACCTCGGGGCTCTTTAATTCATTGCCAAACACTGCTGCCCTTTTAGCTCACTCTTGCCGGTCCATGCTTTCTCCCTTTGTGCTAGTTTTTCTGTATTTCTTTTCTTGCTTCTTTTTGGTTTATTTTTCTCTCTCTTGCTTGCAGTCCATATCTGACGAGGAAAAATAAGTACCAGTCCCCAGAAAATGAGTGCCTGTGGGCCCTCCCAGCAACCACTGCTTAAATTAAGCACTGTACGTCACTTCTTCTGTGCTCATATAGACAGAGGGGCAGATTTAAAAGAAAGTGACTCAGTGCGGAAGGCAAGCCATTTGGCGGCGCTGCACTGAGTCACTTTCAAAGCACTGGGATGCAACATATTTACAACAATATGTTGCATCTCAGTGATTCCCCCTGCACTGGCGCACACACTTCTGCCATGCGCCGGCGCAGGCACCCTGGCACCATGGTGTGAGGATGCCTGCATTGTGGGAAGATTGTTTTTGTTCAGGAAGGGTTCCCTTCCTGCACAAAAACAATCTGAAATGCAGTTTTTCAATTTGTATGTGTGTTGCATTAGCACACAGGGCCGGACTGGCCGTAGTGGGCATCGGGCATTTCTCCGGTGGGCCGCAGGGGTGGGGGGGCCTTAGTGATGATTTTTAGATTTTGGGAAACTTGATAAACAATCCTTGAAACAATGACATTTTTCAACTTCTATGTGTGCTAACAGGACCGGACTGCGAACCGAAACTGGCCCTGGCAAACTGCTCGGCCGCCCCCCCCCACACTTACCCTACTGTTGCACCCCCCTGGAGTTAGAATATTAATTGTTACCCCTACACTATCCAACACTTACCCTACTGTTGCACCCCCTGGAGTTAGAATAGTAATTTTTACCCCTACACTATCCAATACTTACCATACATGCAATGTAATGTTATTCGTTGTAATGGTATGCGTTGTAAAGGTAGTATGCGTTGTAATGGAATACGTTGTAAAGGTAGTTTTTAAAAATTCGTTGTAATGGCATGCGTTGTAATGAAATGCGTTGTAATGGTTGTTGCGTTGTAAAAAATGCATTGTAAAGGTATGCTTTGTAAAAGTATGCGTTGTAACGTCATACATCCTTCAGGACATCATGCAAAGTGACTTAAACAAGATCCGTTTATCCACTGGCATCCTGTGGTGGAAGTCCTACTGGGAAAGCGTGCAGAGTTAAATTAATTAACAGATGATGCAGCCACATTTTGCACAATCACAACGTGACAGATAAGATATTTAGGTACACCAAGCAAGACTGCGTTCCTATGATTCAAACGGGATGGGAGAGCTGCCTGCCTCACCACCACCTCCTTTCAACTCGGAGGTAAAGCAGAATCTTTAGGCTCTTCAAACAGGAGTAACATGCACCAGCGAGCTTGATGAGATTTGAGCAGATGGGAAGGTCAACGCTGATAGTAACACCACAATTTTTGTTCACAGTAGTAAGGGCAGAGAGTGAGCCATAAGCCAGAGACTACTAAATGAGGCCCAGGCATAAGGATGATTCCATACAAACAAGACCTCCATTCAAGCTCAAAAGGTTATTGGTCAGCCAACATTCAACTCAAGCAAGACACTCACAATGTTTAAGAGGAAACTCAGAGTTACTACCCTTTGTTGTATCGGGAACTGAGTAGAAAAAGTGTATTGAAAAAAAGCCAAAAGAAGACTAAAGCAACAAAAGGGTTAAATAGACATTCAGGAACTCTATAAAGAGCACACAAAGTCTTAACAATAAACAGTGTCTTTACTTGAAAAAGTATGTTGTTTTCTTCCCATTCTGTTATTCCATTAAGCCTCCCATCTCTTTGTGTTGGGTTTGTGTCCTTCCTTTCTCGCTCACCTCACAGCTTCAGACTGATGAGTTTGTGGTGCCGTCTTGGGGTCTTCAGCTAGATGCCTGGTTGGAAAAAGGCTTATCAGAGCAACACCAACCATAGGAACTAGTGAGCTTCATTACATACATGATGTCCTCTGTTGCCCTTACAGGCGGTTTAGCAAAGTCTACCTCCGCCACATTGAACTCTCTCGCTCTCTCTCCTCTCCTCTCCTCTCCTCTCCTCTCCTCTCCTCTCCTCTCCTCTCCCTCTCTCATTCTCTTTCCATGTTTCCCCCAAGACTCCTTTTGTAAGTAGCAATTCCACCTATGCTCTCTTACATCGACATTCAGGGACAGGAGGGGCGTGCATATTCTGAACCTGATGGCGAAGGCTTTCAAACTATCATGGCTCGTCAGCTCTGCCACTGCACCTTAAAGAGCTCTTGAAGAACTGGCCACACTGATGGTGGCTTCCATGAAGAATGCTGATTTTGTCCCAAAGGGGCTGTGTGTGGAGGGCTTCAGGTGAATCTAGTAAGTCAGGCAGGTAGTGGTGAAATACAAAAGTACTTTCCATACTTTCAGCCTCCCAAGCTTTAAAACAGGGATAAACCATAGATTGTATGTACCACAAAAGCAAGATGAACTGGTGAATAATCTGATTGAACATTTTATACTATTATAATACAACAACTCTCAGTTTGAAAGGCCGGCAGCATCATTCCAACAATCATTAATCTGATCTATTACTGGACTCAAGTCAAGCTTGTTCCATGCACAAACCCATTTTTCATGCCTCTTAGCACAAAGATTGGCAAATTTCTTATGTGTTAGCACTACAAATGTTATGAGGGTATGATCAGCCCACAGAAAGGGCAAAGTCTTAGTGATATTTATTGAATCATAAGGGCCACAAATGAGGTAAATCACGTGACCTGCATCATGGGCGCGGCCTTCAACCATGTGAATTAAGGAAGGGCCGACATATTCTCCAAAAGATAGCAGAATGTGCTGTGAGATAGACCATATGCCCGGTATTAAAATATATCCCAGAATAATGGTGTTAACTGATTGATTAACTAATTTGTTGATAGACTATAGAAGCCACTAAGGAAAGAGCTATGAGAGTGTAGGGGAGGGGTGGGGTGATGAACTAAAATAAAGTTAAAGCTAGATGGTGAAATGAATCAAAGTGCCATCAAAACCTTTTGCATAGTTGATTCCAAAGTAAACTTCGGGTCAGATTAATAAACTATTGCACCACTGCCTCTTATTCTTCATATTGGTTTAGGCTACATCACAACATACTCCCGAGACAGCGCCATAACAATGCCAGGCCCAGATGTTGCATACAGCCACATTTCTTTTAAAAAGATCAGATCCAATATGTTAACTGATATAGAGGAAACAAGTTTCCATTGGTGCTTAGTAACAGAGAGTACATTCAACAGGGTGGCAGAAAGAGATTGATTTGGCTTAGAGGCACAGTATTCTGATTCTCAACTGCCCAGAAGGAGACCATGTCTATTGAACTATATCAAGAAAAGCTGAGAAGCAGTCCGAAGAAGCAAAGCTCTGGGAAGAATTACTTAAGGAGGTACCAGTCATACTATAAGTGAAAGAGTGGAAGGGGCAGTGTCCTTGCAAATCGGGCTGCATTTGCCACTGGTCTGTGTAGTCTTGGAGTGTATGTGCGCAGAATGCTTTACCTTTGGCACACCACTGCCATGCGGCCACAATGTCTGCACACACTGAGCAAGCACACAGCAGCCCTTTCCTAAGTAAGCACCCACTGTTTGGCATGTAACTCGAAGATCACATCACTGCCTTCAAGTTCCCTACAAAGACAGGGGAGAGTAGAACAAAAGAACAGGCTAGGAGTACTAAGGTCTAAATAAAATGCATGCACATTGCCAATGGTAATCAGAAAGGTTCTTACATATTACATACAATAAAAAATGTTTAATAAAGTTTTCTAAAAAACAGTTTCTAAAAGCTTTTTTTATCCCAAGAAAGGGCTCGATAGGCCTGAAACCTGGACCGACAGTGTACCCAGGTAAGTAAATAGTAGGAAACAAGACAGACATTTTTCTGAAGAAAAGGCATTGCATATTATAAAACGAACACTTTTGCATTTTTTTGTATCCAATTCAGCCTCTTTGTAGCCTCAATGCATCCTCCAAAATAGGGAAGATGTCCATTGTCCACTTGTGATTTATCTGACATCTTATTTTCCAGTGGCTGTTAGGTGTTATTTAGTACTCTTCCTAAGTCTTTCTGTCATAAATTGGCTTTCAGTAATCAATCATGTATGTATGAGTGAATGAATATTAATCACAATGATAAAGTGCTAACAAATATCAAAATGCGTTCTGGTGCAAAAGGGTAATTACCATAAATAGAGAAGGAATTTAGGGACGTGAAAAAAGCCAAGTCCCCAGCCCCCTAAAAGCCAAAAATTCTGGAGTGTTGCAAATATCACGGGGAAGTTCATTCAAAGATTTAGCAGCTAAATAGGAGAAACATCTACCAACTTGTCATTTTAGGGAGCACACATCGGCACTGAGAAGCAGATGCTGGTGATCTGTTAGGAGAATGGTGGTGAAATGTAATGACAAGATAGCTTGGGCCAGCATGAGAAAAGCCATGTGGGTCAGACAAAGTACCTTGAAAAGAATCATTTTTCTGATCGAAAGCCAGCGCGAGGAAGAAAGATGAGCTTTTACTGTTTTTGTTTTTAGGAGTCCATGGATACGACAGGCAGCTGCATTTTCCATCTTTTGCAACTATTGAGAGATATATTGCGGTACGCCCAGGAAGAGGGAATTGCAATAAACAATTCTACATTCAGTGAGGGCCTGAACAACAGTCTTACATGGGTTGATTTGTAGAAGTGGAAAAATCTTGTAAAGTATGCGCAGAAGACTAAAATAAGTTGCAGCTAAGTGATTCATCTGAGCAGCAAATAACATCTTGTTATTAAAGATGATACCAAGAATCACGGTTGAATCCACTGGATCAGGAGGGGTGCTGGACGATTCTGGCCATCACCTTGAGGACCAGATTTTGACTTCCCAACCGAATAATAAGATCTCAGTCCTTTCACTATTTAATTTAAGGCAGATCATATTCATCCAAGAAGCAATGGCAGACATGTAATGCAAAAAGTTGTCTTCAGTAGAAGTCTAATTCTCAGAAATAGATGTCAGAATTTGAGTTTCATCAGCATATGAAACAAAATGAAATCCAAAATTGTTGCAAGTTTAACCAAGGTAGACATTAAATAATGTCAAAGTCATTAACTTTGAAATGTAATCCTTGTGGGATTTCACAACTGAGAGTGAATGGAGAAGAGTGATTGAGAAGAACAGATTGAGACCTATCCACAACAAAATCCCAACTTCAGCTAGTCTATGAAGGAGTACGGTGAATGACACAGATCGAAAGCCACATACAGATTCAATAATGTAAGTACGGCAGAGTTACCTTTATCCAAGATGAATCTAATGTTATCTGTCATGGATAGTAAAGATGTTTCAGAGCTATGAGATTTCCTAAAACCGTCTGATAGGGATCCAGCAGTTCATTACATTTCTCTCAATCTTAGCCAGTAGTGGAAATAAGTAGAACGGCCTATAGCTGGAAAACCGTTCAGGATAGACTATGTTTATTTTTTTAAGAAAAGGGAGGGATCAATGCCTGATTCCTGTTGTTAAAGAAAAGTTGCACATTTTCAACAATGTACGGCAGATGTAATTCTCAAAATGATGGAGAATGGACGGGGGCAAGGATATAGAGGAGATCAGGATTTTATAGACTGAAGTAGTTTACTAGTCTGGTTTATTAGCCATTTAATTTGAAATGATCAAAATAAGTTACTGCCATCGCGTACTGTGTTGCTTCTAGAAGATCAGGTCGAAGTACAGTTGAATTATTAACAAATTATAAATAGATATTTTCTGTTTCATCTTTGAAAAACATTGCAAGATTGTAGCACAGAGATTGTGAAGGAGAGATTGTCATATTATTGGATTCAGGGTGCAAGTGTTGAGTAATCAATTTAAAAAGATCATAGGACATATTTATGGAACAGCTAGTAAGCGAAGAGTGATAGTCTAGCAAGTTTGATAGCAGATTTAAATCCCGAAGTGTGTCTATACACCTCTTTATACACCAAATCGTACTGTTGTCTCTGGATACCTTTTACTTTTTTACAAGTGTTCTTCATCTCCTGTAGGTCATCAAAACCACAGCGCTTCTGGCTTATTTCTATTCTGTTTGTCTATGGCCTTTTCTAGCCATCCATTAAAGATAACGAGGGCAGTAGAGATGTCCTCACCAATAATTGGAGAGAAGTCTTGTAAAGTCTGTCCCAGAGTAAGATAATCAATTTTGGCAAATAGGTTTCAAAAGATAGCATTGTTTTTAATAGGCATGAATTTAGAGGACAGTATAAAACATTTACTAGGTATAGCATAACTATCTGGCCAGGTTAGGGGAAGAAAAGTCTCTAATTGAATTCTCTATGATTACAAGAAAAAGCATCCAATGTGCGGCCTGCCACATGTAGGATCGCTGACCAGTTGTGTGAAGCCAAGGGCTAAATTAATGCAAATTAGTTTCACAGAGTGTATGTCTATGTACTTGAGTATGATAGTTAAAGTCATCTAATATAACAAAATTGGCAGAGACGAGAATAAATGGATCTAGAAAAGTCCTCAAATGATTAGTGTAGGTAGTGCTTGTGCCTTTACACCCTGCGACGAGGAAGCAACCTGCACCCCACGCAGCCTCATCCATTCAACGGTGGCCCCCGCTGAACACGCTGATGCGAAACACCTCCACAGTCAGTGTAAGCACCCATCTTCCAGCTGCTGCCGTTCTTCCCCCATTCACCTCCCCAGGGAAAGCCTCATTCATAAGGGCGCTGCAGGGCGATGCCTGACTTTAAGTCATACAACAGTAGCCAGTCCATCCCACTTAGTCTCCACAGGGTTCAGTTAAGGACTTTGTAATCAACTCTTAATGTACCTCAGCATAATTGTTAGCACCCCATCAACCCCGTTGTCCTCCTCCCATCTTCCTCACACCTCCTGCCATAACACCGCAATGACCACCACCCCCAGAACAAACACTAAATTTTCTTTCTGCCCAGGGCGCTGTTATGGTTCCAACTGATTCATATTGACCCTGTGCCTCCAAAGCTCTGTCCCATATCCAGCTGGCTCAGCCACAAGGCACGGTCTGTGGGAGCATCGGGCCGAGCCTCCCCCACTGTGCCGACATCTGTGGGGCACGTATCTGTGGCCCACCTTGGCAGCAGGAGAGGGGAGTGTACCCCCCCACATCCGAGACTCGGCAGCAGCCGCTTGATGCCTGCCTGTTGCCCAGACCACACGGGAGGCCTAGATTGAGGACTACCAACACCAACTGGTGGCTAAACTGATGTATTGCACCCACTCGGCTCACTGAAGCAACCACCCTGTCCGTCATGACCTGTCCAGGGAATATCCAGTGCCATCCTTGGTTCCCTCAAGGGAAAAAGCCTCAGTGCTGCATACATGCCAATAGACCCGATTCAGGTGGGAGACTCCCAATTGTTGAAGCGAAAAATTCCCTTATTTCGGCTGTCTCCGACCTGAAGTTGCCTCTTCTTCAATAGAAGTCAATGAGAGGAATACATTCTCCCAAATATATTTTCAAAGTCTCATACTTTCCTCTTCCAAAATATTGCCATGTACATCGATCCAAGCTTCATCCTTCCGAGTAGAGCAGGTCCTCTACCCGTTGTGGCCAGCAGTTTTCTCTGGTAATTCACAATGCATCGTCATTTCTGCTTGCACATTATGGCTTATGACGATGCACAAAATGCAGCAGCGACGGCCCCAGCATCGATGGTGACGGAAGAGTTCCACCCAAATCCGTGGACTCACCCGAGCCTAGACTTCAGCAGCTTTCCGGATGAGAGGTCCACTGGACCTGGTGGTGGAGGTAGTACTCTCCACCACCTTCTGAGTGGTGAGGGTGGTACTGGAGAAACTGTTTGACCTTTTCAGTTTGCTGAAAGAGGTGAAGACTGACAACAGACCACCATCAGCACCACCCAATCAGAGAAAAGGGAAATATAGAGTGATCCTCAAGGGTCGAGTTCGTGAGCAGTGAGACATTACAATCTAAGACTCCGGGTCCTGAAGGACTTTGCATGTAATGTGGAAAGGGCTGACATACCTGCTCAAAGAGGAGGCCTCCTTACGAACTGACCTGGGGAGTGATGGAGAGTTACACTCGTTGACTTACACAAGCAATGTCTTGTATTCATTAGCATGAGTTTCAAAATGTATTCTTCACATTAGCAATAAAGCTTTTCAAAGTCTTCAGACCTGTATGTGAAGGAAAGTGTTCTGTCAGGTGCCCTTAAGCATTTCGGATGAGTAGTCAGTGGCGGCTGGTATGGAACAGGGGAGGCAGGGCAAGGGGAGGCGGGGTTTGAAAAATATATTTTTTAAAACACGTACATTTTTCGCCGTCTATCCTCATCGTCTCTGCTTCTCTTCTATTCCTGACTCTGAGTCCAGAAGAAGCAGGAAGCACACAGGCTCCCCTAAGCCAATCACAATGCTGCAATGCACCATTGTGATTGGTCTGAGCGCTGTGGTTGGGCGCTCGGATGGGGACAGGGAGCATGTGCATGTTCCCCAACTGGCTGTGCATTACAGTCTGGAGAGGAATATGCAAAGTGTGCATGACTGTTTGGCCAGCCCAAGATGGCCGGCCAAACCGTCATGCACACTTGCGTGTCACCAGCCCCGCCCCGCCATGACCCACCCCGCAGCAATGAAAAATAAGATGATAACAAAGTCGCTCTTATCATTTTATTTTTCCTTTTTCCACTGCTCTGAGAGCAGTGGGTGGACGCTCCTTCGCTCTAGCGGAGGAGCCGCCCCTGCGAGTAGTTACGCCTTAGCTGAGGGCTCAAAAAAGCAGGCTTCTGTCACCATGCGTAATCCGGGTGCAGTCTGGACGCAGACAACTTGCCTGCAAGTAAATCCCACCACATAAGAGGGGTACATGGCTAGAAGTAATACACTATTGTATCTCACGTTGAAAAAATATGAACTGGAGTCGCGCTGCTCTCCAATTTCCCTGAAGTCTGCCTTCAAGTGGGAACAAGATACTGGAGAATCAAAGCAATCAAAGTAAAGTGCGAAAAGTAACCCATAAAATGATTTAGAAACCTCTTTAAAGAAGGCGACCCTAAATGTGGAGCCAGGTGCCTTCAAATGCCTAAAAGGAAACATGATGTCGCGCCAGGCATCAAGACGTCATTGAGCAAGTATTCAAAAAGAGTTCCCACCTGGGATCATTTTCAGCCTAGACGTGCTGCTGCTCTGATGATAAAGGCCACCATTGCAGAGGGGGAAGAAGTGAGCTATTAACACTGCCATGTACTGAGAGGAGATGGTTCCCTGCTCTAGCCACACCCTTCCCAGCGTTATATCTCTGATACCAACTCTGTAGAGGAGGCTGAGAGGAAAGTCATCAAAGATCAAGAGCTGTATGATGAAGAGCTGGGAAGAATCTTTTACATTTTGCATCTTGGGATTGTAATTATATAATATATTTATATGATGACCACTAGAATTAAATTACGAGAATACAACGGATGAGTTACCAGGACTTGTTTTAGGGGCATCTTGCCCCACTAATGAATCTGCTTCAGCATACAAATGAAAGCAATAATGCTTGCTTGAAATATAAACTAACCTTCATGCAGGGGCGCATCCCATCTCAACAATTGCTACAATAATTAAAGAGGTCACTTAAGCTTCTTTACTAGAACAGTCTTACAGAGCAACCGCAGCATCCTCCTACTCTAAGCAGCCAATGCATTAACGTCCTTCAGCTGGAATAAAGTTGCAGGAAGGTTCCAGACAATGATGTGCCAAAGAAACCAGTCACTTTAGTCCCACACCAACAATTCGACAATCCCCTCTCCAAATTATACAAACGACGAAGGAGCACTTCTTCTGACAAACAGGTGTTAAAAGTAATCTAGTATGGGGACACCCTGGAATTTGTTCACAAGCCTCCCAATCTCCCTCTGTATAGATCATGGCATCACCATCTTTCTTTGCTGGTGGAGGAAATGTGCTTGCTTCTATCCAAAGATTTCCAAGGATTTGTTTGCAACTTCTTCCTGAAGAACCGGGTTTTAGAACCCAGCAGCGCCAGGGATACGCCCAAAGTCTTCGGGTTCTCCTGTCTTGGCAAACAGAGACACGGAATACTTCTAGGTGGCGTCAGAGATCAAATTTATTAGCTGCAGCTAGTAACAGTAATCTCAGCAATACAACACGGTGTACAACATTACAAATGGACACCCACTGCGCAAAATTCTGACCAATAGGACACATTTTCTAACTGAGTATCACATTAACAAAAACCCAATTTACAGTAACCCAACCCAAAAGTTAATTATTAGGACTGTCCCAAATTCAATTTCCACAAGCCGGACAAACCCATAATTGAAAGCACTACCCATGTAATGAAAAGTCGTAAGGAAAGAAACAATTCAGATGTTGATTAGGATAAGATATGTGCAAGGAAACTAAAAGTTAATGATATCCTGAACATTGATTGGTAATCTCAGACAACAATCAACTAGGAAAATTGGCTTCGTGGAAGGGTCAGTTTCAGGTGACGGGGTCAGCGTCTTTGCAATTCACTCACAAGTCAGAAAAGGGCCAGTTAATGCATACATGAACAATGAGGCACAAGCAACTTTGTTCGTTCGGTTACCTCCACGGCCTACGTGAGGGCAACACAAAAATGGCGTCACAAACAACTCAAACAAAACGGAGTCTGGTTCGAAATCACGGAACCTCAGACCCTCCTTTTGCCATTACGTAGGCAATGACCTAAACTCACTTCAATCTGAATCCAGGTCTATATCTATTATCATCAGGTCGTCAAGGTGTTGCTGTAACATCATCTTATTATCCTTCGCTTCTCTCGGGACTGGTCTTCTCACACAGATCGCAGCACAAAGACTACAAATGGCGGGACCACACTGGATGCATAAGCAACACGAGAAAAGGATTGCTAAAGCCATACCAAGAAACATCAGAATCTTCCATCCCCATTTGGACAGCAGTTCCCAAAACCATTCTATCAATGACCAGTTCCCTTCGTCTACATGTATAGACTCAGCGGACTTATGTAACCTCAAGATAGCTTGATACACTGGTGGGGCGTTATCTGGTATGAAAACACAGCAACTAGACCCGATCAATTTACATACCCCACCTCTATCTGCAAGTATAATATCTAAAACAAAGCGGTTCTGTAATGTCATAAGGCGATCCGCTTGAAGCTCAGCTGTAATATTACTAAGGGCACCTGCAGTCTCAATTATAGTGGCCTCGACCACTCTCGTAAGCTGGCGAATATTTCTACCATTAGCCATAGGACCCCAAAAGGGCAGAAAGCCCTTAAAGAAGTCCCCAACTTCTTGTGCGACAGTATCTTTCGCATCGATAACACCTCTACCATATCTTGTCTTATGGTAATTGAAAGCAGCTGTATATGTAGGGGGAAGCAAAAATGCCACATAACATGTGCCTGAAAAATCAGAAGGCAACCATGTATAGGCTCTGTCGTTACAAACAAAATACGTGCCTTTAGCTGGCACGAACGGTGGAGATTTCTGGGATGTATAGACATAGGTGTGCACACACACACTCTTACCAAGCTGAGCTCTCGGATTTTGACCATTACCTTGCAGACAAAAATGACCTCGGTGGGGTACAATCCAAATAGGAGGAGACCTTTTCTGTCTCTCTTTCTCTGTCAGACTAATGCTATATCTCGTCTTGTTCCAACCAACATATGCTCGTACCTCATCTTTAGGGATAGCATTATATGCATCAATATCTCTGACCATATCTACTATTCCCTGTATCAAGGCATTATTACTCGCATCATCTTTGACGGATCGTACAGGAGATGCTTAATTCGCATAGATAAACATTGCTTGGAGTGCCCATACTGACCCATTAGGCGAAAAAGGCAAAACCAAATATGGCATTCCCTTATCTGTCGTGTGTGGCATAAGACCACAAACCCAAAAATTCGTAGTATTTACAACTAACTGATTCTGATGCAACATCTGTATAAATGAATTGTTCACAAATTCTGATCTTCGTGTCTGTTCATGTTCAGGCAACGTATGAAACTCATGTGGGGAGACAGTAGGAAAAGAAAGAGTAGGTTGGGATGTAGATGCAAGCGTCTGTTGCGTAACATAGACAATCCAACCCACACAAGCTAACATAATATTCAAAAGCATTAGAAAACACAGTATTAAAAAACATTTGCTACGAATCAATATACACACTTTCATTTTAGGATCAACTCTCTTAAAACCCTCATCAGACCCAAAAGACTCCATCCTCTAACGTGCTGCTCACGGCTATTACCTTCTTCACTTAAGTGTGCATCAAGATCGCACTAACGACCCTGAACCACAGACCTATTGTAGCATTCTTTACGAAGCACAGTTGGGTCTTTAAAAAGGAGCTCCGGATTCGTCGTGTCGAGCTTCAGATGTGGAGGCACAGCAGCTTGCAGAACATCATCATCCTC
This sequence comes from Lissotriton helveticus, assembly GCF_964261635.1. Taxonomy (NCBI): domain Eukaryota; kingdom Metazoa; phylum Chordata; class Amphibia; order Caudata; family Salamandridae; genus Lissotriton; species Lissotriton helveticus. Next base: position 1,546,952,755 of record NC_136065.1, read on the forward strand.
GCGTTCTGACTGAGTCCATGTCAAATGTGCATCACTAAAAGGTACGAATCTAGGAATCCTTTCACATTCGGAATCAGCTATTCCATCCTTCACCCACTTATCATACGGTAAAGGCAAAGGAACTTTTTTAGTATGGGTGGCATGCACCCAATTTTTTTTACCAGCTACTCTAACAGCAGTTCTAGTGGCCAAGAGGACCAAATGTGGTCCAGTCAATCTAGGCTCCAAGTTTTTGGTTTGTTGAAAATTCTTCGTCAAGACAAAATCACCAGGTTGAATCATATGGCCTGGATCTGCAGTAGCTGTCGGCAAACTGTCATAGACCTGTTGGTGGAGAACACGTAATTTAGCAGTCAAGTCATGTAAGTAATCCACCAACATAGGGTACTCAATCTCGCTGTATTTCTTAGGACGAGGCACACCCCAAACATTCGATGGACGACCAAAGACGATTTCGTATGGGCTAAGTCCCACACGAGAATGCACTGTCGTCCTTGTTGACAAAAGAGCCAACGGCAAGGCATCTGGCCATGTAAGACCAGTGCTGGCTTGTATCTTAGCTAGCTTCAGCTTCAACGTGCCATTAAAGCATTCGACCAGGCCTGCTGACTGGGGGTGATTCGCAGCATGGAATTTCTGTGTTATTCCCAAACCAGCACATACTTTCTTCATGATTTGACCCACAAATTCACTCCCATTGTCGCTCCATACAATTCTCGGCAAACCATACCTAGGGAAGTACTCTTTAAGCAAAACCTTGGCTGTAGACAAGGCAGTATTATCCTTTAGGGGGTAGGCCTCTATCCATCTGGAAAAGGCACAAACAACCACAAGGACATACTTCAAATTGTTGCATCTCTCCATGTGAATGTAATCTAGCTGTATCACTTTAAACGGATAAGTTGGAGGAGCAAAATGACCAGCTGGAGTTGGGGTTTTCTTGCCAGGATTATGCATCAAGCAAATCATACAATGCTTCACCAAATTTCAGCACATTTAGGAATTCCAGCATTCTGCCATACTGGGGCCAACAAATTGCATATCCCTTTCGAGCTAATGAGAGCCATTCCATGAGCCATAGTAACCATACGCGTCAGGCAACAACCATCGCTGGTGCTCCGACAACTCAACCCAACAACCTGTCGAATCCAACATACCCGTACTTTCTCTCCACGTACTCACTTCCTTTTCCGTAGCTTCAGCCTGAATTAACTTCACACTTTCTATTGTGTCTTCACACATTCCACCAGCCATAACCCATCTTGCAGGGCCTGCAGCATACATATGGCTCATCATGTCTTTCGCCGTTTCCTTCGCAACTTCATCCGCAAACGCATTTCCTCGACCTACATCATCCACAACCTTCTTATGGGCACTACACTTCACAATTTCAATCTGCTTTGGGAGAGTAAGTGATTCCAGAAGTTCATTCACTAATTACCCATGCTGTATTTTCGTACCATGAGAAGTAAGAAATCCTCTCTCTCTCCACAAACGCCCGAAACTATGGGCAACACCAAACGCATACTGGCTATTAGTATAAACATTCACTCGCTTTCCTTCTGACAACACACTCGCTCTAGTCAGTGCTATTATCTCTGCTGCTTGAGCTGAATTCTGTGCTATGCGTGCTGTTTTAACGACTGTATGCAAAGTTGTGACAGCATATGCCGCAGTCGTTACACCATTCGGAAGCTTGAAACACGAACCATCTACTCAAAAGGTACCATCAACATTCGTGAGAGGAGTATCTTTTAAATCAATTCTAGCCTTCGTTTCCTCCTCTGTCCGAAGGAAGCAATCATGCTGTTCTTGAGCATCTGTCTCTACAGAAATCGGCAACAACGTAGCTGGATTCAACACATTACATCTTTTGATGTGAACATGGCTAGCCAAAAGTGTCAGCTCATAACCTGACAGACATGCACTAGTAAGGTGCTGAGTCTTAGTCCTATTCAATAAGGTATCCACTGCATGTGGGACCATCACAATCAACGTATTATCCAATACCAAACCAGCAGACTGGCGGATAGAAACAGCCGCTGCCGCTGTAGCTCTCAAACAGCTCGGCAATGCTTTAGCTACCGGATCTAACGTAGCGGAAAAATACGCACATGGGCGTTGCTTGTCTCCAAACTGTTGAGTCAACACTGACAATGCAAAACCTTCTCTCTCGAGAACATACAACGTGAAAGGTTTACTGTAGTCAGGAGTGCCCAACACCGGAGCAGAACACAATGCATCACGTAATTCAGAAACACTTTTCTGACAATCATCAGACCAAGGGAGAGGATACGGAGTATCTTTAAGAGTCAATGCCAACAGAGGTTTCGCTAGCAAGGAAAAGTTGGGGATCCATTGCCTACAATACGAGGTGATACCTAAGAAAGCACGCACTTCTCTCTGTGTGGATGGCACACTCATTTGCGCAATCGCTTGAATTCGTTCTGGGGTCAACCTTCTTCCCTCCTTCGACATGAGATGACCTAAATAGGTTACTTCTTGTCGGCAATACTGTAACTTGGAAGGTGACACTTTATGATGAAGGTCAGACAAATGTCGTAACAAAGAAAGAGTAGCCTCTTTACAAATCTTTTCGTCATCAGCAGTAATCAACAGATCATCAACGTACTGGATAAGAGTAGCACCAGAAGGCAACACAAAATCATCAAGCTGAGTTTTCAACGCCTGACTATAGATGGAGGGACTTTCACAATAACCTTGGGGAGCTGTCTTCAACCGGAAGCTTCGACCTCCTAATGAGAAGCCGAAAATATCTCTACTTTCCTCGGCAATTGGAATACTGAAGAAAGCATTCTTCAAGTCGATAACAGAAAACCAGGCTGCCGAATCAGGAATCAGAGTCAACAAAGCAGTGATATCAGGGCCACAGGAAACTGTGGCACCACAATCTTATGCACTTCTCGAAGATCGATCACAAACCGATACACAGGTGGCTGAGAAGCATCAGTACGCTTAAGGACAGGCAGAACAGGACTGTTACACACGTTACCTCTCGTTTCTTCAATTACACCCTTCTCAACCAAATCATAAATAATTGCTCGAAGAGCTCTCTCGCCATCGCTAGATATCTTATATTGGGGAATACGAGGTAGCCTAACATTCGACTTAAGGGTAACAACATAGGGTGGAATCTGCATAAGACCAACATCATTGGGACCAGTAGCCCAAAGTGTATCAAGAAGAGAACGCAATTCCAGTGGAAGGCAATCTTTAGACAAATACATCGGAGAAATCACTTTCTTACCCAAGGTAAGATGTACTCCCGAAGGAGAGCAATGTAATGTTGCATGTAGTCTTTTTAGGAAGTCCAAACTTAACAGATTCTCACCACAACCAGTCGTTAGAATAAGTGGAGCTTCCAATTCACAAGGACCAATAGAAAGAGGCAAAGGACTAGAAACCGGGTTACAAACTGGGGCGCCTGAAAATCCTACTGAAACATTGGTCAAGCCAGACAAAGGTGCGCCAGAAAGTTTAGAGTGCATAATAGAACTCTTCGTCGCACCAGTATCCAAAAGAAAAGGTTCTGTCACACCTGATGTAATCACTTCAACATAAGGTCCACTCTGGTCTACTGGAACTGACACTACTCCCTCTCTTTGCCCATGGCTTTCCTAACTATCATTATAACCAACACTCTCATCTTCGACATAGTAATCCTCAACATAGTACTGGGCAGACTGACCACTCGGAACATTTTGTCTGTCAAAATAATTCACAGAATTCTGAAGGGAAGAGGAACGCTCATTCTGGGGTAACACACCACGACCCCTATCCCTAGGAGCTAGCTGGAAACCACCACGACCTCTCTGACCAGATACGCCATTCGCACGTTGTAACAAAGCCGGGCAACTATTCTTGAAATGACCTTCCTCTCTGCAATAAGCACACTGATTAGGACCAGGAAAGAATCAGAGAGCATAAGGCTCAGGTTTCTGTAACAATCTCTGAAACTGTGGAGGTTGCTGAAACTGAGGCTGATTCTGACGAGGCGGATAAGCTTGCTGCAAAAGAACTTCGTCTTTAATTCTTTAGTCTTCTTCTCTACTTTATCCTTCTCCTCTTTATCCCTCATAATATTGTGCAGTAGCCAATATCTGGGCCGACGAAGAAACAGCCCATGAACTCTCAGAGTCCTTTAACTTATTAGAAAGTTCGGGAAGCAAATTAAAGACAAATTTGTCCACGAACAACCTTTGACCACCTTCCGTACTCATGTCCTGACCACTATGATCGATAAACATTTCTTCAAACCTTGTGAAGAAATCAGACACACTCTCATCTTTCTTTTGCTTGCATGCTGCTAACTTGTCCCAATTCACTCGTAAAGGAGGCATCATAGTTTTCATTAAATTAATAATCCTACCAGGTAATTCTGCAACTAAGGGTTCAGGTTTGGCACCTCCTACTTGTCGACCATCTGCAGCAACAATATTAGCCCATGTATCGCCGAATTCTGCCGCATGATTCTCATGACGAATCTTCGCCCACAAAGGTTGAGGAACTACATTACCCATTAACATATCTATGTCAGCTAAATTCATAATACACGCTTCAACTGTCTGAGACAACTCCTTGTAATAACCGGCAGGATTCTTACAGGGGTCAGGTAAGGTCTTCTTAAGAGCCAAGCCCTCTGCTCTTTTCCAAGGGACATGTACCCATACTCGCTGAAAATGTGCCTCTGCGGCCTGAATACCCAAACCGAGATCAGCCTGAACTGCGTCTCTCCATACAGGAGGAACCTCTCTCATAGGATACTGCTTCACTTTCCTCCTAACAGAACAATCAGGTTCATACAATGGCTGAGGCGGTAACCTAGACCTGAAAGCAAGTATCGTCTCTACGGCATCTGTAACATCAGATTCCACTATCGTCCCTTTAGCAAATTCTGACTGAACATCAAGCACTTCCTGCGGAATCGGACCCAACTCATTATCTTCCCATTCCTGACGGAGAAAAGTACACATTACTTCAAAAACATACCTTTGCTTAGGCGGCTCCTACTGAAAGAAAACATCCATAACCGCTGGCAAATTATACCTGGAAGCATTTAAAATCCATCTACGAGCCAACAAATCCAACACTGTCTGTTCCTCGGAACTAGGAAGCTGACTACGACTCTGCTTTCGTTCCGAAACAGGGGTCATACTCAGTGACCCAAACAATGGAGACAACAGATTAACAACAGTCTCAGTCATTCGTTTTCGAGCAGAAGGAGAAGAAGCAGACATAAGAACAGGAGAATAAGTATTTTGAGGCAAAAGAGGTGTAGGGACAGTAGGAGTCGAAGATACAGAAGTAGAAAGCAAAGGAGTTTGAGGCAAAGCTGGTAGCAAAGCTGGCGACCCTAGAGTGGGTTGCGCAGTAGGAGGCAAAACCATCTGTGGAGCACCGGGTGGCTGAACAACAGCAGGAGGTTGAACAACAAAGGGTGGAACTACCGGGGGTAATGGAGGCGCAGTAGCACCCTGCACATAAGGGGCTGGCAATCTCAGTAGATGAGAGATCAAAGGATCTTTTTCAGGATCTTCAATCACTTTTGGAGGAGAAGACGGCAAGGCCGGATAACATTTATCAATGGTCATACAACGTTGTCTATCTGAGACTTCACTCGCACGCTCTTCTCCATCTTCCTTAAACTGCCTAGCAGCTTGTAGTACTGACATATTCTTATCTTTCCTATCTCTCTTTGCTTGCTTAATTTCTCGCTGTTTGGCTTCCTTACGGCAGAGGCGGAAAGAGTCAAACATTGCCGGCCGGGCTTTCTTCTTAAATAGCGGAACTTCCAGATTATCTAAAATATTTAATTCAAAACTACCATGTTGGGGCCATCGTAAAACACCATCTTTTTTGTGTAGCGGACCCACACTTCATTATAAGCAATAGGACCCACTCCGTGTTTTGAATAGAGCTCATAAGTCGGAGTTCCAACTGGAGGTATCGGACACGAATCCTCCAATCGGGAATCCCTGTTGCAACCACAACTAAACCATTTCCTAATTTTCCTAAGACCAGGCATCTTATAGCTCACTAATCTAGCTTCAAACTTCAAGGGGTTATCAACTATCGATACACTCGTAAATATACAAGCCCCTCGGCTTCGATTATTGCAACTTCCGAATCAAAACCAAGAACCAAAACAAAGTCGTGGGAGCGACACACTTATACTTAACCAAAATATCTGTCACGCCAACAGAAGACCGTCTATCGTCTCACTTTACAAAGGATCAATCAAGGGTCCAAGACAGGGCGACAGTCAGGGCAGCAGTCCTTTGTAGCCGTTGGAAAGCGGGAAGCCTCGCAGAAAAGACCTTCGGTCCACGTCGACATGCAGGGGTCAATGAAGTGGAGGCCTTCCTCCAGAATTTCCTCACGTGGCTCCTCACGATCCTCAGGCTTGGACCGGTACCGCTGAAGTCGCCCCACCGTTGGGCGCCAACTGAAGAACCGGGTTTTAGAACCCAGTGGCACCAGGGACACGCCCAAAGTCTTCGGGTTCTCCTGTCTTGGCAAACAGAGACACGGAATACTTCTAGGTGGCGTCAGAGATCAAATTTATTAGCTGCAGCTAGTAACAGTAATCTCAGCAATACAACACGGTGTACAACTCAAGAAACTGTTCAAATTTGTAAGGCGAAACATCCCTTTTTATACCCAATATTCACATTACAAATGGACACCAACTGCGCAAAATTCTGACCAATAGGACACATTTTCTAACTGAGTATCACATTAACAAAAACCCAATTTACAGTAACCCAACCCAAAAGTTAATTATTAGGACTGTTCCAAATTTAATTTCCCCAAGCCGGACAAACCCATAATTGAAAGCACTACCCATGTAATGAAAAGTCGTAAGGAAAGAAACAATTCAGATGTTGATTAGGATAAGATATGTGCAAGGAAACTAAAAGTTAACGATATCCTGAACATTGATTGGTAATCTCAGACAACAATCCACTAGGAAAATTGGCTTCGGGGAAGGGTCAGTTTCAGGTGACGGGGTCAGCGTCTTTGCAATTCACTCACAAGTCAGAAAAGGGCCTGTTAATGCATACATGAACAATGAGGCCCATGCAACTTTGTTCGTTCGGTTACCTCCACGGCCTACGTGAGGGCAACACAAAAATGGCGTCACGAACAACTCAAACAAAATGGAGTCTGGTTCGAAATCACGAAACCTCATTCCTCATCAAAAAGAAGTCAGGAAAGTGGAGGTAAGTATTAGATCAAAGGCTCTTAAACACATTCGTCAAGAAGCAGCCTTTCAGGATATTATCCAGGAGTTTCTGCAGCTAGTAGATACAGGGGATTATGTGACCTCCCTGGACCTGCCGGATGCTTACTCCCACATTCGCATCCACTTAAAGCACTGAAAGTTTCTATGGTTCAAGGTGGTAGGGTGTCATTACCAATTCAAAGTGCTTCCTTTCGCATTGAGGTCGGCTTTTAGAGGCTTCACAAAATGCATGGCTCCCATGGCGGGTGTTCTCTGAAGATCAGGACACCAGGTTAATAAAAGGTCCCACTTTCACTCAGCAAAGCAATCAAATCAGCCCTGTGTGTGACTTTTCAAACCTCTAGTTCTCAAACTGAACAAGGAGAAATCGTCCCGAATTCCATCCAGATTGGCAGTGTCCCTGAGAGTAATTCTAGACACCTTTGAAGACACGATTTCGGTTACACCATAGATGAAGTCGGCAATGTCTTGGTGGATGAACACAGAAAATATCTCTCAGGGTCTCTCATTCGTTCCCATCCAGCCCCATGTAGAGATGAAGATGGATGCCTCCTTAGAAGGCAGGGGAGCTCATTTGCAGGACTTGGAAGTTCATGGGAAATTGACAGTTCAGGAGGCCTTGTCACACATAAACTTTCTGGAGATGAAAGCGGTCTTCCTAGGTCTTCAGGCTTTCCTCCCCAGGCTCTGCAACTCATCCGTTTTGGTGAGAACAGACAACACAAAAAACATGTTTTATCTCCCCAAACAAGAAGCGACACAATCAGAGGTTCTAGCGTTGCAAGCGCAACAGATATGGGGATGGTTACTGTCCAACAATATCACCTTAAAAGAAGAATGTGTCCCAGGGGTACAGAACAAATGGGCGTACAGCCTAAACAGGACAACCAGTGTCATGAGTGGGAACTCAACCAATGGCTGTTAATGCCGTTTTTTTGGCTTTGGGGTTCTCCAAACCTGGATCTTTTTGCTACATGTCACAACAAGAAATGCAACTTGTACACCAGAAGGTACCCCCAATGGGGTTCTTGGGGAAATGTACTCCACTTAGCATGGACAGGGATGCTGCACATGTGTTCCCTCCATTCCCAAGCTCATTTACAAAATGAAGAGGGAACCTTGCCGTCTCATGCTCATAGCCCCACCGTGGCCAAGGCAGAATTGGTTCACCAAGCTTTTTCACCTGTCAGAGTGCCCGCACATCCCATTTCAACCATCAGAGGATCCTCTGTCCATGAACGAGGGGCAAGTTGTACATCCACAGATTAACTCTCTCAACGTGCCATCATGGCTCCTCACGACAATGAGTTTGGGACTCTAACTCTTTCTGAGGATTGTAAATCGATTCCATGAAATGCTCGTGCTAAATCCACGAATAAATGTTACTCTACAAAATGTAAGAGGTTTTGCTGCTGGTGTGGCTCTCAGTCTCTCTCACTTCTTTCCTCTACTCCATAGCAGATTCTCCCTTATCTGCTACAGCTAGTGAAATCAGGACTCACTCACTCATCTATTAAAGTTCCTCCGGGAGTTATCTCCAGATTGAGGAGGCGTTCCTGACAACTGTCATTATGGTCCAATAGACTGGTTAAAGAGTTCATGAAGGGCCTTTTTCTGGTCTATCCTCTGATAAAGCCTCCTCATTTGGTTTTGCAGCTAAACATAGACTTACCTCAGTTCATGACAGCTCCTGACGAACCGATCCAGAAGGCTGACTTGAACATTCTCTCTTAGAAAGTAGCTTTTCTTTTGGCCCTCACTTCCACAAGAATAATAAGTGAGATCCAAGCCTTCATATTTCAAGAGCGATATCTACGATTTTGTGAGTATAGAGTCATCCTCCGAAATAACCCTCCATTGGGGAAGAGGTGTGGCACAGCAGCCAGGGCGGATGACTCTGGAGCGCAGGGCTCAGGGTGGGATCCCTCGCATCGGCAGCAACTCAGCTCAGCACCATGTGACTCTGGGCAACAGCTCACTTAATCTCCCCGACGGCCCCCAGCGCCTTGAGACCCCTAGGGGTAATTAGTTTGCGCTTTACAAAAACCGGATTTAGACTTACATTCATCCCAAAAGAGGCCACATCTTTCCACTTGAATGTGCAAATCATCATACCAACAATCTTCAGTAAAACATCTTCCCCAGGGGAGAGAGCCTTGCATTCTCTTGACGTCAGACGCTGTCTGAAGTTCTACATCGAGAGAACCAAAACTTTCTGAAAATCTGTACCAGATCCTGATTTCTTTTACCTCACCAAAGCACAAGCTCTGCCACGAACAAGTATTGCTTGTTGGGTGCGACCATCGATTTCTGCCATGAGACTGCAGGAAGACCACTGTCAACTTGGAAGATTACTGCTTCTTCAGCCCTGTTCACAGTTGCGTCGCTGCCTGGTGCTTGTAGGGCCACTAAATGGGTTAATGCCCACACCTTCACAAAACACTATTGCCTAGATTCCTGGAGAAAAGCAGATGTGGCAGTTGGACAAGGCACGTTGAGACACCTGTTTTCATTTTTTGATAATCAACTTTAATGATTTTTAAGAGAACAAACCAGCATTATAACGCATTTGACAAATAGTCCATGCACTTCAGAGTGAGTCTGTATAGATTGTGTACAAACAAGTTTATCGATCCCCCACAGTGCATAAACAGTACATTTGTATACACAGGTAAGCATCAGACCTATTCATTCTAATTCGTTCATCCATTTGCCCCAGATACTTTTATATTTGGTTATAGGGTTAAGGGTTTCTCCTGTGTAGCACACCAATCTACTCCCTGATGCCATGTGGTTATTTTTGGGGGTTCAGGCTGTGCCCATGTCACGGCGATGTCACACTTAGCTACCACTGTGGCTGTCCCAAGAAACAGTTTGTCTGCTCAGGACACCTGTAGTCTGTCCATTACTCCCAGGATGAGATGTGTGGGGCCATGGGGCACTTGCCAACCCAGGATGTGCGTGAGCTTGGACTCTATTGCTTTCCATTACGGGGTAAGAAGAGGGCAGGACCAGACCATATAATAAAAGTCTGCCTGTTCCTGTCCGCAGCCCATGCATTTCGGGGAAGGACACAGGCCTGCCCTATAAAGGTGATCTAGGGTAAGGTAGGCAGCATGGAGGTAGTATAACTGGATTAGACGGAGTCTGGCTGAAGTTGTGATGGTCTTGGGGGCCATAAGGGTGTCATGCCAGTCCTCCTCCTCCAGGAGGCCCAGCCATCCCTCCCACTGGTTCCTGAGTGTGGCGAGTGTTGTCGGGCCGTTGTTGGTGAGGGTGCAGTATATTAGTGATACTCCTCCCTTCCCCCCAGGTTCCCCATCATGACCTGAGAATTAGTGGACTGAACTCAGGGAGTGTTGTGCCTGTTGAGATATGGGTGTTGAGGGCTTGTTGCGGCTGCAGTTATTTGTAGAATTGTGAAGCATGGAGGGTGCATTGCCCCTGCAGATCTTGGAATGTCCTAATGTAGTCTCCCAGCAGTAATATGCCAATGTAGTCCCATCTTTTGAACCCCTCAAGTGCCATCGCCTCCAACAGCCACGTGCCCTGCCAGAGAGGTGTGTGTTGACTCCGTTTATTGTCCCAACGTTTGTGTCTTAGGGCTTTACGCCAGGCCATCAGGACCGCCCGGGTTACCGGTGGTATTGCTCTAGGTATTGAGCTGTCATATAAGAATGCTTGAATTTGAGAGGACTCCATGTCTCTGAGCTCTGTTTTATATACCGGGTCAAACCAGCCCTCGGTGAACCAGTCGTGAAGAATGAGTAGTCGGGTGGCTATGTCATATAGGTGAAGATCCATGAAGGGTGGGAACCTCGTGTTCATGCTGTTTATCTCCTTAAATCAACTGCGAGGGAAGTGGAAGGGGGTATTCTGGATTATACATAAGAAGCGGAGAAGGATCATCATCCTAAACAGAGCCACTATTCTGAGTGGGTTAAGTGGTAGGGTGTGCGAACGCCTGAGGCCCTCTTTGGCTTTTTTGACGAGTGGGGTAATGTTTTTTGGCCATTCTAGGCCGGGGAGCAGGGCGATCCATATCCCTAGATATTTGAATGGTTGCCACCTGTTGGGAATGGTTAATTGCCAATCAACATATAAATATATTATTCGAAGAGTGCCTTTTGGGCATGGCACTTACCAGTTTGCACGCAAAACAATGCAAGTGGAAAAATCATGGAATATGTGTAAAAAGTGAGGTGTGCATCCCGTACCTTTATATGTTGACTTACTAGTAATGCCCAGCTCCGGGATTGCACCCAAGTGGTTGAAGAAGGTTGCAGAATCAAGCGAAAAACTGATTCCACACAGACGGGAATTATATCGTGATTCATTTTGGACGGAGTTTTATTATCAAGCAATAAATACTAATCAACTTGGAACATTCACAAACAGAATGGCGTTTTTGATGCACTAAAGGTTTTTAAACAAACAGCAGTATATTGAATTGTCGGATTGTTACGAACTGCCTTATGGGGCTTAGAGTTTTTTATGTCACATCAGCAGGTGGAATCCATCACTGCACTGAGAACGTAATTGGAGTGCCTAACTGGGCGGGGGAAGGAAGGTTTAAAATGCAAGAGAGGTTTGTGCGCAGATATGGTGGGTTTGAAGTCGCTCAAAGGATGGAAAGTTTTTAACGACTTAGGGCAGGTACGTGCATATTTTGGTGGTATAGCCTGTGGCATTAGTATTATCGAATTAAAAGATGCACGGGGAAGATGTTGAGGATAATCCATTTGCGATTTGCGAGTGGGTTCTGAGAGCGTGGTTTTGGAACAATGTGGGAGAAATAGTAGAGTGCGAAGGGCAAGTTTTTCAATGCTCACGGTGATTATAGAAAGGTGATTGTCATCGAGGTTAGGAGGGGAGCTGTTAAACTTGGTAAACCTTTTGGAGACTGTTAGGTGTATTATGCAGCCTGAAGGTAGAGAGCACCTGAAACAGGAGGGAATGCATGTGATGTTACCGACATGTTCAATTGCAAGGGATACATTAATGCTGTTCTGAAAAAGAATGGATTGATTGTTATTTTTCTTTAATAATAAATATGCATTGAAAAACGCACTGAAATTGTTTAGCATTAGAATTGAATATGCATGTGATGATAGTTTTGTATCACCATATTTACTGTTGATTATTTTCTATTGATTGTAGTGACCCCTGAAGAAGTGCCGCTAAGCACGAAATGCATTGGGTTTTTTAATGAATAAAATACTGCCCTGAATGAAGTATGCCTCATTCGTGTTCTTTAAAGAGGTCCGGATGGTCACAGAGGGAACATTAGAAATCTGGAAAACTGCAGTTTCACTCCGTGTGTGGAATCACAACTTAGTAGTGAAAAATGACAATAGAAATGAACTAAAATAAAGTTGGAACAAAGGTCAAATACAAAAGGAGTATGTTCGTGATGATGTCGCCCATGTGGACACTATCTAGCAGTGCAATTGGTTGGGGCAAAATGCTGCCCCATCGTTATGGCGTTTTAATTGCCAATCAAAGCATTCCCTGGAGAGGTGAAGGGGTACTAAGGTCGATTTTGCAGGGTTGAGCCGGAGCCCTGAAATGTTCTCAAAGGTCTGGAGGGCCTAGAGCAGAGCTTTCCAAACTGTGTGTCCCGACACAGTACTGTGTCGCCTGCAAGTGGTGGGTGTGTCGCGGGATGAGCGCTCTTAGCACATAGCTGCTGCTAATTAAGAGCAACTTAAGCCACTTTGAAATTGTAAGATTAATCAGGTGCGCTGGCTGGCAGCTTTATGGTTCTTCTCTGTTGTGGCAGTTTTACCAACACGAGTATAGAGCAACTTCAATCAGCTTTAAATAATTAGTTGCACTAGCTGGAGCCATGGCCCACACGGAGCTTTATGTTTCTTTATTGTGGCAGGTTTAACAACGGTTTTACATAGCAATGTGAGCTTCTTTTAATTTGTGAGCTCATATAATTGGCGCTAGTTGCATCCATGGCGCCTACGCAGCCTTCTGTTTCTTTTCTGTGGCAGTTCTAAGAACGCGTTTATACAGCTACGTTATACACTTTTTATTTGTTAGAACACCACAACCTTTGCCCCCTGCACCGAGATAACAGGGCCTCGCCACCATACAATCACACATGCTGCTGCAGGCTAATAAACGCCTTCCGACATTTGGTTAACTTTTTACTTTACTGGTTTCTTATTGAGATGGTACCACATGCTGTTTAAGGCTGATTGACGCTTTAGAGCACCGTGAGCCCAGACATCTTTGACCATAGTAACTGCCTCCCTGTCGGCTTTGAATTTAGAAAGACACAGCACATAGGCACAGTATTTTCGGTACTCTGTCACCAATTACGTTGCAGTCTCCAGGTTCTCACTCTGTTTTTTAACTGCGTTTTTGAATTCTTTTCACTCAGCTCGGTTGCAGTTGACTTTCACTTTTCACTACATTGATGAGCGGACAGAGGGAGGTAGAGAGAGAGATAGGGAGAGGGAGGGAGGGAGGGAGAGAGATAGGTTGGGGGAGGGAGAGAGATAGGGAGAGAGAGAGGGAGGGAGAGAGAGAGACGGAGGGAGGGAGAGGGAGAAGGAGAGAGAGGGAGGGGGAGGGAGGGAGGGAGAGAGAGAGAGGGAGAGAGAGAGAGGGAGAGGGAGGGAGGGAGGGAAAGGGAGGGAGGTAGACAGAGAGAGGACGGGAGAGAGAGCGAGGGATGCAAGCAGAGAGACAGAGAGAGGGAGGGAGAGAGAGAGAGGGAGAGAGGGAGGGTGAGAGGGAGAGAGGGAGAGAGAGAGGGAGGGAGAGGGAGAGGGATGGAGACAGAGAGAGGAAGGGAGAGATAAAGAGAGAGAGGGAGACAGAGAGAGGGAGACAGAGACAGAGGGAGGGAGGGAGAGAGAGAGAGAGAGAGAGGGAGAGGGAGGGAGGGAGGGAAAGGGAGGGAGGTAGACAGAGAGAGGACGGGAGAGAGAGCGAGGGATGCAAGCAGAGAGACAGAGAGAGGGAGGGAGAGAGAGAGAGGGAGAGAGGGAGAGAGAGAGAGAGAGAGGGAGAGAGAGGGAGAGGGAGGGAGAGAGAGAGAGAGAGAGAGAGAGAGAGGAAGAGAGAGATAAAGAGAGAGAGGTAGGGAGACGGAGAGATAAAGAGAGAGCGAGAGAAAGATGTGTGTATGCCGGTCCTCATGGTTACAGTTTTTTATGTTCTAGCCCTGTCCCTTCCCCACTGACCCCGCCTCCACCGGTGCGGCCTTCAGCCACAAACCACACTGTCTACACTGCCTTACTGTGTCCCAAAATGATGCATCTCCAAAAAGTGTGTCACCAACATGAAAAGTTTGGAAAGCTGTGGCCTAGAGGCACCTACGGCCGGAGCAGGCTGGGTCTGCCTGGAAGAGCAGGACGTCGTCTGCGTATAAGGTGATTTTGTCAACGTGGTGGCTCCCCCAGGACCAGCCAAGGATCATGTTGTCCGATCGAATAAGGCACGCCAAGAGTTCCATTGCCAACGTGATTAGGAGGGATGAGAGGGGGGAGCCCTGCCTTGTGCCTCTTTGAATTGGGAATGACTCAGATAGGGCTCCATTGGTGAGCACTCTGGCTCTGGTGTTGGAGTAGAGTAGAACGAAGCACCTGAATTGCTGACCCTGGCCCATCATTGTCAGTACATCCTATAAGAAGAGCCAATCGATCGTGTTGAAGGCTTCTTCAAAGTCAACAAGGAGGAGTGCTAGGTAGGGGGTAAGCAGATGGCAGTGTGGAAGAGCCAGGTGGAGGTGTCTTAATCTGGTGCTGCGCGTTGGCATGAAGCCGCATTGATCTGGGTGGACTAGTTTATTGAGAAACGGACACAGGCGCTGGGCCAGGATCATGACATATATCTTCACCTTGCTGTTAATTAACAAGATCAGGCGGTAATCCACAAAGGTTGACAAAGGCAGTTGGGCTTTGGGGATAACCACATTGGTTGCCATGTCTGTCGCAGGGGGGAAGGGCCCCACCTCTGCAACATGTTGGTATAAATCAAAGAGAGGGGGGACCAATAGGTCCCGGTAAGCAGCATAATATTCCTGCGTGAATCCGTCCGGACCCGGCATTTTCCCCGCCGTTAGCGAGGAGATTGCGTTGTGTATTTCCTCTCGGGTGAAGGAGAGATCCAGGTCTACCACTTCGGGATCTGTTAGGTGGGTGGGGCGGCCCTCGTCTGGTCAAGCATTTCCGGGAGGGAGGCTTCTGGTTTACGAACATAATATAAGCGAGCGAAGTAGTCAGAAAACGCCTGTGCTATTGCAGGGGATGTGTGTTTGGTGGTCCCGGAGAGGTCACAGACTTTGGGAATTATTTGATTGGCCAGAGGGTAGGAGACCAGTCTATGCAACAGTTTCCCATTGTTGTTGCCCCAGCCGTACAATCGGGCTACGGAGGAGCGCCATAACATCTTGGCCGACTCTAACGAGATCTGTTTAATTTCTTCGCGTATGGCCGCAAGCTGCATGTCCTGCAAATTGTCTGAGGACCTGACTGGACCAGTTTCCAGACAGGTTACTTGCACCTCAAGAAGGGTCAGTCAGCTGTTCTGAGACAGTTGTTGCGCTTGGACTTGGCCCTTGGCTACTGCTCAGATAGTGGCTTTGCTTGCCACCCAAAGGGTACTCGGGGAGGGGGCCGATCCTTGATTGGTAAGGAAATATTGGCGCACTTCCTCTCCTATCGCTTTCTTGACTTCACTGTCCTGCAGAAACCAGGCATTTAGTCGCCACACCGGTGGAGGCATGTTGGGGGTTTTGCCTAGGTGCAAGAGAAGGGCAGAGTGATCTGAGATTTCCCGGGGGAGGATGACAATGTCTGATACTCTTTGGTGTTCGGGGGCGAGCATGAGAAATAGGTCAATTCATGGTTATGTGTGAAATGTGCCACTGAGGTGTGGGTGTATTGGGAGCCTCATGAGTTCCAGAATCTCCAGACATCGCATAGGCCTAGGCTAGATGCCCTGTCAGTCAATTTCTTTGTGTGCACTATCCTAGCAGGAGAGGGCGTGCCAGTAGTGCAGAGCGACCTTTTTTGCATGACTGTGTTAAATTCGCCCCCAATCACCAGTCTGACCCAGGGGTAGAGTAGAGATAATATCAATGAGTTGTCTCAGCGAGGAGGTGAGCGTAGCAGGTGGGACGTATATGGATGCCAAGTTGAGGGTGTTCCCTTCTAGCTTCCCCGACACAGTTATAAACCTGCCTAAGGGGTCTCTGGTAATGTGACTGGGAGTAAAAGGGAGGCCCCATCGCAGCAGGATTGCAACCCCTCACGACCCGGGTTTAAAGCCAGAGTGCCACACCCTGTCAAAGCCATATTGGCTAAGTAAGGGGCATTGGGTCCCCAAGAGGTACATTTCTCAAAGTAGGAGTATGTCGGGGGCATGTTGTTGTGCATACTTCAAGGTCACTTTCCATTTGAAGCGATCAGGTCACATTCCAGGATAGGATTCAAAGAGGTTTACCCTTAGTAATTGTCTGCGACATGCCAAGTGTGGGGAGTAGAGTCACGGGGCTTAAAGCTCCTGGGGGGCTGACACAGGTCTGTGTGAAGGTGTAGTAGTGGTCCATGCCCTGTGGTGTGTGGGGTCAAAGCGCATGCATGATGGTCAGATATCAGAGTGCTGTAAACATTGAGTAAAAGAAATTACAAATCCAAACCTAAAACTAAACAGAGGACAACGGTCCTAACTCTGCCCTCCCTGGCTCCCCCCACCCTATACTTCTGGAACTGAAGCATCCGTTGCCCTGTAAATTAGAAAATAACAGGCTAAACTAAAACGCTTAGCTGGGAGTTTTGTGGTGGAACCCTCCTTCGATATCAGATACGATCTTAGCATTGGCAGATTCTCTGATTTCTATAGTTTATTGGGAGATATATCCAGAGTCCCATCAGATTGGTATCTCCCGGTTCTGCCTCGCAATGTACCCCGCTGGTTCCTCAAATTGCTGGGCTTCTGGAAAGATCTGAGGCCATGGCCACCGGGTCCATGTCTTGGAGGGGCTTAGGTCGGGGGTAGATCATCCGCGGATCCATCCCGACATCGCAGCTGGGAGCCCAGTGGGCTGATGGTGGCCTTAGGCCCCTGGGCTGTTGAGCCAGGTGATCTAGATGTCTCTTTGTGAGCTCCTCAGCCACTGCATGATTGTGTACACCTCTTACATTGTTTAGGAGATTGTGGGTTTGCTACTTGTGGTCTGGACAGCACAGGCGGAGAGTCTGGACAGGCCCGGAGGTGTCACTCTTCAGTTAGCCAGGTCCAGGTGGATTGTGGAGACTTGAAAAATTGTGTTTTGTTTTGAAAAACAACTCGGAGATGGGCTGGGAAGAGGAGCCTGTATTGAAGGCCCAAACTGCAAAGTTTCTGTTTAACTTCCGTGTATGAGCGCCACTGGGCCTGAACTTCCTTGGTGTAGTCCGGTCTGATTATGGAAAGTCTGCCCTGGGTCCAGGCTTCTCTCAGGATAGCGTCACAACCTTTAAAGTTTAAAATCCTGGCGATGATGGGGCAGTGTGGGGTCGCCGGGAGGTGGTTTAGGTGCAAGAGATTGGTGGGCACGTTCGATGATTAACCATGTCAATAATGTGTCCGTGGGTATCCATGATTCCAACCATTTCTCTACGAAGGTTGCTGTTTGGCCCTTTTCGACCCCTTCCGGAAATCCCACCAGGCGATGGTTGTTAGGCTGTGACCGATTTTCGGTATCTTCAGCCCTTCCATGTAGTTCCTTGGTATGGGCTCTTAGGTGGGTTACCTGTTCTTTCAGTTGGCAGACGTCATCTTCGACTGTTGAGATGTGGGATTCAGCCTCAGAGATACGAGCTGCGGCATTACATAAGTCATGAAGAATGAGGGCCACATCTACCCTGACTACCCCTATCTTACTCTCAACCGAGGCCTGGGACGTGCTGATGACTTGCAGGATTGCAGTGAGGTCACCCCCGGAGAAGGATAAACCCCCGCCGCACCCTCCATCAGGCCTGGCACACTCGTGGTAAATTGGTCCATTTTAGTTTGCGTTTGAGTAGTGGATGACTTGGGGACACGTTCTTTCCCCATGTTGAGTGATGAGAGGAGCTTGTATCAGCTCGAGTGACGTGTCGCAATTCAAAGCTCAAAGCTCATGGGTAGTCGGAGACAGTTCTCATTCCCTTCCTAGGATGAAGCAGGAGGGAGGAAGCGGCCCGGCCTCCCGGCTGCTGTCCACAGTCGCTGAGGTCTCCCCGAGTTACCTGCAATTGTCCATTTTCTGGTGTTTACCACTATCCACCTTGCCCCTCCCCCGCACCGCCTCCCTGCCCCACCGAACTCCCTCCACGGGCCGCGGCTGCCGGTAACGCCTGCAAGGGTTTCGTCTGAGTGGTCCTCAGGCTAGGGAAGGCTGGCTGTGGGCAGGAGAGCAGTACGGAGCCCACTGCCAGAGGGCCGTTGAGGGCAAGAACTAGTCAGATGAGGCAAAGGTGACAGCTGCCTGGGGCATGTGGAGGACTCCCAGGTCTCCGACAAGCCCCACTTCGCAACCACCAGTGAAGGATAGTGAAAGCAAGGCCGGGTGGGACCCATGCCTGTCAAAGGGCTCCCCCAGGGTGTAGGGCTAGGCGGATGAGACTACGCCTTAATGTCTGCCACGGGACCGGGGAGCACCGCCAGGCCGCCCGCCACAGAATCGTCGGGGGCAGGAGACATCCACCGCTGCCTTAAAGGTCGACAAAGAATGGAGAGCAGCTCATGCGTCAGGAAGCAGCCCCAATCCCTTGCAGTCTCTCCATTCCCAGCACCGGGGGGTCCTCCCAGGCTCCGTATTTGCAGCGTGGGGTCTCGATGTCACCTCACCTGCCCAGTGACGACACCACTCTTCTTCAGCAATGTCTAGGCCTGATACTTGGCCTGGGTCTTCACCGATCCCCACCTCGCCTGAACTGTGCAGCAGGCCCCTCAGGGAGAGGCAGCGAGGGCACATGGTAGCTGGGCACTGCAGCCCCTGGCCGCAGGACATGCCGAACACCGTCAGGGGCCGACAGGCAAGGCCCAGGCGGCTGTCAGCTCCCGGCCTCTGAGGATTGGACGCGGTGTAGTTCAGGTCTCGGGGATGGTCCCGGGCTGTGCCACAGGCCCACAAGGGAGAGGCAGCTAGGGTTGGCCACATCCTGCATCACAGCCCCCGGCTGTGGGCCGTCCAGAGCGCTGCCAGGAGTCGATGGGCCAGGTCCTGGCTGTCCGCCACTCCCTGGGTATGGCGGGTGTATCGCGGCTCACTGCAGGCCACCGAGGAGTGCTCTGGGGGTGGGGGGCTAGTCCACCGTGCTGTTAGGCCACCCCAAGGCCATGGGGCAGGATGCTGCTGGTCGGCGGTACACGGGCGACACAGGGATTCTGGTTGCCTCAAACTGTTGGCACCGTAACAGCGAGTCGATTTCTACTACTGGGATGAAAGTTAAGCTGCTGATGGCTGTGGATATTGGAGCGGATGACGAAGGGACCGGAGAACTTTTAGAGTGCGACCGCCAACTTGACGCTCCAAGCCACGCCCTCCTGAGATGCTTGGTTTCATAAACTACACAGCACTTCCACCTTGTTCATTTGTATTACAGTGAATGATGTGTGTGTGTGTCTCTCTCTCTCTCTCTCTCTCCCCTACCTTTATTGTAGCTTTGTCAGGTAATGCTTCTCATATCCCCGTGTTGGATGCACTTTTGTGAGTTTAATATTACTGTATTTCTTCCTTTTATCATGGTGGGATGGTTTGTCTTACCAGCCTCCATTGTTCACTTGGTACTGCTTACTAGTCTGATTCAGGCTGTACTAGAGAAAACACGAGTTAGCTGTACACTGTGGTTCTCCAGTAGTGATATCTTTCATAGATTCACATGCAACCCTCATCCTTCCAGTTAAAACTCACCTTTTCATATACCCGTTTTTTTCCTGTATCGCATTCATGCTCGAAATCTGAGGTATAGTGGCCTAGAAGGGAATAGTGCTTCAGCATCTCTGCTCTAATTGGTTGAAGTTTGGATGTATTAAAACAATGTGAATTGGCGGTAAACAACCTTTACAACACAACTTTTACATCGCAGAGCCTTTACAACGCAACCATTACAACGCAAACTATTACAACGCATTGCTCTGGGGGGCGCTCTAGGATAGGGAATAGGTTAATTTACTATTCAATAACCTTCCCTAGTGTCCACGGGGACTGGAGTTGGAATAGTAAATTAAACTATTCACTATCCAGCACCCCAAAACACTATGCGTTGTAATGGACTGCGTTGTAATACTTGCGTTGTAAAGGCATACGATGTAAAAGCATGCGTTGTAATGTCTTACATCCTGAATTGGCTACCAATGTCTAATGTTTTGCATTGGGGGTTTACTGTTAATGCTTTCACACTGCTTATATTACTGTTACTGTGGGACTCCCACCATGGTAAGCATGTTAATCTACGACAGATATCAAGACTGGAGAAGCACAATGTACAGGTAAGTAACTTTTTTTTTCTTGTTTTTCTCCATCAGGGGCTGTTAGTACTTAGAGCTAGAAAGAAATCAATTCCATGCCGCCATGTGGACATCACTCAACAAGGACATATGGGAGGTTTCTGCAGAGACAGACAAGCATTGGCAAACCCAAAAGGTCTCACATAAGCAAGAGCTTTTGGCTTTGGCAATCAGTTTTAGCCATATAACACACCAACATGGCTGCTGTTCAGCATAGCTAAAAGTTAGTGGCGTAGAGGAGAGTTGCGTAAACTGTCGTAGAGTGGAACAGCAAAGAGTTGGGGGTGAAGTGGCATAGAATGGAGTCACGTAGACTGATGTACAGTGGAGTGACATAGAGTTGACTTGTGTAGAGTGCATTGGTATAGAGTGTTGCCGAGTATAGTGCCATAGAGTGTAGTGGCGTGGAGTACAGCAGTATACAATTCAGAGGTGTACAATGCAGTGTCATAGAATGCAGTGGCATAGATTTGAGTTTTGCATAGTAGTGAACAGTGGCACAGAGTACGGTGGTGCAGAGTAAGTGGCTTAGAATAAGAGGCACAGAGTAGAGTTGCATAGTGTGCAGTGGCGCAGACTGGAGTATAGTGCCATAGAGTGCAATGGAATAGTGTGGAGTGCAGCAGAGTACAGTTGAGTGGAGTGATGCAGAGTAGAGTGGCATAGAATCCTAACTTTACTACTCTTAAACTCAGAAAAGACTTTCGGTATTCACAGAAGGCATTTAGGACTCCTAAAGTTAGGAGTCCTAACTTTACTACTCCTAAACTGAGAAAAATCCTAACTGTAAGACTTTCGGTATTTACAGAAGGCATTTAGGTGTCCTAAAGTTAGGACTCCTAACTTCTGCGAATACCGAAATGAGCAAGTGCCTTCTGTGAATACCAAAATGAGTAAGTGCCTTCTGTGAATACCAAATTGGTAGTACGTTTAGGATTTTGTCTTAAGTTAGTTCTGTGAATTGGACCTCTAGAGTGCAGTAGTGAAGAGTAGAGTGGCATGGTATGGAGGTCAGTGGCAGAGTGCAGTGTTGCAGAGTAGAGTGTCGTAGAGTGAAGTGGTGTAGTGTGGCGGGAGAGCAGTACATAGTCTACAATGGTGCAGAATAGAGAACAAAGGCATAGAGTGCAGTTGACGGAGTACAGTGGACGGAGTGCAGAGACGTAGAATGTAGCTGCTTAGAGTGCAGTGCTTTAGAGTAGAGTGACAGATTGCAGTGGCATAGAGTGGAGTGGCGCAGAGAGGAGCAGAGTTGGATAGAGTGCAGTGGCATAGTGCAGAATGGTGCAGGGTAGAGTGCAATGGAATAGAGTACAGAGGTGCAGAGTGATGGTGTGAGGGGATGTAGAGTGCAGTCGCATAGAGTGTAGTGGTGCAGAGTATATCATAGTAGTGTACAGTGGATTGGCATAGAAGACAGGGGCATAGAGTGGAGTGGTACAGAGCAGAGTGCAGTGGTGTAGAGTGCAGTATTGCAGAGTGGCATAGAGTGGAATGGCGTAGAGTGGAGTTGTGTAGAGTAGAGTGGAGTTGCTTAGACTGGAGTGGTGTAGAGTGCTTTGGTGAAGAGTGCAGTGATGTAGAGTAGACTAGCATGGAGTGCATTGGCATAAAGTAGAGTGCAGTGGCGTGGAGTGGTGCAGGATGAAGTAGAGTGTGATGGTGCAGAGTGCAGTTGCATGGTGTAAAAAGGATTGGTGCAGAGTAAAGTGCAGTGACATGGAGTGATGCAAAGTAGAGTCAGGTGGCGTACAGGAGCATCCATGGTGTAGTAGTGCATTGCTACTACAGACAACACATTTTCAATTGAAATGACCATTACATTTGCAAAGACATACAGTTTTCCTAATGAAACTATACAGTACACAAACAATAATATGTGGAAATGGCATCACTATAGTCTCCAATCAGTGTGCCACAGCACCCTGGTGCGCCCTCCAAATTAGCCAGGGGCACCGCTCACCGAAGGTTCCAGATTTTCAATTTTAATTCATAAATTGCCTGTAACATCAAAAAAATGTGTTATTCAATAAAAGTTTAAACCCTAATTTTCCTCTAGATGGCAGCAGAGCATTCTTTATTAAGAGTGCAGAATTGAATGTTACTAGTGGAGAGGAGTTATTCATATTTCCTTCTAAAGAAGCCAGCAACGAACACGAGCATCTGCACAGCAAGAGGTCACCCAGTTCCCAATCCACAACCTAAGTGACAGTGGTCATGGTAGCAGGCTGCTATAGAACTCAGGAAGGAAAAGCGATTTGTAATGAAGCTACCCTAGAACATGAAGGCCCATTTTGAATTGTGTAGCTGGAGCTCAACTATTAATGTACTGATATAAGCAGCTCCCCTCAGGCTTATACAGTCCTCGAAATTCATATGGAAGAGAAGGCAAAACGTTTATTTGTTTTTCATGGAGGATTAGGGAATATACTCCAGAACTGAGCAAAACAGCACTGCATTGAAATTAAAAAAAGAAAGAAGAAACACTACCTATCCCAGCATGGAGAGAATTTGTCTTGCTTCAGGAGAGCTGGAAGCTGGTAGTTCTGAGTGTCAGTAAAAGGAATCAACTGAAGATAGTGACCATAGCTCAGCTTGACTAAGATCTGCTCTGAGGTCCCCTATGTGCCCTTATTCAACCGCACCTGCTGCTGCGCCTGCGTTTCCCTGACAAGCAGCGCTGAGACCATCAGGGGCTGCGGACCTCCTCACCACCCACTCTAACAGTTTTCCCATGATGAGGAGCTAGAGAGCGGTCATACCCACCTATGCACCTTTGTTTAATGACGAGCATCAACAAACCTCAATTTGTCCCCCATACCAGTGCAGAACTTTTGACCTCTACATTGGTAGTTCTGACAGTGCCAGTGTCAGTTGCGTCTGCTGACTCTGCAACACTGTAGAAAACATCTGCCCATCAGGAGCACACACCCTGGGCTAAAAACAAAATTGAGTTAGGAAGGCAGCGCAACCAACCCCCAGCATGGATGGTGCTTGAGCAGCGCAGTTCGATCAATGATGGCTGACAAGCATAGTGTGTTCCATCTGCAGAACCAAGTTAAATATAGCCTTGCAAAACTGTGCCCTGACTTGACACTTTGACTACAAAGATAAACTTACCATTAAAGCTGTATTTCTGTGACATATGCTCAGACAACCCACGGCATAGTTTTAACTACAAAGTAACCACTAACATTTACTCTGAAGAGAACATATTGCAATATTTGGCTTCCTGGAGATATAAAGCACATCTTCCTAAGGTAACTTGTCATATTCCTTCTTATAAAAGAATTGACATTTATTGTGTGTGATAAATGTCTCAACTGAACTAGGCATTCCATCCCATGCTATACTACAGGAGTACCCCATTACTGTTCGGAATTTGCAACCGCAGAAACTCAAAGCCCAAATACGAGTTACTTAGTAATTCAGTGAGGCTGCAGTAATACCTGGTTCCTTTCATTACATGGAGAGCTGAAGCACTTGTAACAAGGACTGCCTAAATGCCCTTGAGTTCAAAGACTCCAAAGACATGACCTGACACTTGATATAATGGCTACCATTGGCTCTGTGATGGTAGTTAAGGATTTCACTAGAACATTGATAATGCCTACAATTCTACACAAGTATGAGATGATACCACTTACTCTGAGCAGTTAAGATACCCAGATATACAATCTGCAATATAAAAATTCTAAGTTGCTGCCACTCAAGGAAAATGACCCAATATTTTTTAAACCTATATAGTACCTCATGCCTGCAGCAGCGGTCCCTGCTCTGATCTGCATTTCAGCAAAGAGAGTAAAGATAGGAGCCTCAACAGTTACAACTTTGCATGTACAAGAAATGCTGGGATGGGAGTGGGGTGCAAGGCTTGGATAGCCATCTTGAAAAATGCTCAGAGGTTTGTGCTGCCCTTTTCTCCTATGAGGCAAACCACGACCTGCCTGCGCTGGAGGAAGGGTGGCTTCCCAGAGTCAGGTGCATGTCTGTGGGGATGAGGTTGTTATATGGGGTTATGTGGCCCTTAGGATAAATTGTCAACATTGCTAAGTTAGCATGAGTTTGTTTGCCCTATGCTGCTGCTTTTGTGCAAGCCTCTGCTAGAGTTTGTTTTCGCGACACTTTGCCTCTGCCCTGCACATGATAACAGATTGTTTTTCAGGTTCTCAGTGTCCCCTTCAATACTGTCTGAACATAATGTGCAAGGTCGATCAACAATGTCTCTTGTTATTCTGTTCTGGTCAGTCCCTATTATCTAGACAAAACATGTTACCAATAGCTGCAATATGGAAGAAACGTGCTTTGATATAGCGTTGTTGCATGTTTTTGAAACACCCTCGAAGAAAGCTGTTCCATTGAGCTGAGCTCTGCTGTGCCTATGATATAAACCTTTGCGTTTAGACTTTCAGGTAGGGGTTCTGCTAACAAAGTCTAGAGATCTTCTGTTATATAAAATAACTTCTTACTGCCAAGGGGAGGGTGATTAGGCTTAGTTATTTTGCTTTTTTCACAGTCTTTATAAAAAAACGACTTTTTTGTGTTCTATGATATTGTAACAATGCTAATGATGCTATCTTTATGAATTTTGTTGCTGGTTTTGGTTCGCATACTGTTTTATGAATCACTATAGTCAAAATAACCATTTTGAACTTATTTAGTGGCTCTTATTATTCCTATTGTGGACAAGTACAAGAGAGCGAAAGATTGCCTTGTTACCGCGACACTGAGGTGAGTCGACAGTGCTCGTGTTCTGGGCTGTCTAGACATATGTAGCTTCTTGATATTTGTAAGAGACCAAATGAGACACTAACGCTAGTCGGTTGGTATTTTGGGTACTAATGTGGTAGGAGGTACACCCCTATTTACTGAGGTCCTATTTTCTTGTGCATAGTTCTGTGTATGAGTAGAATCCCCGTAACATGGCGCCGCCAACATTTGGTCTGGTTCTTATCTGTGAGAAGCTTGAGTAGTGCTCGTGCTGATCCACAATCCCCTCATTTCTGTTTCCGGAGACAGTTGTGATGGAGTAACCTCCTATATTGACATTTTTATAGGTTTATTCAAGCTTGAAGTTTTAAAAGGTATTTTTTTTCTTATAACCCGAGTTTGCGCTGCCGCTCTTTTAGTTGTTCTACTGTCTTCTCTATTATGGCTGTAGTTGATATTCCAGGTCATAGCAGAGCCACGGTGAGGGTGCACTTGACTCGTTATGCAGGCCCTCATGCTGAGGCCGCGCTTATTTTCGTGGTGGAAGCCAATCCGGCTCACCAGTTTGAAGTATTTTATTCTTGGGTCACCTTACCGGCGGTGGATGGAACGGATGATATGTTTCACACATATACTCCCATTTCCGTTCCTCAGAAGTATCAGCCTTATAGAGCTCTTGAGAATCCGCTTACAGCTTGGCAACACCTTATTTGGTTTAATGGTGCCCTTCCTCACCCAATGACGGCAGTCAGTTTAGGCCCTTTATCTATAGAAGGTGCCACATGGCCCGTTTTGGCTGGGCTTACCCCACACCCACGGGTTACAGCTGCATCTCTGGCAGAGCTCCGCGTATTTCACACATCGTTTATACGCGTATATAGAGCTGTAATAAAGTACGTAACTTGCACCGTCCAGGTGGGACCGCCTGACGCTGCTGTACAACAAACGGGTCCTGGTGGCATGACCATCAGTCCCGTTATTGTTAAATCTGTTATGGGCAACTGACCACAGAATAAGGATGAATTCCTTTATTGGCTTGCCGAGAAATTTGGACAGAGAGCAGCTGTCTTTCCTAATACAACTCCTGTGGAGAAACACAGGATGTTAACTATTAGTTTGCCTGCAGAATTAATTCAGGAATTGGCTGATTGTAACACTTGGGACAGGGTGTTTGCAACGTACATATTCTAGGTGTTTTGGCACTTCCCTCCATGACCGTACTCCCCTCTGTGATTAAGCGTGTTCAAGATGAACACAGAGGCGAAGCGGCTGTCGAGCTGGGGATGAGACTGGTGGGGGTGTTCGACGTGGTTGCTGATATGATCCTTGCAAATGTCAAGGGCTATGCCATTAGCTTTAAAGTGGCAAACCACTTCGAAACGGTTGCAGAGGCTGACAGACCACTAGAATTACCAAAAATGATTGCGAAGACTTATAAAACCATAGGCTGCAACAGTCTGGGAAATAAGCCTACGGCTCAAACACAAACGCAGTCTCTAAATCAACAGAAAGCCCAGCCTGGTAAGGATGGGCACCCTTTCTTTACCGAAAAGAATTGGTAAAGAATAAAGAAACAGGGTTCCCAACAGCAGAAGCAGGGTTCAAGTGCAAGTTCACCGACCCCTGATGCTTCTGAACATACTTATGACTTGCCCGACCTCGCTAAAATTAAGTCTCCTGATAGATTTCAGGTTCCTGATCAGCGTTCTCCTCGTTCTTTACAGGACACGTCAGGCTCACAAGCCGGTGGAGGTGATCGCCAGGATCGGGGTAGAAGTCAACCTGCGTCACAACTTCGTGAACAGCCTCAACAGTTTGAAGTCAAGGACAAGCAGGGTGATTTCCCTCGTACCTGACCTCCTTTTCAAAAGGAAAAGGTTGCTGCTTTAACAGCGAGATATACCACAGAAGGTGAGAACTCGACTCCTGGATTGGACATGGGCAGTGACTTTGCTCGACAGTGAAGCAGAAGTTTACATAGTCAGAGAGGCTCTGCGTCCCGTCTGAATGTGACAGCAACTGACACATTTGTTACTATTGAGACTGCAAATACCCTGGTTGCCCCCGGATAGACTCTAAGAAGTCAATTTCCAATTTGAAGGTGATATACAGCGTCCCATTTAAGGTGGTTTTCTGGGAGAATCTGACCGCTTCATATGACATTTTGTTAGCGGAGAGGGATTGGCCTCCACCCTTTGTGTTAGCTTCTTCCCGAGGGAAGGATGTGATATTTACAAGTTTTTCAAGTTGTGTTCCTGAGGGGCAAGCACAGGCTTTTGCAGAGGAATGGGCTTTGGCCTTGGCCCCAGCGGTGTATCCCAATCAAGTGGGTTGGGATGTTGATTCACTGGCATATGAAATACCGTTGCGCTCTATGCCACAAACTCAACCTCAATATCCCATCAAACGTGAAGCAAAAGCTTCAGTTTGTGACATTCTAAGACAGTTGGAGTATCAGGGGGTAATTGAGTCATGTACATCACCTATGAATAATCCTCTCTTTACTGTCCCTAAACCTGATTGTTCATTTCGGATTGCATTGGATTATGGAAATTTGAACAGCCATTGCCGCACCTTTGCGAGGCAGAACACACACAGCCCGGGGCATTTGCGGCACGCATTGTGTCTTTGTTGCATGACATTGACCCTGAGGCCTTGTCGTACGATGATGACATCTATTTGACTGACGACGACCTTGCTCTGCATCTTGACTGAGTCGACCACATTTTATTGTCTTTTGTCGACTGTGGTAATAAGTTACATTTTGCAAAATCACACATTTCCCATTTGGCAGTACTCTTTTTGGGTTATGAGCTCAATAATGAGGGAAAGGGTTTTGCAACTAAATTCCTAGAGAAATGTGCACATTTGCAACCTCCTTCTTCTTTTAAAAAGTTACAATCCCTGCTGGATTTTGGGAATTTCAGGAGGACTTACATTCCCGATTATGCCCAACATGTCAAACCACTTTATGCATTGATACAAAGTTTTCATCTGCCAGCTGGCTTCCGGAACATTTTTCCATTCTGCAGTCTTTGCAGGAGGATTTGCTTGTGACTAACTTCTTAATGGCTCGTGATAACACCACCAACCTGGTAATACATATAGGGCCAGATGTAGGTGGCCCAATACCGGTCGGTAACGGCCGAAATTACTGAATTTCGGCCGTTACCGACCGGTATTGGGCATTTGGGATGTAGGGGAGGATTCGGTAAATAACGAATCGGTATTTACCGATTCCGTATTTACCGAATCATCATTTACCGATCCGGTATTTACGGAATCGGTAAATGGCATGTAGGAAGCACTTTGAAGAGTGCTTCTGTGCTTTAAGGATTCGTTATTTACCACCAACTATTAGTTGGTGGTAAATAACGAATAACTCTGTAAATGCAAATATGTGCATTTACACCTGTGCCATGTGACAGACATACATGCCCTTAGGGCATGTATGTGTGCCACATGTGCACACAAGCACTATTCAGGGGTGCAACAGGGTGTCAAAGTGACACCCTGCCACCCTTGACTCTTTCCTTATGTTACCGAATCGGTAATTACCGATTCGGTAATTGACATTCATTCCTATGGGCCTCCAGGCCCATAGGAATGAATGGAAATTACCGAATCGGTAAATACTGATTTGGTAAATACCGAATCATAACGATTCGGTAATTTTTACCCAATTATTAGCTACATAGGAGTTACAGATTCTAAAATACTGAATCGGTAAAATTCAGTATTTTAGAATCGGTAAATCCTATTTACCTACATCTAGCCCATAGTTTCAGGGGCAGTGGATTTCATGTACTTAACATTCAATGAAGTACACACAATACCTATTGCATACAAATCACACTTGTACACTGCGGCTGAAATGCGTTATTCCTCTGCTGAAAAAATCTCCTTAGCAGTGCAGATGGCGATTCTAATGGAATGCTCACTGGTGCAGGGCAAACGCATTCTTGTGGTCACCCACTTCAATACTTTCGAAGCGGTGACTAAAGCCAGTGTACCTAACTCGAAGGCATTAAACCCACGTTGGATTCAGTGGGCTACTTCCTTGACACGTTTGTCTTTGACCCATCCCTTCAGACTCAGGAATTTTTACAGTATGAATTTGTTCATCCACCTCTTTTGTTGCTTCTTCCTCTGAGTGAATACAAATGCATCATTTATACCGATGGCTCAGCGCAACTGGCCACGGCTTCAAAACATGCTTATTCAGCAGCTTGCGCTATTGTGGCTGGCTCCATTGAAGATGGAGAGTTTAAGTCTTCCAATGTGCACACTCCAGCACTAGGGAACTGTACGGCGCAATTGGCTGGCCTGTGTGCTCTTGTTCTAGCTCTAGAGTTTGCTGATCCTCTTGTGAATACTCTCATTGTTTGCGATTCTTACTAATGTGTCCAGTCGTTCAATGACAACTTTCTCTTTTGGTCTCAAAATTATTATCACAATTCTAAAGGCAGCGCAATTAAGCATAAAACGCTTTGGTTTTGAGTGGCAGATCTTAAACAACGTCTGCCTCTCACACATGTTGTTTACACTCTTGGCCACCAGCATGTCGGAACACATGCTCTTGGTAATTCTTTATCATTACCAACCACAAGGGCTGTTCAACACCCCAAACCCGGAACAGTCAATTAATACATCAAACAATAGGTTCAGGGAGAGAGTCACACACAAAAATTATATGATCCACCACATAAACTATGAATTGACAAACAGTGAGAAAATATCAGTTAATAAATGAGACAGAATAATAGAAGAAGCCCTTAAAACAATATTTCAAAAACGTTATTTATTGAACATAATACAATGAAATACAAAGAAATTTGACCTAAAAACAATTACGCTCAAGACAAAAGTGCTGGTATACAACAAAACACAGTAAAAGAACAACAAAAACATAGATATTGTGTCCTTGATTCAATCCTGGCCACAGAAAGGCATCGACGGCGTTTCGACTGCTATATTACTATACGGACATCTTCAGGACTCCTAGTTTATTTGAGCGTTCTATATCTGTATAAAATCATTATGACCAATAATTGTGGTCATTCGCGAGAACTCTTAAAAGTTGTGGCAGTGACGTGTGACAGCACACAGCGTCATAGAAACTTCATGAAATATTGGCAGTGGATCAATTTCATCCAACCTGAATACCCTTCTAAATGGGCGATTCCGCGCAAATGCCGGCCACCGATGATGTAGCGTTGAGGTTCGCCCGCTTGGTAATTCTTTGGCTGAGAAAGCAGTCAAGTCTGCAGTAGCCACGTGTTCCGTAGCAGCAGTTCCAAGATCTATGACTAAGATAGATAATGACATTCTGGCAGTGGTTGCTGCAACTAGGGAGGGAAGTAATTATCCTTCGGGCTTCCCTTCTAAGTACTCTTATCATGTAACTCCAGACCCGGTTCCTTATGCTACCATTCCTTCGGTTGGGGATCGGCTGATTCCCAACTCAGACCGCAGACAAGCTTTTATCAAGGCCGCACACGAAGGCATTGCTTCGGCTCATGCTTGCGTGTCGGCAACAGTCTCTATTCTTCAACGTTACAGGTAGTGTGGTTTATATAAACAGACTCGTAACTATGTTCTATGCTGTGATGTTTGCCAACAAATCAAGCCTTATACGGTCCCAAGTCCGCCACAAACTCAATTATGTATTTCTAATAGAACTTTTGGCTGTGTCTATCTTGATTACTGCGTTCCTTTTTCTTCTGATACTGCATACAAGTATATCTTGGTTCGGGTTGATTTGTGCACTCGATTCCTGTGGGCCTGGCCACAACGTAGTGCTGACACTTGATATTTCAACAGGGATTTGCGTGTCTTTGTCTGGCTGTTTGCCTGTGGTACCTTCTATTCTGACCAAGGTCCAGCGTTTGCCTATAAGGCTTACAAGGATGCAATGAAGTTGTTGGGGGTACAGGTGCAGTTTTCATCTCCATACAGGCCCGAGGGCAATTGAGTTGGGGAGCGAATGAACCGTGACATAAAACAATCCTTGACAGCTAGAGTCTTAGGTACTGGCAGGGACTGGCTGTCCCACTTGTATGGGGTACAATGTGCACTAAATATTCTCCCTAGAAGATCTCAGGATGGGCGGACCCCTTACGAAATGCTCTTTGGCTTTCACATGTTTGTTCCTGACCTTGATGGTCTGGACATTGTGGTGGCTGCCTCTAAGTTTGACGTAGATAATCAATCTGCTATGTTACAGGATCTACAAAAGTCACGTGATACTCTGGCAACTCAGCATTTACCATCTTCCTCTGCTGATGCACTACTGATTCCTATTACCGGTTGGCTTCCTAAAATTGGGGATCTGGTGCGAGAGAAGTTTGATAATAAAAAATAATTTGGTCCTTCTTACCGTGCTCCTGTTTCAGTAACAGGACTGAAAGGTACTCGTACGGTCATTCTACCACCGTTGCCAGGTCGCAAAGACAACAGGTACATCTCAGTGGACAATGTCAAGTTACACCGTGTGGCCGATTTTGAATAGTATGATACCTGCAGTTTTTCGTGCAACGCAATTTTCTTAGCCCCATTGACTTTGTAATTGTCTGCTGCCACACAGATGTCTGCTCATATGATGGACACTGTGATTGATCTTCAACCAATGTGAAAAACCTCCTCTGCAATGGACATTGGGGGCCCTTTCCCGGCTATGGATTTCGTGAGTGTGATGCCATTTAGCCCACAAGTATGAACGGACGATTCAACGCTTTCACCTTTGCTTGCAAGCCCAGAAAGGGCCTGTGTTGGGGAACCGGAAAATCTTTCTTCTGGCTTGTCCTCCTCATCATCCAGTTTGTCTGATGCACCACTGTCTAAATTGCATATGTTTTACTCCTGGTTCAAAAAGACATACTTCGTTCCCCCATGGACCTACATTTGGTTGGTGCTTATCCTGATTTTTCTCTTCATGTCAATTGGATTTGTGACAGTGTTCTTTTTACTCATAAATGGCCATTATCTCCCTGAACGCTCTGCTGTAAAAATGGTTGATGGAACTTTGGCTCCTCACACATCGTCCCATATCATGAAACGTGACCAGTCCCTTGTGAACATTTCAGCTTTCCCAGTTCCTGATGGCATTGGTTGGGACAAAGTAGCTTACAAAATTCATGGTCCAACTGAGGTCCTTCGAGTTCCATTCATGTTTCGCGTCTCATTAGGAGATGTGGTGACATGGGACATACATTCGGATGATTGGGATGTACAAGCAGTTCATGCATTTAATGCTGAAGATTTGTATTTAAATTCTGCCAATTTTGGTGATCTCTTTTGTTATCAACATTATGGGCATCATTTTTTACACAAAACCAATATATTAAGACCTGTTTTTAATTGTACCTAATGGGAACATTGCCCAACTCCCTTAGAGCGGAGTTCTAAAACTCTTAGAAATAAGTTCACCTATTTCTTAGATTATGATTTGACTAATCCTGAATCCTATTTTTTTAGGCTTCAAAAAACCTCGGAATCCACGTTCCTGTTATCCCACACTAAACTGAGTTACGCCAACTTGTTTAGAACACAGTTGGCTACACACGGTTATGACCATAGGAAACAGACTATAGATTTGAAATCAATCTGGGGCACAAAGCCATGGCCGGTTCAGGGCACTGAAGCATTACATCGTGCCTGCCTGATCCCGACTCAATTGTTATTTTTAAATGATACCATTTACCAAACATCCTGTTATGGCCTCGCAACTGTCAAAAACTTGAATACCCCCTCCATTCCTTCATTAGCTGAATATGACAATTGGCGGTTACATAATAACTACACCATTGAGGCTTTGCAAGCTCTGCTTCAAAATGCCTCTTTTAATGTTTGTGAATTTGATTCATCAGGATGGTTGGTATGGCAAACTAATACAATTGCATGCCAGTTGCGTTTCTATAATGTTACACCTGGTTTCATTCAGACTAAGCCTCACCCTCGTTATCCACCTCATCATTCTGTGACTACATATTTGGTAGGTAAATTATGCCAGCAGTGATTAAAACACTCTACTCTGGCATCTTTGAAACAACATCTTTCCCTCTTATCGAATGATATTGATTTGGCTGATTTTCTTTTTGGCTCACGTAATCCAAGAGTCAAGCGATTTATTTATGCAGCTTATAATGACATTTGGAAACTTTCACAGATGGAAGCAGCCTTCTGTCTATGTCAAATTGATCAGGCTAATTTAGAAAAAGTCCTTGCTGTAGTGGACAACAGCATTAACACGCTTTCTTCACGCATTTACACAGCAGACAATATTGTGTGTTCTGTAATAGATATTGTGCAAAGTTATGTTTTTGTGTAATATCATGGTAAAAATCAGTTATGGTCCATCAGGCAATTTGCTTTGACATTGCAGACACTGAAAATGGGTAAAGTGCCTTGGGAATATTTGAATGCCACTGCTTTATTTTTGCCTGTTAACCTGACTGATAAACAGAGGTTTTTGTCCATGAAGGATGCTGTATACACACTGTTATATATTAAACAATTGGAGCCTTCGCCATTCTTAGTGGCGGAAACAGACTCTGCTGTTTGGTTAATTCATGGGGTTATCGCTTTGCCCTTTTCGCTTTTTCAATTTAAATCATGTATCAACGCTTTGAACCGCTTGATAGTGCTTTTCTGCATGAATTATGGGTTATGCCCTTCGCTTATCGGTGTCTGAGGGAGGATGAAGAAGTTTTCATTACAGGGGCGGATTGTGATTCGACAGTGGGTCACTCTCTTGTGTGCAAACATGTTAAATTGCACGGCGAATGTAAAGTGTCAGTGCTGAATCTCGCTTGCTTTTTAAAAGGGACCCCAATACTATCCATCACGCCTGTTTTTACATTGCTTACTAACGGCAGCTATCTCATTTTAAACAATCAAGTCTGCTGTGGTTTGCGAGCGGGAGTGCCATACTTGGTAACAGTTTCCCAGCGCGTAACTTGCTGTAGCAATGTCCTTTTCCCGCCCCCGCAATAGGAGTTTAGATTCTTCACTTTGGCCTTCCATTCCGACTATGAAAGCAGAGTTGAACAAGTGAGCAGGCTCAAAGCCCTTTAATTTCAACAGGAGGTGGCCCTCACTTCTGCCCGAGAAATATTCAGATTGCAGGTGGCTCGGACCTCGAGTGAGATATAGTTGCTTCTTTTTTTTTATTATTTTTTTTTTATTAATAAATCACAAGAGGAGAAATATACATACAGGGTGTCAGCAAACGAAATACAGCACAGTTGCGGACCAGCAATAGAAGTGAAGAAGCGCTGCACAGTTCGAAGCAACTGAGAAATCAACACCATCATATAGCCGAAGCAAAAACAATTAAACAGTACCGACCGCAGTCACAGGATATACGAAGCAAACACAGGACACCCAGCTACGTGGAGATAGAACAGGAGAATACGCCACATCTCTCGTGAAGAAAGGAAAAGGGAGATAGAATGGTCATAGAAAATAACAAAGGAAACATAAAAAACCCCGCCACGTCCCCCCACCCTACACCCCTGCAGATGGCTACGACCTAACCCCATTAGCAGTGTGCCTGTCGCCCCCTAAACTACACCCCAAGGAAGGGGAAAAAGTTGGAGGAGGAGAAATTTACAAATCAATACGGGCTCCCGGACTCCCATCCCCCCACGAAAGGCTGACGCCCCCTACCGTAGTAAGTAGCAAGTTTTAACAAATCAAGAGACAGCCGGAAGTAGGGGAGCAGCAATCAGAAAAGGACCATCCCACCCGACCCCGTTACGCTAAAGAACTAAGATCGGGGGATCCAATATACGCCCACAACGCCTCCCGGTAGTAATGTTCAAGGTGGAACCCACACATTTACCGCTCAAATCAATGTCCGCTCAGATCAATGTCTCAAAACAGAAATCGTCCTCAGCCTAGACCCGCGCGATCATGCACACAGTAGTACGGCACCCGAGCCGCCGCCATCTTAGAAGAGTCAACAAACCGGAGATGAATGTCGAAATGCACACAGAAGCAAACCCAAAACAAATGTACACATTCGAGTCCACTGTCTCCAGGTCCCAGCCATGCCGACAAAAATTCTCGGAGTCGCTTCAAGTCCTGACGCACCAACTCAAAAGAGGGCGAGCGTACCGCCCGGACGATCCTACACGGTTTCTGCACAGAAGCCAGCAGCCCCGACACATGGCTCGATTGTCCTCGTATCCGTCGCAGTGTCCCACACTCTGACACAGTCGGCACAGCCAGTACCTGGGCATGATCAGAGACACCCTCCCGAGAATCATGTATCCCACGCACCTCAGGGTCGACCTCAATAAGACTGGGTTCAGTGGACTCCAGTACTCTGGTAATACCACCAGTTTCAGAAACAGCCGTTTGTAAATGTCCCCATCCGAGAGCAGCGGCATCTAGTTTACTCCCCAGGATATGTGTCCTCCGGGCCAAGAAAAGACAGAGACCATCGAGTGCTGCAAGTATAACTCCAAGCGTAAGCTGAACTCCGGGCCGTTCCGTATGCATCAGCCCGCAAGCGGCTTCCCGGACAGGAGATGGAGAGTCCGCACAAAAAACATGGCCGTCCGGCTCATCTGAAGAACTGAACTCGGGCGCCTTGGTGGAGCGGGTCCGGCTCACCCAGGGGTCGACGTGAGGCACCATACCTTGCTCTCAGCTCCCGGTCCGTCTCCCGGGCCCCCAGAGACAGACCCTACAAAGATGAAGGGCAGAGCCAGCAAGTCAATCCATCCGCGTGAGAGGGGGTCAATGCCTGATCAGGATATACCCGCGACCATCAGACCGACACCCCTCCGTGCTCCGGCAGAACAACACGCCACTCGTACCCACAGCTGAAGCAGTAGTACACTTCACTCCGGTGCCAAAAACCCCCGAATAGTGAGCTGCGATACCAGAGCAAACGTCCCCTCCGCTCCGACGGGCCGGCTCCTCCTCATTTTTATGGCCGATGACATCGAGCCGATGGTCGGCCGCACTCGCACTCGCGGCCCCGCTGAGGCAGGCAGCAAACTTCAAGGCGACGTTACAGCGCCATCAGAGCAGTAAAATCTTCGGGGTTTCACGAGTCGGCACCATTCCAATTCCGCTACACGGGGGCAGCGCACAGGTACAGGATGGTTGGCAGGATTTTGCAGCAGGATTAGGAGGGTTACGGAGCCGGGAGCCTAAGCGGCCATCGCGGTCGCCATCTTGGCTCCTCCCCCTATAGTCGCTTCTTAACACTAACCTCCCACTTCATTTTGGGGAACTAATTCACCAAATATTTCTACACCGTAATGGCTGCTCACTTTGTGGCTCTGCACAAGCCAGCCCAGCTGCAACTGTACCATAATCGCTTGTATGAGGCTTTTGGATGCTTACCTTTAGCAACGATTGGCGTAAGTTACGACTTGACCTTACGCTTTGCCTACTATACTTGCATGCAACCAGTGCTTCATTGCAAAAGATGTCCTTTCTCCTGGGCCATGGAACTTTGCTTATCAAACACATGGTGTCCAATCCCTGATTTCAGCTGGTTCATTGGTCCCTTAGCGGTGCATGACGAGGCTTGTTCTGTGGATGGTCAAATGTCGCATGCAGCTTTACTTGGAATCTTGGCTCAATGGGATATCTGTGTGGCTGCGTAGACTTTCCTACAACGTAGTTTCATTGACTATCACGCAAGTTTCCCACTTCTACTTTTGGATGCGCCTGCTTATGAGGAAGATGATTGTTCCTTCGACTTACTTAATTGGATGTCATCGCTTTTTTCTACCAATGACAGGGATGAACTATTGGAGGGAATTACATTACTTTGCACACATACCTTCATGGATTGACAGTTTAGGTCGTCACAATTCCGCTGTCTGGATTACAGACTCTGTTTTCAAGCTCAAAGTGTCTTTAGCTTTATCTTCAAACTTTCCCTTTTTCTCCGATTTGTTTTTTTAGAAAGTTCATCACCAATATCTTGAACACTGCCTGACTTTTGAACTTTATTTTTGTTCTTCTATGTATGTCCTACTGACTTGCCAAGGGGAGGGTGTTATATGCTGTTATGTGGCCCTTAGGATACATTTCGACATTGCTAAATTAGTATGAGTTTGCTTGCCCTATGCTGCTGCTTTTGCGCACGACTCTGCTAGAGTTTGTTTTTGCGACACTTTGCCCCTGCCCTGTACATGATAACAGATTGTTTTTTATGTTCTTTGTGTTCCCTGTAATACTGTCTGAACATAGGGGCTCATTAGGATGGCGGACGGAAGGACGTCCGCCGTCCTGGAGTAGGCGGAAAAAGCCCTTTTCCGTCCGCCTGCCGCGAAAAGTCCGACCGCCATATTAGGATGGGAAAAACTGTGAAAACTCCGTACGCGGCGGAAGAGAACGCACCGCCGCGGAACTACACCCGACCCCGTGGCGGACGTAACCAATCCTGAGACACCGCCGTACGGAATGACGTCTCCGACCATGCCCCAAATAACGATGGCGGAAAACACACATAAAACCGCTGCGGAAAAACAACCTGCCTGAACACGGGGGATTCCCCACAGCGAAGATACAGCACATTGCAGAGATACCCACCACAAGCAGCTCGCCCACATGGACCCAGCGCTACACGCTTTTCCGATACTCTTCGCGATCCTCCACCAGCAAGTCATGGACCATTATCGACGACGACGCAGGTACGCTACACACCATTTACTGTCGGAAGGGGAGTACCTGGCAGAGCTGTGATGTTGGGAGGGGGAGTGTCATGTCACAGGAAATACATTGAAGAGCACACCAAAATATACACAATTGAAGTACACAACCAGGAATGACAGCGACAAACCACAAAACATGATTCATTAGCTTTATTCAACATAATAGTTGCATATCAGAAAATCCAAGAGCATGGGCATTGTGCCCAACAGAGCTGGTACATCATTGGCAGCACGTGAGAGGGCAGAATGCAGTATCAGAACAGCAACAGGGCATTGTGGACAACAGAGCAGGTACATCAGAGGCAGTAAACAAGAGGGCAGAATGCAGTATCATAACAGCAACAGGGCATTGTGCCCAACAGAGCAGGTACATCATTGGCAGCATGTGAGAGGGCAGAATGCAGTATCAGAACAGCAACAGGGCATTGTGGACAACAGAGCAGGTACATCAGAGGCAGCACGTGAGAGGGGCTAAGTGCATCAACAGTCCATTGCACTGGACAGGTCCATCAGAGACAGCACGTGAGAGGGGCTAAGTGCATCAACAGTCCATTGCACTGGACAGGTCCATCATTGGCAGCACGTCAGAGGGCAGAATGCAGTATCAGAACAGCAACAGGGCATTGTGGACAACAGAGCAGGTACATCAGAGGCAGTAAACGAGAGAGCAGAATGCAGTATCAGAACAGCAACAGGGCATTGTGCCCAACAGAGCAGGTACATCATTGGCAGCACGTGAGGGCAGAATGCAGTATCAGAACAGCAACAGGGCATTGTGGACAACAGAGCAGGTACATCAGAGGCAGTAAACGAGAGGGCAGAACAGCAACAGGGCATTGTGCCCAACAGAGCAGGTACATCATTAGCAGCACGTCAGAGGCCAGAATGCAGTATAAGAACAGCAACAGGGCATTGTGGACAACAGAGCAGGTACATCATTGGCAGCACGTGAGAGGGGCTAAGTGCATCAACAGTCCATTGCACTGGACAGGTTCATCAGAGGTAGCACGTGAGAGGGGCTAAGTGCATCAACAGTCCATTGCACTGGACAGGTCCATCAGAGGCAGCACGTGAGAGGGCAGAATGCAGTATCAGAACAGCAACAGGGCATTGTGGACAACAGAGCAGGTACATCAGAGGCAGTAAACGAGAGGGCAGAATGCAGTATCAGAACAGCAACAGGGCATTGTGCCCAACAGAGCAGGTACATCATTGGCAGCACGTCAGAGGCCAGAATGCAGTATAAGAACAGCAACAGGGCATTGTGGACAACAGAGCAGGTACATCATTGGCAGCACGTGAGAGGGGCTAAGTGCATCAACAGTCCATTGCACTGGACAGGTTCATCAGAGGTAGCACGTGAGAGGGGCTAAGTGCATCAACAGTCCATTGCACTGGACAGGTCCATCAGAGGCAGCACGTGAGAGGGCAGAATGCAGTATCAGAACAGCAACAGGGCATTGTGGACAACAGAGCAGGTACATCAGAGGCAGCACGTGAGAGGGGCTAAGTGCATCAACAGTCCATTGCACTGGACAGGTCCATCAGAGGCAGCACGTGAGAGGGGCTAAGTGCATCAACAGTCCATTGCACTGGACAGGTCCATCAGAGGCAGCACGTGAGAGGGGCTAAGTGCATCAACAGTCCATTGCACTGGACAGGTCCATCAGAGGCAGCACGTGAGAGGGCAGAATGCAGTATCAGAACAGCAACAGGGCATTGTGGACAACAGAGCAGGTACATCAGAGGCAGCACGTGAGAGGGGCTAAGTGCATCAACAGTCAATTGCACTGGACAGGTCCATCAGAGGCAGCACGTGAGAGGGGCTAAGTGCATCAACAGTCCATTGCACTGGACAGGTCCATCAGAGGCAGCACGTGAGAGGGGCTAAGTGTATCAACAGTCCATTGCACTGGACAGGTCCATCAGAGGCAGCCCGTGAGAGGGCAGAATGCAGTATCAGAACAGCAACAGGGCATTGTGGACAACAGAGCAGGTACATCAGAGGCAGTAAACGAGAGGGCAGAATGCAGTATCAGAACAGCAACAGGGCATTGTGGACAACAGAGCAGGTACAACATTGGCTAGCCAAGAACGTGTGTCAAGCGACCCGTCACAAGGAGATTAACAAAACATAGGTGGTTACATTCGTCAATCTACACACAAACTTAAATGACATGTGACTGATGGCAA
This sequence comes from Lissotriton helveticus, assembly GCF_964261635.1. Taxonomy (NCBI): domain Eukaryota; kingdom Metazoa; phylum Chordata; class Amphibia; order Caudata; family Salamandridae; genus Lissotriton; species Lissotriton helveticus. Next base: position 1,546,993,105 of record NC_136065.1, read on the forward strand.
CTAGACCTCACACCACAGAATCTGGTGGACTGCTTGAACAACTCGCCTCGGACACACCGCCAGCACCAGCAACAGGAGTGTGAGACACAGCCACCGATCTACTCACTGACACATGTGCCATAGACTCAGACACACCGCCAGCACCAGCACCAGGAGTGTGAGACACAGCCACCGATCTACTCACTGACACATGTGCCATAGACCCAGACACACCACCAGCACCAGCACCAGGAGTGTGAGACACAGCCACCGATCTACTGACTGACACATGTGCCATAGACCCAGACACACCGCCAGCACCAGCACCAGGAGTGTGAGACACAGCCACCGATCTACTCACTGACACATGAGCCCTAGACCCAGACACACTTGCCGGACATGTCCCTGTACACTGACCAACAAATACCATGCCTGCACCTGACACATGTGAGTGAACAGCAGCTGAGCCACTAGGACCACTGAAATGGTGAGCCACAGGGCTGTATGGGCCAGGAGGCAGGGTGGCTCTGGGACCTGGGGACAGCTGTACTGGAGCGACATTGGGGTGTTCAGGTCTCACTGGTGTGTGTCTCCGTTTCTTTGTGAAACGTAGGGGTACCCCGGACATGCCTGGACTGGTAAGTGGAGTGGCATCACCAGACATCAAAGGTGAATCATGTGCTTGTGGTGGTCTGCTCTCTGGGGCCGTGCTGGACCCTGCCTGCCGTTTGCTGTGGGCCTGCCTTCTGCCCTCTGCATCATGTGTAATGGGTGATGCAACAACAGTGTACTCCTTCCTCTGCTTTAGTGGGCCGTGGATGGGAGTAGAGGTATGGGGGGACTCGACCGCTGATACATGTGTTGTACGTTCCTTAAACATCATCCTCAGTGCAGCCAGGGGTGAAATATGCCTGTCCTTGATGGTGCTCATGTCCATGGGAGAACCCTTGGCCATGGGATGTGCCTTGGACGTCGGAGGTGTCCTGTCCCTGGAATGGCCCTGATCCCTTTCCGGTGCCCTGTCCCCGGGTGCAGACATGTCCATTGTAGTGTCCCTCTCCTTTGAAGCTACCCTGCTCTTGGGAGGTGCCCTCACCTTGGTACTGTCCTTGTCCTTGGGAGTGTCCCTGCTCTTGGAGGTGGCCTTTCCTTGTTACTGTCCTTATCCCTGGGAGTCTGCCTGCTCTTGGGAGGTGGCCTTTCCTTGGTACTGTCCTTGTCCCTGGGAGTCTCCCTGCTCTTGGGAGGTGGCCTTTCCTTGGTACTGTCCTTGTCCCTGGGAGTCTCCCTGCTCTTGGGAGGTGGCCTTCCCTTGGTACTGTCCTTGTCCCTGGGAGTCTCCCTGCTCTTGGGAGGTGGCCTTTCCTTGCTACTGTCCTTGTCCCTGGGAGTCTCCCTGCTCTCGTAAGGTGGCCTTTCCTTGGTACTGTCCTTATCCCTGGGAGTCTCCCTGCTCTTGGGAGGAGGCCTTTCCTTGGTACTGTCATTGTCCCTGGGAGTCTCCCTGCTCTTGGGAGGTGGCCTTTCCTTGTTACTGTCCCTGTCCTTGGGAGTCTCCCTGCTCTTGGGAGGTGTCCTCACCTTGGTACTGTCCTTGTCCTTGGGAGTGTCCCTGCTCTTGGGAGGTGGCCTTTCCTTGGTACTGTCCTTGTCCTTGGGAGTCTCCCTGCTCTTGGGAGGTGGCCTTTCCTTGGTACTGTCCTTGTCCCTGGGAGTCTCCCTGCTCTTGGGAGGTGGCCTTTCCTTGGTACTGTCCTTATCCCTGGGAGTCTCCCTGCTCTTGGGAGGTGGCCTTTCCTTGGTACTGTCCTTGTCCCTGGGAGTCTCCCTGCTCTTGGGAGGTGGCCTTTCCTTGGTACTGTCCTTGTCCCTGGGAGTCTCCCTGCTCTTGGGAGGTGGCCTTTCCTTGGTACTGTCCTTATCCCTGGGAGTCTCCCTGCTCTTGGGAGGTGGCCTTTCCTTGGTACTGTCCTTGTCCCTGGGAGTCTCCCTGCTCTTGGGAGGTGGCCTTTCCTTGGTACTGTCCTTGTCCCTGGGAGTCTCCCTGCTCTTGGGAGGTGGCCTTTCCTTGGTACTGTCCTTGTCCCTGGGAGTCTCCCTGCTCTTGGGAGGTGGCCTTTCCTTGGTACTGTCCTTGTCCCTGGGAGTCTCCCTGTTCCTGGGAGGTGGCCTTTCCTTGGTACTGTCCTTGTTCCTTGGAGTCTCCCTGCTCTTGGGAGGTGGCCTTGGCTTGGGAGTCACGTTGGTGGGGGATGGCTGTGTAGCATGTGAATCCATTTCCATACACACCCCTCCATGATCATGTCTGTCAACTCCAGTGTTGGACACGTCGTCTTCGGATAAAGAGATCACAGGCTTATGGGATGGTGTCTGTGCCCTCCGTGCCCTGCCTTGCTGCCTGTGGCTGCTCCTAGTGTAATAACCAGAATAAGAGGCCTGGTCTGAAGACTCACTCTCCCCTGTAACATCAAGTGGTGTGGATGGTTGTACAGAAGTAGCACCCTGTCTATGCGACTGTACAATGGCTGAGGACACAGTGTTTGCCAATGACTGAACTGTTCTGTGGAGACCAGCAACATCGCCATGCATCCCCTCCATGAATGCCACCACCTGCCCCAACTTCCTATCGTGGTCTTGGAATGCATTGATCATGTTGGTCTGCCCTACACACAGCTGTCGCAGCAGATCAACAGCCTCTGCACAAAGTGCACTTTGTGTCACTGGGGCAGGGGCGGCGGTTCCTGCACCGAAGGCAACTCTGCTCCCCCTCCTCTGGCGAGCACGAGCAGTACATGTTGCAGTGGGTGGCAGTGTGGGCCCTGTGTGCTGTGTCCCGACTGAAGGTGTCGATTGCCCACTCCCTGTCTGTGCCAACAGTGCGGACTCACCAACACTTTCTGAGGATGAGGGCGATGGTGTTTCCATATGTGAGTCCTCAGGGACGGTCCTGTCCCCCTCTCCGGGGCTGCCCTCTTCAGTGTCAGTCTGCATGTGTGCGACCTCTGATTCGGAAGCATTGCCACCACTCATCTCCGTCGTCTGTGGGTCAGTGCCCTCTGTCAAAGCTGAAATAGTGAGAAACGCGGTGTGAGTAAGTGCCACACACACGTACTGAAGGACAACAGATCTAGGATTCAGTTACATACATTGTACATGTAGCACACATCCTGCACACGTCCCACCCCTACTATCTGCACACATGTCATGCCATGGGACCACAGACCTCAACGGCATGTCCTGGAACCCTCAACTACCAAGCAAGTGGGCTATCCACCTGGCGGACATGGATGCCAACGCCTACTCCGCTAATGGCACCAGCATGGTATTTCAGCTAAACATACGCACCACGGAAGCCACTACTGTGTCCGAGCAGCAATACATGCATTGCAGGCCCAAGTAACATACACATACAATCTGCTTACCGCTACTTTGCTGTGATTCCCCACTCAGCTGGGCGGACAGGTCAGGATGCGTCACAGCAATGATACGGTGCATAAGAGGGGTCATGGTGCGGCGGGCCAGACGTGTAGATCTTGGAATCATCCCCAGTGTCATCTCCACCACATTCTTGCTAAGCCTGGAGATGTCGTCCCAGCGCTTGTGGCAGTGTGTGTGTCGTCTATTGAACCCCTCCACTGCCCGTACATCACGTGCTATCGTCCTCCACACGGCCTTGCAAACGTGCAGCTTTACCTGCCATGATGGGAGACAAGAGGGTAACGTAAGTGGACAGTATGACATGCACAAACATCGCAGGAACACGATTCAACATGCAGCCATGCTCAGCACTACACATGTAAAGGTCCCACAGCACTCCGGCAGGCCTGCAGAAGACAGGAGCCACTGAACACCTCATGACCAACAACATGTACACCACTGTACTTACCACCTGTCCGGGTGCACCGTAGAGCCGTTGGTAGTGGCTGAGCACACCGTCCACAAGGACATCCAGCTCCGCTGCGGTGAAGGGACGCGACCGGCTCTCTCGCACTCCCTCCATGGCAAGGTCCTGGACTGTGGCTCAACAGCAGCAGCCGTAGGTCAGCTCAGCAGCAGCAGGTCGAGGTGATGGTCACAGGCAGCAGCCGTTGGTCAGCTCAGCAGCAGCAGGTCGAGGTGATGGTCACAGGCAGCAGCCGTTGGTCAGCTCAGCAGCAGCAGGTCGAGGTGATGGTCACAGGCAGCACTGGATCGAAGCAGTGAATGTGTGCTTCTGAAAGTCACACATATATAGGGACCAGAGCCCATGTCAGTGGCACACGTGGCCAGCTATTGGTTCCCCCTGGATGCCTCATTCGAAAAGGCCCAATGACAGGCCCTGGTGTGGCGGTGCACTGTTTCCGCCATTGTCGGCAGTGGGTGACCGGGCCGGGCACGGACGGTGTACGGTGGATGATGCTACGTGACTGTAAGGGGGGGTCATGAACTGACATCTCCATTGACATCATCAGAAGGATGTGTTGGCCGGCACCTCCCCCACGTAAGGCGTGCGCAGCCATGGTGGCGCCACTGATTGAACATTGTTGCAAGAGAAGCATCCGTCCCGGAAGCTTGCACATGCGGTTGACGATGTGTGACCGTGACGGTCCGTGCACAGGCAGCCAATGGGAAGATGGAACACGGGGCGCGTATGCCCATTTGGAAATCGCGAAGCTGTGCACCGCCATGGCGGCGCGAATGTTGTTATTATTTGGACCGATGCACCGTGCTGTATAGTCCGCTCTTGCGTTATGAGGGTTGTGACCGTGCTGGCAAAACTGCATATGTCATGCACTATGTCATGTGTGTTCATACTATGCCCATTGATGTGCACACAATGTGCTACACATGTGCATGTCGACGTGTTGACGTCTTGTATTTCCCTACACACGTTTCAAATACTTCACATCTACACAGTACATCAGGCCTGTCTCGCCACATTCTGAATCTGTTGTCAGTGTGTAGTTAATGTGTGCTAATAACAATGGTGGGGGTCCACATGCATTCTGTGTATGCGTATGTGTGTTGCCTGTTTCACCATGCATGTAATGAGCGGATGCTCACCATTGTCTGTGTTGTCATTGGTGCATGATGACATGGAGTGCGTGTAGCATTATTGTGTTGTGTTTGCACGTGCATGTGTGTCTGTGATGTGGCTTCTACAAAATTGGGTCCTAACACATGTCTTCTTGGCAGTAATGTTGACATGAGACTAAGTTGCATTGTACAAGTTGACGCACTTCATGTTGCTAGTGGCAGCACATTGTTCATAGGGCACTCCGTATTGTCATAACTTTCTGACATGTCACACATATGACTATTGTCCACAACATTTATCTTCTTGCTAGTGTTGGTTTACATGTGATGGAGTTGCACAGCCATGTGTTGTTTGTAAGTTGACTTATATCATGTCTACTCCCACACAGGAGGGCTCCAAATGTCCATCGCCCATACACTGTGCTGGAGGATATGGTTGAGGAGGAGGTGATCAGGAAATTCCGGCTAGATCGACGTAGATTGATGAAGCTTGTAGCCCAATTGTCTCCTCATCTGCAGCCACGAAGGACGTATCCTGGTTCCATTACACCCACAGCTAAGGTGATGGCGGCACTACACTTTTTTGCTACTGGCACCTTTCAGTACACAGTTGGACATGCCGGCGGGATGTCACAGTCCATGTTCAGCATGGTACTTCAGGATGTTCTAAAAGCCATGATGCTGTACAAGGATGACTACATCCATTTCCCACGGCCGGCAGAGTTGGCAGCAGTCAAAGCAGACTTCTATGCACTGGGCCAGATACCACACGTAGTGGGTTCCATTGATGGCACACATATCGCTCTGATTTCACCTCGGGCACGTGAGCCGGTATATAGGAATAGGAAGCACTTTCATTCGCTCAACGTGCAGGTGGTGTGCCTGGCCGACAACATCATCTCCCATGTGTGTGCAAGATTCCCAGGCTCCGCACATGACTCCCACATCATGCGGAGCAGCATTGTCCCCCAACTGATGGCTAATCTGTGTCCAGGACACGCGTGGCTTGTTGGTGAGTATGCTGTGGGGACATTTGTGATTTCTGTCTGGCATGGGGTACCCACCAATTCTGGTTGTGATATTTGTGTCTGTCATCCCCCTACATAGGCGACTCGGCATACCCAAACCGGCCCTGGCTCCTGAGTCCCATACTTAATCCTACTACAGCGGGTGAAATGCGCTACAATAATGCCCATGAAAGGACACGTAGAGTGGACGGAACGTACTTTTGGACTGCTAAAGTCCAGGTTTCGGTGCCTGGATAAGACCGGAGGGGCCCTGCCTTACTCACCAGGCAAAGTATGCAGGATCGTGATTGCCTGCTGCATGCTCCACAACCTGGCAGTGCGCAATAACATTGAACTGATCTTAGACCCTGAAGACCAAGAAGTTCCTCGGCCTCCCATCCCACCCATGTCGACTGATGAGGATAGTGCTGAGGAGGAAGGTGTGGACCAGAGGCGTCAGCTCATTGATCGCTATTTCCCTTGAATGTGAGTGACTACCTCATGTGCCGGTTGACAATGCGTTTTGTATGTTTGCTGGTGGTGTGTGGATGTGGTGTTCATCAGCTGCCTGTTCTGGTATGTTATGTTTGCATGTGTGTGTGTTTATTTCTCTGGACATGCAAGTCTCCATGATGTGTGTCCTCTCATCCACTGATTTTGTGATGGGTGTGATTTGTGGAATTTTACACTGCTGTGTGTTGTGATGGTTGTGATTCACTTACCTGACGTGTGTTTGCTGTCTCTGATTTTCCCTAGGTCACTCCCACAGCGGCAGGATTCTGTACGACATGGTTCCCTGCACCTGGTCAGGTCTGTTTCTGAGACAATCATGTGAATAAACATGGAGTCAACACATCATTGAGTGTGTAAGTGAAATTTATTTACAGGTTGTGCATTGGTGCTGGTGGATATATACAAGTAAGTGTTGGGTGGGGGAGTGTGAGTTGAAGGTCATGGTAGATGAAATGTCCGTGCTGACACCACATTGCGTGATGTCCAGCTAGTCCAGCAGACCTGTGCCAATACTTGGCGTGGTGGGACAGGATAGTTTGCAGGTGGATGGCAGCCTCAGGCAGTGTTAGAGTCATTTTCGGCCCCTCTTAGAGCGTGTAGATGGAGCATCCCAATTGCTCTCCCCTCCATCCAGCCTCGGACGGCCCCTCCGTCTTGGAGGCGGTGCGGAGTCAGCTTGTGGGGCAGGTTGCTCAGGGGCCACATCCGTCTCCAGGGGCACAGGTGGCAGTAGCGGTGGTGTTGCTGACCGTGGCGGCTGGACACTTGGTTAGGGGGGGAGGGTTACGTTCTAACCATACCCTCCACAGTGATGTGTGCTGGGCCACGAGGTCCACTAATTGGCCAATGCGGCTGTCAATGGACCGCAACACATTGGTGTTATGAACCATGTCCTGGTGTGCACGATCAGCATGTCCCTGCCCACGCTCATAGGAAGCCTGGACTCTGCCTAGGGCTTCCAGTGTCTCAGCGGCAGGATGGGGTGGGTGTCCTTCCCCAGCTCGCCGGTGTGAGGTACTCCTGCTTGGGGGATGGTGCCTTGGCTCTCTCCTTTCCCGTTCACTCTCCCTGCTTGCCTGGGATGTTTATGGCCCTGCGTCTAGCGGTGGGTCAGGCAGGGCTTACACGTGATCTTCTTGGTAATGGGTACTGGTATTTCACTAAATGGGGTCATGTATGTTGTTTTATTCTTCCCCATTTTGCACGCCTTGCAAATTGCGCATTTTATGAACCCTTTGCTTGTCTGCAACCAGGTATTGCTCACTACCTCCGGGCTGCTTTTCACCAGCATATCACTCATTGATCTTGCACGGCTATATGTTATTGCCGGTTTGTCTGCAAGAGATCTACCGATAACGGGGTCCCCCTTTATTACGGGCCAATTTCTGCAGATTATTTTTTGTAGCTGCTTGTGTTGTCAGCTGTATGCTGTTATTAGCCTGGGCTGGCCCCTTTCGCAACTCCCCATTTCTTGGGTTTTCCCAGGTTTACCCTCTAGATCTTGGTGATTGATCTGCTTGTTGGCCCTCATCATAGCTTTTTCTACCACCGACACGGAATAGCCTCTCTCCAGGAACCTCTCTTTACTACCGGTTTGTGCTTGGGAACACGACTCCTCTGTGCTGCACATTCTCCTGATCCTCAGCATCTCCCCATAGGGGATGCTTCGGATCAGGTGCGCTGGGTGGTGACTTGACGCGTGCAGGACTGTGTTACCCGCAGTCTCCTCACGGTGCAACCTGGTCTGTAATTTGCCTCCTTCAATGTGCACTTCAACATCCAAGAAATTAACCATGTTTGTACTGATATGACCAGTGAAACTTAAATTCAAATCATTAACATTCACATCTGAAATGAATTTCTCTGCCTCACTAACCGACCCCCTCCACACTAAGAAGAGGTCGTCAATGAACCTGTGCCATGACACTATGTTATTTAACATTACATCCGCATAGGCGATTCCTAGGACCTGCTCCTTCCATAGCCCCATGTGCAAGCACGCGTAGCTAGGGGAGAAGCAGGCCCCCATCGCAACTCCTCTCAATTGCTGAAAGACTTGGTTTTGGAATAAAAAGAAATTGCTAGTGAGGCAAACCTCTATCATTTCACTGATCATTGCATTATTTTCTAACATGCAGACTGGTCTGTTACACAGGAAATGTCTTACTGCCCGCAAACCATCCCCGTGGTTAATACTGGTATACAGTGCAGTCACATCGAGTGTGATCAGTAAATAGTTCTCCTGCCACACTATTGTTTTAATCTTCTCCAGAAAGTCCCCAGTGTCTCTCAAATAAGAGGGCAAAGCCCTTACATGTTCCTGGAGGAAATGATCGATGTATCTGGAAGTATTTTCAAAGGTCCCCTGTCTGGCCGAAATAATTGGTCTCCCCGGTGGTTTGATCAGGTCTTTATGTACTTTGGGGATCAGGTAAAATACTGGAATCACCGGGTAATTTGTTTTCAGGAACTTAAGTTCATCTCCACTCAAAAGCCCTTTACTCTTCCAGGTATACAATTTGGAGTTAAAATCATTCCATGCTGCCTTTGCGGTTTGCCAGTCACTTCTACAGTAACATTGTCTGTCATTAAGCTGTTTTAAAGCTTCTTCCAAATATAAATGCCTGGGCCAAAGGACAATGTTGCCCCCCTTGTCCGATTGTTTGATGATCACCTTGTTCTCACTCTGTAGTTTTTTCATCAGACTCCCATAGGCATTATTGCGTTTCCGTTTTTTTTTGTCTTTAATCACTGATGCCTTATGTAAGTTTTTAATCTCAGCCGTTACCAGTTCATTAAAAACATCAATGTTGTCATGAACTAACACTGGATTAAATGTTTACTTTGGTCTGAAGTGTGTTTAGCCCCGGGGCGTCAGTTCTCAATGGTCTGTCATCATCTACGGTGTCATCCGTGCCACCTTCCCTATATAGCTCTTGTAGGTCACAGTGGAGCTCATACTCTCCTGCTGAAATTGGCATTGAATCAGCTCCCCCTGCGCCGCTATTGGTGGGTGTTTTGCACATCTTCTTCTTATTGAGGAGATAACGTTTTCTTAATTTTAGCTTTCTAATGTACTTGAAAAGATCCATTCTTGTTCGTGCATAATTAAAGGTACTAGGTGGGCAGTATGTTAAACCCAATGAAAGCGTGTTAATTTCCCCCGGACTTAAATGCATGTCTGTTAAATTAATGACTGTCATTGCATTTCTTACTTGTGTTTTTATCGGTGGTTCCACCTCTTCTCGTTTCTCTTCTTCGGCGCTTGGTTTGCCACGTTGCTTTGCTGTCCTGCATTGCCTGCACCACCTGCGCTTGAGGTTGTGCCTTTGGTTTGCTTGGAGCCTGTGGTATGGGATCCTAATGTTTGTTTGCGGTCGTGCCTTAGGCAATCCACCTCCTGGGCCAACGACCGTTTTGTAAACACCAACTGCTCACTCACCGCCTGCTGTTCATTTTCCGAGTCGCTGCCAGGCACAGAGCTGAGGTCTGATTGTGATGTAAAGGACGCGGATGCATTCCTTATGTTCGAGGCCACCATTGGTGTTTGAGGAGTAGTCATTCCTCTGGGGGGGTCATATTTCCTTGAGAACGTAATAATGCGCCCATTTTGGTAATCTAGCTTGTCCCGCAAGGAATTTGAATGTTTTTCTTTTTTTAATAACATCCTCCTCCTTGGCAAGCCTTACCAACATTTCCTCTCTGTATTTTTTATCTTGTGCTGGTTCATTTAGAGCTTTGATCTGTTCGTTCAAGTCCATTATTTTCTTCTGGAGACTCGCCCCATCACTCTATGCATATTTTATCAATATCCGCAATAGTCGGCTGGAAGAGTCCAGGTTGCACTGTGCCCATTCTTGTAGCATATTGGGATCCGGGTTCTCGAAGCTGGGGGCCAGCATGATCCGCAAGCCGCGTGGGATACGTCCCACCTCCAGGTATCGGGAGAGGGACTTCTGCTCCCACCACTTGGCTTGCTCCGTCCGCATGGCTTTTTCCAATTGTTTAAACAGGTCCTTTATCTTACTGCCCCCAGCTTCTACTTGCGTGGCGTGTCTTATTAGCTGAGCATCCGCTATGGGGGAGTCATCAAACATGTTGATTGCAGCCTCCTCTCGATTCCTAACCACGTCCGTGGCGGCCATCGTTATGCACTTCCAAATATCTTGCACCCAGTGAAACGAGCCTCTTGTCCTTGGTGGTACTGCTCGTCTCACTGGCCTTACTCCTGCACCGGCACGGTGTTTTTCGCAATCACTCGCTGAAACCAGCTCCTACTCCAGGCACAGGCTCAATCACAGCCGTGAGAGCCCTTTACCTCAGGTTGCTGATTCCGGGTGGATGTTGCTAGCCGGGGGTTGAGGCGGTTGCTCCTAACAGAGCTGTAGATGCTTCCGGGTCACCGGGAGCTAGCTTCCTTCCGCTTCACCCAGAACGCTGGAGGGGTCCGTTATACACCAAGAAGCATGGCAGTGTAGAAACATTCCAGGAACTTCGTTATGTCATCCGCTTCAACCAGGATAAAGAACGAACCGGACCCATTCAGGTGAATTTGCAATATTTTTTTGTGCATTTCTCTCTCCGCCATGACGCGTTTTGGGCCCTTGAGCCCTTGATAACATGACATGGTTAGCCTATCACCACAATTTTTATAGTGTAAAAGCAGGTAATCTGACCACTGGGCCTGTAGACATGAAAAACATACTGCTGCCTTGTCTCAATATAGATGACTCCAAAGGGTGACACATTGATAATATACACACATAATGTTGTTAAAAAATTGTCATTGTCGTATAATTTTCATCACCCATCCCATCCCCCGCATACAAAAACATATTATACATTTTTCCTGCTAGATTGCTCTGTAACTAAAAACAGTTAGTGTGCAAATATCCGCAAATAAATAAATAAATAAATATCATTAAAACCAATAAATATTCATTGTACCTAAAATGTAAAGTCCTGGTTTGATATTGTAAATTCTATTCATTATTTATGCAAATCTGCTAATTATGTGCAAAATTCGCATTCGGATAAGTGCAAACGTTTTCAAGAGGATGGGGGTTTATAGGTGGTAGTTATATATATATATATAGTATATATATATATATATATATATATATATATATATATATATACACATATATATATATATAAATATATATATATTTTTTTCTTTCCTCCAGTGCCGGTTTGTGTACTTTGGGCTGTCGCGAAGCGGTCCTGGGTAGGCCACCGACAGGCCTCTAAATTACGCCACAAAATACCTCTTATTCTTGAAGTAAACCAGGACACTCGGAAACCATATGAAGAATTTATTTCTGCAGGTGAAAAAAGGACGACGCGTTTCGCCGATAAGGCTTGCTCACGCTCGTCTAGATTACAATGACGGCCATTTTTTAAGTGCTCAAAAAACACCCCCCCCAAGTGAATACATAGTATTATTGTGGCATTGTAGGCTGACATCTTGTAAAGTGTTTGTATATTCACAATATCCATTCAGTAGTTATCTACAAGTTTCGATAACCATATAAGCTCAACATGTATAAAATATATATCCTCCCAGTTAAATTAAATCATAACGTAGTTCCATTTGTCAATAAAACTACAAACAGTCTCTGTCTGGGGACAAAATGCTCCAATATCGCAAAAATGTTCCGACTTACATTCAGTCTGAAACTAAAAGTTATATTCAAATATATATACTCTATATTGGCCACAAAACGTTAGACTTACTGCCATATATGTAAAGTATACCGCGCGGCTAAGTGGAATGCGTGAGTGCAAGACCCCTTCGCTCATTGGTTCTTAGGTTGTTGGATTGTGTTATACCCGATCTTATTGGTCGTGATTGCAATGACACGTGTTACCATAACAACAAATAATTACAATTGCAGCTCGTCTAGCGAGTAATATTGTAGCGATTTTCGCAACAAACCTCGGTCCCAGCTAATACAGAATACTGCTACAAAAATTCATGCCCAAGTGGGCGACAGTATAGAGTTCAATAATATAAATCCAGTCCTCGCCCAAGTGGGCGACAGTATAGAGTTCAATAATATAAATCCAGTCCTCGCCCCAGTGGGCTAGATATTATACTGTTGGGAAGATCCTGGTGAGCTCATAATATCTCACAACCAAATATGGTGTCAATGTGTCCAAAAGTTTCCCACAATGCCTGCAAATGAATAAAATTAAAACATTTAAAATACAGACAGCCGATATTTGTGTTCATGACAGATAAATGTACATAGTTACTCATCATATAAATAGACTGTCAATTCCTCACTGGTATTTAACCCTGTAGGGGTCAGACATTGGAAATCGATAATGTACTTGGATTCAAGCTTTCTCATTGACAATTCCTGATTGCCCCCACGTACCCCCATATTTGCACAGTCAATAACTACCATGCGTAGTTGAGTCTCATCCTGCATATGCCGCTCAAAAAAAGTCTAGCGACAGGATACTGTTTGTTGTAATTCCGTATCGCTCTCAAATGTTCGAGAACTCTCTTTTTAGCCTCATGCTTGGTACTCCCCACGTACCATTTGTTACATGGGCAGATTAGTAGATAAATACTATAGGTGGTGTTACAGGTTAGTCTTTTTTTGATAGTGAATTCTCTAGATGTTCCGGGTATTTTCAAGTTTTTACAATCTCTGCTCGATTTGCAGGCTTTGCATTTTCTGCAGCACCTGAATCCCGCATCTGTCACCCCATCTGTTGGACAGCCAGCAGTTACATAGTTATGACTGAGTTCATCCCGCAATGATTTACCCTTACGGAACGTGATCTGTGGGTTATCACTTAGATATTTGTTTAGATGTTCATCAGTACCCAAGACATGCCAGTGTTTTTTAAGTACCTTTCTCACCTCATTGGATTGCCCAGAGAATGTTGTAACGAATCTGATGGTTTCAGGTTCTGTCTGATGTACTTTGGGAACTAAGAGTTCATCTCTGGTTTTGGCATTACTCCGTTCAATTGCTGTAGCAATTGTTCGTTTGTCATATCCTCTCTCTTTGAACCTCTGACACATCACAACTTCCTCTCTTTTGTACCCCTCATGTGTACTACAATTGCGTCTGGCACGCAGCAATTCCCCATAAGGGATGCTGTACACCAGACTCTTGGGATGGCAGCTAGAGGCTCTCAATAGACTGTTTCCCGATGTGCTTTTCCTGAAAAGTTTGGTGGTCAGTGTTTTATTGACCACTTCCACTTCCACATCAAGGAATTCCATCTTTGTATCACTGATATGTTCAGTCAATATCAGATTCAATGTGTTGACATTCAATTTGTCAATAAATTGTTTTGCAGAGTCTCTGTCGCCATTCCAAATAAAACAAATATCGTCAATGTATCGCAGCCACAGGGACACATTGTTGAATTCGGCCATTTCATGGACAACCTGCTCCTCCCACCAGCCCATGAATAAATTTGCGTAGCTGGGGGCGAAGCAGGTTCCCGTGGCTGTGCCCTGTGACTGTAACGATTGAAAGCAGCGCAATAATACGCATGCGCCACTAACCTGACTCCAGTGCCCAGCAGAGACGACGGGATGACAGTCCTCACAACCTCCCTCTGCACAGCACCCAATAATGGGAAGATCACCGCTATTGGAATGAGCACAGTCAGAGGCCGCAAGGTGAAATGGCGGCAGAAGATGGGTGTTATGTTATCTTCAAGCTCGAGATCTGGGCTCGGCGGATCGTCGATAAGACCTCCCTGGAGGCGGGGGAGAAGACAGAGGGAATAATGCAGATCCGTAATGCCGGGAACAGTCCCCCTTCCCCTGTGTTCCGAGACTTACCACATTTGCATAGATAGACTTCGTGAAGGTAAAGTCTGCCCAAGGTGTCAAAGTCGACTCACTTCTCGAACTTGATCCGGCAAGGAAAAACAGGTAAGTTTCCACAGTAAGTTTTCCCAAACAAGGTAAAGTTTCTAGATAGATCCAAAATACTCCTTCTGGATATAAATAGCCGTAGTCCCTCTGTAGGCTACCACAGGAATGCTGTAAGAGACTTCTAGTAGAAAAACAAATAAGGGAAGGTGCGACCTGCACAATGTATTGAAAGTTGTTCCAACAAACAAAAAAGTAAAATGCAACAGAAGAGAGCGAGCCCGCTCTCCTCGAGGATTTCGATCCAACGCGGTTCTGTTTCACTCACAGGAACTCTGACCACGCAGGCACTTCGTCGTCGCGGCGGTTCTGTTTCACTCACAGGAACACTGACCACGCAGGCACTTCGTCGTCGCGGCGGTTCTGTTTCACTCACAGGAACACTGACCACGCAGGCACTTCGTCGTCGCGGCGATTCTGTTTCACTCACAGGAACTCTGACCACGCAGGCACTTCGTCGTCGCGGCGATTCTGCAACGCTGATAAAGCAGGCTAGTCATGGATTCTCCAAGGCAGGACTCCAAACGAACAAACATACGGAGGACGAACCAGGAACAGGATTGACAAGCCCCGTTTTGTTCCAGGGGTGGAGCTTATGTAAGATCCTCCCATTGTGCCAGATCCAAGCGCCGCTTGGCCTTCTGGGACTGGTAGTTTTTCCTTATGTGACAGGAAACCTGATATCTACTGCGACCGGCTGCCCTGCCAAGGGTTATCGCTACAGAACCCCCTCTCGAGGACCGCCGTCCCGGCGGTCGTCCGGGCTTACCAGGATTGCGTTCATGGAAAAGGTCAATCAAATCAGGACAATGTAAATGATCAACAGGTTCCCATGTGCGGTCTTCGGGGCCGTAGCCCTTCCATTCGATCAAATACTGGACCCTGCCCCGCACTAGACGGGAATCCAAGACGGTACCTACTTCATACTCTTCCTGCCCTTCCACTTCCACAGGGCCAGGGCGCACTGGCAACCGAACACCAGGTAGGCATGGACGCAGAAGCGACACATGAAACACCGGATGTATAGACCATGATACGGGCAAGGAGAGTTTCATGGCCACAGTGTTTATCACTTCACAGATACCATAAGGACCTATATATTTAGGTTTCAATCTGTTCATTCCTTTCAGGTGTAAGTTCCGTGTGGAAAGCCAGACTTTATCTCCTACCTTATATTCGGGTTCCTGGGACCTTCTTTTGTCAGCGAATGTTTTCTGGGCGTCTTGCGCCTTTTTCAAATTGTTCCGAGCCTCAATCAGGATTGCCCGGAGATGAGCGTGGTGTTCATGGATGGCGGGAACTAGGGAGTCAGCAGGCCATTCAAAGGGAAGCATGTTTGGGTGGAATCCGTACAGACAGAAGAAAGGAGAACATCCCAGAGTGGTGTGTACCGCGTTATTGTACGCAAATTCTGCCAACCACAAAAGGGTGGTCCAGTCGGTGACATTTTGTAAGGTGAAACAGCGAAGGTATTGTTCTAGGGTTTGGTTCAACCGTTCTGTCTTACCATCCGTCTGCGGATGGTAACTGGATGATAGGCGAGCGTCGATCTGTAAGATGGTACATAGAGCCTTCCAGAACCGTGAAGTAAATTGCGTACCCCGATCTGTTATCACCACACTTGGTAGCCCATGCAGACGCACAATATTTTGTACGAATACTTTCGCTAATTCTCCAGAGGTAGGCAAACCCGGTAGTGATATAAAGTGTCCCATCTTGGTGAGATGATCTACCACCACCAAGATGACTGTTTGTTTCTCGCAGGGAGGCATTTCCACAATAAAATCCATGGACAAAGTATGCCAGGGTTTAGACGGAATCGGTAAAGGGCATAACAATCCCGCTGGTTTGGCATGAACAGATTTCCCTTGCGCACAAATCGCACAGTTCTTGATGTACTCTTTCACATCAGTCCGGACACTGGGCCACCAAAAGGACCGTTTCACAGTAGCGATGGTTTTGTGAATACCCATGTGTCCTCCCAGTACAGAGTCATGGGCCCATTCCAACACCTTGTTTTGCAACTCGACTCGGGGGATGTATAGAGCATGGTAATGATACGCTAATTGATCTTCTTCACAGCGATGATCGGGTTCTTCCAGAACCCATGCGGGTATATCTACGTTAGTGAGGGCAATTTTGACGTCCTCAAGAAAATCGTCCGAGGTGATCAAAGCGATAGAGGTCTCGGAGTTCTCGATGCCCTGAAGAATAGAAGGGGGTTCAACAGGCTCCAATGTGTCTTCCTCTCCCAACCGAGAGAGAGCATCTGCCTTCCCATTCCGAGTTCCAGGCCTATATTTGATAACAAAGTCAAAGTCGGAGAAGAAAAGGGTCCACCTCAACTGACGAGGCGTCAAGGCCTTCGCTGTTTTCAGAAACAATAGATTGCGATGATCCGTAATGATCTCCACAGTATGCACGGCCCCGAGGAGGTAATGTCTCCACTCTTCACATGCTCTTTTTATTGCCAGGAGTTCCTTGTCCGTAATGGTGTAATTGACTTCACAAGGAGTGAGCTTTTTTGAGTAAAATGCCACTGGATGGAGTTGCCCAGTAGAAGGGTGACGCTGTGACAGAATCCCACCAAGAGCATATTGGGAGGCATCCGTTTCAAGAATGAAAGGCAACTGTGGGTCTGGATGCCGAAGAATAGGGGCTTGAGTGAACCTCTCCTTTAGGGTTTGAAATGCCTTTTCTGCTTCTGCCCCCCATTTGAACAAAACGTTTTTTCTCAAGAGTGACGTGATGGGATGTATTATCTTGGAGAAATCCCGAACAAAGCGCCGATAGTAATTGGCAAAGCCAAGAAAGCTCTGAACGGATCTGACTGTCTGCGGTGTTTTCCAAGTAAGAATGGCCTCGACCTTTCTCATGTCCATCCTGAATCCTTGGGCGTCGATCACATAGCCCAGAAAAGCCACCTGTTGGACGTGAAAAAGGCATTTCTCGAGTTTGGCATACAAAGAGTTTTGTTGAAGCCTCTCCAATACTTTCTTCACATGTATGATGTGTTCTGGGAGAGTCGCTGAATAAATCAGAATGTCGTCAATGTAGACGATGCAAAAGGACTCCAAACACCCCCGCAACACCTCATCCATGAAATACTGAAAGGCGGCAGGGGCGTTACACAGGCCAAACGGCATCACTCGATATTCATAGAGGCCGAATTTTGTTCTAAAAGCTGTTTTCCACTCATCCCCAGTCTATACTCTCACAAGATGGTATGCCCCTCGAAGGTCGAGTTTGGTGAAGTAATGTGCCCCCTTGAGCTGGTCCATTAAAACGGGAATCAATGGCAGGGGATAACGATTTTTAATAGTTACTCTGTTGATGGCTCTGTAGTCTATGCATGGTCGCAACTCCTCGCAATCCTTCTTGGGAATGAAAAACATAGGTGAGGACACAGGGGATGTGGAATGTCTTATAAATCCGGTGGCCAAATTGTCGTCGATTATAGGTTTTTAGATACTGTGTCTCCTTCTCAGTCAAGGCGTACACTCTGCTGCAGGGAAGATCTGCACCCGGAACAAGGTCCACACGGCAATCATATGCCCTGTGTGGAGGCAGATGAGTAGCTTTTCTCTTATCAAACAAGGAAGCGTATTTGTGATACTCAGCCGGTAAGACCGTGGCACAGCAGAACCTGTCGACGTCGCAGGATCCTGCCAAGTAAGAGGCGGGTGAAGGTTCAGGAGGACTGTGGAGAACAACCTCGTTCTGACAGTGTTCTTGGCAATACTTGGAAGTCATCCTTACCGTGCGTGTTGACCAGCATACTGAGGGGTCATGCAAGGTAAGCCAAGGCATACCTAGAATTAGACGGAATTGAGGGGCGTCTATGAGATCAAACTGGATGTATTCAGAATGATTTGCTCCATATTCCATTAACAACGCAAGGGTATGCTGTACCACAGGCCCTGACGACAGGACTGTGCCATCCAATGCCTTGACTGTTTCGGGCGTCTTTTTCTTATCACAGGGGATACCCATTTTGAACGCATAAGCCTGATCGATATAGTTCCCTGTAGCCCCCGAATCCAATAGGGCTTCGACTTGAAAGGGTTTCTGATTCTTCACTTGTAACGACACATTAATGTTCATGTGCGCAACTGCAGGGTGCAGGGTGTTAGCTACATAAGGGGAGACCGGAGTGAACGGGAGTCTTGAATCAGAGGTCTCTTGCTGATCCAAGACCTTCAGTTTTCCGACGGCTCCTCCATTCTCACGCTGGCCTGCACTCTGGGAAAGGTGCTTTTTCCAGAAGTAGAAGCCCGAGCTCTACATTCATTAATAAAATGTCAGTTTTTTCCACAATACATGCATAATTTGAGTCTTCGTCTCCGGTCCCTTTCTTCCTTGGTAAGGGGGCCCCGAATACCTCCAATCTGCATGGGTTCTGGCCCTTCCTGGGCCTTGGTTTTCTCTTCACCCGTTTGCCGGGGTCTGACCAGGGGATAGGAGTACCTAGCGTCCCCTCTGCTTCTATCCCCTCTCCGTTCCAACAACCTGTGGTCCAACTGTACAGTTAAGTCGATAAGTTCTTCACAGGTAGAAGGCAGTTGCACCACCTGTGCTAACACGTCCTTCAGTTCTCCCCGAAGGCCCTGATAGAACAGAGAGATCCGTTTCTGAGCCGGCCAGTCCGTTTCTACTATGAGTCGATTGAAGGTTGTTATATATGATAACAGATCCTGTGATCCTTGGCGTAAAGTCATCAACTCCCGGTCTAAGGATAACATGTGGGTCTTTCTGTCGAATAGTTTTCGTAATTCAAGACAAAAGTCGGAAAAATTGTGTAGCACGGGATCGTTCCGTTCCAACAAGGGAATGGTCCAACTGGATGCGTTTCCTCCCATATAGGACATGACGAAGGCTGTCTTGGACGATTCATCCTGAAAGGTTTGAGGCTTACATAGGAAGTGAAGGCGACATTGATTAAGGAATGTCTCAAACTTTCTGGGGTCTCCGAAAAACCTTTCGGGAGGGGCTAGTGGTATGCCATGGGTTTGCAGTATGTGTACCGTGGGAGCGGCGTCCGTTGACGTGGAAGGGGCTGCAAACGCACCACCAAGCTGAAACGAAGGAGGCGGGGGCAAGGTAGCAGGCCTAATCAATGGTTTGACGCTCGGTTCCTTCTGGGCTAGATCGGATATCTCTCTACGCAAATCCGACACCTCCTTGTACAAGGCTTGATTCTCGGCACGAGATGTCTGGACCTCGTTTTGCAATTCCGTGAAACTGTCCAACAAGGAGGTGAGTATGGTATTGGTATCCATCGTCCGGGCTGGGTAATTTTCTTGGGCTTGTCAATCTGTAACGATTGAAAGCAGCGCAATAATACGCATGCGCCACTAACCTGACTCCAGTGCCCAGCAGAGACGACGGGATGACAGTCCTCACAACCTCCCTCTGCACAGCACCCAATAATGGGAAGATCACCGCTATTGGAATGAGCACAGTCGGAGGCCGCAAGGTGAAATGGCGGCAGAAGATGGGTGTTATGTTATCTTCAAGCTCGAGATCTGGGCTCGGCGGATCGTCGATAAGACCTCCCTGGAGGCGGGGGAGAAGACAGAGGGAATAATGCAGATCCGTAATGCCGTGAACAGTCCCCCTTCCCCTGTGTTCCGAGACTTACCACATTTGCATAGATAGACTTCGTGAAGGTAAAGTCTGCCCAAGGTGTCGAAAAGTCGACTCACTTCTCGAACTTGATCCGGCAAGGAAAAACAGGTAAGTGGTACACTCCACAGTAAGTTTTCCCAAACAAGGTAAAGTTTCTAGATAGATCCAAAATACTCCTTCTGGATATAAATAGCCGTAGTCCCTCTGTAGGCTACCACAGGAATGCTGTAAGAGACTTCTAGTAGAAAAACAAATAAGGGAAGGTGCGACCTGCACAATGTATTGAAAGTTGTTCCAACAAACAAAAAAGTAAAATGCAACAAAAGAGAGCGAGCCCGCTCTCCTCGAGGATTTCGATCCAACGCGGTTCTGTTTCACTCACAGGAACTCTGACCACGCAGGCACTTCGTCGTCGCGGCGGTTCTGTTTCACTCACAGGAACACTGACCACGCAGGCACTTCGTCGTCGCGGCGGTTCTGTTTCACTCACAGGAACACTGACCACGCAGGCACTTCGTCGTCGCGGCGATTCTGTTTCACTCACAGGAACTCTGACCACGCAGGCACTTCGTCGTCGCGGCGATTCTGCAACGCTGATAAAGCAGGCTAGTCATGGATTCTCCAAGGCAGGACTCCAAACGAACAAACATACGGAGGACGAACCAGGAACAGGATTGACAAGCCCCGTTTTGTTCCAGGGGTGGAGCTTATGTAAGATCCTCCCATTGTGCCAGATCCAAGCGCCGCTTGGCCTTCTGGGACTGGTAGTTTTTCCTTATGTGACAGGAAACCTGATATCTACTGCGACCGGCTGCCCTGCCAAGGGTGATCGCTACAGAACCCCCTCTCGAGGACCGCCGTCCCGGCGGTCGTCCGGGCTTACCAGGATTGCGTTCATGGAAAAGGTCAATCAAATCAGGACAATGTAAATGATCAACAGGTTCCCATGTGCGGTCTTCGGGGCCGTAGCCCTTCCATTCGATGAAATACTGGACCCTGCCCCGCACTAGACGGGAATCCAAGACGGTACCTACTTCATACTCTTCCTGCCCTTCCACTTCCACAGGGCCAGGGCGCACTGGCAACCGAACACCAGGTAGGCATGGACGCAGAAGCGACACATGAAACACCGGATGTATAGACCATGATACGGGCAAGGAGAGTTTCATGGCCACAGTGTTTATCACTTCACAGATACCATAAGGACCTATATATTTAGGTTTCAATCTGTTCATTCCTTTCAGGTGTAAGTTCCGTGTGGAAAGCCAGACTTTATCTCCTACCTTATATTCGGGTTCCTGGGACCTTCTTTTGTCAGCGAATGTTTTCTGGGCGTCTTGAGCCTTTTTCAAATTGTTCCGAGCCTCAATCAGGATTGCCCGGAGATGAGCGTGGTGTTCATGGATGGCGGGAACTAGGGAGTCAGCAGGCCATTCAAAGGGAAGCATGTTTGGGTGGAATCCGTACAGACAGAAGAAAGGAGAACATCCCAGAGTGGTGTGTACCGCGTTATTGTACGCAAATTCTGCCAACCACAAAAGGGTGGTCCAGTCGGTGACATTTTGTAAGGTGAAACAGCGAAGGTATTGTTCTAGGGTTTGGTTCAACCGTTCTGTCTTACCATCCGTCTGCGGATGGTAACTGGATGATAGGCGAGCGTCGATCTGTAAGATGGTACATAGAGCCTTCCAGAACCGTGAAGTAAATTGCGTACCCCGATCTGTTATCACCACACTTGGTAGCCCATGCAGACGCACAATATTTTGTACGAATACTTTCGCTAATTCTCCAGAGGTAGGCAAACCCGGTAGTGATATAAAGTGTCCCATCTTGGTGAGATGATCTACCACCACCAAGATGACTGTTTGTTTCTCGCAGGGAGGCATTTCCACGATAAAATCCATGGACAAAGTATGCCAGGGTTTAGACGGAATCGGTAAAGGGCATAACAATCCCGCTGGTTTGGCATGAACAGATTTCCCTTGCGCACAAATCGCACAGTTCTTGATGTACTCTTTCACATCAGTCCGGACACTGGGCCACCAAAAGGACCGTTCCACAGTAGCGATGGTTTTGTGAATACCCATGTGTCCTCCCAGTACAGAGTCATGGGCCCATTCCAACACCTTGTTTTGCAACTCGACTCGGGGGATGTATAGAGCATGGTAATGATACGCTAATTGATCTTTTTCACAGCGATGATCGGGTTCTTCCAGAACCCATGCGGGTATATCTACGTTAGTGAGGGCAATTTTGCCGTCCTCAAGAAAATCGTCCGAGGTGATCAAAGCGATAGAGGTCTCGGAGTTCTCGATGCCCTGAAGAATAGAAGGGGGTTCAACAGGCTCCAATGTGTCTTCCTCTCCCAACCGAGAGAGAGCATCTGCCTTCCCATTCCGAGTTCCAGGCCTATATTTGATAACAAAGTCAAAGTCGGAGAAGAAAAGGGTCCACCTCAACTGACGAGGCGTCAAGGCCTTCGCTGTTTTCAGAAACAATAGATTGCGATGATCCGTAATGATCTCCACAGTATGCACGGCCCCGAGGAGGTAATGTCTCCACTCTTCACATGCTCTTTTTATTGCCAGGAGTTCCTTGTCCGTAATGGTGTAATTGACTTCACAAGGAGTGAGCTTTTTTGAGTAAAATGCCACTGGATGGAGTTGCCCAGTAGAAGGGTGACGCTGTGACAGAATCCCACCAAGAGCATATTGGGAGGCATCCGTTTCAAGAATGAAAGGCAACTGTGGGTCTGGATGCCGAAGAATAGGGGCTTGAGTGAACCTCTCCTTGAGGGTTTGAAATGCCTTTTCTGCTTCTGCCCCCCATTTGAACAAAACGTTTTTTCTCAAGAGTGACGTGATGGGATGTATTATCTTGGAGAAATCCCGAACAAAGCGCCGATAGTAATTGGCAAAGCCAAGAAAGCTCTGAACGGATCTGACTGTCTGCGGTGTTTTCCAAGTAAGAATGGCCTCGACCTTTCTCATGTCCATCCTGAATCCTTGGGCGTCGATCACATAGCCCAGAAAAGCCACCTGTTGGACGTGAAAAAGGCATTTCTCGAGTTTGGCATACAAAGAGTTTTGTTGAAGCCTCTCCAATACTTTCTTCACATGTATGATGTGTTCTGGGAGAGTCGCTGAATAAATCAGAATGTCGTCAATGTAGACGATGCAAAAGGACTCCAAACACCCCCGCAACACCTCATCCATGAAATACTGAAAGGCGGCAGGGGCGTTACACAGGCCAAACGGCATCACTCGATATTCATAGAGGCCGAATTTTGTTCTAAAAGCTGTTTTCCACTCATCCCCGGTCTTTACTCTCACAAGATGGTATGCCCCTCGAAGGTCGAGTTTGGTGAAGTAATGTGCCCCCTTGAGCTGGTCCATTAAAACGGGAATCAATGGCAGGGGATAACGATTTTTAATAGTTACTCTGTTGATGGCTTGTAGTCTATGCATGGTCGCAACTCCTCGCAATCCTTCTTGGGAATGAAAAACATAGGTGAGGACACAGGGGATGTGGAATGTCTTATAAATCCGGTGGCCAAATTGTCGTCGATATAGGTTTTTAGATACTGTGTCTCCTTCTCAGTCAAGGCGTACACTCTGCTGCAGGGAAGATCTGCACCCGGAACAAGGTCCACACGGCAATCATATGCCCTGTGTGGAGGCAGATGAGTAGCTTTTCTCTTATCAAACAAGGAAGCGTATTTGTGATACTCAGCCGGTAAGACCGTGGCACAGCAGAACCTGTCGACGTCGCAGGATCCTGCCAAGTAAGAGGCGGGTGAAGGTTCAGGAGGACTGTGGAGAACAACCTCGTTCTGACAGTGTTCTTGGCAATACTTGGAAGTCATCCTTACCGTGCGTGTTGACCAGCATACTGAGGGGTCATGCAAGGTAAGCCAAGGCATACCTAGAATTAGACGGAATTGAGGGGCGTCTATGAGATCAAACTGGATGTATTCAGAATGATTTGCTCCATATTCCATTAACAACGCAAGGGTATGCTGTACCACAGGCCCTGACGACAGGACTGTGCCATCCACTGCCTTGACTGTTTCGGGCGTCTTTTTCTTATCACAGGGGATACCCATTTTGAACGCATAAGCCTGATCGATATAGTTCCCTGTAGCCCCCGAATCCAATAGGGCTTCGACTTGAAAGGGTTTCTGATTCTTCACTTGTAACGACACATTAATGTTCATGTGCGCAACTGCAGGGTGCAGGGTGTTAGCTACATAAGGGGAGACCGGAGTGAACGGGAGTCTTGAATTAGAGGTCTCTTGCTGATCCAAGACCTTCAGTTTTCCGACGGCTCCTCCATTCTCACGCTGGCCTGCACTCTGGGAAAGGTGCTTTTTCCAGAAGTAGAAGCCCGAGCTCTACATTCATTAATAAAATGTCAGTTTTTTCCACAATACATGCATAATTTGAGTCTTCGTCTCCGGTCCCTTTCTTCCTTGGTAAGGGGGCCCCGAATACCTCCAATCTGCATGGGTTCTGGCCCTTCCTGGGCCTTGGTTTTCTCTTCACCCGTTTGCCGGGGTCTGACCAGGGGATAGGAGTACCTAGCGTCCCCTCTGCTTCTATCCCCTCTCTGTTCCAACAACCTGTGGTCCAACTGTACAGTTAAGTCGATAAGTTCTTCACAGGTAGAAGGCAGTTGCACCACCTGTGCTAACACGTCCTTCAGTTCTCCCCGAAGGCCCTGATAGAACAGAGAGATCCGTTTCTGAGCCGGCCAGTCTGTTTCTACTATGAGTCGATTGAAGGTTGTTATATATGATAACAGATCCTGTGATCCTTGGCGTAAAGTCATCAACTCCCGGTCTAAGGATAACATGTGGGTCTTTCTGTCGAATAGTTTACGTAATTCAAGACAAAAGTCGGAAAAATTGTGTAGCACGGGATCGTTCCATTCCAACAAGGAATTGGTCCAACTGGATGCGTTTCCTCCCATATAGGACATGACGAAGGCTGTCTTGGACGATTCATCCTGAAAGGTTTGAGGCTTACATAGGAAGTGAAGGCGACATTGATTAAGGAATGTCTCAAACTTTCTGGGGTCTCCGAAAAACCTTTCGGGAGGGGCTAGTGGTATGCCATGGGTTTGCAGTATGTGTACCGTGGGAGCGGCGTCTGTTGACGTGGAAGGGGCTGCAAACACACCACCAAGCTGAAACGAAGGAGGCGGGGGCAAGGTAGCAGGCCTAATCAATGGTTTGATGCTCGGTTCCTTCTGGGCTAGATCGGTTATCTCTCTACGCAAATCCGACACCTCCTTGTACAAGGCTTGATTCTCGGCACGAGATGTCTGGACCTCGTTTTGCAATTCCGTGAAACTGTCCAACAAGGAGGTGAGTATGGTATTGGTATCCATCGTCCGGGCTGGGTAATTTTCTTGGGCTTGTCAATCTGTAACGATTGAAAGCAGCGCAATAATACGCATGCGCCACTAACCTGACTCCAGTGCCCAGCAGAGACGACGGGATGACAGTCCTCACAACCTCCCTCTGCACAGCACCCAATAATGGGAAGATCACCGCTATTGGAATGAGCACAGTCGGAGGCCGCAAGGTAAAATGGCGGCAGAAGATGGGTGTTATGTTATCTTCAAGCTCGAGATCTGGGCTCGGCGGATCGTCGATAAGACCTCCCTGGAGGCGGGGGAGAAGACAGAGGGAATAATGCAGATCCGTAATGCCAGGAACAGTCCCCCTTCCCCTGTGTTCCGAGACTTACCACATTTGCATAGATAGACTTCGTGAAGGTAAAGTCTGCCCAAGGTGTCGAAAAGTTGACTCACTTCTCGAACTTGATCCGGCAAGGAAAAACAGGTAAATGGTACACACACAGTAAGTTTTCCCAAACAAGGTAAAGTTTCTAGATAGATCCAAAATACTCCTTCTGGATATAAATAGCCGTAGTCCCTCTGTAGGCTACCACAGGAATGCTGTAAGAGACTTCTAGTAGAAAAACAAATAAGGGAAGGTGCGACCTGCACAATGTATTGAAAGTTGTTCCAACAAACAAAAAAGTAAAATGCAACAGAAGAGAGCGAGCCCGCTCTCCTCGAGGATTTCGATCCAACGCGGTTCTGTTTCACTCACAGGAACTCTGACCACGCAGGCACTTCGTCGTCGCGGCGGTTCTGTTTCACTCACAGGAACACTGACCACGCAGGCACTTCGTCGTCGCGGCCGTTCTGTTTCACTCACAGGAACACTGACCACGCAGGCACTTCGTCGTCGCGGCGATTCTGTTTCACTCACAGGAACTCTGACCACGCAGGCACTTCGTCGTCGCGGCGATTCTGCAACGCTGATAAAGCAGGCTAGTCATGGATTCTCCAAGGCAGGACTCCAAACGAACAAACATACGGAGGACGAACCAGGAACAGGATTGACAAGCCCCGTTTTGTTCCAGGGGTGGAGCTTATGTAAGATCCTCCCATTGTGCCAGGTCCAAGCGCCGCTTGGCCTTCTGGGACTGGTAGTTTTTCCTTATGTGACAGGAAACCTGATATCTACTGCGACCGGCTGCCCTGCCAAGGGTGATCGCTACAGTGACTGACGATACATGACATCATCAAAATAAAAAAAGTTGTTTTTGAGGCAGAAGTCTATTATAGACAGAAGCATGCGGGAGTGTGAGAATAGTGAGATCGATCTGGTATTTAGATAATGTTTGACAGCCCTCAAACCATGTTCATGCTGAATGCTGGTGTAAAGGCTGCCAACATCTAGAGTGACAAGAATGAAGTTGGTCTCCCAATGAATCCCATTGATGACACTTAAAAATTGGGTGGTATCCTTAATGTATGACAGTAAAGCCACCACAAACGTTCTTAAGTAGCGGTCAATGTATTTAGAGCAGTGTTCCAGAAGGGAACCAATGGAGGAAACTATGGGGGGACCCGGTGGATTGCTAGGGTCTTTATGAAGTTTGGGGAGGAGGTACAATATAGGGATCTTTGGATGTGCATTGTACAAATATTGATATTCCTCAATTTCTATCAACCCCTTGTCTTTCCACTCTTGAAGTAGATCTCTAAAGTCACTGTTGGATTTTAAAACAGTATCTCTATCAGATCTACAATAACAAGTTGTGTCCTGTAATTGTCTTAAGCCCTCCTGAAGATATTTATACTTGTCAAGGACCACAACATTCCCGCCCTTGTCAGACTGTCGTATCACAATCTCCTTGTTTGTTCTAAGAGATTCGACAGACATTTGCTGAATGTGAGATAGATTCTTATTGTTCTGAGATATTCTCTTGTGTCTCAATTTTACAAGATCTTTCAACACACCACGTTCAAATACATCTATTGCATCACATTGAACTGCAGGTAAGAACACACTTTTGGGTTTGAACTTCGATCTAGGATTGTTATCCAGATCAAAGCCCCAACTCGCCCAGTTAGGTTTCTCTCCCGTATTAGCACTGTCCCCAACAATGTCTTCTAGTAATACAATATCGTCTGCCAGTGAACACATCTGATCTTTCTTTAGGTTTAGTACAGTACCATTTTTTCAATTTCAACTTTCTTGCAAACAAAAATAAGTCTATACGAGTCTGTGTGAAGTTCAAATTGAGTGTGGGACAGAAGGAGAGGCCAAGTGTTAACATTTCTATATATATATAGATGTGTGACGTTACAACGCATACTTTTACATACTTTTACAACGCATACCTTTACAACGCATTTTTTTACAACGCATTCCATTACAACGCATGCCATTACAACGAATGTTTAAAAACTACCTTTACAACGCATTCTATTGCAACGCATACTACCTTTACAACGCATACCATTACAACGCATAACATTACATTGCATGTTTGGTAAGTATTGGATAGTGTAGGGGTAAAAATTACTATTCTAACTCCAGGGGGGTACAACAGTAGGGTAAGTGTTGGATAGTGTAGGGGTAAAAATTACTATTCTAACTCCAGGGGGTGCAACAGTAGGGTAAGTGTTGGATAGTGTAAGGGTGCTATGCGTTGTAATGTTATGCGTTGTAATGACATGCGTTGTAGTGGTAAGCGTTGTAGTGTCATGCGTTGTAATGGTTGCGTTGTAATGGCATGCGATGTAATGGATGTTGCGTTGTAAAAGTTTTGTTGTAATGGTAGTGTGTTGTAAAAGTTGTGTTGTAAAGGTTGTTTCCCATATATGCCTCGCATTTGGCAGTCCCTTCCTGAATGAAATCCTTGGCAAACTGGTAGTGACGGTACGAGGGGGCCCAGGGTTAAGCTTGTGGACATTGGGGAGCTGTAAAGAGTCCGTTTCCACTCACCTGAATGTCAGCACAGACCTACAGTCTTCAAACTCCTCGCCCATGCCAACGACCCGGTATTGACGGAACAGTGCATGCTGGGGTGGGTAGTTCCCAGAACTGCATTCGAACTGCCCAGGTGTGTCCACTACATAAGGGGGAGGAGTCAGTGGTGCTGACGAATATTTTCGACAGGACGGAGCAACAGAAGGAAAGGACAACAGTGATGGGTACTGAAGAAGGCCTGGGAGCCGAAATGCATTTACCGCCACTGTCATCAACTCAATAAAGCTTGCTGTCGCCTTGAAGCCCCCTCTGGCCTCTAATTTCTTCAGCCTAGAAATTGGTTTTCCATATAATTCTGCGCCAGCCAGTGTCGCAGTAAAGATGGCCCTGTCACGCAAGAGTCCCGGTTCTAATCTGGCATCGCGCTGTTGCAGCGCTGTTCGTGATTGAGGAATCAATAAGAAGCGGTGACCGCCCGGACCCTCGGAGGAAAACAGGAAGAAGAAGGTATTCAAACCTCCATTGGACGTGACGCCTCGCATTTGGCAGTCCCTTCCTGAATGAAATCCTTGGCAAACTGGTAGTGACGGTACGAGGGGGCCCAGGGTTAAGCTTGTGGACATTGGGGAGCTGTAAAGAGTCCGTTTCCACTCACCTGAATGTCAGCACAGACCTACAGTCTTCAAACTCCTCGCCCATGCCAACGACCCGGTATTGACGGAACAGTGCATGCTGGGGTGGGTAGTTCCCAGAACTGCATTCGAACTGCCCAGGTGTGTCCACTACATAAGGGGGAGGAGTCAGTGGTGCTGACGAATATTTTCGACAGGACGGAGCAACAGAAGGAAAGGACAACAGTGATGGGTACTGAAGAAGGCCTGGGAGCCGAAATGCATTTACCGCCACTGTCATCAACTCAATAAAGCTTGCTGTCGCCTTGAAGCCCCCTCTGGCCTCTAATTTCTTCAGCCTAGAAATTGGTTTTCCATATAATTCTGCGCCAGCCAGTGTCGCAGTAAAGATGGCCCTGTCACGCAAGAGTCCCGGTTCTAATCTGGCATCGCGCTGTTGCAGCGCTGTTCGTGATTGAGGAATCAATAAGAAGCGGTGACCGCCCGGACCCTCGGAGGAAAACAGGAAGAAGAAGGTATTCAAACCTCCATTGGACGTGACGCCTCGCATTTGGCAGTCCCTTCCTGAATGAAATCCTTGGCAAACTGGTAGTGACGGTACGAGGGGGCCCAGGGTTAAGCTTGTGGACATTGGGGAGCTGTAAAGAGTCCGTTTCCACTCACCTGAATGTCAGCACAGACCTACAGTCTTCAAACTCCTCGCCCATGCCAACGACCCGGTATTGACGGAACAGTGCATGCTGGGGTGGGTAGTTCCCAGAACTGCATTCGAACTGCCCAGGTGTGTCCACTACATAAGGGGGAGGAGTCAGTGGTGCTGACGAATATTTTCGACAGGACGGAGCAACAGAAGGAAAGGACAACAGTGATGGGTACTGAAGAAGGCCTGGGAGCCGAAATGCATTTACCGCCACTGTCATCAACTCAATAAAGCTTGCTGTCGCCTTGAAGCCCCCTCTGGCCTCTAATTTCTTCAGCCTAGAAATTGGTTTTCCATATAATTCTGCGCCAGCCAGTGTCGCAGTAAAGATGGCCCTGTCACGCAAGAGTCCCGGTTCTAATCTGGCATCGCGCTGTTGCAGCGCTGTTCGTGATTGAGGAATCAATAAGAAGCGGTGACCGCCCGGACCCTCGGAGGAAAACAGGAAGAAGAAGGTATTCAAACCTCCATTGGACGTGACGCCTCGCATTTGGCAGTCCCTTCCTGAATGAAATCCTTGGCAAACTGGTAGTGACGGTACGAGGGGGCCCAGGGTTAAGCTTGTGGACATTGGGGAGCTGTAAAGAGTCCGTTTCCACTCACCTGAATGTCAGCACAGACCTACAGTCTTCAAACTCCTCGCCCATGCCAACGACCCGGTATTGACGGAACAGTGCATGCTGGGGTGGGTAGTTCCCAGAACTGCATTCGAACTGCCCAGGTGTGTCCACTACATAAGGGGGAGGAGTCAGTGGTGCTGACGAATATTTTCGACAGGACGGAGCAACAGAAGGAAAGGACAACAGTGATGGGTACTGAAGAAGGCCTGGGAGCCGAAATGCATTTACCGCCACTGTCATCAACTCAATAAAGCTTGCTGTCGCCTTGAAGCCCCCTCTGGCCTCTAATTTCTTCAGCCTAGAAATTGGTTTTCCATATAATTCTGCGCCAGCCAGTGTCGCAGTAAAGATGGCCCTGTCACGCAAGAGTCCCGGTTCTAATCTGGCATCGCGCTGTTGCAGCGCTGTTCGTGATTGAGGAATCAATAAGAAGCGGTGACCGCCCGGACCCTCGGAGGAAAACAGGAAGAAGAAGGTATTCAAACCTCCATTGGACGTGACGCCTCGCATTTGGCAGTCCCTTCCTGAATGAAATCCTTGGCAAACTGGTAGTGACGGTACGAGGGGGCCCAGGGTTAAGCTTGTGGACATTGGGGAGCTGTAAAGAGTCCGTTTCCACTCACCTGAATGTCAGCACAGACCTACAGTCTTCAAACTCCTCGCCCATGCCAACGACCCGGTATTGACGGAACAGTGCATGCTGGGGTGGGTAGTTCCCAGAACTGCATTCGAACTGCCCAGGTGTGTCCACTACATAAGGGGGAGGAGTCAGTGGTGCTGACGAATATTTTCGACAGGACGGAGCAACAGAAGGAAAGGACAACAGTGATGGGTACTGAAGAAGGCCTGGGAGCCGAAATGCATTTACCGCCACTGTCATCAACTCAATAAAGCTTGCTGTCGCCTTGAAGCCCCCTCTGGCCTCTAATTTTGCAGCCTAGAAATCGGTTTTCCATATAATTCTGCGCCAGCCAGTGTCGCAGTAAAGATGGCCCTGTCACGCAAGAGTCCCGGTTCTAATCTGGCATCGCGCTGTTGCAGCGCTGTTCGTGATTGAGGAATCAATAAGAAGCGGTGACCGCCCGGACCCTCGGAGGAAAACAGGAAGAAGAAGGTATTCAAACCTCCATTGGACGTGACGCCTCGCATTTGGCAGTCCCTTCCTGAATGAAATCCTTGGCAAACTGGTAGTGACGGTACGAGGGGGCCCAGGGTTAAGCTTGTGGACATTGGGGAGCTGTAAAGAGTCCGTTTCCACTCACCTGAATGTCAGCACAGACCTACAGTCTTCAAACTCCTCGCCCATGCCAACGACCCGGTATTGACGGAACAGTGCATGCTGGGGTGGGTAGTTCCCAGAACTGCATTCGAACTGCCCAGGTGTGTCCACTACATAAGGGGGAGGAGTCAGTGGTGCTGACGAATATTTTCGACAGGACGGAGCAACAGAAGGAAAGGACAACAGTGATGGGTACTGAAGAAGGCCTGGGAGCCGAAATGCATTTACCGCCACTGTCATCAACTCAATAAAGCTTGCTGTCGCCTTGAAGCCCCCTCTGGCCTCTAATTTCTTCAGCCTAGAAATTGGTTTTCCATATATATATATATATATATATATATATTTATTTAGGTGAGATGCCCCGTTAGAGAGTAGGTTCCTTTTTTGAATGTGTTTGGTGATTTTATTCTTGATAAAGAGTGGTCCCATTCCATGTATTGCTTTGTGGGTGATACAAAGTAGCTTGAACGTGGATCTTCTGGCAAACGGTAACCAATGCGGGGCTTTCGAGGCAGGTGAGATGTGGTCTCGTGGTTTGATATGCAAGCCGAGTTCTGAATCCGTTGTAGTCTTTTTATAGTCGTTAAAGTTTTTTTTTAAATGTATTATCTCAATAGCGCATAGTACATATATTACATAAGTATACCTTGCAATGACATTGCGCAAAGTGTAGTGAATAACAACATAACACCTTCCTGTAAGCAATACATTAATGATCAGGCACATAATTGTGATCTATAACAATTTACACATCAGTAGCGCATCCCCCACTTCCCACATGTTTACATTGTCCTGTGATATGAAGGTTCAAATTGACACCCCTCTAGCAGTGAACTACCCCACATCTTGTTCACACTGAGCTAGTAAATATTCACGTAAGAGAGCCCAAATGTCTTTAGGTCTTGACGCCGTCGGTAGTTCTTCAGCGTAGAGTTCCAGCTGCTCACGACAATAAATCATGTCTTTTATCCACTTAGCAGTGCTTGGTCGTAGGCGACTATCCCATGTGAACAGCACCCTCCTCTTTGCCAACAACAACGCTACGCTTACAAAACGACCAACTGTAGTTTTCAATCCAGGCACGTACCCCAACAAACACACCAATGGCGTACAATCAATCATCTGGACAGTCATTGTATATAGAAGAAAGACAGCCTCTTGCCAATAGTGGTACACACACCTGCACTGCCATGCAAGGTGAAGAAAGTCAGCCCCACCCTGTCCACAGCGTTTACAACTGACAGAATCTCTGAGCCCCATCTTGTGTAGCTTCTTGGGAGTGTGGAATACCTGGTGCAGGAACTTCACATGAATAATGCGTAAATTACTATTGGAAGTCAGTCTCCCTGTCAACGTGCATATCTGTACCCATGCTTCCTCTGGAATTGGGGATCCAGTACAGAGTTCCAGCATTCCAGACTTTTGTCCCCTTGGCTAGCAGTCTCCTCCTGCACCGCCCGGTACAACCTAGTCAGCAGTTTTTTCCTCGATGATGCAACTAGAACCAACTGTAGCGCTTTCAACGCTAACGGCCCATCTGGGAAGCTAGTGTAATGATCTCATACCGACCTACGAAGTCTGTAACAGGTGTACTGAAAAAGTGGGGTGGGGTTTTGTATATAGTCTAGGCCTGTACTCATAATATATTTCCCATCTATATATAAGTCACTCATGTGTGTAAGACCTGCCTCCCTAAGGGCTGTAACTGGGCCTCCCCCCAGTCACTGAAAGAGCAGCCTGCAGGAGCATAGAGTGGTATCTTAAGGGCCCGCCTCCCAATCTCCTGCCATGCAGCAATATTGGCGTCTATTGTGTTTATCTCCGAACTGGGCGTCTGCCTATTCATATGGGTGATAATACTTTTCAGTTGAATGGGATATGCGTCCCCCTCCTCAACTGCCACATGAGAGATGAAATCGTGAGGTCTGAACCAAAAGTACGCATATTGAGCCTGCCCACATAAGTAGTACACATAGAAATCCGGAGCATTAAACCCACCCTTCTCAAATGGCAGCGTTACTGTGGACCAGCTGATCCTCAGCGACTTCGTTCCCCATACCAATCGCAGCAGTTGGGTCTGCACTGTTTTAAAAAAATGCATAGTCAGGTGGACAGGGATATTGCAGAACAAATATATAAACTTGGGAAGAATAATCATTTTAGTCACCACTATGCGGTCCCCCAGTGAGAGTGGCAGGCTAACCCAGCGATCAATCCGCTGTACCAACTCGGTATATGCCCATCCATAGTTTTCTCTGATGACGATTTCAGGGTCACGGTGTATCCAGACACCTAGATACTTAACTGGGTCTTCCGCCCATACCAATGGATAGTCCACCTGAGGTGACACTGTGACGGGCATGAGGGGAATGAGGACAGATTTCTCCCAATTTATTTGCAACCCTGAGAAGATGCCAAACTTAATGTATTCACGGACAACCGGTGATAAATAGGTCTGCGGTTCACGAACATACAGGACCATATTGTCCGCGTATAAGGAAATTCCGACTGGACGATTATTAAAGTTCAACGCAGCTCCTCTGTGAGATTGCCGGATTTTGCAGGCCAAAGGTTCTAAAACAATAGCAAAAAGAAAAGGGGACTGTGGGCAGCCCTGCCTAGTACCACGCACAATGCCAAAGGGTTCTGAAGTGAGCCCGCCCACCCTGACTCTCGCGGAAGCATCAGTGTAAAGGACCTGAATTCAACGAACAAAGACAGGGGGGAAACCCATCCTATTAAGGATGTGTATCATATAATCCCACTCTATAGAATCAAACGCCTTGGCAGCGTCTAAAAGCACAGCCACGGCTGGCAGCTCCGAATTGAGCACATGGAACATGGCAAATATCGTACGTAGGTTCAGGAAAGTAGAACGGCCTGGGATAAATCCGGATTGATCCAGTAACACGAGATGCGGGATCAAAGGTTGTAATTTAGAGGCCAATATCTTTGCCAAAATCGTTGTCTCTAGATTGATCAGGGAAAGCGGTCGATAGGATTCACACCGCACCGAGGGCTTATCTTTTTTTTAACAAGGTAATAATCAAGGCCTGCCTCAATGATGGTGGGAGATAGCCCAAATCGTGAGCCTCTGCATACATTGCCAGGATATGTGGCGTAAGGAGATCGGCGTACTCCTTATAAAAGTCTGCCATCAGGCCATCCGGCCCCAGAGCCTTCTTATTGGGCAATGACAGAATGGCCTCTTTAACATCCTCCTCGTCAATGGGGAGACTAAGATACTTTCTATGTATTTCTGACAACCATGCGCAGGCCGTATCATGAAGATATTCATTCAATGCCGCCTCGGCCATGCCTCCCCGGGACGCATATATAGCCTCATAGAAGGAACAAAACTGCTCTACAATACTGCTTTGGGAGTAATGATCAACGCCGGCGTCATCAACTATATGATCAATCAGGGTTTTATCTGTCCTGTCCCGTAGCCTATTAGCCAACACTCTGCCCGGCCTGCCACCCTCCCCGTATGTTCTAGCTACATATCGTTTAGATAGGTATTTTATTTCTGTAGACACTAATGAATTATACTCCTCCACATATTCGTTAATGCGTACCAACGTTTTGGAGGAAGGAGTAGCAGCATACTGGGATTCCAAGGCTCGCAAGTGTTCTTCCAGCCACAGCAATTGTCCCCTCAGATCCCGTAAAATTCCCGCAGAGGTGCTTATACACTCCCCCCTAATTGTCACCTAAAAGCTTCCCATAAGGTTGCATGGCTATCAACTGTGCCTGTATTCAATTAAAATTACTGTATGATAGCATTCCTAATTGTCTCAGCATAGACCTGGTCTAGTAGTGAGTCAGCTCGAAAGCGCCAGGTGAAGGGTCAGTGTGGGCTATGAGGTACCGCCACTGTAAGAGCAACAGGATTATGATCTGAAAGGGTTCTCGGCAAAGTGTGGACCCTCTCTACCCAACCGTTGGCCTCTCCATTAAGTATCCAATAATCCAGTTGAGACCAACTATTAAACACGGGAGTGATATGTGTACCTTCTTGAACCCCTTTGTTACGCAGCCGGCAGGCATCCACGAGGCCCATCTCTTCCATAAAATCTCGTATACACTGCGCTACCTTAACCGTATGCGCCGCTGTAGGATTGGATTTGTCCACTTGCAGAATAAGATGGGTATTAAGATCTCCCCCACATAGAAGCGCAGTCTACGGCCAGTGGCGCAACACATTAAAGAGCTTCAAAAAAGATGTTGTATCATCTACCACCGGTCCGTAAATGTTCACAATGGTCACCAGTGCCATCCCCAACTTCCCATGCACCATAGCCCAACGGCCCTCAGTGTCCACGCAGGTCTCAATAGGCTTAAAAGGGACTCCCCCTTGATAAGAATAAGGACCCCCCTCGCATAAGTGGAATAAGATGAAGCTAAGCGATAAGAGGCCCATCTACGGGCCACCAAACCCTCCGTGTGTTTACTTAGGTGGGTCTCTTGTAGAAGAGCACTTTGAACTTCATGTCTATCTAGCTGTGCCAGCAAATGCCTCATCTTCTTAGGTGTGTTTAGGCCTCGAACATTCCAAGTAATGCAAGTGTACCATTCACCCATCATCCATACTCAAGTGAGGGACTATGAGCGTGTCATGCTACCCTAAAGTACGGATGCATGTGTAAGACCCAAAATTGCCCATCATTGTATTGCCAAGCACAATAACCAGGATACAGGAAGATTAAACAACCCCCCCACCCTCCACCCACTTCGGCATCCCCAAATTGCCAAAGACATAATCCCTCCACCCCTCCCAACCCAACAAAAACAATAAAATACATCTCAACTGGTGGGGAATGCCCATCGGGGGACGTAGTGGCACAGTCCGCTCCCAGCTCTATGAGGGAGGGGGCCACCACACAAAGTTTTATTTAGCCCTCCACTAAGGCCATCCTTTAGAGAAACAGAAAAACCTGTGTTACAAGGGACCACAAGGCAAGGAATCTCACCACTTTACCACAGGCGACTGAACAGAAATCCTCCACCCAACTCCACAGTGTTCTAGTCACAGAATACATTTCCATCTATCAAAGTGGACTATGGCAATCTAAAGCTTCTGGGAAATGAAGAAATCACTGAACTATATTCACATCACAGAGAGAGCATAAATCAACCAACCCAATATATCCTACAAACTGGAACACACATTATCACAGGGCCCATGTCACCCTTACTGTTCATTCGTCTACATCAGATGTGAGCTTTGGGGACTTTCGTTGGCGCCTCAGGGATCTGGCATGTTCCATTGCCTGCTTGGGGTTCATGAAGATCTTGCCGCCTTCTGCCTCCCCAATGCGCAGCCTCGCAGAGTAGAGCATTGCATAAGGGATCTGTTCCTTAAGTTGCACCTTCTTGACGTTTTGGAACTCCTTCCAAGCCGCCTGCACTTGTGCCGTGAAATCCGGGTAGAACGATAGTACATTATTCTGATAAGTGATCTTGTCCTTCTGTCGAGTTATCCGCAAAACAGTGTCCCGATCCCTAAAGTTTAGCAATCGAGCTATTATGGGGCGCGGCGGAGTACCGGGAGGAGGGCGCACTACCAGGGATCGATGGGCCGGCTCTACAGCAAACATAGGTGACAATTCATCATGCCCGCAGATTTCTCGCAACATCGTCTGCATTTAGTCTTCTAGGCGCCCCACATCTGTAGATTCTGGAAGGCCTAAGACACGAATGTTGTTGCGCCTCGACCGCTCCTCAATGTCCTCATTCTTCGCTTGTATGACTGTAAGAAGTTTTGTGATGTCTGACGTTTTCTCCGCCACCTGTTGCAGCCCGTCCTCCACGTCTGTGATTCGCTGTTCAGCTTCGCCAATACGTGCTGCTTGCTTATCAAGTTTCGCGGAGAAATGATCCATCCTACCATTGAGGGCCTCTATCTTACCATCTATGGCCTGCAGGCTGGCCTGGATGGCAGCTAGCGATTTCTCCAGCGCCGTGGGGCCTTGGGAAGCCGACTCCAGCTCTGAGTCAGAGGCCCCGTTTTGGTTAGTTTTGCCACCCTTGTGCAACTCGAAGGTGAGGTGTGGTTGATTCTTTTCCGGTTTCCCCATCCTGCACATCTTTCTCAGCAAGTTTTAGCGTCAGGAACTCCGAGAATGTCACTTGCTGCACACACCTGGGGCCCCACTTATAAACCGTATAGGCGGAGTAAAGACATAGCAAGTCAGGCAACCTCTTCAATACCCCCTTCAGCAGGTCTGCACTACCAACAGTCACAAGGAATCTGTGGCCTGGGAACATAGGCAGAATACAAAGGCTACTCACACAGTGCAAGGCCAGTGAGTATTGCAGGTCCTCGCCCAATTGATATGGTCCACTCAGCCATATGCACCTCTAGGCCTCCTCAGCTGCACTTCCAAGCAGCGAACAAGGCACACATACCAGAGCTCTCAGGGTGTGCCCCAGCAGAATAGCACCAGGGGGAACACAGCAAAGGGAACTCACAGGGAGGAGCCGCCGCACTCCATACACAGTTAGCGCTGGCCCAGGATCTGCCGGTAATCACTCAGCCCCAGACGGTTCCGAACAGGAAATCACTATATTACTCTGCACAGTCCTCTCCCGCAACCAACACAGCAGGCTGGCAAAGCCGCTATAGGCAAGGTAACGCGCACTCACCAGCACCCAATAGCAGCTCAGATGCCGGCACAAGGATAGTCCACGGTGCGCCTCGGCAAAGGGTGACAGCTCCGACGCGATCGTGAAGCACGCGGCCTGGCCCGAAAACAACCACCGGCCACTCGCGTGAACCCACAGCCCAGCCCGCTCGGCAGATCACCAGCTCAGCTGCCCGACAGGCAATGTTACGCCGCTGTGCTACTTAGCTATTGTCCAGGCGCCACTGCGATCCGCATGGGCCCTGCTGCTCCGCAGGCAGATTCTCGCACTTCCTCTCCGGGAACACTGGCAGATAACAGCCTCGGAGACAGGGGCTCTCGCAGTCACGCCGCCATTATGTCCACGCGGCAAGCTCGCCTCTCCGATGTCAGCCGCTCTACGGGGCTCCCACAATGCCCACAAACCACTTCAATTGGTCGGTCACCGCTCCAGCTACTCGGTCCCAGTAGTGAAACCAGTGGATGGCTCAGTAGAGGCAGGATAGATGAAGGATGTAAGAAGCTGCTAAAGCTATCTTGGCGTGAAAGCAGCGCTTGATTTCAAAGACCTTGAGAGATTGCAAATAGACTTTTTTAAAAAGAATACATATTGTTTTTAACTGTCAGGCTAAAATTGCACTATTGCATAACTGCTCCTACTCGCACTGTGTGGGAATTGAGGGGGGAATTTTGCCTGCATTTTCGACCGCCATCTTGAAAGTCAGCGCTCTAGTCGCTGAACTCACCAGGGCTATATTTAGCCAGATGACGCGACCGCGCAGCGTGTAAGAAGCTGTTAAATCTATTTTGGCGTGAAAGCAGCGCTTTATTTGAAAGACCTTGAGAGATTGCAAATAGATTTTTTTTTAAAGAATACACATTGTTTTTAACTGTCAGGCTAAAATTGCACTATTGCATAACTGCTCCTACTCGCACTGTGTGGGAATTGAGGGGGGAATTTTGCCCGCATTTTCGGCCGCCATCTTGAAAGTCAGCGCTCTAGTCGCTGAACTCACCAGGGCTTTATTTAGCCAGATGACGCGACCGCACAGCGTGTAAGAAGCTGCTAAAGCTATTTTGGCGTGAAAGCACATTATTATAACATTTTAAATGTTTTCTACAAATTGTATAATGAGTTTTTTGAACGGGATGTGGGTTTTTAGGGGAATAGGGTGGGGTTATTTTAAATTAAATATAAATTATTCAAAATATTTTGTAATATTTTAAAAATGTTAAACATTTTTTTTTAAATTGATTTAAAATACATGATTGGTATGTTGGATTTAAGGTGAAGAGGGTTGTGAGGATTTAAAAAATTTGATGTATAATTTTTTTGAAAATAATTTCTAAATTTTAATTTTCAAATTTCAAATTTGTTTTTTACAATTTTAAAGATAAATGTTATTGGAATGTGTTTTTTTATAATATGGATGGGGAGTGTTTTAAATTTTGCTATTTAATTTGTAAATTGTAAATTAATAAATTCAAAATATTTTACATTGTTTTGTTGTTTTGTTGTGTATATTTATAGGTGTTTAGGGTGCGTATTAAATTAAAAAATTAAAATGTAAATTTTAAATTTTATTTGAATATTTTCAATTTGAAAATTTAATTTATACATTTTGATATGTAATTAAATGGTGTGTATTACATTGAAAAATGTAAATTTAAAATTGTATTTGAATATTTTCAATTTGAAAATTTAATTTATAAATTTTGATATGTAATAAATATAAAATATGTTTAAGTACATTTTGCTCACACAACGTTTATATAATAGAAAATGTAATAAATTTTTTTGTTTATTTGTGTTATAGTTTAATTTGAAATAAAGTATATTTAATTTTTAAAATTTAAATTTTCAAAATATTGATATAAATTTTAAATTATTTTAAATGTGAAAAATATTTATTTGTTATATTTTTGGGAGTGGACTTATTAATTGTTTGTGTTTAGTATGTTTAACTTTTACAGTTTTTATATTTGTTTGAGCGATAATAGTAATTTATATGGGTTGACTGTCCAGCACCTTTCCTGAGTTTATACTTGGTGGAGTGGGAATAGTACATTATATG
The DNA here is from genome assembly GCF_964261635.1 of Lissotriton helveticus. Classification (NCBI taxonomy): domain Eukaryota; kingdom Metazoa; phylum Chordata; class Amphibia; order Caudata; family Salamandridae; genus Lissotriton; species Lissotriton helveticus. The sequence goes on from NC_136065.1 coordinate 1,547,033,385, forward strand.
GGTTTAGTGTCCAGCACCTTCCCTGACTTTATATTTGGTGGAGTGTGAATAGTGCATTATATAGGTTTAGTGTCCAGCATCTTCCCTGACTTTATACTTGGTGGAGTGGGAATAGTAAATTATATGGGTTTAGTGTCCAACACCTTTTCTGAGTTTATACTTGGTGAAGTGGGAATAGTAAATTATATGGGTTTAGTGTCCAGCACCTTCCCTGAGTTTATACTTGGTGGAGTGGGAATAGTAAATTATATGGGTTTAGTGTCCAGCACCTTCCCTGAGTTAATACTTGGTGGAGTGGGAATAGTAAATATATGGATTTAGTGTTCAGCACCTTCCCTAAGTTAATACTTGGTGGAGTGGGAATAGTAAATTATATGGGTTTAGTGTTCAGCACCTTCCCTGACTTTATACTTGGTAGAGTGGGAATAGTAAATTATATGGGTTTAGTGTACAGCACATTCCCTGAGTTAATACTTGGTGGAGTGGGAATAGTAAATTATATGGGTTTAGTGTCCAGCACCTGCCCTGACTTTATACTTGGTGGAGTGGGAATAGTAAATTATATGGGTTTAGTGTCCAGCACCTTCCCTGCCTTTATACTTGGTGGAGTGGGAATAGTAAATTATATGGGTTTAGTGTCCAGCACCTTCCCTGAGTTAATACTTGGTGGAGTGGGAATAGTAAATTATATGGGTTTAGTGTTCAGCACCTTCCCTGAGTTAATACTTGGTGGAGTGGGAATAGTAAATTATATGGGTTTAGTGTCCGGCACTTTTCCTGACTTTATACTTGGTGGAGTGGGAATAGTAAATTATATGGGTTTAGTGTCCAACACCTTCCCTGACTTTATACTTGGTGGAGTGGGAATAGTAAATTATATGGGTTTAGTGCCCAGCACCTTTCTTGACTTAATACTTGGTGGAGTGGGAATAGTAAATGATATGGGTTTAGTGTCCAGCACCTTCCCTGACTTTATACTTGGTGGAGTGGGAATAGTAAATTGAATGGGTTTAGTGTCCAGCACCTTCTCTGACTTTATACTTGGTGGAGTGGGAATAGTAAATTATATGGGTTTAGTGTCCAGCACCTTCCCTGACTTTATACTTGGTGGAGTGGGAATAGTAAATTTTATGAATTGACAGTCCAGTATTTTTTAAGAGTATATATACTATTATTAACCTTATTTAAATATATATTATACAGTAAAAATTATAAAAATATATAAACTAATTATTATAATTGATAGTAAGAAAAATTCAAATAATCAGACTGAAACAGTTTTTAATGACTTTATTATGTTCAAAAGAGGGTTATAAAATGGGAAAATAAAGTTATTCATATTTTTCAATGGTAAGTACACATTTTTATTCTGATGATATATAGTTTAATAACATATTTACATTGTTGTCATAGTTCTTTATTGGTGAAAAATATATTTAAAAAAAAAAAAAACATTTTTAATACAATCATTTTAAACAAAAACTTTTTTTCTTTAGTGTACATTTGTTAGTTTATTTCACAATTTTTATTGTAAAAATAAAGATTTTTTTCTAGAGATATAGAACTATAATATTTTTTAATACAATCTGTATATTGAAACATTTTTTAAAGCAAACATATTTATATATATCATCAAAAATAAGTAGGTATTGTTCACATTGATATATAATTGACAATTGTATTTTTTGAAATAAACTAATATTAATAATATATAAAATGTTAATAATATTAATTTTTACAGAGGTAAAGTTTTATTACATAGGTAATGTTTTTTATTTAATATTTGTACATATAAACAGTAAATAATAGTAACATGTATTAAACTGTTTCATATTCATACAATAATATAAGTATTTTTTTTATAGTAGGTGTTTGTTAAATTAATATTACGTAACTGAAAATAACATACAGGACAATGTTAGTAATTTTTATAACATTGTTATATTTTTTATAATTTAAAAAAATACAATAGTTTGATAATATTGATTTAAACATGTATTAAATGTATTGAGATTTTTTTTTTTATTTAGGCGTCGATTCCGATCCGGTAAAAAAAACGTCCGTACAAATCGTATCCGGAGCCGTCTCCGTACGACTCGTACACACGCCCTACGACCCGACGAGTACGATCCGGACCGGGGCATCAGGACGCGATCCGTACGGTCCACATCAGGTAAGGGCGATTCGTACGGAAAAGCGCGCAATCACATACACACCGTACGGTGCGTACCCCCCATGATCGCAGGGGTACGGCCCGTACACCGAGCGTACATGGGGTACGGTGCGTACTCCTGTGATCATGGGGGGTACGCACCGTACCCCATGTACGCTGGGTGTACGGGCCGTACCCCTGCGATCATGGGAGGGTACGCACCGTACCCCATGTACGCTGGGTGTACGGGCCGTACCCCTGCGATCATAGGGGGTACGCACTGTACCCGGGGGGGCCGTTCCGTACCTGTTTTGGCGGAACTCTGCTTTTATGGCTGTTTTCAGCTCCCGTAAAAAAAAGGGTCGTACGGTGCGTCCCCGAGACGTATAGTACTTGCTGGGTCGTAAAAACCAGCCGCGATGTCGCGTACAGCGGGTTCCGAGGGAGAATCGTACAGAGATTAGAGTCGTACGGTCTCTGTACGACTCGTACGGAGTACGGCTCCTGGTACGAATCGTACTTAGTCGTACGTAGGGGGACGATGCAGGGTACGATTCGTACGGGAAAAACGCTCCGAACGGCTATTCGGAGCGTTTTTTCCCAAATAGGAATCGACCCCTTAAAGTTAATATGAATGGTACTATTTGTTTGTTAGGGACTATTTTGTAACAGCGTAATGTTATTTTGTGTTATATCGACGTGGAAGAGCTCGCGTTTGGGCGCTGCTTCGCGTGTGGAAGGGTAAGTTTAATTTTAAGTATATTATTTTAGTTAGATATATAGTTTGAGTGTTTGTGGAGTGTGTATGGGTTTTCTAGTGTTGTGTAGTTGTAGGATGTGTGTGTTTTAGGCGGTAGTTAAGTTTTTTGTTTTGGTTCCGGTTTCTCATTTTGGGATTACTATGTTGAGGTAGGAATAGATTTAGATATGTTGATTAAATGATATGTGCAATGTTTAATAATGTTTGTTAATGTATGTTTGGGTGTATTGTGTGTGGGTGGGTATGTTTCTTTTCTGTTTTTTAGGTACTTCGCGTGGATCTCGTTTTTGGGAGAAGATTGCGTTGTTTATAGTAAGAAGTGTGCAGATTATTATGTAATCTTTTTTAAACACACTTTCTTAAGTTTTTCGCGTTTAATTAACATTTTTATCTAATTTTGAAAATTATTATAACATTTTAAATATTTTCTACAAATTGTATAATGAGTTTTTTTAACGGGATGTGGGTTTTTAGGGGAATAGGGTGGGGTTATTTTAAATTAAATATAAATTATTCAAAATATTTTGTAATATTTAAAAAATGTTAAACATTTTTTTTAAAATTGATTTAAAATACATGATTGGTATGTTGGATTTAAGGTGAAGAGGGTTGTGAGGATTTAAAAAATTAGATGTATAATTTTTTTGAAAATAATTTCTAAATTTGAATTTTCAAATTTCAAATTTGTTTTTTACAATTTTAAAGATAAATGTTATTGGGATGTGTTGTTATTTATAATATGGATGGGGAGTGTTTTAAATTTTGCTATTTAATTTGTAAATTGTAAATTATAAATTCAAAATATTTTACATTGTGTTGTTGTTTTGTTTGGTTGTGTATATTTATAGGTGTTTAGGGTGTGTATTAAATACAAAAATTAAAATGTAAATTTTAAATTTTATTTGAATATTTTCAATTTGAAAATTTAATTTATACATTTTGATATGTAATTAAATGGTGTGTATTAAATTGAAAAATGTAAATTTAAAATTTTATTTGAATATTTTCAATTTGAAAATTTTATTTATAAATTTTGTAATAAATATAAAATATGTTTAAGTACATTTTGCTCACACAACGTTTATATAATAGAAAATGTAATTACTTGTTTTTGTTTATTTGTGTTATAGTTTAATTTGAAATAAAAAAAGTATATTTAATTTTTAAAATTTAAATGTTCAAAATATTTATATAAATTTTAAATTATTTTAAATGTGAAAAATATTTATTTGTTATATTTTTGGGAGTGGACTTATTAATTGTTTGTGTTTAGTATGTTTAACTTTTACAGTTTTTATATTTGTTTGAGCGATAATAGTAATTTATATGGGTTGACTGTCCAGCACCTTTCCTGAGTTTATACTTGGTGGAGTGGGAATAGTACATTATATGGGTTTAGTGTCCAGCACCTTCCCTGACTTTATATTTGGTGGAGTGTGAATAGTGCATTATATAGGTTTAGTGTCCAGCATCTTCCCTGACTTTATACTTGGTGGAGTGGGAATAGTAAATTATATGGGTTTAGTGTCCAACATCTTTTCTGAGTTTATACTTGGTGAAGTGGGAATAGTAAATTATATGGGTTTAGTGTCCAGCACCTTCCCTGAGTTTATACTTGATGGAGTGGGAATAGTAAATGATATGGTTTTAGTGTCCAGCACCTTCCCTGAGTTAATACTTGGTGGAGTGGGAATAGTAAATATATGGATTTAGTGTTCAGCACCTTCCCTAAGTTAATACTTGGTGGAGTGGGAATAGTAAATTATATGAGTTTAGTGTTCAGTACCTTCCCTGACTTTATACTTGGTGGAGTGGGAATAGTAAATTATATGGGTTTAGTGTCCAGCACCTTCCCTGCCTTTATACTTGGTGGAGTGGGAATAGTAAATTATATGGGTTTAGTGTCCAGCACCTTCCCTGAGTTAATACTTGGTGGAGTGGGAATAGTAAATTATATGGGTTTAGTGTTCAGCACCTTCCCTGAGTTAATACTTGGTGGAGTGGGAATAGTAAATTATATGGGTTTAGTGTCCTGCACCTTCTCTGACTTTATACTTGGTGGAGTGGGAATAGTACATTATATGGGTTTAGTGTCCAGCACCTTCCCTGACTTTATATTTGGTGGAGTGTGAATAGTGCATTATATAGGTTTAGTGTCCAGCATCTTCCCTGACTTTATACTTCGTGGAGTGGGAATAGTAAATTATATGGGTTTAGTGTCCAACACCTTTTCTGAGTTTATACTTGGTGGAGTGGGAATAGTAAATGATATGGGTTTAGTGTCCAGCACCTTCCCTGACTTTATACTTGGTGGAGTGGGAATAGTAAATTGAATGGGTTTAGTGTCCAGCACCTTCTCTGACTTTATACTTGGTTGAGTGGGAATAGTAAATTATATGGGTTTAGTGTCCAGCACCTTCCCTGACTTTATACTTGGTGGAGTGGGAATAGTAAATTTTATGAATTGACAGTCCAGTATTTTTTAAGAGTATATATACTATTATTAACCTTATTTAAATATATATTATACAGTAAAAATTATAAAAAATATATAAACTAATTATTATAATTGATAGTAAGAAAAATTCAAATAATCAGACTGAAACAGTTTTTAATGACTTTATTATGTTCAAAAGAGGGTTATAAAATGGGAAAATAAAGTTATTCATATTTTTCAATGGTAAGTACACATTTTTATTTTGATGATATATAGTTTATTAACATATTTACATTGTTGTCATAGTTCTTTATTGGTGAAAAATATATTTTTTAAAAAAAACATTTTTAATACAATCATTTTAAACAAAAACCTTTTTTCTTTAGTGTACATTTGTTAGTTTATTTCACAATTTTTATTGTAAAAATAAAGATTTTTTTTCTAGAGATATAGAACTATAATAGTTTTTTAATACAATCTTTGTATATTGAAACATATTTTAAAACAAACATATTTATATATATCATCAAAAATAAGTAGGTATTTTTCACATTGATATATAATTGACAATTGTATTTTTTGAAATAAACTAATATTATTAATATATAAAATGTTAATAATATTAATTTTTACAGAGGTAAAGTTTTATTACATAGGTAATGTTTTTTATTTAATATTTGTACATATAAACAGTAAATAATAGTAACATGTATTAAACTGTTTCATATTCATACAATAATATAAGTATTTTTTTATAGTAGGTGTTTGTTAAATTAATATTAAGTAACTGAAAATAACATATAGGACATTGTTAGTACTTTTTATAACATTGTTATATTTTTTATAATTTTAAAAAAATACAATAGTTTGATAATATTGATTTAAACATATATTAAATGTATTGAGAATTTTTTTTTATTATTTAGGCGTCGATTCCGATCCGGTAAAAAAACCGTCCGTACAAATCGTATCCGGAGCCGTCTCCGTACGACTCGTACACACGCCGTACGACCCGATGAGTACGATCCGGACCGGGGCATCAGGACGCGATCCGTACGGTCCACATCAGGTAAGGGCGATTCGTACGGAAAAGCGCGCAATCACATACACACCGTACGGTGCGTACCCCCCATGATCGCAGGGGTACGGCCCGTACACCGAGCGTACATGGGGTACGGTGCGTACTCCTGCGATCATGGGGGGTACGCACCGTACCCCATGTACGCTGGGTGTACGGGCCGTACCCCTGCGATCATGGGAGGGTACGCACCGTACCCCATGTACGCTGGGTGTACGGGCCGTACCCCTGTGATCATGGGGGGTACGCACTGTACCCGGGGGGGCTGTTCTGTACCTGTTTTGGCGGAACTCTGCTTTTATGGCTGTTTTCAGCTCCCGTAAAAAAAGGGTCGTACGGTGCGTCCCCGAGACGTATCGTACTTGCTGGGTCGTAAAAACCAGCCGCGATGTCGCGTACAGTGGGTTCCAAGGGAGAATCGTACAGAGATTAGAGTCGTACGGTCTCTGTACGACTCGTACGGAGTACAGCTCCTGGTACGAATCGTACTTAGTCGTACGTAGGGGGACGATGCAGGGTACGATTCGTATGGGAAAAACGCTCCGAACGGCTATTCGGAGCGTTTTTTCCCGAATAGGTATTGACCCCTTAAAGTTAATATGAATGGTACTATTTGTTTGTTAGGGACTATTTTGTAACAGCGTAATGTTATTTTGTGTTATATCGACGTGGAAGAGCTCGCGTTTGGGCGCTGCTTCGCGTGTGGAAGGGTAAGTTTAATTTTAAGTATATTATTTTAGTTAGATATATAGTTTGAGTGTTTGTGGAGTGTGTATGGGTTTTCTAGTGTTGTGTAGTTGTAGGATGTGTGTGTTTTAGGCGGTAGTTAAGTTTTTTGTTTTGGTTCCGGTTTCTCGTTTTGGGATTACTATGTTGAGGTAGGAATAGATTTAGATATGTTGATTAAATGATATGTGCAATGTTTAATAATGTTTGTTAATGTATGTTTGGGTGTATTGTGTGTGGGTGGGTATGTTTCTTTTCTGTTTTTTAGGTACTTCGCGTGGATCTCGTTCTTGGGAGAAGATTGCGTTGTTTATAGTAAGAAGTGTGCAGATTATTATTTAATCTTTTTTAAACACACTTTCTTAATTTTTCGCGTTTTCAGGAGTGTTTCTTTTATTTTTAACTTGTTTTGGGTTTTTAATTGTTTATCGTTTGATCGATTTTGGAGAAGAATCGTTATGGATGTTTTTTTTATTATTTTCTATTTGGTTTCCTTAGAGCGTTTTTTTACTTTTTGATAACTATTTTCGGGTTTTTAAGGGTTTTCGAGTGGATCGTTTTGGAGAAGATTTTTTTTGCATTTGTTGCTATTTTTATGGGTTCCTTTGGATTATTTGGATCGTTTACTACTATGGAAGGATTTCTTTCATTCCAAAGGTTTGTCTTCAGCAACAAAGTGAGTAAGTTTTCTTCATTTATTTTTTGGGTGGGATTGTTAATGTAATTATTAAAGTATTTTAGGTTATATGTTAGAAATTTTAAGAAAACTGTTCAGATATATTTCAATAAAATTTTATAAAATATATTTGACAATTTTGTTACAGTTTCTAGCATTTATTTTATACATATATTTTATGTCTATTATTCGTTCTGTATAGGTATTTCAGATATGTTTAAAGAATTGTTTTTGCTATCATAGAAAGATATTGTAGGCCTCTGGTTGTTGGGTATAGGGTAACTTGTTCTTGTAAGGTGTTGTACATTTTTTTCGTTTGTTTAGTTAGCTTAGGGCCAATTAGTGTAACAGATTGTTCCATTCAGAGTTGTTGGTAACTTTGCTCCTTTTGTGATGATTGGAGTAGTTTATGGAGTGTGGGGGTACTTCTGCCTGTACTTGCTAGGAAAGCATTGTGCCATCCTTCGACTGCGTTGTTACTTTTAGCCTGTTTATTTAGTGTACTTAGGTAGACATTCCACCAGGGAATTTGGAATTTGGGTTGCCTTCTGTGTCCTGATCTGTGTAGCCTTCCTACCCATGTGTCTTCGTAGTAATCTAAGATCGGGCTTAGTTTTGTTTCATTTTTTTTATAGTAGGGGCTGTCTATTATTAGGTTGTAATGTTCTGCTACGTCTGTAAAAGGAACGTAGGCTATTGCAATTAATTGTTTTACCTGGTAGGCAAAAGTGCTGTCATTGCAGTATTGGGAGCTTAGGTTAGCTTTTTGTATATGTTTCCATATACATTGGTTAAAATGGTAGTAGCAACCTTGGATTGCTGTGTGAGGGCATGTTTTTAGGATTGTGTTTATCATTGCTTTTTCAAAGTCAATGATAATTTTTTGGGGGAAGTAATTATTTGTTTGTTCTTTTATTTTATTTAGTAGCTCAATATAGGTTGTTTGCTGTTTCTTGGGTAGGAGGGTAGATATGAAAGGAATATTTCAGTTTTGATAGTGTCCATGGATGGTGTATAATTGGTAGAAAGGTTTTGGGCATACTGAAAATGTACCATCAATCATCCATGTTTCGCATTGTAATTTCAACATATTGTCTGCTGTAGCAAACATTATTATTCTTTTTTCTGTAGATGCATTGTCGTATAGGATGAAAGGTTCGTCATTGTGAGTGAATTTTAGTTCGGGAGGAATTTGGACTTCCTCAAAGGTTTTTGGGGTAGGTGGAGTAGCTGTTGTTAATCTTTTTTGTCTAGCTATTGTCCTTTTTAGCGAATCAATGGAAGGTAGTTGGCTTGAAGAATGTTGGGGGAGTGTTTTTAAGTGTTCTTTAAGGATAGTTGTAGTAGGGAGGTCTGTGCTAGTTCTAGCTTCTTTTAGTGAGTCAAGCATTTGTCTAATTTCTATTTCTGTCACGTTGGGAGGGGGGTTATGTTCTGTATTATTGGTTACAGTTGTTTCCTGTGTTATAGCGCGACCATAACATTTGTTACTGTAATATATGCTGCATTTCCAAAACACTTCCTGGGTATATGTATAGCCCATATAACATAAAAGCATTTTGCCTTTCTGTGAGGTAATACATTTTGCTCCTTCTGTCATTTTTCTTTGTTCTTTCTATAGTAAATAAATGGTACATGGAGATATTTAGGGGCCCATTATGATGGCGAGCGGATTGCCCCCGCCAGGCTGGCGGTGGCGACCGCCAGCCTGGCGGGGGCAATCCGCCCGCCATCCACTCACGTTTCCCCCCCCGCCATATTAGTATGGCGGGGGGACCTCGGCGGACGGAAAGACCGTCCGCCGCTTTTCCGCCCCGGTCGCCTTGCGGCCGGAGCGGAAAAAGAATAATATGGTGGCGGTGTCTATCAGACACCGCCAGTCATATTATCATGTGCATTTGTCAATGCCTTTCCGTGGCGGCAATGCCGCCACGGAAAGGCAGGCGGACTTCACTCTGGGGGCCCCCTGCGGGCCCCCAGAGTGAAGGTGAGTTGGGGGGTGCACACGGGGGGTACCTGTGGTACCCCCCTGCATTAGCATGATCAAAGCGGCACGCACCGCGCGGTGCCTGCTGCTTTGATTATGCTAATGCGGAAATGCTTTTTTAGCATTGTGGCGGGCGGTGCAGAGAGCACCGCCCGCCACAATGCTAAAAATACAGGATGTGCCCGCCACTGTGGCGGGCACATTCTAATAGTCCCCACGGGACCCCCGCCCTTATGGCGGGCTGTCCCGATTACTACGAGGATGGTGGGCGGGCAAAGTCCGGCCGCCATCCTAATGACCCCCTTAGTATTGTTCAAAAGTTAATTAATTGCATTTATCAAATTTTCACTGTATATTTACCTGTTTCTTTGTTATTTGGAGGGCTGTGCTGTGTGTTTGGATGCTTTGCTTCTCTTTATTTTGTTGATGGTTCTGTTGGGAAAAGAAAATGTGATTTATTGTATTTGTTCAGGTTTGTATTATTGGATTATTTCCCATAAGGAAGTTTTCTTGCTCCTTTTTGAGTAATTTTAGTTTATATACTTACTTTTGTTTAATAGTTGATATAGTTGTTTTAGGTGGGCCTTTTTCGGTAACTTTGATGTATCTGTAAGACATGGTAAGATGGAAAGAAAATATATAAGTTATTGTTGTTTAAATGTATATTTTTAGTTTTCAGATCTAAGTTGAGTAGCTATTATAAAGTGGTGGTACTTACTTTTCTTTTGTTTAGTCTTTTTTGAATGTAGCAGGTTTCTCTTTTGCTGAAAATGTAGCAGAGTTTCCCCTTCTTCAAGTTTTGTGGCACAAAGTGTTATGTAGTTTCTTGTTTGCTTTCTTTTTCTAGTGTTGCTGTAATGTGTTGGTTGTTTTTATTGGTTGGCTTAATTGTTTGGTGTTTTTTATTGGTTGTTTGCGAGTTTTTGAATTTTTTGGGCAGTATTGTGGTTTTAATGGAAGATGTCAAATAACTTTTTGTTTTTTTGTGGAGCCTTTTTATCTTAATTTTTATATAAAAAACGTATTTGTATTGTGAGTTATAACATGTTTTATGTATTTATATGATGTGAATGTATTGTGTTTTAGAAATGTAAATGTATTTAATTTTTTTGATGTTTATGAAGTCAGTGATTATAGTTTGTATTGTTTTATATAATTATATTGGGTTATGTTAATATTTATCATGATGTTTTCGTTAATTATTGTGTTTTTATGAGGTTTACAGAAGTAGATAAAATGTTTTTCTATATTTTTGTGGTCGATATTTTTGTATTCGATATTTAGGCTTACGTCTTTACATATGTTGAGAGTCGATATTTAATGTTTCGATATTTTTTACTTTTGATATTGTTGTTGTCGATTTTTTTTAGTTGCGATATTGTGGAGTCGATATTTGTGTAGTTTCTTGTTTTAGTATTGGTAGTCGATATTTTTGTAGTCGATAATTTTACTTCGATATTTTAGGTACTCGATATTCGGTCTGTCGATATTGTTTCAGTGATCCTATGCATAAAAGTGCCAAGTTCCCCACAACCCCTCCTACATTCTCCTCTCGACGCACGCCCCATGTGCACTAACCTAGGCCCAGTGAGATATAACCTATGCAAGATCTTAAGCTGTACCAGTTGGAAGCCTCATCTGAATTGCAACCACTTTGGGGGAGGAGACTGCCTCTACCCAGTCTTCATCATCTAATTCCAGTCCATCTGCCACCCACGCTGCTCGAATGCTCCCCAACGGGTCCTCCATATTATTAACAAGCTTCCTATAGATTAAGGAGATAGTTTTGTTTGGGATGTGCCCGTCTAACACTCGGTCCTCGAGCTGAGAAGCCTCCGGAAGTTCCGCATCTCCGGGTATGTGGGTAAGAAGAGCATGTCTATTCTGTCGGTACCGAAAGTGTTAATTATCATTCAGCCTGTAGAGTTGATTTAGAGATTCTAATGTCTGCACACTGCCCTTCCCCCACACATCTTTGGGGGAATCTGACTGATTCCGATGAGGTCCCACTTATTGAACCCCTTAGACCTCCACAAGCTCCCCATCTTCTCGGAACAGAACAGCGGGGTGGCCAGCGTTAATCTGCCCTCCCACCCCAAAATTCTGGTTGGAGCGTGCCAAATCCGGACAGCATGTGCCGTCGGGCCCGTCAGCGTGAACCTCCCAGGTCTGGCGTACAAGGCTTTCATGATATCTCCACCCGGTGCTTGCCCGCGATCCATAGCATGGCCTGGGTCCCCAGGGGGCCCGTAAACCATGTGGTTCATCGCCGCCAGGGGCGAGGCCCAGTAATATTTCCTCAAGTCTGGGAGACCGATGCCTCCATCGTACCATGGGAGGACTAATTTGACAAAAGCTATACTGGGCCTGCATTCCCATAGAAGCTGCCATTGAAGTGTCTCAATCCCCTTAAAATACGAGAGCGGTACAGGATCCATTGTGTTTTGGAGTATGTACAGAAACCTAGGCAAGGCCATCATCTTGAATAATACTGCCCTCCAAAGTAACGAGAGGGGGAGAGCCCTCCAAATCTCCACATCCTTTCTAAATCGATCCAAAGGGGGCCCCAGATTATTAGCATACCTCATATTCGGGTCTAAGGATATATAGATACCAAGATACTTAAATCCAATCAATTCAATCTTTATCGGGCATGACTGTGGGATCACAGGCGGCACTTCCGACAAAACGAACAATACCGACTTTGACCAGTTAATGGCAAACCCGGGGTATCTGCCAAAAATGGCCAGGACATCCAAAAAATTACTAAGGGACGCCCTGGGGTTAGTAAGGTATAGCAAAATATCATCCGCATACAGCGAAATCTTGTCTTCCAATTCAGGCGTCCACCACAGGCCACGTATTGACCGGTCCCACCTGACCCATGCCGCCAGAGGCTCCAATGCCAGCGCGAAAAGGAGAGGGGATAACAGGCACCCCTGTCTTGTGCCTCTTCTGAGAGCAAAATCCGCAGATCTATAATTATTTACAATCACCCTAGCCAATGGAGAGGCATACAACAGTCGAACCCAGCCGATAAACACCGGGCCAAAGCCCAACTTGGCCAGAACAGCAAAGAGATATGTCAATTGCCATAGTGGCATCCAAGGAAACCAAGAATGCCGGCTCCAGTATCTTGTGGGAACCACCCAGGATCCCATGTAGCCTCCGCAGGTTGAGGGCAGTGTTTCGACGTGGCATAAAGCCGGATTGATTGGGGTGTATCAGGGTCGTAATGACCTTGACCAATCTGCTGGCGAGTAATTTTGCCAAAATCTTGGGCTCAGCATTGAGAAGAGAGATGGGCCTATATGAGGAAGGATCCGTCCTAGTCTTGCCTGTCTTGTGGATGACCACGATGTTTGCCACCCGCTGGTCGTATGGAAGCTGGCCCAGCTCCCTACTCTCTAGAAACATGGCACGAATATGTGGAGCGACCTTATGGGCATTTAGTTTGTATAATTCAATCGGTATCCCGTTTGGACCCGATGCCTTCCCAGACTTTATGCCTCTAATCGCCTGTGCGACTTCATCATCCATGAAAGAGGAGTCTAGGTACTTCCTAGAATCTTCAGATAGACTCGGCATGCAGATATCTTTGATTATTTCCGCATTTTCGGCATCTGCAAAAACGCCCACCGAAGTATACACTTCTTTGAAATATTCAGAAAATACCTCTGCCACTGCCTGTGGATCCGTAACTCTGTCGGATCCCGGCCCCTCTATATCCGGCACCAACCTAGAGGCCATTTCACCAGGCTCCAACCAAGCAATCAGCTTACCGGCCTTGTCCCCATGCTCATAAATTCGAATCTGCAGGGCCTGGTTATGTGCAATTGCCCTCTCCCTAGAAAGGCCCTGATATTCCCTGAGAGCGACTGCACCAAATCAACAGTGCCGACATTCTCACGCAAATAACAGTCCGAAACCCGGAGTATCTCTTTCTTAGTGGCTGGGTCTTTGAGCTGCCAAGCACTAATCGGAGCTACTCTACCAACCACTTGCCGTCCACGTTCGACCCGCAACCACATCGGAGAATGATCTGAAAAGCCCCTGCCAAGATACCGTGCCTCCCTAATTGTGTCCGCCATAGCAGCCGGTATCAATATTTAATCCAACCTGGACATACTTTTGTGCGCAGTGGACACATGAGTAAATCACCTCTGAGTTGGATTACGGACCCTCCAACTATCAATCAGCCCCAGTGTTTCTAGGAAATCAGGGAGCCACCTTTGCGACGGGGTGCAAATACGTGCCGGGTTCCGATCCAGTCCTCCATCGAGTACCGCATTGAAATCTCCACCCAGGACCAGCAGCCCTACGGACAGTGTAAAAAAAACGGCACTTAAATCTCTGAAAGTATCGGACTGAAGGCCGGGCGGTACATAGATTGACCGGAATGTAACTGTCTTACCTCCCAACCGTCCCGAGACACCCACATATCTACCTCTCTGGTCAGACCAAGGAGATTGTATGTCCAACGGAAAGGAATTCTTCATGAGGATAACAACTCCCCTTGAGCCCGATGTAAATCCCGCGTGTGCTACCAATTTATATCCTCCTTTGTGGAGGGCCATACATCGGTTCCCGACCAGATGTGTCTCCTGTAACAATGCAACTTCTGGGGAATGTCTTCTGATTAGCTGATTCACCATACTTCTCTTTATCTTGTCGCCCAGGCCATTAACATTCCAGCTCAACAGCCGTATCCCCGATCCCTGACTAGTACATGACATTCACCCCACACCGCTAGCATCTGATTGCATTCCCTTCACCTGATGCAAAAAACAATAACATAGCAAACCCTGCTTTAACCAAAGAAAAGAAACCAACCCTGGATCCCCCCCACCCTCCCTGCACCCCTGCTTAAGGCTTACGCCCATCCCCAACTGGCAGTGTGCCTGTCGCCCCACCCTCAAACTCACACTTCTAACTAAATCTAGTAACGGGGAAGAGAATTGATGTACTGCGCCCCTCCCCCAGCTCTATGGCAAACAATATTTCAGTGTTTCAGAGGCACCCCCCCGCTCCCCACAGCCCCGCATCTGCATTTCAATTCCACAGCGGGGACAGCCTCTTTATTAACCATAGTCTCGGTACCCTGACCCCACCCTCCGCTTTCACTCAGCCTCCTGCCAGTCTCCCTCTCCCTCTTGACCGATTCAGTCGAGTGGAAGCAGTCTATCCAATCCGCCGCCACCTCAGGGTTATCAAAAACCATGTTTTTCCTCTCGCCTCCACTCTCAGTTTCGCCGGGAACATCATTCCATATCGTAAGCCCTTATCCCTCAGTTTCTTCTTTACCGGCAGGAAGCTTTGGCTTTGTTTCTGCACAAGTTGTGTAAAGTCTGGAAAGAAGGAGAGAGAAGCATTTTAATACTGGAGGGGCCCTCCTGTGCGGGCCGCCTGCAGTATCACATCCTGGTCCCTATAATTCAGGACCCTTGCTATCATCGGGCGGGGGGGAGCACCAGGGCTGGGCCTGCCCCCTGGTATGCTGTGTGCCCGCTCAACCATGAACATTTTTCCCAGACCCTCGGGCTTAAGATGATCAAGAATTATATCTTCAACAAACAGATCCGGGGCCGGATTCTCCGCATTCTCAGGGACCCCAAGGATGCGCACGTTGTGTCGTCTGGCCCTCCCTTCAAAATCGTCCAGCTTCCTATCCGCCAGGGCCCGAGAGGCTTTAGGATCACGTACCTCCTACTGAAGTTGCGTCACATCCTCCATTAGGCTGGCAGTCTTTATATCCAGTGTTTTAACCTTCTCATTTGCTTTGGTGAGATCGGCCCGGATGAGGTTGACTTCTATCGTCACCTTGTCCAATTTGCTATCGAGAGATTCCATCTTCTGTCCCAATGACGCCTGTCCTCCCTCAATAGCTGCCATCACATCCGACAGCGTTAGATCCCTCGGCGCGTCGGAGGAGTCCCCACTCGTCTTTTGGGACCTTTTCGCTTCCACAGGCGACGCCCTAGGCAAGGTATATCGGTCCAGCTTGTTGGACTGGACCGGCTTAGGACCTCTAGACGATCTGGGCACAGGCTTGTCAGCTTCTCCCCTGGCCGTCATAGTGATTGTTCCCCAACGGGTATCGCCGCTACGCCACCTCACCACCCCGCGGGCCAAATGTTAAGTCAGACCCCAACAAGAGGCTGACTCTCTCGGTAGTACAGAATTGCTGCCTGAAGCCGGACTGGCCAGTTGGTATCGCTCACGGGAAACAGCAGTCCAAAGATCGAGATCTGGCCACCAAAACACCCCTCTAATAGCAACCAGACGGGTCACGGCCTCGGCACCTCAGGGTCCACTCCAAGGCACTTCACACGTAGGGGCGTCCACTAACGCTTGATCGGGCTCAATGGTCCTAGTCAGTCATGGAGCAGTAGAAATAGCCAGGTGATGCTCTCCAACCATGTCTGTCCTGCCGAAGAGCGCGCAAGGCCGGGAGTCAACACCGCTTCGCGGGCCGGAGGTAGGACCAGGTCATGCAGGCCACCCAGTGCAGCAATGTCCGTGACAGTCAGCCCAGCCGGCGAGTCTCTCTCCTTTCAGATCCTACCATGTGGACTGGACCATCGCACCCCCCACCAGCAGCGCCGCTGTCTCAAAACCGCCCCCACTCCACGGCACCTCCAACCCCGCCGAGCACTGCCATTCCACTCTGCGGTCAGATCCGACAATTTCAGGCCGCAGGCGAGGTCACG
This sequence comes from Lissotriton helveticus, assembly GCF_964261635.1. Lineage (NCBI taxonomy): Eukaryota > Metazoa > Chordata > Amphibia > Caudata > Salamandridae > Lissotriton > Lissotriton helveticus. The sequence goes on from NC_136065.1 coordinate 1,547,049,911, forward strand.
TTGTCGCAGCCCCCAGCAGCTGTGCTCCTCATTGCTCTCCACGCTCCAGGGAGCCACTCGCTATCGCCTCAACTCCGGTTCCCACCACAACCACGGGACCGGAGAGTCACGCAGGTTCCCAGCCACACCCCAGCCAGCAGATGGCGACCTTTAACATCAATAATGTGCCCTTTTGTCACTGGGCGCGGGCCGGCCCGGGCGATTCCGGTGGCCGGGGGCGCCGCCTTAGGTGCAGTGCCCTCCAGCCACACACATAAGGTATTCTCAGAGTACTTGGGGAGGGGGGGGAAGGAAAATGAGCACCTCCAACTCCGTTGGTCCAGATGGCAGCCCCGCAGCGGGCCGGTCCAGACACCCCCATCCGCCGGCTCCGTAGCAGACCCACAGCCCTCAGTCCTGGGCCTCACGCTCCGTCTCATCTTCTCCTCTCCTCTGGCGCCGCTCTGCACTCGGCACCGCTCTGGTCCCCGTCACCCCAGCAGGACCGGAGCCATAAGCGGGACCTCTGGGAGCACCACGGCCAGCGGGCAGCACCGTGGTGAATAATAGGCCCACTCTTCTTCTTCACTTGCGGGCCGGTCCGAACACTTCCGGTCGCCGTCGCCGCTGTTATTCCATTATTCTCCGGCCACCAACGTCACTCGGGTCCCCGGGCTCATCTGCCGTACGGCCGCAGCTTCCACTCGACGCAACTCCGGCCCCCGTCATCGCAGCGGGACCGGAGAAACGGCCGGATACACAGCAGCACCACAGCAAGCAGGCGGCACACTCGAAAACCAGGATCATCTACAGGATCAGCGAGCTGGGGGGCTAGCTACACGGAGCTGAGGTCCTAGGCGGCCATCATGCTCAATGCGTAGCTCCCCCGCAAATAGAATTTTAAAAAAAAGAATACACGTTGTTTTTACTGTCGGGCTAAAATTGAACAATTGCATAACTGCTCCTACTCACACTTTGTGGGAATTGATGGGGGAATTTTGCCAGCATTTTCGGCCGCCATCTTGAAAGTCAGCGCTCCAGTCGTGGAACTCACCAGGGCTATATTTAGCCAGATGACCCGACCGCGCAGCGTGTAAGAAGCTGCTAAAGCTGTTTTGGTGTAAAAGCAGCGCTTGATTTGAAAGACCTTGAGAGATTGCAAATAGAATTTTATAAAAAGAATACACATTGTTTTTAACTGTCAGGCTAAAATTGGATTATTGCATAACTGCTCCTACTCGCACAGTGTGGGAATTGAGGGGGGAATTTTGCCCGCATTTTCGGCCGCCATCTTGAAAGTCAGCGCTCTAGTTGCTGAACTCACCAGGGCTATATTTAGCCAGATGACACGACCGCGTGCCAAAGACAAGCCCGTCCGTGCCCATCTGGGACCAGGGGCCAGAACTCCTGCTTGCCTTCCACGAAAAAAACTGAGGTATAATACTAACCAACTTAAACTTCTGAATAGTGCCCCAGATTCTGCTTGCCTTCATTCGATTGCTCCTGATTGTTGGAACCATAAATGCAAGCAATGTTTTTACAATTTCCAGCATCTCATCCCTATTGACTCACATGTAGTCACACTGCACCAAGTTTTGAAGTTATTTTTATTAAACTGTCGTTCTTTAACAAAACATGCTGAGGAAATATCTTTGCTCCTCATGGAGGAAAGCCCTGATGTTTTGTTTCTTACAGAAACTTGGTTAAATACATCCGCTGATCCCGACATAGTTCAAGCACTCCCTCCTGGCTATATAATACAGAGACTAGACCGAACTAATGGCAAGGGTGGTGGAATTGCCATCATCCTAAAGAATAATAATATTCGAAGTGGGTGACCCAATAAACCCTTGCGAGCTTGGGCTGTAAATTGATTTAAATATTTGCCAACAAGGGAATTCGTTGATCCCGACATAGTTCAAGCACTCCCTCCTGGCTATATAATACAGAGACTAGACCGAACTAATGGCAAGGGTGGTGGAATTGCCATCATCCTAAAGAATCATTTTATTTGTAGAATGGTTGGGAGCCCTTTATTAAACTGTGAAAACCTTTATTTCTCAATAGGAGTCACACCTACGTTAACACTACCAGGAATATTGATTTACCGTCCCCCAGGCTCTATAGGCCAGTTCTGTAATTCACTTGCAGACATGGTCCCTAAATTAGCAAGCTCTACTACTAATTTTATTATTCTTGGAGATTTTAGTATTCATTTTGATGATTTAACCTCCAAAATAGCTACAGAATTGACTTCCGACCTTGAGGCTATACAGCTTATACAAAAAGTACCATCAGTAACACACTCAAAAGGACACCTCCTAGACCCCATTTTTTCGGGTTTGAAGGATCTATCCTGTCAGGCCCCAAGACGTATACATCCGCTGATCCCGACATAGTTCAAGCACTCCCTCCTGGCTATATAATCCCTGGTCGGATCACTTTCTTATCCCCTTTTCCTGGTCTCATACTCAGGTCATTCCCCCAACCCAACTTGTACAAACTAAGGGGCCTATTAGGATGGCGGACGGAAACGGGTGCCGTCCGCCATGGTCACGGCAAAATCACTCCCGACCGCACCGCGGAGAATCCGCGGTTGCGATTAGGATATTTATGTCAAGAAACTCGACCGCGGCGGGCGGATCACATCAAACACCGTCCGCGGCGGACGGACCACACCAAAGACCGCCATAAGCGGACGGTAGCAAAGAAACACCCTCCGCCGCGGACGAACATGACCGCGGGAACAGGCCCAACCGCCGCTATACCTGCGGAGGGTCCGTCCGCGCGATTAGGATAACGCCGCCATTCCAACGGAACTCACCACAGTCCTCGACCGCCGGGAAATAATGCATCGCCAAACGGACCATGACTGTGGAAGGACCACACAAACACCATCCTTGCCGTCAAACCGATTACAAAATGGCAGACGGAAGTAAATAGAATATACACTAAACAGGACACCCAACCACCTGAAACACCCACCCCCAGCAACTACACGCCCCAATGACACCCCCCAAGCACCGAAAAATGCACCAAAATCACCACACCCACAGAACACCTGATTGCCAACAACCATTGGGACACCACCACCACACAGAGTATAAAATGAATCCCTCCCACTACCACAGTCCTTTGCATCACAGCATAGCTGCAAGCAAGAGCCACAATACCACTAACAGCAGACACACACAAACACACATACAACCTGCACACAAACACACCCACCACACAAACCCCCACAACACCATCCCTACACACGACACACCTGCACACCCCACTCCACCCCACCAACACCTTGCACATCACACACCATGGCACCAAAGAAAAATCCCAAGTTCACAGACAATGAGTTGAAGGTTATGGTGGATGAAATAATCCGTGTCGAACCACATCTTTTCGGCACCCTAGTCCAGCAGACCACCTTGGCAACTAAAAACAACATGTGGGACAGGATAGTGACCAGAGTCAATGCGTCAGGGACCGAGCCACGCACCAAACATGAGATCCAGAGGCGGTGGCACGACCTCAAGGCAAGGGTGAAAGGCATCAGGGGGAAGAACCACCTGCGGGCACACCACACTGGCGGCGGCACTCCCCCGGAGCCCATACCATTTGCAGATTGGGAGGAGAAGGTGCTGGGCATACTGCACCCTGAGAGCCTGGAAGGAATCGAGGAGGGCCTAGAGGAGTACAAACCAATGACCACTATCACACTGCCATGGTCTGCCTTGCACAACTGCCAACACATATCTCCCTGGCTCCAATCCATGCATGTGTGCCACATAGTCACCCAAATGTGAAGTCCTGGGCTCAAATGCACCCACCATGACCAAACACAAATGTTGCCTCCTACGTTCCCAGCCTTGCATGTTGTCAAAGCAGCCAGCACCACAACTCCCAAGAGTCCCCCATGTCTACAGGGAGGGTGGTGGGGGTTGTGGGGTGTGAGAGAGGTGGGTGGGTGTGTTAGAGACCAGCACTACAACTCCCAACAGGCCCCCATGTCTACAGGGAAGGTGGTGGGGGTTGGGGGGTGTGAGAGACCAGCACTACAACTCCCAACAGGACCCCATGTCAAAAGGGAGGGCGGTGCGGTGTGTGGAGTGTGAGAGAGGTGTGTGGGGTGTGTGAGAGAGGTGTGAGGTTCCGTAGTTTTCGGGACCGGACTCCATTTTGTTTGCGTTGCTCGAGACGCCATTTTATGTTGCCCTCACGTAGGCCTTGGAATTAAACGAACGAACAAAGTTGCATGGGCTTCGTTGTCCATGTACATATTAACTTGCCCTTTCTGACTTGTGAGTGAACTGCAGGACGCTGACCTCTTCACCTGAAACTGACCCTTCACGAAGCCAATTTCCCTTGGTTTGATTCTTGTCTGAGATTGCCAATCAATGTTCAGGACCTCGTTAACTTTTAGTTTCCTTGCACATATCTTATCCTAATCAGCAACTGAATTGTTTCTTTCCTTATGACTTTTCATTACATGGGTAGTGCTTTCAATTATGGGTTTGTCCGGCTTGTGGAAATTGAATTTGGGACATTCCTAATAATTAACTTTTGGGTTGGGTTACTGTAAATTGGGTTTTTGTTAATGTGATACTCAGTTAGAAAATGTGTCCTATTGGTCTGAATTTTGCGCAGTGGGTGTGCATTTATAATGAGAATATGGTGTATAAATAATGCTGTCTTGCTCTATGAAAATTGAACAGTTTCTTGAGTTGTACACCGTGTTGTATTGCTGAGATTACTGTTACTAGCTGCAGCTAATAAATTTGATCTCTGACGCCACCTAGAAGTATTCGGTGTCTCTGTTTGCCAAGACAGGAGAACCCGAAGACTTTGGGCGTGTCCCTGGCGCCGCTGGGTTCTAAAACCCGGTTCTTCAGTTGGCGCCCATCGGTGGGGCGACTTCAGCAGTACCGGTTCAAGCCCGAGGATCGTGAGGAGCCACGTGAGGAAATTCTGGAGGAAGGCCGCCACTTCATTGACCCCTGCATGTCGACGTGGACCGAAGGTCTTTTCTACGAGGCTTCCCGCTTTCCAATGGCTACGAAGGACTGCTGCCCTGACTGTCGCCCTGTCTTGGACCCTTGATTGATCCTTTGTAGAGCGAGACGATAGACGGTCTTCTGGTGGCGTGACAGATATTTGGTTAAGTATAAGTGGGTCGCTCCCACAACTTTATTTTGGTTCTTGGTTTTGATTTGATTTTTGCAAAAATCGAAGCCAAGTGGCTCGTATATTTACGAGTGTATCGATAATTGATAACCCCTTGAAGTTTGAAGCTAGATTAGTGAGCTATAAGATGCCTGGTCTTAGCAAAATTAGGAAATGGTTTAGTTGTGGTTGCAACAGGGATTCCCGATTGGAGGATTCGTGTCCGATACCTCTGGTTGGAACTCCGACTTATGAGCTCTATTCAAAACACGGAGTGGGTCCTATTACTTATAATGAAGTATGGGTCCGCTACACTAGAAAGGATGGTGTCTTACGATGGCCCCAACATGGTAGTTTTGAAGTAAATGTTTTAGATAATCTGGAAGTTAGGCTATTTAAGAAGAAAGCCCGGCCGGCAATGTTTGACTCTTTCCGCCTTTGGTGAAAGGAAGCCAAACAGCGAGAAATTAAGCAAGCAAAGAGAGATAGGAAAGATAAGAATATGTCAGTACTACAAGCTGCTAGGCAGTTTAAGTCAGATGAGGAAGATCGAGTGTGTGAAGTTTTAGATAGACAGCGTTGCATGGCCATAGATAAATGTTATCCGGCCTTGCCGTCTTCTCCTCCAAAAGTGACTGAAAACCTTGAAAAAGATCCTTTGATGTCTCATTTACTGAGATTACCACCCCCTTATGTGCAGGGTGCTACTGCGCTTCCATTACCCCCGGTTGTTCTACCCTTTGTTGTTCAACCTCCTGCTGTTGTTCAGCCACCCGGTGCTCCACAGATGGTTTTGTCTCCTACTGAGCAACCCACTCTAGGGTCGTAAGCTTTGCTTCCAGCTTTGCCTCAAACTCCTTTGCCTTCTACTTCTGCATCTTCGACTCCTACTGCTCTTGTTCCTACACCTCTTTTGCCTCAAAATACTTATTCTGCTGATCTTATGTCTGCTTCTTCTCCTACTGCTCGAAAACGAATGACGGAGACTGTTGCTCATCTGCTGTCTCCATTGTTTGGGCCACTGAGTATGAACCCTGTTTCGGAACGTAAGCAGAGTTGTAGTCAGCTTCCTAGTTCTGAAGAGCGAGCAGTGTTGGATCTGTTGGCTCGTAGATGGATTTTAAATGCTTCCAGGTATAATTTGCCATCAGTTATGGATGTTTTCTTTCAGTGGGAGCCGCCTAAGCAAAGGTATGTTTTTAATGTAATGTGTGTCTTTTTGAGGCAGGAATGGGAAGATAATGAGTTGGGGCCGATTCCGCAAGAAGTGCTTGATGTTCAGTCAGAGTTTGCTACAGGGGCGATAGTGGAATCTGATGTTACAGATGCTGTAGAGACGATACTTGCCATCAGGTCTAGGTTACCGCCTCAGCCATTGTACGAACCTGATCCTTCTGTTAGGAGGAAAGTGAAGCAGTCTCCTATGAGAGAGGTTCCCCCTGTCTGGAGAGAGGCAGTTCAGGCTGATGTTAATCGGGGTATTCAGGCTGCAGAAGCCCATTTTCAGCGAGTATGGGTACATGTTCCATGGAAGAGAGCAGAGGTCTTGGCTCTAAAGCAGACCTTACCTGACCCCCGTAAGAATCCTGCTGGTTATTACAAGGAGTTGTCTCAGACAGTTGAAGCGTGTATTATGAATTTAGCTGACATAGACATGTTAATGGGTAATGTAGTTCCTCAACCTTTGTGGGCGAAGATTCGTCATGAGAATCATGCGGCAGAGTTATGAGATACGTGGGCTAATATTGTTGCTGCAGATGGTCGGCAGGTAGGAGGTGCTAAACATGAGCCTTTAGTTGCAGAATTACCTGGTAGGATTATTAATCTAATGAAAACTATGATGCCTGCTTTACGAGTGAATTGGGACAAGTTAGCAGCATGCAAACAGAAGAAAGATGAGAGTGTGTCTGATTTCTTCACTAGGTTTGAAGAAACGTTTATCGATCATAGTGATCAGGACATGAGTACGGAAGGTGGTCAAAGGTTGTTCGTGGACAAATTTGTCTTTAATTTGCTTCCCAAACTTTCTAATAAGTTAAAGGACAGAAACACACATCTAGTACACGTTAGACATAGAAGGGAGATCGAGTCCCCAATTGTCGATCAAACTGAAACTGCCTTAGAACAGTATCAAGACTTCAATAAAGGTTTCTTTTTCTTCATAGGTCCTGTCCAGAATAGTAAGTTAATACGTAGGTTAACCAGAACCCTTGAAGCAGTAGTGAATGAGACTACTTCCGCCCTAGGTAACTTAACCGAAGAACAATCTGCTATGAGATTTGTCGTGCTTCAAAATCGTCTCGTCCTTGACGTCATACTGGCCGATAGGGGCGGAGCTTGTAGAGTCATCGGATCTAGTTGCTGCATTTTCATTCCTAATAACGCACCGTCTGTATATTCCGCTATAACCAGACTTCATAAAATTGCCCATCAGTTACACCAGAATCCAGGCACCTGGACATGGTCCGGTTGGCTCTGGAGTATAATATCTGCCTGGGGATGGAAAGTATTGTCATTCCTAGGAATAGTAGTAATGATCATATTCAGTTGTTGCCTATGTTTACAATGTGGCCCTGCGATTTGCGGCTTGTGCGCTACCTCTTGTATTCCAAGTCCTAAGTCCCGTTCCAAGAAAATCCGAGACGAGCAAATGATGCTATATGAACAGATAGATGGTATCATGAATATTGATGTTTCCTGATGGAAACGTAGGGCACAAGGGGGGAATGAGGAAAATTGAATTTTGCCTTGTCATGTGTGCCTACGTGTTCCCCATCCTATGTAATATGTGCATGATCGATATGCATATATCCCCCTGACAGATTAAAGACGCAATTATAGTTGTGTCCAACTTTAGTATGCCAGTTTCCAGTCCTCGTGAAAGCAACGAGTATTAGGCCTATGTTGCCCACGTTTTACATTATGCACGTTAATTCATCGAATTGTCCCCGTTACTAGGCCTCAAAGGGCCTGAACGCCAGATTCAAGCTCCAGTCTCCTGAACCCACTCCGAGGAGCGATGCAGCCCCTCCCGCATCCCTGACCCTTCGCTTACTTCCTGCTGCGCAGCGCGGTGCCCGGCCTGGCCTGCCTGCCTGTCTGCCAAGAATATGTTATGCCTACAGTTATCAGTTCAGCTCTCCGTCTTCACATTCCTAAGCTAACGAACCGCATAAACATCTTCAGTTATAGTCTAGTCTTTCTGTCTCCATGCAAGTGAATTACTGAATTAGTATCCATAGAAGATTCATAGCACACGCAATACATGAAGAATATATGCATGCACCAGTCTTAGTGTCAAGTAGCCTTTGCTCTGATGACTTTTAGATTCTATCAACATGTACTCCAAACACAAGATACCAGATATGATATAGGTACATGTCGTCCTGACATCTCAGACTTTAGTCTCCTCTTCTAGTGCAGAAGTCAGAGCCCCCAGCTCTCCCTAGTTACACGTCATGGCCCGTTTGCGCGCACCAGTAGGTTAAAGGTTCCAGCTGCCCAGGTAGCCCCCTCCATGTATCCACCCATTTATGACACTTCTGTGACGTTCTCATCACATGTCTTTGTGCACGCCCTGTACACGCCTTCTTTGTACGCCCATTTGTTCTTATCTTACGTTTGTCACTTGTTACGCCTACTGTATTCAATGCAATTGTAATGTTTACCTATATATACTATGTACTGTTAATGAGACGTTGCAGCTGCCATTCCATGCCATTCTATTACAGGCTGTTCCGATCCTGTCCCTTCCCTTATGCCTGATTAAAGCCTGTTCGACTCAGATACCCCGGATCTTGCCTCTTATTTATTGAGCTATCTGTTTTATTTTATGCATAGAAAAATAGTACCGGTAATTAATTATTTATTTACCACATAATGGCGCCCGAACAGGGACGAGCCCCTTCCCCACGCGCCGGTGATGTAACGCAGGCCCCCTGACCCTTCTACAGCCGTGACGGAACCTCTATTGCGCACCGGCAGATATTTCTGCTCAAGTCTCCCTCAGGCCCACGGAGGAGACGGAGACTGCGGTCCGGCATCCAGACGAGGCGGTGAGGAATGCGGTTCGTCCCGACCAGAGCCCAAGCCGAGAGAGCAAGGTCCGAGGTATCCGGAGGCCCACCTGTTTCCGAAGCCCGAAGTTCGAAGCGCATGCGTAGTAACCAGACGTCGTAGCAGTCCAGTCCAGTCCGAGGCCTTCAAGTTTTGCTTCCCGGTGAGTACCGTTGCTGGGGGAGTATCTAGACGGGGTCATTAGTTTGTCTCCGGTCCGATGGGTTTGGGTACACAGATCCAGTCCGACGTGTCCATCTAGGTGGATACGGTATGACGTGTCTCTTTATGAGACCGGTATGTTCTGTACTGTTTTAGCAGTGCATCCAGTAATTCTAGTAAGTCCGTTTCTCGAGAAATTCAAGTGTTATGTTTTTCAGTGTATTAGGTAGTATTCTGTTCGAACTGTTATTAATGTATTTCTATGTCGTGGTATGAGTGATTTGTTTGCCATTTCATTACTGTGTTCATTGTGTATTGTGTTTAATTCAAGTACGACTCAAATATGCCTCTGTTTTCAAAGTTACGTCAGATAAAAACCAGAAAAGGGTTACTCGAAGAAGCAGTTCCTGTCCCTCCTAGGGACAGTCCTGGACACTTTATGTATCACAAGCATGGCTTAGATGCCATATTATATCTAGACTTATGGGTGGATTATACAAAGAATCTTGAAGAGAAATATAGATGGCCTGTATCAGGTACATGGGATGCCGAGTGCATCATGCGAGTAGAAGAAGCATTATGGAAAAAGAAAGCCAGACAGTCCCAGAAAGATGCCATAGAATTAGGGCGCAAAGAATCTCATAAAAGAACCGAAAAAGAATTCAGAAAAGCAGAATTAAGTAGAGAATCCTCAGGAAAAGCCCAAGAAAGGGAACTTCTAGAAGAAGGTGAACGAGTTAGAGCAGAACAGTCAGACAGACAGAGAAATGCCCTTATTAAAGGTATGTACCCTCTTCTTGCCGAGGGCTTGCCGAAGGCAACCCCGGAAGTACCCTGTAATTTACCGCCACCATTGGTCCCGACTAAGCTACGTCATAAACCGACTGCAGCTGAAATTTTCCTTTCTTCCTATTTGGACGATACAGTCCCAGCATATGCAAATCCTATTCCGCCTGCTCACCCTCAGCACCCTGTTAATAATGTAATTCCTGTTCCTCCAGTCACTGGTCCCGGGGACCCCGTTAATGTGCCAGTACCCCCGGACCAGCCCACATTACGTGTGCCCGTTTTGCCAGTCACTTTACCAGCACGTACAGTATTAACTGACGATTCCAGTTCAGGAGGAGCGGGGGGAGGTGCTCCCACCACCCCGCCTCAAGTAAAACGACTGACGCTGAGAGACGCAGCGTTACAGCACACGCCAAAAGTGACTACATACACAGACCTCAAGCGACACCTTACTGACTGCATATATGATTCAGTTCCAGGCGAAGATCACATGATATTATATTCAGTACGTTTAAGGCGAGTTGCCAACTTTTTGGCCACCCTGCCCGAGATGAAGGAACATCTAGACAGAATATATCATTTTATCCGTACAGGGGAGAATCCCGGAAGTATTCACGAAGCTATGGCACACAGGAAAGCCGAGATTCAAAATATGATTTTACAATTCTTGATTAACTGTTTAATAAGAGAACAAGATTATCCTGATAAAGACAAAGACGAGATGAAAGCCCTGACTAGGTGGAGTGACAACATAGCCGAGGGAAAACACAAGACACAAGGTAGTATAGAAAGTATGTATAGGAAAATTCGTAAGGAAATTATAAGTATACACCAGAAGGAGGAAGCAAAAAGAGCAACCGAGAAAGAGAATGACTCTTCAAGTGAAGAGGTAGACAGCGAGAATCCCGCCAGAATAGCGTATGTAGGTAGAACTAGATTTTCCGACAGACATTCAGGTCTAGATTACAAGAAAGTTTTTCCTCCTCCCGTACCAGAACAGTGTTCTCTTGAACAAGTATTCCAGGCCACCGATAAAGTTCTGAAATTACGAATAGGCTATAGTGAGCTTAGTACCATGCATGAACAAGAACTAGCCCGATCAGCAGTCCGATGGGCTAGTGATTCTACCACGTTTCCAGACGAAGTAGTGGCTCAAATGTTTCTGAAACTGCCCCCAGCCGAGCAGCGTCTGGTGGGTATGTATATGATCCAGCACCTCATTACACTGTATGAGGATCAGCATTCTGATCCAGGTCCTTTACATGATGTACTGAACGAGTTACTCCTAAACAGATGGAAAGGTCTAGGTACCGATTTAATTAGCGTCATTTTAGAACAGCGCCACAAATACAGAACGTTCCTGAATCCACATTTTGTTCCTGTTCCACCCCCAGTAAGAAAATCATTCTACATAGACAGACCGAATCCGTTGCGAGAAGTACATCCAGTTAAGGGAGAGGGAGGAAACCTCGAACGAGTATTTGTTTACACCCCTATCACGAAAATAGAACTTCTAGAAATGAAAAAGGTGATACCCTGTCACGATAAGGATCCAGCAGGGTTCCATCGAGAATTAAAGGACATGCTCCGTATGGGAGAATACACGTATCCTGATATCATTAAAATGTTAAAGGTCCTGTTGCCTGCGGGCATATATGAAAAACTCAAAGAAAAAGAATGGGAGGTGGGAGAGAAAAAGATTGATTGGACCGCATTAGAGACTGAAGATAACACACGAGTTCCAGGTACCGGTCTTGGGGAAAAAGCTAAAGCATTGCCCGAGTTGTTAATACAAGTCTTGCCAAGATTACTAGCCACGAAAAAGGAAGACTGGGATGCCATCTCAGCCTGTAAACAGAAACAAGACGAAGACACTAGTGATTTTTATTCTAGATTTGAGAAATGTTTCATTATAAATAGCGCCTGAAAATAAGTAGTGAATCATATCCACATCTTTTTGTTACCAAACTAGTTGAAAATTCTTTAACACAAGTTAAAAATCGAGTACTGAAAGTCGAAAGTACCTGGCAAGCTAATACTCCGTCTCAAATGCTCCAGATGCTACAGTATCACCAGAACAGAATCAGGGAAGAGCAGGAACATGAAAGGAGACGTATGAAAGACACGAAAATGAAAGTACTGGTTGCACAGTCTGTTCCACAAGACAGTCAGAAGAGGGGTCCGAATCAAACTAGTCATTCTACAGCTCCCGTTAAGGGGACATGCAATTACTGTAAACAGCCAGGTCATTATATAAACGAATGTGCAGTTCTGAAACACAACATAGCTACAGGTAAGACGAAAGAGAGACCACGTCCTCCTAGACAAGAACATGCTCCGCAGAATTCTCAACCACCGCAGAACGCACAACAGACAGTTACAGTACCGCAGCCTATAGCTGCCACACAACACGTTACACAACAGATGTACCAGTACGCACAGTCAGATTATCCAGAATATCAGCAGTATTCATGAAACAGCCTAGAGAGGGAGGTTGGCTTGCCTCTCATCGAGATTCCTGTAGATCAAGAGGGTCCCTATGTACACAGTCAAGTATTAGGGAAAGACAGAAAGTTTCTGATTGATACAGGGGCAAGTAGGACTACCATCAGTCATGACGAGGTTCCAGGGGCTCCACTCTCAGGCTCTAGAAATGTTTCCCTTGGATTTTCAGGAAAGCCTATTGTTAATGAAATATCGAAACCAGTTTCCCTAGAAGTTGGTCCATTGTCCCGAACTACAGACTTGTTACTTACGAAATCATGTCCTGAAAATTTACTTGGTATTAAGACCCTGAAAGAATTAGGAGCAGTTATATGCTGTTCCCCAGAAGGTGTGAGATTGTTTATACGTCATTTTAAAGGTCATTATGTATTACGTGATTTTGATCCAAGATTATTGAATGTACCTCAGCATTTATGGGCGCAAGGTCCAACTGATGTAGGTTGTATGCACATTACACCCTATCGTGTCACTCTGAAACAAGGTGTTGTATTACCACGAATCCGACAGTACAAATTGCCACCCGAGGCTGTAGCAGCCTTATCGAAAATTATTGACGAGCTCATTGCTCAAGGAGTGGTTGTAGAAACTGACTCCAATGTATGTAATTCTCCTATCATTCCGATTCTTAAACGTACTGATCCAAATGCACCTCCAGTTTATCGATTAGTGATCGACCTTCGAGAACTTAATAAATGTATCATACCCCAGTACCCAGTGGTTCCAGATATTTCTTCCCTATTAACTGCCATTGATTCCGAAGCTACGTTCTTTACTGTTATTGATCTCAAGAACGCATTTTTTAGTGTCCCCATTCATCCAGACAGCCAGTTCCTTTTCGGTTTCTGTTTAAATGGAAGAAGCTATAAATTCACACGAGCTCCTCAAGGTTTCACAGAAAGTCCTAGCATCTACAGTCAAGCGCTTAAAAGACAACTAGACAGTATTCACATGCCAACTGACACTGCCCTGCTCCAGTATGTCGATGATCTATTGATCACAGCCCGTACAGAACGTGACTGCGAACGAGCGTCACTTACAGTCTTGTATTTCCTGGCAGAGATGGGGCACAAGGTGTCCCCTTCGAAACTGCAATTTTGTGTCCAGCAAGTGGTGTACCTTGGACACTTACTGTCCAAGTGGGGTAGGCAGTTGACACCTGACCGTATCCAGTTAATAGCACATCTTCCACAGCCCAAGACACAGAAGGAGGTACGAGCTTTTATCGGCCTCACTTCTTACTGCAGACAATGGATTCCTCCGTACGCATATCTAGCCAAGCCACTGATACAGTTAACGACACAGGAGGCAGCCACATCGACTGTCCTCCCCTGGACCCAAGAACATACACTTGTTTTCAATGAGTTAAAGAAAGCTTTATGCCAAGCACCTGTTCTAGCGACACCAAACTACAGTAAGCCTTTTACACTTTTTGTCACTGAACGTGATGGTACTGCATTATCTGTTCTCACACAAGATCAAGCGGGACAATACAAGCCCTGTGCTTATTTCTCTAGCACATTAGATCCGGTGGCCCAGGCTCTGCCTGCGTGCCTCAAGTCAGTTGCAGCCACAGCCCTAGCTATCAGACAAAGTGATTCCATAGTGTTAGGACACTCCCTGACAGTACAAGTTCCACATTCTGTGGAAGTTCTTTTGAACCGAACACAGACTCAGCACTTGACAATTGCACGTTTAACAGGTTATGAACTGACACTGTTTCAGCCACACATAGAAATCAGACGATGCAACATTTTAAATCCCGCTACACTGTTACCCTCAGTTACTTCAAATCCTGCCACACATGATTGTGTGGAAGTTGTTAACACCATGACAAAGCCAAGACAAGACCTGACAGATATTGCATTATCTGACCCCGACCTGACACTTTATGTGTATGGTTCATGTATGAGGACAAGTACAGGAGAGTTAGTAGCCGCGTATGCAGTGACTACTGAAACTGAAGTTATAGAAACACATCGTATTGACACCCTGTCTGCTCAAGCAGCAGAGCTCGTCGCTCTGACCCAAGCCTGCATACGAGCCAAGAACCTGAAAGTAAACATATATACAGATTCACGTTATGCGTTCGGAGTCGTACACGACTTTGGAGTGCTCTGGCAAGAGAGAGGTTTCATGACTTCTCATGGAACCAAGATTCAGCATGGCCCCCTCATTCAAGCTCTGTTAGATGCAATACATTTACCGACAGCCATTGCTATCATGAAGTGCAAAGCACATACGAAAGTCACTGACATCATTTCCCAGGGTAACGACCTGGCAGATCGAACAGCCAAGCTTACAGCCCAGACTCCAGACATTCCAGCTAACACGACACAGACAGACGTTCCAGTTCAGACGACTTGTATGACAGTTAAGGACCCCACACAAGACGTACTAGATATACAGTTACATGCTACCCCAGATGAAATCAAGAAATGGTCTGAACAAGGAGGGGTCCAGACAGATCAAGGATGGTTGACGAAGGGAAAAGCCACATGGTTTTTCCCCGACTCTATGGTTCAAGTCATTATTAACACCGCACATAGTCCAGCACATTTAGGAGAAAAAGCCATGTTAGACAGTATTCAGAACCTCTGGTTTAACAAACATTTACGAGCAGCAGCCAAACAGAAAGTGCGTACCTGCATGATCTGTTGTCAGTTCAATCCAGGTAAAGGTGTTCCGGTGGAACAAGGTGGATTCCATCCTCCTGACCACCCTTTTGAAGTCCTCCAGATGGATTATATTCAGATGGATCGATGTCGAGGTTTCAAGTATGTCCTCGTAGTAGTATGCGCTTTGTCCAGATGGACAGAAGCATATCCAGTCCCAGATTACACTGCCGCGACCACTGCCAGGCAGTTGGTTCGTGAATTTTTCCCTCGCTATGGATTACCGAGGGTCGTGTATTCAGATAACGGCCAGCCATTCTCCTCCGAGCTCATGAAACAAGTATCCCTACTGTTAGGGTACCAATGGAAGTTCCACTGTGTACGACATCCTGAAGCAGCTGGTCTCGTCGAGAGACATAATCAGACCCTGAAAATCCGCATTGCCAAGGTATGCGCAGAGAAAGGCGTAGATTGGATGGTAGCACTGCCAGTCGCCCTTTTTTACATGAGAATGGTCGCTCACTCCCGTTCAGGTCTCTCACCTTTCGAGGTAGTTTTCGGTCGTCCCCCAAACATGTGGGGTACACCTAGACCACGTACAATTACCGATGTTGACAGTAATATGCTGACAGATTACCTGGCTTCCTTGATGTCTGCACTACTCTCTTGTCGTTCACAGGTTGCCGCTGCTTTTCCAGACAACACTCAAGTGAAACCGCACGAGGTCATACCAGGCGACCCCGTTCTGATTAGAAATTTTGATCGTTCAAGTCCGCTGGAGCCCCGCTGGAAAGAACCAAAGCTCGTTCTGATGACAACAAGGACTGCGATCAAGGTGGAGGGCCGCAAAGGCTGGTTGCATTCCAGCCACGTGAAGCGATTTCATGGACTCCGTCCAAAGACTTTTTCCAAGGACTGCCCCGTTCTCAAGGACTGCCCAGATACTGACTCTAAACTTCCCCTGTTAGAGAAAACTCCGCAGCAGGAGTATAAAGAAAAATTAAGGTCTAGTAAGTCAGCCAGTTTAATTGTCTAAGTCCCTCTCGGGTGAAACGGTTAGACAGGTTCCTGACATGTATGAGATAGACCCACATAGTGAGAGAGTTAGTCGAAACTCTAAGAGAATACGTTATCGAAAGAATCTTCGAAGTCGATGCATTGTTACTCTATTAATTATGTTATTTCTGAGTCTTACGATCACAGGCATAAGTTATGTTTTACATGTATTCTTTCCTCCTATTGATTCACATGTACATCTTTCCTCTAATGTTACAGTAGAGCACACATTTAGTGAACTGCCTCCTCACG
The DNA here is from genome assembly GCF_964261635.1 of Lissotriton helveticus. Taxonomy (NCBI): domain Eukaryota; kingdom Metazoa; phylum Chordata; class Amphibia; order Caudata; family Salamandridae; genus Lissotriton; species Lissotriton helveticus. Next base: position 1,547,066,482 of record NC_136065.1, read on the forward strand.
AGTTATCCTATCGTCTTGCTATGCGCAACAATACTTTTATCCGTATGTTACACTATTCACACCAGACTAGCAATGCCACTAATTGTTGGGTGTGTGGTCGACTCCCCCCTTTCCAGACACCGAAGGGAGTTCTGCCACTCTTTCCCTATCCGTTTTCACACAATGGTTCGTGTGGAGCATGGTCCACGTTAACGTCATCCTCAAACGATATGTCCCTTCTGAATAGAACATGTTTCCCAGACAAGGAAGGTCTTTCCCATAGAACAGGGTTAGATCTAGAAAATGAAGTATATGATCTAGGTAATTCCTCAAATTTCATGGTTTTGAATGTTCAGTCCGAGACTACTCCAGATTTGCCTGCTATTACAGTCCTACCAGTGAAAGGCGAATTATGTGTCCGAAAGAATGGTTCAGTACATCTAGGACATAGTGATTGTACTACTGTGGTCGAGTATAGTGACAGTGGGAAATCTACTTTCAAAGCCTCACGTCATTCTTATTTTGTGTGTGGTCAGACCGCATATGTTCGTCTGCCTCTCGATTGGGATGGAACATGTTACATTGCCTTCCTACTGCCACCAGTTTTTCTAGCCCCATCCGATTATCACAGAAACACACATCTAGTACACGTTAGACATAGAAGGGAGATCGAGTCCCCAATTGTCGATCAAACTGAAACTGCCTTAGAACAGTATCAAGACTTCAATAAAGGTTTCTTTTTCTTCATAGGTCCTGTCCAGAATAGTAAGTTAATACGTAGGTTAACCAGAACCCTTGAAGCAGTAGTGAATGAGACTACTTCAGCCCTAGGTAACTTAACCGAAGAACAATCTGCTATGAGATTTGTCGTGCTTCAAAATCGTCTCGTCCTTGACGTCATACTGGCCGATAGGGGCGGAGCTTGTAGAGTCATCGGATCTAGTTGCTGCATTTTCATTCCTAATAACGCACCGTCTGTATATTCCGCTATAACCAGACTTCATAAAATTGCCCATCAGTTACACCAGAATCCAGGCACCTGGACATGGTCCGGTTGGCTCTGGAGTATAATATCTGCCTGGGGATGGAAAGTATTGTCATTCCTAGGAATAGTAGTAATGATCATATTCAGTTGTTGCCTATGTTTACAATGTGGCCCTGCGATTTGCGGCTTGTGCGCTACCTCTTGTATTCCAAGTCCTAAGTCCCGTTCCAAGAAAATCCGAGACGAGCAAATGATGCTATATGAACAGATAGATGGTATCATGAATATTGATGTTTCCTGATGGAAACGTAGGGCACAAGGAGGGAATGAGGAAAATTGAATTTTGCCTTGTCATGTGTGCCTACGTGTTCCCCATCCTATGTAATATGTGCATGATCGATATGCATATATCCCCCTGACAGATTAAAGACGCAATTATAGTTGTGTCCAACTTTAGTATGCCAGTTTCCAGTCCTCGTGAAAGCAACGAGTATTAGGCCTATGTTGCCCACGTTTTACATTATGCACGTTAATTCATTGAATTGTCCCCGTTACTAGGCCTCAAAGGGCCTGAACGCCAGATTCAAGCTCCAGTCTCCTGAACCCACTCCGAGGAGCGATGCAGCCCCTCCCGCATCCCTGACCCTTCGCTTACTTCCTGCCGCGCAGCGCGGTGCCCGGCCTGGCCTGCCTGCCTGTCTGCCAAGAATATGTTATGCCTACAGTTATCAGTTCAGCTCTCCGTCTTCACATTCCTAAGCTAACGAACCGCATAAACATCTTCAGTTATAGTCTAGTCTTTCTGTCTCCATGCAAGTGAATTACTGAATTAGTATCCATAGAAGATTCATAGCACACGCAATACATGAAGAATATATGCATGCACCAGTCTTAGTGTCAAGTAGCCTTTGCTCTGATGACTTTTAGATTCTATCAACATGTACTCCAAACACAAGATACCAGATATGATATAGGTACATGTCGTCCTCACATCTCAGACTTTAGTCTCCTCTTCTAGTGCAGAAGTCAGAGCCCCCAGCTCTCCCTAGTTACACGTCATGGCCCGTTTGCGCGCACCAGTAGGTTAAAGGTTCCAGCTGCCCAGGTAGCCCCCTCCATGTATCCACCCATTTATGACACTTCTGTGACGTTCTCATCACATGTCTTTGTGCACGCCCTGTACACGCCTTCTTTGTACGCCCATTTGTTCTTATCTTACGTTTGTCACTTGTTACGCCTACTGTATTCAATGCAATTGTAATGTTTACCTATATATACTATGTACTGTTAATGAGACGTTGCAGCTGCCATTCCATGCCATTCTATTACAGGCTGTTCCGATCCTGTCCCTTCCCTTATGCCTGATTAAAGCCTGTTCGACTCAGATACCCCGGATCTTGCCTCTTATTTATTGAGCTATCTGTTTTATTTTATGCATAGAAAAATAGTACCGGTAATTAATTATTTATTTACCACAAGTTCATGGGCTGTTTCTTCGTTGGCCCAGATATTGGCTACTGCACAATATTATGAGAATAGGGATAAAGATGAGAAAGATAAAGCAGAGAAGAAGACTAAAGATCTAAAGACGAAAGTTCTTTTGCAGCAAGCTTATCCGCCTCGTCAGAATCAGCCTCAGTTTCAGCAACCTCCACAGTTCCAGAGATTGTTACAGAAACCTGAGCCTTATGCTTCGCGATTCTTTCCTGGTCCTAATCACTGTGCTTATTGCAGAGAGGAAGGTCATTTTAAGAATAGTTGCCCGGCTTTGTTACAGCGTGCGAATGGCGTATCTGGTCAGAGAGGTCGTGGTGGTTTCCAGCAAGCTCCTAGGGGTAGGGGACGTGGTGTGTTACCCCAGAATGAGCGTTCCTCTTCCCTTCAGAACTCTGCGAATTATTTTGACAGACAGAATGTTCCGAGTGGTCAGTCTGCACAGTACTATGTTGATGATTATTATGTCGATAGTGAGAGTGCTGGTTATAATGATAGTTAGGACAGCCATGGGCAAAGAGAGGGAGTAGTGTCAGTTCCAGTAGACCAGAGTGGACCTTATGTTGAAGTGACTACATCAGGTGTGACAGAACCTTTTCTTTTGGATACTGGTGCGACAAAGAGTTCTATTATGCACTCTAAACTTCCTGGCGTACCTTTGTCTGGCTTGACCAATATTTCCGTAGGATTTTCAAGCGTCCCAGTTTGTAACCCGATTTCTAATCCTTTGCCCCTTTCTATTGGCCCTTGTGAATTGGAAGCTCCTCTTATTTTGACGACTGGTTGTAATGAGAATCTGTTGGGTTTGGACTTGCTTAAAAGATTGTATGCGTCATTACATTGTTCTCCTTCGGGAGTACATCTTACCCTAGGTAAGAAAGTGATTTCTCCGGTGTATTTGTAAAGATTGTCTTCCACTGGAATTGCATTCTCTTCCTGATACACTTTGGGCTACAGGTCCTAATGATGTTGGTCTTTTGCAGATTCCATCGTATGTGGTCACCCTCAAATCGAATGCTAGGCTACCTCGTATTCCCCAATATAAAATCTCTAGCGATGGCGAGAGAGCTCTTCTAGCGAACGTCTATGATTTGGTTGAGAAGGGTCTGGTTGAAGAAACGAGAGGTAACATGTGTAACAGTCCTGTTTTGCCTGTCCTTAAGCGTACTGATGCTTCTCAGCCACCTGTGTACCGGTTTGTGATTGACCTTCGAGAGGTAAACAAGATTGTGGTGCCACAGTTTCCTGTTGTCCCCGATATCACTGCTTTGTTGACTCTGATTCCTGCTTGGGCAGCCTGGTTTTCTGTTATCGACTTGAAGAATGCTTTCTTTAGCATTCCGATTGCTGAGGAGAGTAGAGATATTTTTGGCTTCTCTTTAGGAGGTCGAAGCTTCCGCTTTAAGAGAGCTCCCCAAGGTTATTGTGAAAGTCCCTCCTCTATAGTCAGGCGTTGAAAACTCATCTTGATATCTTTGTGTTGCCTACTGGTGCTACTCTTATCCAGTACGTTGATGATCTGTTGATTACTGCTGATGACGAAAAGATTTGTAAAGAGGCTACTCTTTCTCTGTTGCCGTGTTTGTCTGACCTTCATCATAAAGTGTCACCTTCAAAGTTGCAATATTGTCGCCAAGAAGTAACCTACTTAGGTCATCTCTTGTCGAAGGAGGGAAGAAGGTTGACCCCAGAACGAATTCAAACGATTGCGCAAATGAGTGTGCCATCCACACAGAGAGAAGTGCGTGCTTTCTTAGGTATCACCTCGTATTGTAGACAATGGATCCCTAATTTTTCCCTGTTAGCGAAACCTCTGTTGGCGCTGACTCTTAAAGATACTCCGCATCCTCTCCCTTGGTCTGATGAGTGTCAGAAAAGTTTTTCTGAATTACGTGATGCATTGTGTTCGGCTCCGGTATTGGGTATTCCGGACTACAGTAAACCTTTCACGTTGTATGTTCACGAGAGAGAAGGTTGTGCATTGTCAGTGTTGACTCAACAGTTCGGAGACAAGCAACGTCCATGTGCGTATTTTTCAGCGACGTTAGATCCGGTAGCTAAAGCGTTGCCGAGCTGTTTGAGAGCTACAGCGGCAGCGGCTGTTTCTATCCGACAGTCTGCTGGTTTGGTATTGGATAATACGTTGATTGTGATGGTCCCATATGCAGTGGATACCTTATTGAACAGGACCAAGACTCAGCACCTTACTAGTTTATGTTTGTCAGGTTATGAGCTGACACTTTTGGCTAGCCTTG